>NC_135724.1:41312802-41926522 GCF_964656455.1 Halichoerus grypus
AAATAAAATAACAAGTTTTGGCAAGGATGTGGAGAAAATTGTACTCTTGTGCACTATTCATGGGATTGCAAAATGGTGCAGCCATTATGGTAAACAGTAAAAACAAAAATTTAAAAATATCAAAAACATAATTAAAGTTAAAAATAGAATCACCACATAATCCAGGAATCCCACTTCTGAGTATATATCCAAAAGAATTAAAAACAGGATCTTAAAGAGGTATTTCCACTCTCATATCCTAGTAGCACTATTTACAATAGCAAAGAGGTGGAAGCAATCTAAATATCCATTGACACATAAATGGGTAAACGAAATGTGATATATAAATACAATAGAACACCATGCACCCTTAGAAAGGAAGAAAATCCTGTCACATTTACAACATGGATGAACTTTGAGAACATGATGCTCAGTGAAATAAGCTAAAAAGACAAATATTGTATTATTCCATTTATATGAGTTACCTAAAGTAGTCAGATTTATAGATATAAAAAGTAGAATGGTGGTTACCAGGGATTGCGGGAAGAGACAAAGGGAGGTTTTTGTTTAGTAAGTGTAGAGTTTCAGTTCTGCAGGATAAATAGGTTCTGAAGATCAGTTTCACCATAATGTAAATATAGTTAACACTACTAAACAAAAAATGGTAATGATAGAAAATTTTAGATGTGTTTTTTACCAGAATAATTAAAAAAAAAAAAATCAGTTCCTCTGTTACCACAGCCAGATTTCACGTATTCAGTAACTACATGGAGCTAGTGGATACCATACTGGACACCCAGATTATAGAGCATTTCCATCTTTACAGAAAGTTCTATTGGACAGCCTAGCTCTAAATTTTTTTTTTCCTTTGCTCCAATCTATTACTCAATCTTTATTTGCTTTTCTATAGACTAAATCTCATAGGCCTTCACTATAGATAGTTACACTTTCAACATCTTGACTCTGCTGATCATTTTACCATTCACACTAGTACCAACATTGTATCAACAAATTTCCATCTTTTATTTGCCACCAAGGCTGGTGAACAACACATGAGAAAAAACAAAACAAAGCAAAACCAAAACAAAAAAGATCAAAACTGTGGTTTGTATTATGATAAATTCATTGTTTCCATTATCAGTGGATCAGTCTTCAAAATACCTGTATAATTAGCACCTTCTCATTTAATTCTCCACAGCCAAACTATTCTAAATCTTTTATCACCCTTCTCAGGCACTTTCATTTCTTTCTGAAGATGTATTCCTTTCTGTGAAACAGAGATAAGTGCAGCCATAATGGCTAATTTCTGTCTGATGTGTCCTACCATAGGGTGTTGAAGGGATTTGGGGGCTGAAAATTTTTTTAAAAGATATGACCAAAACTTACAGTAGTACACACAAGCTTGGCTTGCGAGACTCTGACATGTGAGGAGGTAGGGATGTCTCTCACAGCATGAGACTTTCTGGGGGCTATGGAGGCACCAGGGACACCACCCAGAAGGGGAGCGAAGGACCAGAGGAAAAAACATGTCTAGGAAATGTTGATTAGCAACGTGACAGTTTCTGGGTCAGAAAGCTCAGAAGGGCAGCAGCAGCTTGAGGTCTTCATAGTTTCAAATTTTATATTATCTATAGCTAGCACATGGTGGGTGTGGGTTTTGTGGAATAAGCAAAGCTGGCAGACTGCAGATGGCTAAAATTCTTATTTGGGCTATATTAAAACAATTTGATGTATAAAAATTTTGATTTAGTACCAGCAGGCTTTTGAGGTAATGAGTCTCAGCCTTCTGTGAAGAGATGACCAATCTAGGGGACAATGTATAAAGACCATCTTTAGCTCATTTATGTAATAACTACTTAGCATATCTACAACCTACTCACTTCTCTCTTCTTTCAAGTTTCATAGATAAGGATCTTTCCTCTTTTCCAAATATAATATGTATTCTTACGTACTGGATTCTATCCTTGTTCACTCCTCAAGAAATAAGGTTTATCAGTAGGACCTGCCTTCACCTGGAACATCATTTGTTAAGTATCCGAGGAACAAAACCTGTTGTTCTTGAGAAATTAACATTTCTGCAGAACATAGGATAACTCAGTATTTACCTTGAGTTTTTTTGACTAGTCCGAATTAACAAGGGGAAAAATGCCAAGTATATTGGGAGTATTTTCCTGCTTCCCACCCTAAAACACAAGATTGTGATTACAGGCCTTAAGGTCACTCAGGTTTGTATCTTAATGGAACATTTTTTAATTACCTTTTTGTACTCTGTGCCACACAGCAAGAGATAATCCTTAAATCCTTTATTTTGCCCAAGGGTGAACTTTAAACTTCTTACTTCTCTTTGACATCTGTCTCAATTACCTTTTTACTCTATGCATTTATCTATCATCTATCTATCTATCTATCTATCTATCTATCTATCTATCATCTATCATTTTAATATGAACATTATTTTATTTTTCTCATTACTTAAATCAGATTTTGTTTACCTTTAAAATATGTATATATATGTGTGTGTACATGTATATGTATATATGTGTGTGCATGTGTGTGTGTATATGGCACACAATTGCATACACATACTAATGACCCTTGGACCTTGGTATTCAACTTCCTGACTTTGAGCCCTTTGAGGAACTATACTAACCGATTACACATATCTATAGAATGAGTTAAACTTTTTTTTATATCATAATTCATAACTGTATACCCTTCTTCTAAAGCTTCAAAGGTTTAATTTATTACATAATATTTTATTCAAAATATGAATTCATATTTCATTATAATGTATAGTTTGTGTCTTATAACTTTTGTGTGCTATTTAGAGACTTGGGGGATAAAGAGAATTTGTATAAATCCTGTGTCCTTTTGTTAACTATGCTATCTTACACTATCTCAGATTTTGTTAAACTATGCTATTTGGTCTTACAACTTTATTTGTTAAATGGGTACAGAACTCCATGAACTACATAACAAGACTAGAAAATGAAATGTATACAGCATACTTGTAAGTAGAAAACTTGCAATCAATGCTGATTACTACTATAGCAACATCTATGTCCCAACAGCCTTTCCCACTTCAGCCTACTTTTCCCCTTTGCTAATCAAACCTCAAGGGGAGGGGCACCTAGGTGGCTCAGTCGTTAAGCGTCTGCCTTCGGCTCCGGTCATGATCCCAGGGTCCTGGGATCGAGCCCCGCATCGAGCTCCCTGCTCGGTGGGAAGCCTGCTTCTCCCTCTCCCACTCCCCCTGCTTGTGTTCCCTCTCTTGCTCTGTCTCTCTCTGTCAAATAAATAAATAAAATCTTAAAAAAAAAAAAAACCTCAAGGGAAGAATCAAAATTGGTCTTACCCACTTGTGGATTTCTATACCATTTTTGTTATAGATTCACTCAGGACTGTGCATATGACCTAATTTGTCCATTGGAATACAAAGGAATTTTATTTGGAGTTCTAAGAAATATTGTTCCTCCGCAAGAAAGAGAGAAAAAGAATAAAAGGACCAAAATCTTTAGCCTATCCTTCCTGCTTCCAGCTGGAAGCTGTGTGAAGACTTGAGGCCAGGCACTGCTGTAGTCCTCTTGCCACCACTGGGGGAACCGTCCCTGCCACACTGACTGTGGCAGAGCCTAGCTCTGAGAAGAGCCTGTTCTAGATGGCCACAGTAAGTCCCAGACAAATAGAAGTCCAATGCATATGTGAATTTAAACACTGTCTTTCTTACAGTGTTCTAATACAGCTGCTACCAGAAGTAGCAGCAGTAGTAACAGCAGATGCTCTCTTCAGAACTGAGTGTGCACGCCCACAGAATTGAGACCAGTTGATTTTTCTTCTGTCCTTATCTATTCATTGTTATTATCTTTAACTGCCTTCAACAACTTGTTTGTAGGTAATTTTTCTTCCTCTTAGTATGCCTTTCTTTCTTTTTTTTAAATTTTATTTTATTATGTTATGTTAATCACCATACATTACATCATTAGTTTTTGATGTAGTGTTCCATGATTCATTGTTTGCGTATAACACCCAGTGCTCCATGCAGAATGTGCCCTCTTTAATACCCATCACCAGGCTAACCCATCCCTCTTCCCCCCCTCACCTCTAAAACCCTCAGTTTGTTTCTCAGAGTCCATAGTCTCTCATGGTTCGCCTCCCCCTCCGATCTCCCCCCCTTCATTTTTCCCTTTCTGCTCTCTTTTTTTTTTTTTTAACATATAATGTATTATTTGTTTCAGAGGTACAGGTCTGTGATTCAACAGTCTTGCACAATTCACAGCGCTCACCATAGCCCATACCCTCCCCAATGTCTATCACCCAGCCACCCCATCCCTCCCACCCCCCACCACTCCAGCAACCCTCAGTTTGCTTCCTGAGATTAAGAATTCCTCATATCAGTGAGATCATATGATACATGTCTTTCTCTGATTGACTTATTTCACTTAGCATAATACCCTCTAGTATGCCTTTCTTGATTTCCTTTTTCGTCATTGAGAAAAGCATAAGTGATAGATAGCTCTCTCATGTTTGACTAAGTTCTTTAACTAGCTCTCCAAATATTTACAATATATTTCCCTGAACTTTTATTTCTGATTCACTTCTACAATTCTCTTTTATATTATGTGTCACATTTTTAATATGAATTCTCAATTTTTGGTTATTTTCCATTTCTTTCTTCTTTCTGTTTTTTTATTTTTGCCTATAATTTGCCTTAGACATACACAGAACTCCTTTAATAGAAGTGACAGATTTGATTTATATGGCTTGTTTGCTTTCTACTTTTCTTTTTCTTAGCTGTCACACATTGCTTTCTTTCTGGAAGTCATATGTCATATATTCTGAGTTCTGAGCAATTTATTTTGAGCTGTACTCATCCTCGCAAGAATCCACTTTTCCAATGGTTTGTCTTCAGTAATGCATACATTTTTAAAAAGTCAAACAAAACCAAACACACAAACAAAAATAAGCAAGAATTTTTAAAAATAACACAGGACACAAATCATAAAATGTTAATATTAAAATATCTACAGATAAAGTATAATTTATCTTAACTATGATCTACTGTGGTTATAGAATTATAAATCTGTATTGAGTAGACAGATAATATACTAATTACCCTCAAAATAACCAAATTAGATATTAATAAATTGGATATTATCCCTTTTCACACATCTAGGTTTACCTATTAGGTTGGAGAGAAGAGGAAAAAAATGGGCAATCTGGGTATTTCTTTCAACTCTTTCATCACACACTTTGAGGAATCTAGAAGCTTTACCTAGTGGTATGAAATGTTATCTCAGACAAAATTACCAAAATTTACCCCAATAATATAATAGCAGTCAGTAAAACTTTAGCTCCCCCTATCAATTTTACACAGAACTCATGGTTTTATGAATATGTAAGAATAAAATATGATTCTTAACTATTCAGAAAAATCATGGAGATTTCAGGACATTCAAATTTTCTTCTTTGTACTCTAGTGTTTGGACACCATCGGTAATTTAGAAAATGCTAAGATTCCTTTCCATACTAAAACTATCAGGATTGTTCTTTGATGATGAAAAAAGTTCAGTCATTCTCATTTTTTTAAGCCTGCCAGAGGAGATGTAATGGTTTCAAAGAATAAAATACTGCGTGTATATTATGTTAAAGTTCAGAAGAAGTCTGTGATCTCAGATCTGTCTTGGGACAAGATAATCCTTGAAGTGTTCTTTTAAAAAAATTCCTCATGAGACCTGAATTGACCTCTTCTCCTGACTCTATCAAGCTCTAGATCTGGAAGCCCTCTTCGTAATCTGTCTCTAGCAAGAGTCACACAATTCACTGAATGTTAAAATATATGCCCAGAAGCCTCCATTATGGAAATCTATACCATTGGAACATGTCCCCAGACTGCGGTGACACCATTCAATGTCTACCTTCCCAGACAGTCCCCACACAAATCTATGTTGCTCTGTGACTATTGCTAAACTTTGTATCAGTGTTTCACTTGGAAAACTTTAGGCCAGCAATGTCTCCATTCATCTTTGCTTAATTCTCATATAGTAAGACTTTTTATTCATTGCATCTGTTTCCTACAACCTTATATTCACTTTTTTTCTTCTGATTGCTCTTCTCTCTCTTAAATGTTATAATCAGGTCCTTCAGAAACTTTGTTCTAAGAAAAATGGACTTCTGTATTCTATATATGGAATGTTTTCCTGGGACTTTACATTCATTGCTTTGTTTTACCTGTAACTGGGCCTTCCCATTAGAATTCCCTATCATTTCAACCCAGGTCTGGCTTCACGGCATACGACCTGCGCAGTAACACAGGGCCCTGTGCTCTGAAGAACCCCAGGTTTGATTTAATGTAATACTGGCACGGTGTGATACTCTCAATATTATCTCTGATCTTTTTTTTTTTAATGTGATGTCTGATGTGCAATGGAGTATAGATGTAGACAGAGGAGATACATGCAGTATCGGGATCTCCTATTGTTCCTTGTCATTCCATTTGTGTATAGCATTTGTGATCTCTCAGGAACACTGAATTCCAATGGACTCATGATGTAAGGGAGTTCGGTGAGACTAAAATGAGTGATTAGTGTGTTACTTTCAACTGAGTAAGCAGGCCACTGACTGTCCCAAGAGGCCCAAAAGGCCACACTTTATATTAAAAGTAGAACTTGCTTTGAATCCAAAAAGAATCCAGTGGCATTCAAAGACATAAATGACCAAAAAACTGTATCATATCCTTTTGTATTCATGGTTGCTTCTCTGTATTTATCCAGCCATTTATGCTGAAAATGAAGACACAAAAAGAAAAGGAAAAGAAAGCCAACCCATTGTTCTTTTTCTTTTAAACTTTATTCATTAGTAAGCCTAAGGTAAGAGCATTAGTAGTATGTGTGCATATCGAAAAATAAAATAAAAAGACTGAAGTCAGTTTGGTGCAGTGTTTCCACTATTCTAATAAGAACAAAATAGGGGCTCCTGGGTGGCTCAGATGGTTAAGCGTCTGCCTTCAGCTCAGGTCATGATCCCAGGGTCCTGGGATCGAGCCCCGCATCGGGCTCCCTGCTCCTCGGGAAGCCTGCTTCTCCGCCTCCCTCTGCCACTCCCCTTGCTTGTGTTCCCTCTCTCGCTGTGTCTCTCTCTGTCAGATAAATAAATAAAATCTTAAAAAAAAAAAAAAGAACAAAATATATATGCATATACAAACTAAGAAATATAAATTGCCTAACTTTAGTGATTCTGCATATGAGTTAAATACTCATATTTGCATTAAAAACTGGCATGCAAAATATAAAGATGAACAGTAGTATTCGTGTTCATAATTAAAATTTTTAATGTTTCTTTACTTAGAACAATATTACATAGCAAAACAAACAAAGGAAAACCATCAAGAAGGAGACTGCAGAAGAAAACAAAAGCTTTGTATTTTAGTACCTTTAATAGCCCTTTCTGCCTACTTTTTGAATGAGGACCCCATATTTGCATTTTGCACAGGGCTCCACCTGTTAGGTAACAAAACTTGTCAGGTTTGCTCTCATACTGCATGGTGAACAATTAAGCATAGTCTTTGACCTTCATTAGCAAATCATTATTTTTCCATCATTAGGTAAAAATTTTTTCTCTTTTTAAATTCATAACATTTCAATATGCCGTAAGTTTCCTTTCCTCAACACTTTAATCCTTGGACATCTAGGCCATTCTACCCTAATCTTTTGAAACATCAACCATCATCCAGCTTATATATTATGGATATGGATTACAAATCAACAACCTAGTTTCACATTCCCATGACATTTTCCCCACTTCACTTTAGTCTCCTACATCATGTCAACTCTGTGACGTTTTTACTGGCCATAACTCTTCAAATGACAAACTATTAAACTTTGGTGTTTAATAGTGTTTAAAGAAAAAAATCAAATTACAAAATTCAATTCTATAAAGATAAAAAGTACTCACCATGGAAGAATAAAATTATATGTAGCTCCAAATGTCTCTGCATTTCATAAAACTTGACAAGTTTAAAGATAAGTATACACAATGAAACCATCACCACAATCCATGCCATAACCTATCCATCACCTCCAAAATTTCCTCCTGCCCTCTATTATTTTTATGATTATTATTATTACTACACAAAACTTAAGACCTACCCTGTTAGCAAATTTTTAGGTATATATATACGTACTAACTATGGGTGCTATGCTGCACAGGAGATCTCTGAGAAACATTAGAAAATCTTTTTTTTTTTTTTTTTGGATTTCATGATGCTACCCATAGCCTTCTAAACCACAAGCTAGGTTCAGTTTTCATTTTCAATTTCTATCAATTCTGTGTCTCCAGAAGTAGTTTTTTTTTTATTATGTTATGTTAATCACCACACATTACATCATTAGTTTTAGATGTAGTGTTCCATGATTCATTGTTTGTGTATAACACCCAGTGCTCCATGCAGAACGTGCCCTCTTTAATACCCATCACCAGGCTAACCCATCCTCCCACACCCCTCCCCTCTAGAACCCTCAGTTTGTTTCTCAGAGTCCACAGTCTCTCATGGTTCATCTCCCCCTCCGATTTCCCCCCAGAAGCATTTAAAGTAATCATGAAAAAGTTAAAATCAGTGAAGATCTGACCCAGCCTAATATCCCAGATGTAATGGAATGGATGAGGGAGAAGAGGGTAAAATAGGAAATTTCACATGACAGCCTTGCCAGATCTTAATACGAAGTCCAAGGCAGGTACATGAACTTGTCACGTATATTTCATCTAGCAATTTGTCTGGCATACTATGTCCTTTTTTTGTTTTACTTTGTTTTATTCCATAATAAAATGATATTGGAATGCAACATAAATTAAAACATTGAACATTCTGCATTGGTTTTCCAAAATTAAACTTTTTAGCCCTCATGTGTTAAGAAATAGGATGATAACATTATTAAAGTTGTCACTGGTATACATCTTTACATATGGAAACACTTATATAACTTAAGTATCATATTCAAATTAGAATTTTAATGCTTCATAAATGAATTTACTCTTTAGTCTTTTTTGGGGAGGTGATGTTTTATAATACATGGGTGTATTAGCTCTCCTGTGACATCTGGGGGTTGAATGCTTAATAATTGTTGCATTTTAAAAAAATATAGTTATACTATCACTGAACCTATCTCCAGGAAGTTGATTGCTCCAAAATTAGTTTCATCTGCCCATTATTCTAATTGCCTTCACATCAAAGCCAAAAATTAATCTGTAGTCAATTCCATTTAACATGAAAGATAAATACTAAAACAAAACATATAAATAAACCACTTGAAGCTAAAATGTATACTAGTATAGACAGGTTTGTAAAAAGCTTGGTAGATAACTTCTGCTTCAAGTATGGACATACAGAAGCCAAATTTTGGCCTTCAATCTGGGATATGGAGTGATCAGATAAATGAGATGAGCTAATACACATGAGTCATGATCTAACAGAGTATTCTGTAAAAGACCATGTCTCTTGGAGAAACACTTTGCCAACAAATTTTATACCTAGAATAGCTTTATCTTTATTGCTTTATCTATCTTCTTCATTGAAGTTCACTCACTAATTTTGTCAAATTAAGTTATCTCTGTTTTAAGCTTGTTAATTTTTCTTTTTATTTTCTCACCTCACTAATTTCTGAGAAAGGAATCTAAATCATTTATAGATACTTCATTAGTAAAAATTTATTTCTGTCTTTAGAATAATAAAGAACATTCATATACTATACCATTCATCCTTGATTAAAAACTCTATTCAACTCTATGCATACATTTTCCACATACAAAGTTATATGATCATGCCTGGCTCACCACAGATGTTCAAATTTTCTGTATTACAAATATTTTGGGCAAAACTGGGCCATATAATTTTTTCCTACTCCAATTTTCTCATTCCATGCACCTATTTACTCACTGGAAAATAAGCTACTTCTGAATTATTTGCTGACTTCCTATAAAAGCTAAAGCCTCTAAACAAAGGGCAGCATACCCATGAAAAATCTGTAATTAATTTATGTACAAAGTAGGTTTATTAACATACCACTGACATATTAGACTTTCTAGTGCCTAAGGCACTAACAACATGAATGGCAGTGATAACGCTTACCAAAAGAAAATTAATACTTATTACTCATCTTTCCCCAATTCCAAACAAAACAAAGCAAACAAACAAAAATACCTCCACCTCAAAAACAATTATTGCTCTTGTAACTTTACACAGAAAGGGACATTCGATCTCATTGTTGTTACATTGTCTTATCATTTATATTTTTATTATTTGCCCAAACTAAAGGTTTTACTACAGAGAGCAGAATAATTGTCCATGGATAGATGGAAAAGAACACTGCTGATGAAAAAAAGAGAGAGAATGAGAGAGAGTGAGGAAGAGACAGAGAGAAGAATCATCTGGAATCATGTACTTTTCTCAGGCCCTCAAGGTATATGACCTTAACATGTTACTGGGCTTCACTGTAAATTGATTTAAAAAAAATTAAAAAAGTAAATATCCAGGGTTTCTGTGTAAATTAAATGACTCAGCTCATGAGAAGAGTGTATCATGTAGATTTCTGTTTAAAAGGAAACAGGGATCAATAGACACATGCATTAACAGGAAGCTCTTTACTGACTACATAGAATTGTTCACATTGCAAATGATTAGTTAAGGGATTCACAATTAAGCAGAGATTAGAGAGGATTTCACAATTAAGAAATAAGAATCTGAATGCCTCAGTGACAGTTGAAAGAGCATCTTTCCAGGTATTTTTCTCATGTAATCTAAAATTATTAAGGATTCATTCCTCAGATTGATTTTGATCATTTTAACAAGGTCCATACACCAAATAATAGTTACACCGTGCTCCTTGGCTATGTCTTAAGGAAGTAGAAGCACAAGAAATGTGCCACTATTCCTTTGTGTTTAAGCTTACAGTTGCAAGCCATAACCATGAATAGTTTTGTGATTTTTTTTTTTTTAGTGGAAGATTAAATGAAACATCTCTACTCCAGTATAGCTAAATTTCACAGAGTAGGCATTCACAGTTTACACCAGAGTCATCACTGGTTCTCAGGATTGACTTTCAGCATCAGAGTCTTTAGAGATAGGACTCCGCATGATAGCAAGCTCCCCAGGGGATTGTTACATTCTTACCCTCATCTCCTTCAATTAAGCTGCCATTCTTTGCTTTACAGTGTTATTCTATGAAGGAATATGAAAGAGAAGTAATCACTTTATTTTTTAAATTAATGATGTGCATACATGTGTGCATGTGTGATAGAAAAAAGAGAGAGTACACTTGGCATGTAGTATATTTACATCAATATCTTATCAAATACGAAATTTCCATTTTTTTTCCCTTCTCAATTTAACACTAGGACAAATATGTCTTAAATGTATGGGAATTTTTATATTAAATCATTATGTAACTTTATCCATTTGAATGGATATAATTTATATGGAATGACCATAACAGGAACATTGTCTAAGGTTTAAAAAATGAGAACTACTACTAAAAATAATCATTGAGTCAAAGTAGTTCAGAGAATCACAAAAGGTAAATATGTAGTGTGAACTAAGAAAACAAATTTAGTGATGTTAATATTACTATTCAGGAATGGGCACTAAAGCCCTAGAGTGCTAGCAGAATTGAAATGTAGTTTTTCAGAACTAAGCTTTTAGTCTCTTGGAATTAGAACAAACTAAAGTGAACAAAGAATTGTCATTTCTTTTTTGTCTCTGAGAACCCAACATGAGCTCAATTTTTCTTAGACATGAAAGTGATGAGAAGGTTCACCTACTAGAGGTTGGGGGCTTTTTGATGTCAGATCACTCCACATGACATTGCATTATATGTAGAACATAATACGAGGCTTCAAAAAAACAGCCTTAAATACCATGGAAAAAGTCTTATTGTTTAGTTTATGCACTATTTCTCAAGGAAAGTTACTTTAGTTATAGTTTGTATCCATTAAGATGAGTCTAAAAGAAAAAAAGTTTCTTAAATATGTTCCTTGAATATACAATAATTTTAATTTTCTCAATCAGAATATGAATGTTGTATTTTCTTTTTGACTACCAATACTATATCTTTAGCCATTGAATGCCTATTTAATGTATCATGTATCATTTCTATTAACTATGTAGCTAGGGATTTTCCCTGTAGAAATTTTCCAAGTTGTTTTTACCAACAATGTATAAGTGGTACAATTGTTCCTAAGAGCCAAAATAACAATTCTTGTGAAAGAATTAATACAAACAGAGTGGGAAGAGAAGATGCCCCAAGACTTGAACTAGACTATTTCAATTCACTCTAATTCAGGTACTAGAAATGAACTACTGTTGAGAAGCAATGTTTATCCCCATGACAACATCTGTTTCTTCACACACTAGAATCACTTATTATTCATTCTCCATGAGGGGTGACCATTTGCTGAACAAAGAAGAGAAATTACTCCTTCCCTGCCTACTATCATGAAAGCTTCATATATACATATCAATATTTTGAAACATCCCAATTTTATAAAACACGTTTGTCAGGCAGTTGTTTTGTCCTGCCCTTACTTCTATATTAGATATCCACATTGATCCACAAGACCTAGCTCAGATCTTCCCTTTAGGAAAGTATTAGGAAAGATCTTCCCTATAGGAAAGGCTATTAAATGGGAAAGATATGTTACCTACAAAGAAAAAAAAAGTGTCAGGGCTTTCAGGAGCAACACTGAAAGCAAGAAGTAAACATTATTATTTTTTTTTAAAGAAGGAGTGAAATGAATATTTAACCTAGAGTTTTGTATGCAGCAAAAAATCAACAAATACTTTATATTGATGACATTTTTAGAGTATATCTTAATTAAGAAGAAACACAAATATAGGAGATGAGCTTAAGAAATAGGGGATGTAAGGGTAACCAACAGTCTTGGAAAATGTTATTGATATCTAAAGAGTGAAAGGCTAAGATCAAATTTTTTAAAGAAGTACATTAATAGCAATAAAAAATTAAAATTTTAAATAATATCAATATGAAGAGGAGGGAATATGAGGAGGTTAAGAGGGTAAAAAAAATGTTAGTTGTCTTTGGGGCACCTGGGTGGCACAGTTGGTTAAGCGTCCAACACTTGGCTTCGACTCAGGTCTGATCTCAGGGTCTTGGGATGGAGCCCAACGTTGGGCTTTGTACTCAGCGCTCAGCATGAAATCTGCCTGAGTTTCTCTCTCCCTCTCCCTCTGCCTTTCCCCACCCCCCCTGCATGCTCTCTCTCTCTCTCAAATCAATAAATAAATCTTAAAAACAATGTTAGTCATCTTTATAAAGAAATCAGCAGGGTGAGAAACATGTGCTTGTCTTCAGTTGAAAATAATTATGACAGAAGAAAATGTAAGGAACAAAAGAAATTTCATTTAAAAAAATGGATAGCAAAAAAGGGAAAAAATAAAAGTAATTTGAAAATAAAAAATAAGATTAAATTTTAGTTTCATAATCAATATAAATGAGTTGAACTAATCAATTAAAACACAGACATCAGATTGGAATAAAAATTTAAAAAAATAAATGTCTTTATATTAATTATATTAATTCATTATTACTTAAACTGATTAAAACCACATTTTACATATATTTTAGGCAATAATATATATATGCATGTATATATATATGTGTGTATGCATACTGTATACATATACATATATATGTTTGTATACACACATATACAACATACATATGAAAGGTATTTGGAAAGAAACTATCATTTCCTTGACTATATAGCATCAAAAGTGTGGCAGTAAAAAAATAATAAATGATATTTCTATCAATAAAATAACTGAGAATTACATAATCCCTTGATTATACATTTTGTCCTAGACCCTACTAAATATGTGTATGGGATATTCACTCATGTTATAGATCTTACTAAATATGTGTATAAGATATTCAGAGAACCTACTAAATACGTGGATGAGATTCCAGTTTGTTCATATAAATTATTCTTTCTCTGCTGAAATAAGATTCTTGACAGTTATTTAATAAGACTCCGTGTTTTGATTGACTATTGCTGTGTAACAAACTACTCCAATAATTAATGGCTTATAATAGCAACAGTTTATTATTTCTCATGATTTTGTGGGTTGACTGAGCTCATCTTGGCCATTCTGCTTATATGGAGGTGACTGAGCTTACTAGGTTGCTTTCAGATGGTTGGTTTGGCTAGGCTAGAAAATCCAGATAAATCTTGTACATTTCCCTCTGTCTACATCTGCTGCCTGCCTATAGATAACTTGGGCTTCTTTACATTGTAACTATAATACAAGAGAACAGCACAATTTGCAAGTGTTTATAAAATTTCTATTTGTGTGATGCTTACTATTGTTAAATGTCTAAAGAAAGTCACAAGGTCGGGCCTAGAGTCAATGTATGAGGGGACCACACAAAGCATAGATACAGGGAGTGGATCACTGGGGAATAGTTAATAGTAAGAACACTGCTTTCACTGTGGAACCACCTCACTCAAAACAAACAATCAAAATCTAATTAACTGTAAAAAATCTAATTAACTGTGTCTCCATGTTTAAAGGCACCTTTGTCTTTGACCTTTGTTTCATCTGCAATGTAACCCAATTACATGAAATTTAGTATCCTGAGTCACTTTCTAATCATTCCCCCATATATGAGAAACCTAGAAAATATGTTCTTTCCCAAGTTATATTTAAGGTTATGATATGATTTTTGCAACATGAGAAGTGAACTATGGGACCAGATGACACAGGTTCAAGTCCCAACTGCCATTTAATAACTGCATGACCTCAGGTAAGTTATTTAAAACTTTTCTATAAGAATCAAATTTCTCATTTGTGAAATCAGAGTTAACATATATATATAGTTATTAAAACAATGCTTGGTAGCAAGTTTTGTTGACAGTGAAAATAAGGATGAGAATGAGTGTGTTAATGATGAAGAGGACATTACTGTTAAATGATGATAATGTGCATAAACCCAAACCAAAACTTCCTTTTGTTCAAAACTGCCAGCAAAGATTGGGAAGTTAAGAGCATTGTTCTAGTCTCATGGTGAATTTTTAGTAAGTTTTCCACTGCATATATTTATACCATCAGTTAATATCATGTATGCCTACCGCATATTACATATGGATTTCAAACTAATTTTCAGCTCCTCTTTTGCTTAATTTACCAAATATTTAGTTGGTATTGCAGTTCTGCAGCTTAGCCCATCCTTTTTCCTGATCATAAATGGTAACATTTCTCCACTGGAATTATTTTGCTTTTCAGTTGAAAACAGGCAATTTATATGTAAACATCTCTAGGAATTTTTCAGACTGCACAGGAATATGCCGTACACTGCTTGCTTACCAGAGAAAGCCATTTAGTAACCTGTAACAGAGAGTAGTTCCTCAGACTGTATCTAGAGGTAATGTGAGCAACTTTGGTTCATTTAGTTCTAGACTAAGGATGCACTTCATGGCAGAGATATGTAAACACTCTTGGCACAAATCTGCTCTTGTGGTTAAGTCTAACATCCCATTGAATATATTAACTTGAAAATGCAAATTTAAAAACTATCTGTAGAATGTATTTTTATTTCTCAGATTTGATAAATATCAAATCATATAAAAATGTCATACTTTAAATCCCAACAGTTTTGTCTTATGAAAGCATACCACCAATTTCCATTTGTGAATTAATCTATGTATGGGATTTTTCTATAGTAAAAGATAATAATTTTTGTTTTAAGTGGGATTCAATAATTATTACTGAATAAATTACTCAAATACTAAGCTAGACAATTATATACACAGAGAACCAACAACTTTTCTTTTTTACAATCTATTCTTGATTTCTTTTTGGGATTTACTAATGAAGTGTATTAAACCACATTAATGACAATTTAAAGAAAGTAGAAAAAAATAAGCTTGCCAGGTTTTGAAGAATATACTAATGCTGAGGATTAAATTGACATTTTGGATAAGGTTCTAAAAAAGTGACATATGATCCTCTATGTGTAATTCAATGATGTGGATTTTCATACTGAGGAATGAACAAAAATACCTTAGAAATCACCACATTGAATTAGACAAAAAGTGATGAATTTTATCAAGGGTCACATTCACATTTTACTGATGAGTTATGATTATTTCATTCAACTTTAAAATATAACCCACTTACTTCATTGAAGAGATCCAACACATATCTACCGTATTTCATCTGTGGTTTATTTTACAAATAACATTTTCATATATTAGTATGCTTAAAAATGGGATATTTTTCTTCACACATTTCCACTTGGATGACTGCAGCTGAAATGCTCTAAAGCTATACATATTTAGGGTGAACCATATGGACTTGCATACATGTGACCATTTTTAAATAAAAGATGGAAGTTTCAAATATTTTCATTGATAATCTGTGGCTACAAAGGATTGCTTCTAGTCTTAGGAGTATTATTTTGAATTCATGCAATAGAAGGTGATCAATTTTTTCAGCTTCAATAACTGAATCAAATATGATCAATATAATCCATGGTTATTAGTTTCTATGCTTGACTGAGAGTTTGAGCAAGTTATAATCCCTATTTTGCCTTAGTATCTAGTTTTTGTAATTAAAAACTCTAATACCAGGCCAACTGTCTTTTAAATAGATGACCTGGTGAATGTCGCAGCAGTCTTAGCAGGAAAAAGAAAGGCTTCTTTTAAGTTATTTCTGGAGCAATGACAACTATAATGAGGACTTTTATATACTTAATTTTAAACACAAATCATTCCCCACAGAAAAACTGAGGATGGTTATCTTTGCAGTTCACTTTGTTGATGTATCATTAATGCCATTTAGTCACTGCTGATTTAAGTACCTTTGAGTTAACCACTAATAGTTGTGAAGTTCTGTGTACTTGCTCCTACAAATCCCCTAGCACAGCCTCCAACAACTTCCCATGCATTTCACAGTTTATTCTTGGTGAGAAGTGCTTCTTCCCTTTTGAACTCTCATGTTACCAGCTAAGGAAAATGAGTGTAGTTTTCTTTTCATTTCACAGTTTATATCTAAGTACTTCTCACCAAGAGAGCTTCAGAATTTTGCTGTAAGCTAAATGCATGTTTCTCTAAATGGTAGCTTTGACCTGTGAAACGTGAAATGTTCTTTTAATGGAAAAGTTCCCAAATAGCTAAAGGTTGGATAGTTCACTAAGTAATTCTTAAAACAAAACTATGATAATTTATACATTATTTTAATATGTTATACATTTTAATATATGATATGTTTACCATAGTGATCATTATATTTTCTATAGCAATTTTATCTGTTTTACATTTGAAAGATAATGTATTATATATACTATTACAACTGCTATATGAAAAAAACTTTAATATAAAATATAATAAAATTAAATTATTAAATACACATGTTAGGTTTTTTTTTAAAAAACTGAATGCTTAACGTATTCTTAAGTAGTTACTTCAATAAATATGTATTGATGTACAAAAATTTTCTGTCTGGTATTACAGCATATGCAAAGATGAAAATAAAAATTATCCCTTACCTTAAGTTCTTTAAATATACTTTAAAATGTGGATAAATGCACACATAGCCCTAATACACAAATAGAATAAGTGCTATCATAGAAGCACAAAAGTCTATTTAAACACAGGGGAGGGAAAAAATAATATCTATATGGAATAGATCTGTCATCTAGTCTCCGTTTTACAGACAGATATGAAAAAAACATGAAGTTATCTATATATGATGTTTATTGTGAATTAATAAATATGTTTTACATCTGGTCATCCTGAGAACACAACTGTATGGGAATAACAAAACGAAAACAAAAACATATTTTTCCAGACAGTTATAAGATAGAAATTTCAGAGTTTCCACGAGACTTCTACTATATAATAAACACAAACTGATAAGACAGTGTAATAAATGGAACTGCAACCCTATAATCAATCACAAAGTCATTATTAAGAACCTTCAGTCTTCTAAAGTGGTAGGTCTCAACAATAAATGGCCCTGGTAATTTTATTAATATCTTAAAAATAAAACCTATGACACCTTTCTTTTTGGTGTTGAGGGAAAAAATTTATTTATTTATTTATTTAATAAACCATTCTGTTTTGCCTTTGTTCAGTTATTACGTAAATGATGAATTTATATCATATATGAATACAGCTGTACTTCTTAATAAAAACATTCTGACTTAGTCTTTGAAAAGTTGGATCTGTACTTGTCAAGCTTCATTTTTTTTTTTGGCTTTTTATGGAAAAAAAAGTTTATAAATGATGTTGAGAGGGGTGCCTGGGTGGCTCAGTCAGTTAAGCATCTGACTCTTGCTTTTGTCTCAGGTCATGATCTTAGCACAGAGTTTGCTTGAGATTCTTTCCTCCTTCCCCCTCTGCCCCTCCCCCTGCTCTCTTTCTTTCTCTCTCTCTCAAATAAATGATGTTGAGAAGGACAGTCTTCAAAATGATCAACTTTTCATAGTTTTAACAGAAAAAGCATATATTAAACAAACAGAAAGTGGAAATATTATAATTCAATACTTTGGCATTTATAGCATAAAATATATGTCAGCAACATACACTGTAAATATTGATTTTTTTAAAATTATACTCTAAAATAAAGTTGTCATTAAAGGAAAGTGGAAATTTTATCCTATCCTATAGGTGAGCTATATAAAAGCAGTATTTAATATATGTTGAGTGTTATGTCTTCAAATATTTTTCTGCACTTAGATATAAATCAGAAAAGTAAATCTCAGAGTTTTATGCATCCCTACTGATTGGAGAGGATAAATCTTTTATTTAATATTTTCAATTATATTATTACTCCTAATATTATTTATGAGAACCTGGCTTTCATATGAAAATGTGTAGGAAGGAAAACAGGTCAAGCACATTCGAATTCTCACTCAAATAAGTTCACAATTCTCATGGAGAGAGTTTTTATCAGCAACTATAGAGGTTGCTAAGAAAAATTAAAAAGACAAAGGAGCAACTGAAGCAGGTGGGTTTGCCACTAAACAGATGGGCTTAAGAAAGAGTGAAAAAAATGATTTCAGACAGAGGGAGAAGAGTGAACATTAATCAGAATGCTATTCCAAGTATATAGGGTTGTGTGAAATGAGGTGTGAAGTTTGGAGTGGGTGAAGAAGACAAATTTATAACATGGAGGCATACTTACAACGAAACAGTTATGATATTTGAATTTCTCACTTCTTTGTCATTAAAAGATCTTAAAATCCTTGAGAGCATGCTCTAAGAATTGGTTACATTTGCCTAAGGAACAGCTTAGATACATTTGCATTATTTCTTAGTTTATAGCAAAATTCTTTAAAAATGCTGTGCTTAAAGATACTTTATTTTTGTCTGAAAATCTCACAAGAATACAAGCTATATGAATAATGATATTTAATTATTGTAAACACCTTATCTTGATACTTTGCCTTTATATTTCATGTTGTACATATATGCTTGTTTTGTTTTGATTTATAAATTCAAATGTCTTTAGAGGGTAAGCAATTTTCATTTACAGATTAAAAGGTTGGTATAAAGCAATAGTTGTGGTGAAGTTCTAGAACTAAAGATATTGGAACACCTTTTTTTTTTTTAACATTCTGCTAGCGCAACAAAAACAAGTTAAATGCAGCTTATGAGGCTGAAAAATTCTAGAATGACATAGGTTAAGCACATGCTTACTCTGGACAAGTCCAGCAATTTACTTAAGTAACCTTGCTTTCAGAGAAAAATTTGAAACTTACATAATTGATGAAATATCAACTTTACTTCATTGTACATGGCAACTTAGAACAACACTTAATTAATAATTATTCATTTAACTCTAATCAATCTCTTCACTTTACTAGAAGTCAGGGCCCAAATTCAGTCACCCTACTGCCAGCATACCAAACTCTTACCTTTTCTTCCCTCCTTTGCGCCTGTCTGTCAAAACCAGAATGGGGTATGGATTCCAGTGGTTAGGACTTGGTTCTTGCACCTGTTAGCTGAGATCTATAGGAGACAATGGCATGAAAACCAAGATTTGTGTCAGTATAATTTATGGCCCAGTAATCCCATTAGGTTTACCTACATATGGTTCAGTAATCAACTTCTAACGCCATTCTCCAAAATGACCAAATTCAAATCAAGTCTACATTTTTTGAGCTGTTTTCCCCCATGACACACTCATTCCTACTTGCATCAAGGATAAATCTTGCTAACTGGGTTCTAAATCTATCCCAGTATGCCCATTTAGGGTCTTTTCTATTTTTCATTCTGTATCTCACTTGAATTTTTAACCTTTCTGTCCTGCTGCTTACTTTCCGTTACTATGTAAATACTAAGTGATAATGGGAAGTCAAACAAGATAAAGGTATAAGACATATAAATGATATTTAGCAACATGTAGTCATTGGTAAACTTAGTGAGAATGGTTTCATTCAACTATCAGGGCATGGGAAACCAGATATCAGCAGATGCTCCCTTTCAATCCTTTTTCCCTATTATCATAAGAGTAATTCCTCAATTATACAATTCTGGCAACTTCAGTAATCCAGTTAAAATACTTTCATGGCTTCCAATTTCTCTCTGTTAGATAATATATACTTAGCTTAGAAAGCTCAGCTAAGCATAATACATTTCTTCAAATATGCCCCCATTTTTTCTTGACTTTGGCAATTCCTTTGGGTTGGAATAGTCCTAAACTATTCTTCACTTGCTCCATCAAGACCACATTCTTAAGATGCTGTTATTTCATTTTGGTGTATGTGGGGGTTTATGTGTATGTTTTAATCTCTAAACTAAATTAGATCTTCATGATGTCTGCACCCATTGACTGAAAATTTTATTTTTAATACTGGTGTCACTTAGCTTATATAAAATGCTTATAAATATTTAATTCCCATGAAGGTATAAACTTTGTCTTTGTGACCTGCAAATAAACCATAAGGGGATTGCACAATTTAAAAAATCTAATAAGTGAATGAATGCATGATTGAATTAATTGATGGATGGACAAAATTGTCAATGAATGAGTAAAGGCTACTTTGTGAAAAATCTGAGATTACAGAGTTAAAAATCTATGTTAAGACTGAGTTATATATTTAAATCAAGGCTGGGATAAAAAAATAATGTGCATTTGAGGGAGGTCCATAAAAGACTAGGAAATGCAGAATTTTTTTGGTGAAATTTATGAAGTTATTGCATGAATCCTGACAAATGGTTATTGTACTTAATTCTCACGATGCAGTAGAAATGATAAAGGGATGGGAAAGATAATCTTTACTTCTCCATGTAAGAGAGACTTGGTTAAGTACTTCTCTAAACCTATTTCTATCAGTAGACCAGACGATATTAATACCTATTTAAGGGCAAATTAAATAATTAATTAATTAAATTATTAATGATTTGCATGTGCCAGTCACAGAGTAGGCATTTAACATTACTTGGAGTTACATTTCTTATGTCATGGATCTCTTTTTTTATTTACTTGCTTATTTATGTTTTAGAGAGAGAGAGAGTGAGTGCCTGTGTGAGCAAGGGAGGGAGGGGGAAGGGCAGAGGGAGAGGGAGAGGGAGAGAGAGAATCCCAAGTAGGCTCACACGAAGTGCAGAGTCAGACGTGGGGCTCCATCTCACAACCCTGATATCATGACCTGAGCCGAAATTAAGAGTCAGAAGCTTAACTGACTGAGCCACCCAGGCACCCCGTCATGGATCTCTTTATATGTTATTGTCTTGTTCCTAATAATCTTCTGGCTATTTTTGGATCAGGCCCAACCCAGTCACTCACTGATAACCACATAAAATGTGTAAATACACAGTTCCTATTACCATCACAGAGTGAAAGTAGGAAAGCGATAGTTTTTGGTAGTTCACTCATTCAACAAATATTCATTTGAAAACATACCAAATGCCAGAATCTGTCTAGATCCTGGAGATATAGTAATTGACACTTGCTGATAAGTGTTATGAAGAAAAAATAAAAGATGGAGAAATGGTAGTGCCATGTTTCAACCTGGAGTTATGGTTTGAATTGCACTTTTAATAGAGTTGTCAGGGAAAGGCTTTCTAAAAAGATGACACTTTATCAAAGACCTGAATATGTATGAAAGGAGAGGGAAGAGCAAGTTCAAGGCCCTGAGGCTGAAGGGTGCCCAGCATATTTAAGGAATACTAAGGATGGAACAGAATAAGTGGAGTATTAGAGGAGGTCAGAATAAAGATTAATAATAATAACAATAAAAGGACTAGATCATGTAGTTTTCTTCTACTTAAGAGTAAGAAGGGAAATCATTAAAGAGTCTGAGTAAATGAAAGATATGATAGGACCCAGGGATATGGACAGCAAGATCTGAGAACATGAAGGAGATATGATATACTGTGTAGAGAACAGACTATAGAGGAAAGCTTACAGTCAGTAAGACTGGGGAGGAAACTATCACAGCAATCCAGGAAAAAGGATCATGAAGGGTTGAAAGTGAGGCAGAAGGTGTGGAGGGAGTGACACGAACAGTGTCTGAAAGGAGAATCAACAGGCCTGATAGATCACACAGGGGATGTTAACGAGAAGAGAGAGTAATGACTCCGAATTTTTTATCCTGTGTAACTGCTAGTTTCTGCGAAGTAGAAGGTTGTCATAGGAGCAGGTAAGGGTAGGGTGTGGCAGGGGTACAAATATGTTCTCAGAACCCCTTCAAGAGAGGAAGTCCATCCAGCTCAGCGGAAAATGGCTAGCTGACGGCTGCCAGCTTCTAGTTCCTTCAGGTTTGCTTCAGCTCTCAAGCCAACGTTATGCTTTTCTCAGGATGGATCCAGCAGAAGAGCTCAAGAAGGTGATGGTGCCGCTTCCGGGGAAGGAGTGAGAAAGTCATTCAGGGACCTAGTCATTTTCATCCAACATGAGACACTTCTAAAAAGGGCAATCTTTGTTCCAGAGCTTCTCACTGAGCTGGTAGAAACTATCAGATCAGCATCCAGGTCTAATAACTCCCCCAACTGAGTCATGTTTCTTCCCTTTAACTCTCACAGCTGTAAGCCGTGACAAGTCTTTTGCATTCCAAACTCACTGTCTGCAACAAGAATTTTCAGATTTTAAGGGAACAGTCTGTCCTAGGGAATTAATTAATCTAAGAAATCAAATCATCCCACTTGGCCCAAATCTCTACAGAGAACAAAGTACGGCACTGGTGTGTGCGTCAAGTGTGAGCACAGAAATGGCTCAACTTTCCTTTGGGCATTAGCATCTGCTTATATGGCTGGAGCACTTTCATGTCCAAAACTCTAGATGAACCTTCCTCAGGCAAAAATGATGGTATTCCATGAAGTCTAACTGTTTACTTTCACATGAATGTTCTTAAAATGTGTGAGATCAGCTGTCATAGTTTCTTATCTCTTCCCTCATTTTAAGCAAAGTATTATGATTTTTTTCTAACTTTCCTTGTACTTGTCATTTCCTCTTTGCTGTTAGCACTATATTCTGACAATCCAAAACTTAAGAAATTTCTCAGAGTAGACCACCCAGATTACTTCACAGGTAAAAAGCAAAACGTAGAAAATAGTAGTGTTAGCATTTACTTAAAATTTTTATTATTATGGTTTTAAATATGGCAAATATCGTATCATCATAGTGTTTGTAAGTATACTGATATATATCAGTTTGTATATTTATGTGTGTGTGGTTTTATTATCTATGCCTACACCTATATTTAATCACTTATGTAGTAAAAAGGGCATTAGATTTAAAGACACAAACCTAAATTCCTAATTCTGATTATGCTAATTCTTTATGTATCTGATATAGCCCAAGTCATACTGCTTGACTTTGGGTTCCTTATTTTAAAAAGTGGTATAATAGATGTGAACATTTTGTAAACCATATAAATACATAGCTATGAACACAGATAATTACATAGTTATGATGTGGTTGTTGGTTTAAATGTTTGTATGTCAAGCTGGCTAGCTCATCTATCATAATATTCACTAAATGTTTGATACCTGATTCAATTAGCAGTTATCCATGCAGTTTAACAGGCATGAATCACCTAGCCCATTTGCAGTTAATTGATTACTTGATGATAAACTTGTAAACAGTCAATCTAATTGATCTTGGAGGACGAGCCTAAAATAATGTCTAAAGGTAGAGTTATCATGCAATTGTCCATTTATTCATTTTGCAAAGTATTGTTCAGTATTTATTGTATTTCAGAGGAAATGTGCTAGGTCTAGTCCAATACTGTGGCACTCTGATAAAATATACAACAAGATTATTGCTTAAACCATTCACCCTCAATACCTTAAAAAATGTAAATAATAATAAAATATAAATATGTAAATTCAAGATATTTTTAAATTCCAAGATACAGTTCTGCTTTTTTATATTGATATAAATTACCATTATTTCTCTTTAAACATAATTTATATAAAGAGTTAAAACCATCTTATTTTAATTTCTCTTCAAATTTTACATGCTATATAATGGAATGCCATTAATATGAATGAAAACCTGAAACTATATATATATGTGTATATATATATATGTACATAAACATACATAAACACACACACTTACAAATAAATTTATTATTATGGAAAACATGTCTTTTATATTATGTATTTTGTATGGAGATATACAGAATTGGGTCATTTTACAAAGAATTCATAATACTTGTGTATAATTTTAAGAAACAGATTAAATCATCCATCCATCCTTTATTCTATACTGTATAACGTTTTGTTTGTTTCCTTCTGTCATTAACCCAATTTCTCCGAATGTGAAAGGTGCTTAATACTCATTTGGCTCTTATTTCTGAAAATCGCTTACCAAGAGCTAGAAGCATTTACTATATTATATATAGACACAAAGTGCCATTTAGTCACTGCTGGGTAAACTGTTCCTTTAAAAAAATCATTTTTTGCATTCACTATATATTTATCTCAGTTGGGAAATGAAATATAAACTTATATTGGAGAAAGAAGAGATGAAGTTTGAGGGATGGCTAGTTTTGTTTGTTTCGTTTTTGGATTTGGGTTGGTTCTAAAAGCACAGTATATGTAACAAGAGAGATCATTATGATTTCCCTTTGATGTGTGAGCCTCTCTATGTAGTGTGTATTGAAAGCTGGCAATTAAAATCAGAATGTGATGTGCACTTCACTCATCCTTCCAGAACAGACTGCATTCCTCTGAACTGACAAAGAATTGATACATTCTAGTATGATTCCATCACTAAAGACAGCTCAAGATGAGAAGTAAATTTCATAGACCTCTATGGATTCCCTGTAGCTCTAACATTTCTGAGTGGACACCCATTTTCTCAGAAATTTCTGGAGTTCTCAGAAGATGGTAGCGCAGTACAAACGATTCTTAAACCTATCCATCTGTACTGTCTACATTGCTTTGGAGTTATGGAGACAATGAGAGAAATCAGCATATATATCCTTCCTAGTTTCCCTTAGCATATACTGTAGTTTCTTATATACTAATAATATAACTTTATGTAGAATGTCAGCCAAGTCTCTCAAGCCAAATGAAAACATAAACGTATTAGCCCCCAAATCAGAACACATTTGCAAACCTCCCAGGCCAAAGAACTACACATTTTGAATACATTTCCATTAAGAAAAGCTACCATATGCATACAGCTTAAATATCCATACCTTTTCAGTTTTGCTCATTACTAATTTTAATGGGACTTTGTGTATTCAGAATAATGCCAAGGTATAAACTGAATATATTTCTGTAATGAAATCGAGATAATGATTATGGCTTTATGCATGTAATGTGATAAAGGCAATATGAGTGATTTTGGAGGCAATTACTTTACATATTTTTATTATGCATTATTTTCATTTAGAAAATTCTGTTGAAATAAAACAAGTGCATTTTCAATTTCAGTGATGCTGTGTAAATAATATGCAGCACTATCTGGTGTAAAATTTTTAAAAGTTAGAATAATATGACTACTGCTAGATGTTTTATTATAATCTTAATATTTTCTAAGCAGTTTAGAAACCTAAAAAATATAGTTGCATTATGTGATGGCCAATATAATAATTTAATCCTTTAAAGAAAGAGCATAATCACCTTCACTATCAGTCCTCTGGATTAAATTATGACTGTTAGGACTAGGACATACTATTACGTAAATAAATTGGAAATCTTCTAATATAATAGGGAAGAAAAAAAATGTAGTCTTCCACAAAAACAACATAGACTGGCTCTAAAACCTAAGTGTCCATCAGAATCAAGATAGAAACCTTGTCACATATTAATTCCTGCATGGCCAATGCAGATATTCTTATACATTTGGCCTTGGAACTAGTCAGAATTGTATTTTTCAGAAGTGGCTTAGGTGACCCGTGGTCTTGTAATGGAAATCTACCACTGCACAGAGCAAAACTAAGTTGCAATGGTTAAGGAATGCCTTACCTATAAGCCAGGATAGGTGACTATATTCAGAGGAAACAGAATTATCTTACTGAAAACAAAAGATTTTTCCCATGCATAGATAATTTGGCACTTTGACAACTTCATTTATTATAAGCAGTTCAAGCTCATATATTCATGCCCAAGTATATTTTGAGACACTTATCTAGACTGTTCAATATTATGAGGTTGCCAAACTTACTTTTTATATTTTTATATATTTTCAATCTTGAAATATATAAAAGATTATGTGACATATATGTATATACCTAATTTAAAGATTAATAAAACAAAACAAAATGCCAACAATTTATATAAAGACAGAGAATATTACCTGAAGTTTTGAAGAACCTACAATCCCTCCTGAATTCAATCTCTCTTCTTCTTCCCAGAGGTAAATATTATGTTGAATTTAGTGCTATTATTCCTTTGCTTTTTGTTTGATGGATGGATGATCATCAAAATATTTAAAATCAAGCACTGAACAACCAGAATGGATGCTGCTAGGTAGCACTGGCGTGGGGTCCTGGAGGGCCCGTATGTGCCAGGCATGAGTGCATGTAGATATTATGGGGAGTGAAGCTAGCAGTTTGGGATGAAGTAGGAGGGAGGGTCTCTCTAAATGTAAATATAGCATGACTCCTCGTAAGTAGGTCCCAAGTTACACACATTGACATTTCTTCCAATAGAGAACCACTAATTTTCCTAGCTCGAGGCTTATGTGGCTATACCAGTTAGAACACTGAAATAGTTCCACACTCTTAACTGAATAGCTTAATAGCTTGTCATCCTGTGTCTAGCTGGGTCCTACCTAAACATTAAGCAACTGAAGTTTATTCCTCACCAAGCAGAGGTCATCCTGGGCCCTGATCCTTTGGCATTTGTGTTTTTGGCTTTTAAATTTTCTGAATTAAATGTATTAAAATGTTAAAAATTGGGGCTCCTGGGTGGCTCAGTTGGTTGAGGGTCTGACTTTTGATTTCGGCTCAGGTCAGGATCTCAGGGTTATGAGATTGAGCCCCATGTTGGGCAGACTCCACGCTCAGCTTGAAGCCCGATGTGGGGCTCCATTACACGACTCTGAGATTAACCTGAGCCAAAACCAAGAGTCGGACACTTAACCAACTGTGCCACCCCGGCACCCCTCTTTCTAAGTTTTTATTTAAATTCTGGTTAGTTAACATAGAGTGTAATATTAATTTCAGGTGTAGAATTTAGTGATTCATCACTTACATACAACACCCACTGCTCATCACAAGTGCCCTCCTTAATGCCTGTCACCCATTTAACCCATCACCCTCACCCACCTCCCCTCCAGCAATCCTTGATTTGTTCTCTAGAGTTAATCTGTTTTATGGTTTGCCTGTTTTTTTTCCTCCCCTATGTTCATCTGTTTTGTTTCTTAAATTCTACGAGTGAAATCATATGATATTTGTCTTTCTCTGACTGATTTATTTTGTTTAGCATAATACTCTCTAGCTCCATCTATGTTGTGGCATATGACAAGATTTCATTCTTTTTATGGCTGAGTAATATTCCATTATATATGTATTTGTATATAAATATATATATATATTTGTATATAATATGTACACACACACATACCACATCTTCTTTATGTTCTTTATCTATTCATCAGTTGATGGACACTTGGCCTCTTTTCATAATTTGGCTATTGTTGATAATGCTGTTATAAATATCAGGATGCACGTATCCCTTCAATTAGTACTTTCGTATCCTTTGGGTGAATACCCAGTATTGCAATTGCTGGGTTGTAGGGTAGTTCTATTTTTAATTTTTGAAGACCTCCATACTGTTTTCCAGAGTTGCTGCACCTGTTTGCATTCCCACCAACAGTGTGAGAGGGTTTCCCTTTCTCCGCATCCTTGCCAACCAACACCTGTTGTCTCTTGTGTTGTTAATTTTAGCCATGCTGATGGGTATGAGGTGAGGTGATATCTCACTGTAGTTTTGATTTGCATTTCCCTGATGATGAGTGATGCTGAGCATCTTTTCATGTGTCTGTTGGCCATCTGTATGTCTTCTTTGGTTAAATGTCTATTCTCCTATCTTCTGTCCCATTTTAACTAGATGTTTTTTTTTTTTTTTTGAGTGTTGGATTTTATAAGTTCTTTATAGATTTTGGATACTGATCAGATATGTCATTTGCAAATCTTTTATTCTGTAGGTTGCCTTTTAATTTTGTTGACTGTTTCCTTTGCTCTGCATCAGTTTTTATTTAGATGAAGTTCTAATAGTTTATTTTTGCTTTTATTTCCCTTGCCTCAGGAAACATACACAGTAAGAAGTTGCTATGACCAATATCAAAGAGTTTACTGCCTGTGTTCTCCTCAAGGATTTTAATGGTTTCCTGTCTTTCAACACTTTGAATTTATTTTTGTGTACGGGTAAGAAAGCAGTTCAATTTCATTCTTTTGAATATTGCTGTCCAGCTTTCCCAGCACCATTTGTTTAAAAGACTGTCTTTTTTTTTTTTTAAGAGAGAGAGAGAGAGAGAGAGCATGTGTGTGTGTGTGCAAGTGCGGGATGGGGTGTGGGGAGGTGCAGAGGGAGACGGAGAGAGAATCTTAAGCAGGTTCCATGAATAGCATGGAGTATGACATCAGACTCGATCACATGACCCTGAGATCATGACCTGAGCCAAAATCAAGAGTCAGACACTTCACTGACTGAGCCACCCAGACACCCCGAAGAGACTCTTTTTTTCCACTGGATATTCTTTCCTGCTTTGTCAAAGATTAGTTGACCATATAGTTGTGGGTTCATTTCTGGATTTTCTATTCTGTTCCACTGATCTATGTGTATGTTTTAATCTCTAAACTAAATTAGATCTTCATGATGTCTGCACCCATTGATTGAAAATTTTATTTTTGGGGCGTCTGGGTGGCTCAGTTGGTTAAGCGACTGCCTTCGGCTCAGGTCATGATCCTAGAGTCCCTGGATCGAGTCCTGCATCAGGCTCCCTGCTCGGCGAGGAGGCTGCTTCTCCCTCTAACCCTCCCCCCTCTCATGTACTCTCTCTCTCTCTCATTCTCGCTCTCTCAAATAAATAAATAAATCTTAAAAAAAAAAAAAGAAAATTTTATTTTTAATACTGGTGTCACTTAGCTTATATATGCCAGTACCAATACTGTCTTGATCACTACAGCTTTGTAAAATAACTTGAAGTCCAGAATTGCGATGCCTCCAGGTTTGCTTTTCTTTTTCAAGATTGCTTTGGCTATTCAGGGTCTTTTGTGAATCCACACAAATTTAGGAATGTTTGTTGTAGCTCTGAAAAATGCTGTTGGTATTTTGAAAGGGATTGCATTGAATGTGTGGACTGCTTTGGGTAGTATAGACATTTTAACAATATTTGTTCTTCCAATCCATGAGCATGGAATATTTTTTCCGTTTCTTTGTGTCTTCCTCAATTTCTTTCATTAGTGTGTTATAGTTTTCACAGTGCAGATCTTTCACCTCTTTGGTTAGGTTTCTTCCTAGGTATCTTATGGTTTTTGTTGCACTTGTAAATGGGTTCAATTCCCTGATTTCTCTTTCTGCTAATTCATTATTGGTATATAGAAATGCAACAGATTTCTGTATGTTAATTTTGTATCCTATTACTTTACTAAATTCATGTATCAGTTCCAATAATTTTTTGGTAGAGTCTTTTGGGTTTTCTACATACAGTATCATGTCATCTGCAAATAGTGAAAGTGTGACTTCTTGCTAACTTGGATGCCTTTTATTTCTTTTTGTTGTCTGATTGCTGAGTATAGGACTTCTAGTACTATGTTAAAATAACATTGGTGAGAGTGCACATCCATGTCTTGTTCCTGACTGTAGAGGGAAAGCTCCCAGGTTTTCCCCATTGAGGATGATATTAGCTGTGGGTCTTTCATATATGGCCTTTACAATGTTGAGGTATATCCCTCTATCTCTACTTTGTTGAGGGTTTTTATCATGAATAGATGTTGTACTTTGTCAAATGCTTTTTCTGCATCTATTGAGAGGATCATATGGTTTTTATCCTTTCTCTTATTAATGTGGTATATCATATTGATTTGCATTGTATTGATTGATTGATTTGTATCATATTGATATTGAACCACCCTTGCAGCCCAGGAATAAATCTCACTTGATCATGGTGAGTGATTCTTTAAATGTACAGCTGGATTTGATTTTTTAGCATTTTATTGAGAATTTGTGCATCCATGTTCATCAGGGAGATTGGCCTGTAGTTCTCTTTTTTAAAAAAGTGGAGTCTTTGTCTGGTTTGATATCAGAGTAAGGCTGGCCTCAAGTTTTCCTTCCACTTCTATTTTTTGGAATAGTTTGAGAAGAACAGCTGTTAACTCTTCTTTAAATGTTTGGTAGAATTCCCCTGTGAAGCCACTTGGCCCTGGACTTTGTTTGTTGGGAGATTTCAGATTGCTGATTCAATTTCTTTGCTGGTTATTGGTGTGTCCAAGTTTTCTATTCCTTATTTCAGATTTGGTAGTTTATATGTTTCTAGGAATCTATCCACTTCTTCTAGGTTGTCCAATTTGTTGGCATACAGTTTTTCATAATCTTTTATAACTGTTTGTATTTCTGTGGTGTTGGTTGTTATTTCTCCTCTCTCATTTGTGATTTTTTTTTTTTTATTTGGGTTTTTTTTCTTTTTGGTAAGTCTGGCCAGGGGTTTATCAATTTTGTTTTGTTTTGTTTTGATAGAACTAGCTCCTGGTTTCATTGATCTTTTTACTGTTTTGTTTTGTTTTTATTTTATTTTTTTATTTTTTTAATTTATTTTTTCTTTCTTTTAAATTTTTTTATTGTTATGTTAATCCCCATACATTACATCATTAGTTTTAGATATAGTGTTCCATGATTCATTGTTTGTGCATAACACCCAGTGCTCCATGCAGAACGTGCCCTCCTCAATACCCATCACCAGGCTAACCCATCCTCCCACCCCCCTCCCCTCTAGAACCCTCAGTTTGTTTTTCAGAGTCCATCGTCTCTCATGGTTCTTCTCCCCCTCCGATTTCCCCCCCTTCATTCTTCCCCTCCTGCTACATTCTTCTTCTTCTTTTTTTCTTTCTTAACATATATTGCATTATTTGTTTCAGAGGTACAGATCTGAGATTCAACAGTCTTGCACAATTCACAGCACTTACCAGAACACATACCCTCCCCAGTGTCCATCACCCAGTCACCCCATCCCTCCCACCCCACCCCCCACTCCAGCAACCCTCAGTTTGTTTCCTGAGATTAAGAATTCCTCATATCAGTGAGGTCATATGATACATTTCTTTCTCTGTTTGACTTATTTCACTCAGCATAATACCCTCCAGTTCCATCCACGTCGTTGCAAATGGCAAGATCTCATTCCTTTTGATGTATGCAGCCATCAAAAGGAATGAGATCTTGCCATTGTTTTGTTTTTATAGTTTGTATATCATTTATTTCTCCTCTAATCTTTATTATTTCTTTCCTTCACTGGGTTTAGGCTTCATTTGTTGTTCTTTTTCTAGCTCCTTTAGGTGTAAGGTTAGGGTGTTTGAGATTTTTCTTGCTTCTTGAGGTAGGCCTGCAGCACTATATACTTCCCTCTTATGACTACTTTTGCTTCATTCCAAAGGTTTTGGACTATTTTGTTTTCATTTTCATTTGTTTCCATGCATTTTTTAATTTCTTCTCTGATTTCTTGATTGACCCATTCATTCTTTAGCAGCATGTTGTTTAACTTCCATGTATTTGTGGTCTTCCCAATTTTTTTCTTGTGGCTGACTTCATTTCATAATGTGATCAGGAAATATGCTTGGTATGCTCTTACTGTCTTTGTAGTTGCCGAGGCCTGATTTGTGATCCAGTATGTGATCTATTCCAGAGAATTACCATGTACACTTGAAAAGAATATGTATTCTGCTGCTTTAGGATGAAATGTTCTGAATATATCTGTTAAGTCCATCTGGTTCAGTGTGCCATTCAAAGCCCTTGTTTCCTTGTTGATTTTGTGCTTACATTATCTGTCCATTGATGTAAGTGGGGTGTTAAAGTCCCCTGCTATTATTGCATTATTATCCATGAGTTCCTTTATTATTGCTATTAATTGTTTTATATATTTGGGTACTCCCAAATTGGGGGCATAAATATTTACAATTGTTAGATCTTCTTGTGGGATAGTCCCCTTTATTGTGATATTGTGCCCTTCTTCGTCTCTTGTTACAGTCTTTGGTTTAAAATTTAGTTTATCTGATATAAATATTGCTACTCTGGCTTTCTTTTAATGTCTATTTGCATGATAAATGTTTCTTCATCTCCTCACTTTCAATCTGCAGGTGTCATTAGGTCTAAAATGAGTCTCTTGTAGGCAGCATATACATGGGTCTTATTTTTTATCTATTCTGACAGCCTATGTCTTTTGATGGGAGCATTTAGTCCATTTCCATTCAGAGTAATTATTGATAAATATGTGTTCAGTGACATTTTATTACTTGTTTTGTCATTGTTTCTGGAGACGTTCTCTATTCCTTTCTTGTCTTTGTCACTTTTGGTCTTTCTTTTCTCACTCAAACAGTCCCCTTTAATATTTCTTGCAGGGCTGGTTTAGTGGTCACAAAGTCCTTTAGTTTTTGGTTTTGTTTTTGTTTTTTTGTCTGGGAAACTCTCTGTATCTCCTTCTATCTGAGTGGTAGCCTTGCTGGATAGAGTATTCTTAGATGCAGATTTTTCCCATTCAGTACGTTGAATATATCATGTCACTCTCTTCTGGCTTATCAAGTTTCTGTGGAGAGATCTGCAGCTAGCCTTATGGGTCTTCCCTTTAAGTTAGGGATTTCTTTTGTCTTGCTACTTTTAGGACTTTTTTTCTTTATGGCTATAAAAGCAGGTGTTGGTCTGCTTTTGTTGATTTTGATTGGAGTCTTCTGTGCCTCCTGGATTTGGATGTCTGTTTCCTTCCCCAGATTAGGGAATTTTTCAGCTATTAATTCCTCAATTAAATTTTCTCCTCCCTCTCCTCTCCATCTTCTGGAACTCCTATGATACATATGTTATTACGGTTGATGGAGTCACTGAGTTCCCTAAGTCTATTCTCATGTTCCATAATTCTTTTTCTCTTTTGTTCAGCTTCATTATTTTCCATTATTTTATCTTCTATATCACTTGTTCGTTTCTCTGCTTCTTCTATCCTTTTGTTCATTACTCCAGTTGGCGTTGAATCTCAGTTATTGCATTTTTCATTTGTTTTTTAACTCTTTTATCTCTGCATTAAGGGTCTCCCTGAAGTCTTCCATTTTTTTTCTCAAGCCCAGCAAGCATCCTTATGATTGTTGCTTTAAATTCTCCATCAGGCATATTACTTATATCTGTTTTGATTAGATCTTTGGCCTTGACCTTATCTAGTTCTTTCATTTGGGATGAATTCCTCTGTCTTGGCATTTCGTCCAAGTCTCTGTCTTCTTCTGTGTGTTAGAAAAGCCTGTTATGTTTCCTGCTCCTGAGAGTAATGGCTTTATGAAGAGGTCATATAGTGTCCAGGGCCTGGTGTTTCAGGGAGTGTCTCTGGTGTGTGCTGCGTGTGCTCTGCTGCTGTATTTTGGCTGCTCTATTCTTTACTCCAGTCATCTGCAGAGGCTCTTCTTGCCTGCAGTGTTTGGACATTGGCCAGAGTGGTGAGTTTAAACTAGGTGTGCTCTGGTCTGATGTTAAAGAGACCTGATGCTACTTCCACTAGAACTGAAGCCTTGCAGTACTCTGGTCGGGAAACATGGTGTGGGTGGGGATTTCTGCTGGTCTTCTAGGGAAGGGGTCTGCTGTGCTGGGACTGAGGCACACTTGCTCGAGAAGGGCAGTACCTGGGAAGAACAGGGGGGCAGAAGGTTAGGCAGTCAGTGTGGGCACTGTGCTTTTTACTGCAGGTGGTTCTGCTGAGGGGTGGGGGAGGTAAATGGCACCAGCCAATTCCTTTGTCCCTGGAAAGGGGTCTCTGTGCTTACTGGTCTCAGGGAAACACTCCCAGAAGAAGAAATAATCTCCCTCCTGTGCATCTGTGGCGTTTTTCAGAAGATTGCCGTTTTCACACTGTCTGTCTCTGGGTTGTTTGCCTGCCTTCATTCCAGGAGCAGAGCAGTGCCCTCTGGGCTCTATCCCAACCAAACCTGAGGACTTTTAAAACTCCAAACTTTAGGAACATGGTGTGGGCAGGAGCCTGTGCTGGTTTTCTGGGTAGGGTCTCACCCCACTGGGATGGATGCAGTTTTGACTAAGAAGGGCAGATGCACCAGAGTGCAGGGGTGGGACTTGGAACAAGCAGGCTAGGTAGCCAGTGTCAGGCTGAGCTGCCCTGGGCAGGTCATTCTGCACCTATGCTGAGGGGCAGAGGAGGGAAATGGCGCCCACCAGCTCTTTTTGTCCCCGGAGAGATGTCTCTGTGAATGGCACCTCTCACAGATGCACTCCAAGAAAGGCGAACAATCTTCCCACGTGTGCCTTAGGCGTTCCTCAGAACGAGCCATCTGCCCCCCGGGTGTTTGCTGGCCTTCTCTCCAGGAGTAGGGCAGTGCCCTCAAGACTCTATTGCAGCCAAGCCTGCTGACCTTTTTTAAAACTCCAGTCTTAGAGCCCCACTGGTTGTAAAAACTCATGAAAATCAGCCCCTCTTGTTTTCCTAGCCAATGGCTTTAGGGAAGTGTTCTCCTTGTGCATTCGTTCTCCTGTGTGCTCCTCTCCATCTCACCTTTCTCCACAATCAGGGTTCCCTTTCCTCCACAGCACCCGTGATCCCCTTTTCCCCCAAACCACATCTCCACACTTCCTACCTTCCTTGATGTGGCCACTTCTCTCCTCCTAGTTCTGGAGTTTATTCTATTAGTCCTTAGGTCTAGTTATTGGGTTTTCAGAATGAATAGTTAGTTATTTAGTTGTGTTCTAAGAATAAGATGAGCCTAGGGTCCTCCAATTATGTTGCCATCTTAGCTATTAATCTCCTTTTCCTTTTTTAAAATTTTTTCTTATTTAAAGAAGATGGATGTTATTTCTGATTTGAGAACTGATTGAAGAGTCAATCCTAAGGTTCGTCTATTTCCTGAAGTGTGTCTCTCTGTTTCTCTCAAAACTTTAGTCACTAAATTTCAGTTTGGGTGATATTCCTTTAATCTCACTGCTACTTTAAAATTCTAATAATCAAAGGAACATTATTTTGTTTAACCTTTTTTTAGCACATCTTCACAGTAATTCATATGACCAATCTTTCTATAGATCTCTTTTCACTTTTCCTCAATAACAGGAAAAGGATTAGGTATTCTGTTATATTAATTCTTTATAAAAAATGCGTCAAGTAGGGGTGCCTGGGTGGCTCAGTTGTTAAGCGTCTGCCTTCAGCTCAGGTCATGATCCCAGGGTCCTGGGATCGAGGCCCGCGTCAGGCTCCCTGCTCAGCGGGAAGCCTGCTTCTCCCTCTCCCACTCCCCCTGCTTGTGTTCCCTCTCTCGCTGTGTCTCTCTCTGTCAAATAAATAAAATCTTTAAAAAAAAAAATGTGTCAAGTACATAGAAGCTAAATGACACCTGATACTAGTCTGAAATTAAGTAAAATAAATGAGACATTATGACATAGTCAATAAGGGTGACACAGATGAATATCTTTAGGAAATTATAACAGATACGAAGACATTTGGATAGCTGGATTGAACATTAGAAACTGTTTGGGAGACACTCATTTCTTTTTTAAACTGTGAAGGTGATAACATGATAACAGTATTTGGTAATAACTTTATCTCTCCACTAGTAAATAGTGAACAACACATACTACTTTGATTCTTGTTGTTACTCTCAAAAATCAATTTTTATTTATTCTTTAATTTGCTATTTTGGACTTTCTCTAACTAAATTCCTGAAAAAGATCATTCTTGCATAGCCTGTTTAAGTATATTGGATGCTATCTGCAGATGGCACATAAAAAGGTCCCTTAACACTGACAGTGGAGTTTATGGTTAACAACAGAGCATCTTCATTATATCTCCAAATTGGTTTTGTAGATTTGGCTAAGCCTATATGGACATAACTCAGTATACAGGATCCAGGAAAGTATTAAACGACACATTAGTCAAATGTATTAGTCAATTTATTTATTTATTTATTTAAAGATTTTATTTTATTTATTTATTTGACTCCCCGCTCAACAGGGAGCCCAATGTGGGACTCGATTCCGGGACTCCAGGATCACGACCCGAGCCAAAGGCAGTCGCTTAACCAACTGAGCCACCCAGGCACCCTGTATTAGTCAGTTTAATATATATTGCTTGGGATCAAGAACCAGATGTTACAATTTTTACCTTGAAAGACAGAAATCCTGCCAGTCTCTAAATATTTCACAACCATATTTCTTCCCAGTATGACACTAAAAAATATACTTGTTGCTGAATTTTAAGTATTACATACATTCATCAAAATAACAACAAATACTGAATTATTCATTGATTATAAGATGACGATTTCTTAAAACTCAGACTTTCATTATATAATTTTATTCAAAATATTTTTTTTCTAAAGATTTTATTTATTTATTTGACAGAGAGAGAGAGTACAAGCAGGGGGAGTGGCAGGGAGAGGGAGAAGCAGGCTCCCGCTTAGCAGAGAGCCCGACATGAGGCTCGATCCCAGGACCTTGGGACCATGACCCGAGCTGAAGGCAGATGCCTAATCGACTGAGCCACCCAGGCGCCCCTTATTCAAAATATTTTTAAAAATTGTAGTAAACTCCATATAAAAATGTGAATTAGACTTTTTCACAAATGATTATTTCTGTGAATTGTGAGTGGATCAAGAAGCTGAAGAGCAAGGGTGTTCACTGCTTCTCAAGCTCATACATTGTCAACCATGCATTATATTTTTTTTTTTTTTTTTTTTTAAAGATTTTATTTATTTATTTGAGAGAGAGAGAATGAGAGACAGAGAGCATGAGAGGGAGGAGGGTCAGAGGGAGAAGCAGACTCCCCGCTGAGCAGGGAGCCCGATGCGGGACTCGATCCCGGGACTCCAGGATCATGACCTGAGCCGAAGGCAGTTGCTTAACCAACTGAGCCACCCAGGCGCCCAACCATGCATTATATATAATATTGATAGTATGTCATAGTTTGACCCCCCCCCATTTATTTACAGCTTATCTGCATAGGTCAGAAGAGACAATATACAATAAATGCATGAAGTCAAGAATTTCTTGCATAATTATTTGAATAATACTTTGAAGATACATGACAATATTTGAAAACTTCAAGAGATACATTATTTTCATCCCTGTATATCATATCTTCAAATTATATTATTGATGTGTTCCTTGAATGGATATTTCTTCATGTTCCTAATATATTGTGTTTTGTCACTGATCATTTAAGTTCAAGCACCATGAGGTTTACTTATCTAGATAGCCTGCATTTCTTAATTCACCTTTGACTCACCTGCAAATTTATAGACAAGTTGACACATCATTATAGTATAAAGATAGCTATTGTTTGGATGATTTAATGCAACTTTTTGGAGTACTGTAGAGATGAACAACGCTTCCACCTAAATCATGTTATTGGCTATATTTTCTTTGAAAATAATTAAACTTCACATTTTATCATAAGCAGTATATCACATAAAATTAGTAGTATAACATTCATGCTTTTCTGGATCACTTAATTTTATTTCAAAGGACATCCACTAAACCGTTAGTATCTGTTGAATAATGTAAAAATAGATCATTTTCTATACTAATTAGCATATAGATTTCCCCCTCCCACACAGACACACAATGAACAGATATACCAAGTCAACACTAAGTTGAATTTGACTTATCATTTCTAACTGATATGGAGCTTAATATGAACTTTTATGTGTCCAATTAAAACACTAGGGAAAACACCACAAGCGCATTCAAGCTTTTCTAGTCAGTCAATCTGTCATCATAGTAAGCATGGCTGTCTGTTCTGCTATTTTCCAGTGCCAGTGTGATATTCACACACCATCTGCCGACTTCCACTTATTGCTATCCAGGCTCCATTGCTGGTTATTCATTTCTCATTTTGGTCATCATAAGTCAGCATGTTTGTGAAAATCCAGTACTGCTTGCTGAACTAATACATGTACAACTGCTGTTGAATTTAGGCTTTGGGACATATATTGCTGTTCTGATAATTTCCTATGGATTCATCTTCTACAAAATTCATGGACTAACGTATTGTACTGAAAGCATGCAGTAAAATAAGACACTCATTTTTCTTTTTTTTTTTTTTTTTTTTTTTTTTTAAAGATTTTATTTATTTATTTGAGAGAGAGAGAATGAGAGACAGAGAGCATGAGAGGGAGGAGGGTCAGAGGGAGAAGCAGACTCCCTGCCGAGCAGGGAGCCCGATGCGGGACTCGATCCCGGGACTCCAGGATCATGACCTGAGCCGAAGGCAGTTGCTTAACCAACTGAGCCACCCAGGCGCCCTAAGACACTCATTTTTCAAAAGGAAAGAATATGAGGAATCATCAGGCACCATTTTTCTTTTTTCATCACCATTGTTAAAAGTGCAATTTTACTTGCATACGTTGGTCTCTTACTTAAAGCTCTTTGAATGCTATCTTTTATTTGAGGGATCCATATTACTTAGCAATTTGCCTTATAAAAATACACATAAAAATCAAGCTTTTCCAAAGTTCAGCTAAACTCCTAGCCAGAGTTCTGGTTCTCAACATGGAGAGAAACAGCCATAGTTTTTCATTGCTTTCGGTAAGTATTGCTTCATATAATTCTTGTGCGCAATACCTCATGATCCCTTTCTCTCTTAAATTCAAACAGATAGGTCTAATACAAATTTCAAATGTCTATCATTCCTGGTTCTGCTTATAAGCCTCCATATAACATGTCATGATTCAGCAAACTCTTTTCTCCCAAACCCACAAAGCTACCCAATACCCCTTTGCTTTTGTTTTTTAAGACTGATTGAATTACTGATTTGACAGAGAGAGAGAAAGAGAGAGAGAGAGAGAGAGCGCACACACAAGGAGGGGGAGCTGGAGAGGGAGAAGCAGGCTCCCTGCCGAGCAGGGAGCCGATGCAGGGCTTAATCCCAAGACCCTGAGATCATGACCTGAGGCGAAAGCAGATGCTTAACTGACTGAGCCACCCAGGTGACCCTCAATACCCCGTTTTAAAACCCAGATGCAAAGGATGATTTACTTACACTCCTTAGATTATACTGTGTATGCGCTGCTTATTTAATTAGTTTCTCCTTCATCTTTTATGCTATCTATTGGCAGGTCTGAAGAGAAAGTCTCATAATTTTGCATAGTTTTATAATAAGAAGAGAGCCTGAGAGTTCTGGATGTTCCATTTAAGACCACTCTATCTTTGCCTCCATGATTCCATGGTCAAATATGATTATTCTTGAAAGGCCACCCTGCATTCCATGCCACTCTTACTTCACCACCATGGTGGTCTTGTGCCATAAATACTTATCTCATTTGTCCTCTATTTCCTCATTTTGTCAGGCAACATGAGAAGCCTAGTTCATCCCCATTACCCCAGATTCTTACTCCTATACTAGTCTATATACACCCCTTTTGTGAGCTCAGCTTCCACTCCTCCCAAACTCCTGAAATATTTCCCCAATCTCCTCTTCACTTGCTTTATGACGTCTTCATGTTCTTGCTCTAAGTGAAATCCAGCTGTCTCTGGAGGATACTGCCTCATTTATAGCCCTGTCAGGTGGTATGTGTTTTCCTTCCTAAACTGTGTTCCACTGTGGGGTTTTATCAGTTTCCTACTGTTGTTGTGACAAATTACCACAAATATAGTGGTTTAAAACAACACAAAATTATTACCATACAGTTTGGGAGGTTAGAAGTCTAAAGCAATCTGGCAGAGGTGGGTGCCTTCTTGAGCCTGAAGGGGAGAATCCGTTCCTCTCCTTTTCCAGATTCTAGAGGCTTCCCAAACTCCTTGCCTCCTGGTTGCATTACTCAGACCTCTGTTTCTGTCATCATGTCTCCCCCACTGACTCAACCCTCTTGCCTTCCTCTTATAAGAGCCCTTGAAATTTGGCCCACCAGGATGATCCAGGAGAGTTTACCCCTCTCAAGATCCTTAGCTTAATTACATCTGCAAAGTCACTTTCGCCATATAAGGGAATATATTCACAGGTTCCAAGGATTAGGTCACGGACAACTTGGGGTGGCCACTATTTCATGTATCAAAGGAGTATATGTCCTTTTTGCTTCCAACTGCAGCTTCTAGATGGTTATGCTTTCATCATCTTGAAAACCAAGTCTGGAATCTCATATCATCAGAATACTCTATGCACTATTCCCTCTATTTATCTATGGGCACTAGATAGGTTCTAGTCAATTCCTCAAAGGCTTTACCCTGTCTCACTCTCACTCTCTCTAATACGAATGTCATAATTCTTAGTGAGTTGTACTTCAGAGAAGATAATCTTACAAATGCTTTGGTAGCTGAGATCCTTCACCTCCAGTCTTTGAATGATCCTGTCTCCCTTCTCATTCTAGTCATTCTCACCCATGGTAATGCCTGGGACATTGTCATTACCCAAACAGGATCTTTTCCATAGTCTCAACTTGAAACATCTCACTCTGAAACCTCTGTCACTTACCCATCAACCACATTTGATCTAGTAACCAGAAACTGGTAATTAATCAACCTCCACTGAGAGTTACAATCCATTAGTCTTATTACTTTTCACTGTCTTCCATTCCTCTGTTACAACTTCCTCTTTAAATAGCTTACATATAGATGGTCCATAATCATGCCCAAGAAAGAAAGAAAGAGGAAAAGGAAGAAAGAGAAAGAGGAAGGAAGAGAAGGAACAAAGGGAAGAGAGAGAGAGAGGGAAAGAAAGGAAGGGAAAGAAACAATCAAGGTAGGAAGAAGAGAAGGAAGGAGGGAGGCAGGGAGGCAGGAAGGCAGGAAGGCAGGAAGGCAGGAAGGAAGGAGTCCTCTGAATCTGACAGTTTTTCCCATATTAATTGACTCTCCTACTTAGATATGAGCCTACATTTCAAATTAAATACCTGCCAAAGGCATTTTTAAATATTTGATGCAAGTGATTTCCATTTAATAAGTAAATGGAAATCTAATTTCACAGAATGTGAAAATAATTTTTCACTGTAAGTTTCTAGGTAAAAGAGGTTTGAAATAAGCATACTATCAATTTTTTGAACACCAGAGAGATAAAAATTATAAACACTTAACTATATTTATTATTTTTTAAAAACACTTCCAGTTTAAAATAAAATCCCTTCAAAAATGTTTTGTTACAAATATAATTTACAGGGTATATTTAAAAATCCACAAATCCATTAAGCCGAGTTTGATAAATCAGGTTATGTTTCCCTCCTATCTAGAAAAACATTACATTCAGTAAAAGGGTATCTTGATTCTTCAAATATTCAAGAGACATTTTAAGTTATAGTGTTAATGAAAATGTGGAAAAATAATTAAACATACTTTAGCATATGGAGCAATTATATATTCATGTTGATAAAATTCAACACATCCTCAATGAACACTGTTTTCCTAATATTTTTATCTATAAATTTTCCTAAAAATCAAAGCATTCCCTCATGTAAAAAGAATCTCATACTTTTTATAATTACATAATTTTACAATATTTCCAGTCCCTAAAAATGTGTTTTGAATAGCAAAAATGCAAATATTGAAAATGTTATTTTTAAGGTAGTTTTTTCTAAAACCTTTCATTAATTGGAAGGTCAGTAAATGTTTCTCTACAAATTGAGTAACTAAAGCAAGGTATGACATTGAGGTCATCATCCAATATTACTCCTCCTTTAAAGATCACCAGTAAATAATGTATTTGACATGATTAATACTCTAGTTCCTGACTAGGGCTCTCCATGTGATGTAGCTTTGTATTCTGTAATCACTCAGCTTCACACTTCTTGTTTTGCTATTTTGGCTGTCCTTTCTATTTTGAAATCCATGTCCTTCCAGCTATTCACTCTGCTCAAATCACTTTAGGGAAGTCATTGGTCCCCCAGTGACCACACTTCTGTCGTCCTGTAGCTGAACAACTTCCAGAGGCAATAAATGCTTGAGTTATGCCACTTTTCTTCAAACTCTTCTTTCTTCTTTCTTTCTCTTCTTTCTTTTTTTCTTTCTTTTCTTTCTTTCCCCTCTCTCTTTCTTTCTCTTAAACAGAACATTTTCTACTTGCAGGAACTGCAGTGGGAAGGGGGGCACAGCAGAAAGAGTCTCTAATGGGAAGCAGGATGGTCCTTCTTCATTCCTGCATTAGTTATGAATGGCAACAAACTGAAACAAGGCAACATCTGCCCTGTGTATATAGACAGAGATTGCAGGAAGTTACATAGTTTTAGAGATGTAACCCAGGAGACAGGTGAAAGACAAGGATCTCAGGCATGTGGATAATTAAACTATGATAAGACAATTGCAAATATTATTATATCTAATTAGTTTCATAGATCAGCAACACAAGGTACAAATTTTCACTTACTGTGTAGGAGTCAGGTGAATATTGGTTGAGATACAGGATCTCTAATACTACATGCACTTGGGGCATAAGTAGAGAATATCCTGTGCCCCAAAGGAAAACTAAGGTAAGTGAGGAATTTTGGTTCTAACCAATGGACTAAATTTGAGGATTGTAGTCAAAATACAAATGAAAACAAAAATCAACTATATATTGCATACTGTCATTTTCAATAATTATCAAAAATCCATATTCATGTACCAATTATTTAAATGCCATATGAGAAAAATTCATTGGTCATTTTGTTCAGATCTGCTCCATTATAACATTACGTATAACTAACCATAATTATGAAATAACTACCAAGTACTTAATGACAACTATTATCAAATAATGATATAAGTGTGTCATAGTCACTTTCTCAGTAATTTCTTGAGTATATTAGGCAGGGATCATCTCTAATTCTCTTATTGCTAACATTTTGCAGCAAGAAAAAAAAACCTCAATGATGTTTTTTATAACTTCACTTATGAAAATACAGAAGATGATAAGTTTATATAACTTTATCTCAATGAAGTTTTCCTAAAGGTTCAGCAGATGTTGGTTCTCCTTCCTCCCTCACTCAATCACACAATTTTGGCATAAACTTCTCTGTTAATCCACTCTCAATGAGAATATTTCAACCGAGGGTTTGAAGCCGTTTTGCCCAAAATAAAATTACCGCTTTTTAAAAAATACTGACTGTTTTACTACTTTGAAATTCCGTCTGTGATACATCGTTTATTGTTGTATTATTTATTATTGTTTTTGAGTAAAAATATCCAATTTTTAAGTTTGTTTCATCTCAGTAAGCATGCATTGAGTGCTTATAAGGTATTCAACAACTTAGAATAATAACTTAAGATAAAAAGCAAAAACTGGAAAGCAATTTTAAAATAATAAATTATGGATTTCTAATATCTTTGAAAATAGTTTTGATCATTTATTATTTTAATTTGAAATACATATTTTTATTGCACATTTTATCATATATATTTTTAAGGTGATTTTAGCACTATTCCATATGTAGACTTACTGTTTTCTTTACTTAAAAATTAAATGCATGTATAAACTGTATTTTTGAGAAGACAATCTCTTGAAGGAATGTATCAGTGAACATGGCTCTTATAGGGAATAACATTAATTGTTACTCATATACGAGCACACTTACACACATCCTTTGAGATTCCTCAAACTATGAACTGTGATTTATCATTCATGTATACTGACACATATAGTAAAACAGATATGGTTTCTTAAATTCTCCCTAATTCCAAAAGTAAATACAAAAAGGTCTCAAATGGTTTACAGATAAATTCTCCATTTTCTGTAAAATAAATATTGTTTTACTTTTTCCACTTTGCCTTTTTTTTAAGATATTTGAAGTTGGGTCACTGAAGTTGGGTCGCAAAACTTAAATAAATTAACCAAGGTTATAAATTTAAAAGTCAAATAGGATTATCACCCACCACCACCAAAACAAAATGTTCAATGATATTTTGCTTTGATTTTATTTTTGTTTTTGAATTATAAGTCCCTGCTTATATACACATCTACTGTGAAGGTTTACTTCTACATTAAAAACATAAGAATTCACACAGATGGTAAATTTTGAAGTGTAATAAATGGATACATGAATACAAGTACGATTAGATTTCTAGCTGTGATGTGTGGAACAGCAACTTTTGATAAAAACCCTTCGTGTGTATCTCCTTTATGTCCATTTTTTAGCAATCTGATTACTTACCCAGTCATGGGTGTAGCTTAAAGACAGCCTGTGCTAGTTTTGTATACCAAACATATGGTAAATGATCTGCAAGTATGCTGAAGTTCTGAACAAAAGACAGCTACTGAAGCAAAGCATGCAACTCAAGAACACTGTATTTCCTGTGTGAGTGTATATTGCTCCCCCACCCCCTTTTAAAAAAAAAAAAAAATTTAGTACCATTATATATACAATTTCACAATATACATTTTGGGAAAGCTTTTCATATAGTAACTTTTCATATAGTAACATTTAAATGATTTGTTATAAGAACAAACTATTCTTAAGGGAAAAAGAAAACCAAAATAAAATGGCTCTAGAAAGAGTAATTTGAAATTCATTGGATGTAGAAAAATTGAAAAGCAATAGATACATAAAATTTCTGTATTTTCTCTCCATGTAATATTGATAAAAATTCATTAGCAATGATAATTTATAAGCCCTAAAACAAAGCAAACTCTTAAAGTTTAATTTTCTATTTTTTCTTTGTGGTAACGGGAATAAAATTCACACAGCAGAAGGATAATGCACCCATAATGTGACATGATGTACTGAGAATATGGTATTACAGTTCTAATGATATGCTTTCCAAAACTGTCTTTACTATGCCATGGAGAATCCTGCCCTTAGAGAATGCATCTGTTGAAGTGATAGGTCATTTGAACAGCCTTAAAATTTTAGTTTTTTAGATTCTAGCATTAAGGTATTTCCTCTATCAAGGTGTACAAACAATGAAACAAAATTAACTAGTAAGAATAACAAAAAACAAAAAGAATTTAAAAAAGGACCACAGTAATTTCTCTTTTTCTGTGTGTATGTCTCTGTAAATCTCTCAAGTATTCTTGCCGTCAAAAAAGTGTCATATAGGGATGCCTGAGTGGCTCAGTTGGTTAAGTGGCTGCTTTCCACTCAGGTCATGATTCCAGGATCCTGGGATCAAGAACCCTGGCATTGGGCTCCCTGCTCAGCGGGGAGCCTGCTTCTCCCTCTCCCTCTGCTGCTCCCCCTGCTTGTGCGCTCTCTCTCTCTGTCAAATACATAAATAAAATCTTTTTTAAAAAGTGTCATATAACAAGGCAAAATATTTTAATTTGTAGATTTTATATGCATATAAAACATACAACCATGTTATATATATATATATATATAATATATATATAGCATGGAATAGTATTTATCTTCTTTTGAAAACAACATTAAGACATTTTTATGCTGATTACTGAGCTATTTCCTCTGTCTCACACCCATCTTTCAATACTCATGGTGCTGGGGCTGGGATTACACCTTTGTTTTATTTTTTAGCTGTATTACTGCTACATTTAACTAAGAGCAAGCACTACAGAGAAAGACTGAAAGTCTGAAGACCTTTGAGTCGTCATAATATATCTAATTTGCTCACTGTTCTTCTCAGCATCACCCTAGCAACAGTGCTTACTCTCTAGGGATAGGTAGTTAAAATGGCAGCCGTTGTTTTCAATTTCCTGTTAGCACTAGCCAGCTGGGGCCTCAACCAAAAAGCTCTGAGTCCAGGCTCCTCACCGTCACTTCTGAGATCCTCAGACAACAGCACTTGCCTGGCAGTACCTTCCACCCATAAAGCTGAGCCCTGTATCTGTGGGATCAAGACACAAGACTCTAGGTTCTAACCTCTTCTTTCTGTCCCCACCCCCCCCCCCCCAGCCTTAGATGTGTAGCTATTTTCTGGAGCTTTTCAGGGTTTCATTTTTCAATTTTTCAATTTTTAAAATCATCATGTTATTTTCTATCTGTTAAAAATTTCCAGTTTCTGATAAGATTTGTAGAGAACTGAAGGAGAGTTCCTTGCACCCTTATTACAAGATGATACCTGAACAAGCTGAGAAATAATGACTACTTTGAACACAAAAGAGGACTGAAGTTGTAAAGCAAACTAAGTTGAACTCTGGAGAGCGATAGGTACCTACAAGGAGAAACAGGATTAGAGCATGGGATGACCTAGAACAGAGGTCACTGAACGCCAAATACATTGATAAGAAGATTGAGGCAAAAATGATTAAAAATTGCTAAACAGTGAGCACGGATCAATATAAGAGTAAGAAGTCTCTGGGGGCTGTATTCACACCCTCTTACAGAATTTTCCTACAGGAACCTCTCATTGTATTCACAGGGATGGTGATGGAATCCTGGAAAAATTTTCCCTAGGACACAGTGCTAGCTACAGAAAAATAGTTGCCACTACGTGAAGTCCACCAAAGCCATGTACCCTGTTGTCAAAGAAAAATTTTAATGAGACATTAAAAACCACAAGGAAGACTTTATTTAGGGTTATTGCAACAGGGGTCAAGAATATTGTAACAGAGGACAGAGACTGAAATCAACACTAGGGGAAGAGGAGTAGGGCAGAAAGTGGGAGGGATTAAATCCTGGAGTGAGCTATAGGAAAAGTTCTGGAGGACTTTTGTGTGTGTGTGTGGAGGGGGGATGTTGATCAACATAATTAGGTCATCTGTGCTTGTTCATTAGTGCTTAGCAAAGCTACTAGGCTCCCACTTCCCACAGAAACGAGAAAGAGGGGTATTACCTTCCTTGATGATTGATTACATTTCAAAGAAATGCTTCCAGTTTCTTGAAAAAGATATTCTTGGACTGTAAAACTGGCAAGAGGATGGGAGAGGATTTACATCTCAAAGGGGCAGAGAAAAAATTTACAATTGAAAATTTTCTAAAGGAAATGCTCAAAAAAGGAGGTCCAGGGTCTAACATCAGGATGTAGCCTGCCTGAATTGTAACTGCTTTGTGGGGAACTTTAGGCTCTCTTGGTCACTCTCCACTCCTTGTCACCACACTACAAAAAACAAAAAGAAAAACAGATAAACAAGGCCTTAATCTGTGGAGAAATAGGCAAGAAAATTATACTCAAGAGTACTGGAGGAAACTCACTATATCTGTGAAGAGAAACAGGAAAAATAAAAACTCTACCCATAGGGCAAGGGTATGAATACATGGCTACATCTGATAGAGAACCAGAAGCAGCTTTGAAGGCCACATTCTCAAGACATGAGGTCAGAAAGCCTACGGAAGACTGAGGTTTAATCAGTACCTCAGGGAATGTTTCCACTCCTACGCTCCCACCAGCATGCCAACAAGCTTCTCAGAAAATCAATGGTTCAATACAGCTAGGATTGCTGGAAGAGTCAGATTATCTCTAGGGATCACCACCACCAAAAAAACAAAAACAAAAAAACACCCCCCCCCAAACAAAACCAAAAACAAACTCAAACAAACAAAAATATTAAAATGTGTGGTATAAAACTAGATTAGTGCTTAGAGGGTGATTTACAAAATTAAGTGCTTATATTAGAAAATAAGAAAGATTTCCAATTACTAAGCAAAACTTCTCCCTTAAGAGACTAGAAAAAGAAGAACAAATTAAATGCAAAGGGAACAAAGTAGAAATCAATAAAATTGACGACAAAAGGAAATAGAAAAAAATAATGAAATCAGAGCTGGTTGTTGGGGAAGATGAATAAAATTGGTACTCTTAAAAAAAAAATGGTACTCCAGCTAAGCTAATCAACCATATAAACACCACCACCATTACCACCAAATATATATTTCACAGTACCAGATGTGAAAAAAAAGGCAGTGCTGCTGAGCCCAATTAAAAACATGATAAGGAAATAGAATAAATAATTTTATGCTTATAAATTTGAGAACCTGGATGAAATATATCAATACTTGAAATACACAGACTGCCTAAAGCACATTTAAGAAAGAAAAGATAATCCGAAGAGATCTGTATAAGTTAAACAAATGAACACAGATGACTTCAACAATAAAGATTTAAGAAAATATTAATGACTCAAATGCAGGATAATATAAACTGAATAATATATTACAACCAAGTCGGTTTCATCCCAGGAATGCAAGACTGATTTAACATCGGAAAATCAATACAGTTCACCTTTTTAATAGAATATAAATACAATGTTCTCAATTGATGTAAGAAAAGTATTGTAAAACTCCTGTTTGTTTTAAGAATGAAAGGAAATATCCTTGGCCTTAAAAAGGCAAGTAGCCAAAAATAAATAGATAGATATTAAAAACACAAAAATCCCACAAAAATCAAAAAACAAAGCAAAATTCAACACGTATCCCATATACACATACTATACAAAATTTAACTCAAAATTTATCACAGACTTAAATTTAAACATAAATCTACACAATCTCTAGAAAGAAATTTTTTTTTAAAGATTTTATTTATTTGTCAGAGAGAGAGAGAGAGAGCACAAGCAGGGTTAGTGGCAGGCTGAGGGAGAAGCAGGCTCCCCTGCTGAGCAAGAAGCCCTCTGTGGGCTCCATCCCAGGACCCTGGGATCATGACCTGAGCCAAAGGCAGATGCTTAACTGACTGAGCCACCCAGGCAGACCAAGATTTTTTTTTTTAATGAATTTTAATAAACAGGGTTTCAAGAAGAAATGACTGAATCTAGGACTGGGGCAAGGAAAAAAACTAAATAAGCCTGAAGTCTATCAAAAAATAAGGACTATGGGGCACCTGGGTGGCTCAGTCGTTAAGCGTCTGCCTTCAGCTCAGGTCATGATCCCAGGGTCCTGGGATCAAGCCCCACATTGGGCTCCCTGCTCAGCGGGAAGCCTGCTTCTCCCTCTCCCACTCCCCCTGCTTGTGTTCCCTCTCTTGCTATCTCTCTGTCTCTGTCAAATAAATAAATAAAAATCTTTAAAAAAAAATAAGGACTAAATAAATTAGACAAACAAGCAAATAAATGAATAACAGGGAATGCCAAAAGAGCAAAGGAGTTAGCCTGAAAGAGTTCCCAATGATCAAAACTGAAACATTTGAGCAAAAATATTCATGAAATTGTATTCATATGAATAAATTATTGAATAAATGAGCCAATGGAGGGAAAGAATATATCTTTCCTACAGAAGAACTTCAAGCAATAAATGTATAAAGAAAGAAGGACATAGAAAGTGATCTTCAGAAATCCACTGTAATAATTATTGTATACAAGATTTACAGATGAATGCTAAATTAAAAGACAAAACTTTAATAAAGAGCAGGGTTTTTTCATAGTTTCAAATTTATCTCCTCCCCAATGTATTTATTAATTCCTGTGACTGTTTTAACATATATTTACAAACTCTTTGATATTCTTCTTGCAGTAAGCGGAATTTAACTCCCGTCCCCTTGACTGACAATTGAACTTAGTGACTCCCTTCATTATTCATTTAAATAGAGTATGGAAAAGGAAAAAAAAAAAAAAAAAGTAATTTTACAGTGGAGAAACCCAGGAGACATCACCTTAACCAAATAATCAAGGTTAACATCATCAGACTGTGTTAATATGTGTCTCTGCTATGAAGGTACTTCACCTCTGTGGTATTCGAAAATCATGACCCCAATCTAGTCAGGGGAAAAATCAGGCAAACCCAAACTGTGGGACAGTTTACGTAATAACTGACCAGTCTTCTTCAAAAGTTTCAAGGTCATAAAAACAAGGAAAGACTGAAAAATGTTAAAAGCTTGAGATTAAGGGTTTATCTCTTATAAATGTAATATGGTTTCCTGTATAGAAGGTCGTGAAAGAGGAACAACAACAAAAAAGGTATAATACCTTTGGGTATTATGGAGGAGGGCGGGCTGATGAAATCCGAATATAGTGTGTAGTTTAACTAATAGTGTTGTGTACCAATATTAATTTCTTAGGTTTGATCACTGTGCCAGGATTAAACAGATACTGACATTAGAAGAAGCTGGGTAAACGATATATAGGAGTTCTTTATACTATTACTATTTTTGTATAAATAAATTATTTCAAAATGAAACAAAAGAAATGATATCTGTTTTCCTGACTCAATGCAAGTGTCAATGCAATCCTATACTTGGTAATGGGAATAATCCCCAAATCAGACTCTCATAGATGGGATTCTGGGATGGTTTTTATTTATTTCTTGGGTTTTAATTCTGTGCTGGTATCCTCAAAGATGGAAAATAAAATGATCATCTAGGTTGGTTTTGATTATCTTACCACCCAAACAAAACCAAAGCACCCTGTATGTTCTGTTTCCTACCTTATACATTAGCTAACCTTTCTCACTTCCTTTGATGTCTGACAGATTATCCTTTCAGTCAGTGCTACAACTAGAGAATGCTTTATTGAGCAACAGATAATCTGCATGCTATATTTATTAGCATGGATGTTTGACTGTTCGACAGAACCCAGAAAAACAAGACCGCAACAAGATAAAAGTTTGTTCTTTCTCACATATCAGATATAAGTAGTTAAAGGCTGGGTATTTAAACCACAGGGTCAAGCCAAACCCTTTTACCCTGTTTTCTGCAATACCTAGTCAATTACTCCCATCCTCATGGTACTAGAGAGGCCATCTTACCATGTTCCAATGTTAGTCAGATGGATGAGAAAAAAGGGAGAAATGAGAGCATGCCCATCACCCTTAAGGATATGACACAGACTATGCACAAATCATTCAGCTTGAACATGTCATATTACTCTTCTTGTGGCTATGTGTGGCTGAAAAATATGGATTTCAGTTGGTCCCAGCTAAAATTTCTATTATTATAAGAAGGGGACCATTTCATTCAGTTCAGTAAAAATAACGTCTCCATTTATAATATCTTATATAGTTCATTAATAGTTGTCTTCTTAATAAAACTAGAAATATGTGAGATGGAAGCATATACTATTTTTAATTTTTAATTTTATTGTATTATTTTGTATTCTGTACCCCTATCACTGACACAGTTTCTGGTACATATTATATACTCAATTAATATCCTTAATTTATATATTATAATTTTACTCTAAAATATATAATTTTACTCTAAATTTTACTTATGCAAAATATTTTATAATCTATTAATATGTTTTATTATATTTCATTTCTACAGTTACTTATAATGTTTGGGAGATTTCCATCCCATGTCTGTTTTATAATTGTTGACCAAATGACTGTTGTCTTTTTCTTGGTTTCTAATTGAACACTAGTCCAAACAATGCTGTAATAAAAAACATCTTTATAGGCAAATCTTTGTATATGTCTATAATTATTTCTGTATGATTAAACTCCTGGAAGAAAAATTTCTGAGCCAAAAGATTTACACATTTTGGTGTGTTTTGATGTAAAAAGGCAAACTGTCCTTCAGAAATTCTATATATTCATTTATGATGAATTGCCCAGCAATGTTTCAGTGTTCTAACACCTTTGACAATATGAAAACAGCACAGCCTGATAGTTCAAACCAAATCAAATATTTTAAATTTAAATTGGCCTGCTCCTTATTGATCATTTTATGTATTTATTGTATTTTGCCTGTGATACTGCATAAGTAAAATATGGTGATTCAAAGAGAGTAAAACTGACAAACTTCACATCAGGAAAATCAATATTTTGAAAAGCTGCAATCAGAGACACAATGTTTAGGTAAGAGATAGTATTTTATCTTGTTAACTTATTTAAACTATCAGACTGAGAATCCTCAATTTTTGAGAATAAAAACATCTCCATTTTTTTTTTTTTTATTCTATTATGTTATTATTTGGGAAGAACACTTCATTTTCTATACACTTTATATTCACATGTTTTCAAATGTGATGAGTCTTCTAAACTGTTATTGTTTCAATAGTACAAAATAAACAATGGTGATTTCTATAATAAATTTACAGTTACTATGGCAAGTTGAATTTTACATTTATTTTTACTATCACGCATGTTAAACAACTTAATACTTTTCCTTAAAATTAAAAATATATTTTAAAATTTTAATGCTAAGCAGTCAAAGCATTTGAGAAGTAAAACCACAAAAAAGATACTGGGTTCTTTACCCTACTGGACATTTTGACAATAAAGATGATTGTTCTACCTTCATTAGTAATCATATATTCATTTATGTGATCATTCAAAAGATATTGATGGAGGCTTTTCTTTAAAAGAAAAAGGCAATTTTATATTCCTCCCCTCTTTTGTAACTCACTGAAAATATAGAAAATTATCAAAAGAAAAAAAAATAAGAAAGAAATATCAATTTTCATTAGAACAAGAAAAGAGCCAAGCCACAAATCACAAATGTACAAATGTTGAAAAATGTGTTCTACACATCTAATAGTGACTAATGATGGAAACAAAGAGATCAACATGCTTTCTCAGTTCGGGGACAGTGAGATAATTGCCACAGTTCTAACTGCTTACATGGTGATAACTTATGTAGAGGAGTTAAAGCTAGAAGCAAATGCCTGGAATGGATTAACAATAATCACAAAGCAACCAGCATTGCTTGATTCATCCATAAATACTGAAAAAAATATTAAAAAAAAAAAAGGAGGAAGGAGGAGGAAGAGAAGAAAAAGAAAACATGTATAACAAGAACAAGGATGGGGGAAAAATAGGCATAAAATTATGACAGAGTAGAAATAAAATCACCATGAAAATTAAACAAATGCTTCTCCTGTACCATAACAAAATTAAGAAATCATTCAGCATGACCTGTTTGAAAAGTTTTAAGAAAAAGATGCAGCTCTGCATTTGATTTCAAAATTACTGAAAGTGGACATGCTACACTCTAACTCCCTTGAACCAAAATAAGAAAATACATTTAATATATATTAAAGACATACAACACAATCCATACTTATTTTGTAAAAGAAGAAACATTCTTAGAGAGCTTGTGAAACTAATAGAAATCACCAAAGAGCAGAAGCAGTCATGCTCAGGGTGCCTGGGTGGCTCAGTCAAGCAGCTGTCTGCCTTCTGCAGAGATCAGACTTCAAGGTCCTGGGATCAAGCCCCACATCAGGCTCCCTGCTCAGCGGGGAGTCTTCATCTCCCTCTCCCTCTGCCCCTACCCTCGACCCCCCACTCATGCTCTCTCTCTCAAATAAATAAAATCTTAAAAAAAAAAAAAAGGAATAGTCATGCTCAAGAGGGAGATTATAACACAAGATGTCCAAAAGAGCACACTTAAAATGTGGGTGGCAAACTCCAAAGATAAGCTGCATTTGGAGTTGGAAGAATATAGGAACAAAATGCCAAGGAGGAAATAATCAGATTAGTCAGGATATCATAGCAAGAGCAATCATGGTGGTCAGTTCCTCAGTAATTATAGCAAAGACAATGCAGAATAGCTCAGTGCTTCCGCATTTCACAACTTTATAAGGCATTTCTCTGTGAGCACTCTTTGAAGCACAACTCCAAGATTACAGTACAAACAGCACTTCTTAGAGGTATGAAATTCAGTGACTTTAAACTGGAATCATTGCTTAAGCGTCCGAATCAGTGAAAAAGACGAAATTAGGAAGCAAACTAGAAGAAGAGTTTGTAAATTTCCCATCTCTTCGGTTTTCCATTGTTATTGAAAATAGAACAAGCTAGTGCTTTTTGCCTGTAACCTGCATATGCATCACCGGGGAATTTGTTTAAAATGCACATTCTAATTTGGTAGGTCTGGAATAGAGCTTGAGATTCTGCATTTCTATAAAGTTCTGAGAGGATGCTAATGCTGGTTTATAGACCATGTTTAGAATACGAAGGGCTACAATTCAAGTATAAATCTCTGATTCTTCTGCTTGCAGTTTATATGCTTATGCAGCGTATCTTAACTCCAAAACAAAACTGATTAAAAAAAAAGAAAAAGAAAATCAGATATTTAAGGAGTAATACCTACATGAAATAATGTAAAACAAGAACCAAAATTAGTAAAACAAAATTTTAAACATGTACAAACAAAAAGGAATGTTATTGCATCTATATTACAAAAAGGAAGCTACATTCTTTAAAATAAAAATTAAAAATTTAAGTAAAATCTTCCATAACTAGATTGCACGAAGTGGAAGAGCAAATAGATAAACTAGAAGAACAAAGAAATTCTTTCACTCCTGAAAGAGTTGGGAATATTGAGACTTGGTGCAGAAAGCCGGAAAGAGTATCACTCCTACCCTAAAGTAGGCAAAATTATAGGAAAACAGCAAAATCCTATCTTGAGACCAAAGGTCTAAGAGCAATATATATTATATGTATGTGTAAATATATACACATATATATGTATATGCACATATATACACTTGGATATATGTGTATGTATGAATGTATTAGAAATGGATTGTCTATTAACTTGACAAGATAATTAAATTAATAAAAGATAGTTGTTGGGGCACCTGGGTGGCTCAGTCATTAAGCGTCTGTCTTCGGCTCAGGTCATGATCCCAGGGTCCTGGGATCGAGCCCCGCATTGGGCTCCCTGCTCCGCAGGAAGCCTGCTTCTCCCTCTCCCACTCCCCCCTGCTTGTGTTCTCTCTCTCGCTCTCTCTGTCAAATAAATAAATAAAATCTTAAAAAAAAAAAAAAGATCGTTGTTGTTGCTGTTAGGACAATTGGATACCATATCCAAAAAAAAAAAGAAAAAGAAATAAATTTTGGCCCATACTTCATACCACACCATATAGTTTCATATATATATTAAATAGACATATGTATCTTTACATATATATGTATATATATAAATGTATATAAAATGCTGTTTTAGTAGCTTTGTTTGTCTTACTATGTGTGACATTATCTTTTCATATTTCTATTTTATTTTCTCTGAACTGCCAGCATGTATCTTTAGACTGTACATATCGTTTGCCCATTTTTAAAAATTAGGTTTTTGTTTCTTTCTCCTTAATTTTATCATAAAACTTACAGTAAATTCATGATGCATAGTATCAATTTTTAATAACACACAGAATTTTCTGTGCAAAAAATTTTATTTAATAAAAGTTTTCATTGACATTTTCACATATCTGGCAAATTACAACTCAGACATCATTGTCAAATTATTTTACAATTAAACAATAAAAGACAGTTAAATGCTTAAAGAAAACAGTACAACAAGTGGTCAGAAGGTGTAAGCAGAAGGTGTTTGGTGAAAATGTGAAAGAGGCACTTTGTCAATCCTCTGTCATCAGCAAACTTTCTCCAAGGAAATGTGTGTTGCCCAATCTCACTTTCTATTCAAATAATAAATTTCTAAAGAAGTATTCCCTTTGTCAACAAGTCAATTTTGGCAAGAGTCCAGCAGATTACCTATCAGATGGGAAATGATTAAGAAAAAATGATTTTATTTCTTTTTAAAAAATTTTTTATTGTTATGTTAATCACCATCACCATACATAACAATAAAAAATTAAAAAAAAAAAGCAAATCCCTCCCCCCCAAAAATTTTATTTCTTCATTGAAAAGCACCACAGCACTCATTCCTGTAAACCACATTCAATTCAAATAAATACTGGATCTGTAACTGGTATGTTACTTTCTACAAGTGCATTGTAAAGCCCCATCCTCTGCCAACAGGAACATTTTAATGTCAGTGAGATATTGAAGTAATTAAAATATAAACTCCATGCTGCTCCATCTATCTCTATCCAAATGGCAAGTTTACTTTACTGAATTCCCCTTATCGAGTGCCAAAATTGCCTATGCCCTATATTAGTCATTTAAAATAACAGGTTCTGCTTTATCACCAGATTCAACATAAATTGACCAATATATATAACCAGCTAAATTACAATTGCTTACAGTTAGATATTTCATTTCTGTTAACAATTCTTTGGCCAATATGTAATACAAAAATAGCAAACCAAACTGCATAACAATTCTGATATCAAATATAGCATTCTTAACACTATTTAACCTATAGCTAAATAAATAAACCTATAGTTTAGTATCAGTATCATTAGAGAATTATTCAAAAAAGACAGCATAGCCATAGCAATCATTGTTTTCTCTTTAGTAGTAATGACCGATTTCTCAAATCATCACAGTTAATGACTATATATATATACATATATATAAAGAAGTGATTAACTATTTGCATGTGTTAATCTAAATAAAGAAAGTAAACTGAGGCAAGCACAAATTACCAGAAATTGAGTTTATTTGGGAATAGGAGAGGGATTGTAATTTGGGACATGCAAACTGTAGCCAATTACAGGTTAGTCGTTTAAGGGTTTGCGGTAAACTGTATTTATGGGCAAGAAGTACAAAAGGCGGAGAAGAGAGTCCAGCCAGGTTCTAAGCAGGAAGTTCATTGGCTTGAGGATGGGAAGAGATTCTTGCAGATATTCACTGATCAGAAGATAAATGTTAGTCTTCTGTAAATCGGGCATTTACAGGAAATCAGTCTCTCAGTTCATACGTTCTGTGCTTTTGCGGGTACATGAATGAGATTGTCCATTTCATATCTGCTGGTTCCATTCTAAACTGATATCCTTTTACACACTTCCTACCTTTTCAAAATGCTTGTCATTTGATATTTGCTGTATTTAGTTCTACCTCCATATTAATGCACCGTGATACAAAACCAGCAATAAATCATTCAGAATTATGTACTTCATAATAAGAATAACTGCATGTATTTAAGGAGTGATTTATAAGTTCTAAAGTTCTATGCATATTATTTTCATTGATCCTTACAACAAACCATATATGATTGGGAAGGCAGTCAGTTCATTGCCTATTTTACTTACAGAAGAATTTGGGATCCCCAAAATTTATTGCCTTGACATTGGTCATTGGTTAATAGGGAACAAGACAGAGATCCCCAAACAATGGTCTGACTCCAAAATCAAGGATGTCCTTCTTTGTATCAGCTATCAGACATTAACCACATACACTTAAAAATAAAATGAGAAAAGCTCTTTGTGGTTTTGCCTACTTTTCTTGATGGGGGGAAATTCAAATATCAAGTAAATTTGTGATGCATATGGTCAATTTTAAATAATGCAATGCATGCTTTTTTATGTTAAAAATATCAGGATAAATTTCCACTAAGATTTTGATAAAAATTACAGATCAGATATTGATGTAAAATATTGTTTCACAGTTAAACTATAAAAACAAACAAACTGGTATTTTCTGACATGGGACATACAGAACACAGGTTCCTATAAATTAAACAAAAAGTGCTGAGAATTTATACTGATTAATTATAGTTCTCTAAATGTATACTTAATAATACACTATTTCAGTACTTGATAAAAAGATACTACGCACAAACATTAGCTTACTTTTATACTAGATTTTAAACATTTTAAAGGTGAGGGGCACCTGGGTGGCTCAGTCTTTAAGCGTCTGCCTTCGGCTCAGGTCATGATCCGGGCCGGGGTCCTGGGATCGAGCCCCGCATCTGGCTCCCTGCTCAGTGGGAAGCCTGCTTCTCCCTCTCCCACTCCCCCTGCTTGTGTTCCTTCTCTCGCAATGTCTATCTCTGTCAAATAAATAAATAAAATCTTAAAAAAAATTTCTTTTAAAGGTGAGATAAAAATGATATCTATGATAATGAAAATTCAGTGGCGACATATTCACTTTTACTTAATATTTTACAAATGAATATAAATAAAAAGAAGCATTTCTCTCTACTTCTGAAAACACATTTTGAAATATATGAACCCTACTGATGACATTTTTAGTCTTTGTGATGATTCTGAATTTCTTCTGTTAAAAAGAAAGAGGCCCAAAATAGAGTCACTTATGTTAAGCCCTAGCAGCACTTAATACCTAACCTAATTGCAGTTTCAGGCTTTCCCAGGGGTGGAATTTTAAACCAATCAGTCTGGAATTTCTTGATAAAACCCCCCAACCCTTCTCCCTATAGGAAGGTGACCTTGCCTGAAATAATCCTTTCTTTTCTTTTTCTAATAACTTCCTGTCCCAATCCTTTCTGTCTATAAAATCCTTCCTCTTTGTATAATAGCATCCTTCCATTTGTTAGGTGGGATGCTGTCTGATTCATGAATCATCAAATAAAGTCAATTAGATCTTTACTCAGTGGAATTTTTGTATAGAAACTTGAGTTTCTATAGTTATATCAACTAGAGCTGGGTTCATTGATTCTTTTCAAGTTAGCTGATTTTGTGGATTTTTTTAATTCACAAAAGTGAATTTATTGCTTTTAACCTTAAAAATAGATATACAGATAACAAGACTAACACATTGAATAACCAAGTAGGATATTGTGATTTATAATTGAGATATGTGTTACTGAACCCAAGTTCAATCTGCTTCCCAAACGTCAGTTCAGTAAGTCAAGGGGATGAGGGAACAGAAGGCAAGCTGAGGACAAAGCAGAAGCTGACACCCCGCAACGCGCCCCTCCCCCCATGGGATATGCGTGATATTCCTCAGGCACTCCTGGCTGCCCTGAAGGAAGAACAAATGGTTAACAAATGGATAGAGATTACAGTCCTGCAGGACAGGAGTCTCCCTCAGTTTACAAATGTCCTAGTGATTTACAAGGAAGAAGCTTTCTTGTCAATAGCCTAACTTCCAGAGACCTATAACTCAGTTTCCTGAAGCCCTAACATCAGCCTCCCCTCCATAAAATTGAGGAAGGCTGAGGAAGAAGGAAATGTAAATAAAATTGAATTTTTTCTAAACCTAAAGCCCATTCATTAACAAGGATGTGTGATAGGAGGAATATAATATTCCTCCAGGAAACACCCAACTGTTCATGTTAGTGCCTCATTAGAGGGAAAAACAGCCTTGGCTTGACAATAACCAGGCCTCTCATATCCTGAGAGTCTTTAGCATATGACAGTCCTTCTGGACACCCCCTTTTTCCTCACCTCCCCAACTCCTGAGTATATAATCAGCCACGCCTCACAACCCCGGTGCAGCAGCTCTTTCTTCCCACGGGTCCTGTCCCCATGTTTTAATAAAACCACTATTTTGCACAAAAAAGTCTCAAGAATTCTTTCTTGGTCATCGGCTCCGGAGCTCACCCCACCAAACCTCAGATATATTCTGAAACTTCATCAAAGGGACAAGTTATCAAAGCCAAGAATACAACTTAATTCCAGAAAGCTAGCTACCTGAGAAAATGGCAGACTAATGTGTCAAATAACCAGCTTACCACCTTGGTGCAGGCAGGAGATTTTAAAGGGGAAAGGAAGGGGAAATAAGTCTCAAGGGTTAAACAGATGAAATCAAAGGTTAATTATAACTCTTCAGAGGAACTTGTAGGCTCTAGTTGTGGTTATCTGTCTGTCTTGATCAAGTCCCTGGTTGTGGTCACATGATTGTCTCGTGCTTTTTTTTTTTTTTAAGATTTTATTTAATTGACAGAGAGAGAGGGAGAGAGGAAAAAGGGGGAGAGAGAGAGAGCACAAGCAGAGGGAGCTGTATATACAGGGAGAAGGAGAAGCAGGCTCTCTGGTGAGCAGAGAGCCTGATGTGGGGCTGGATCCCAGGACCCTGAGATCATGACCTAAGCCAGGGGCAGATGCTTAACCAGTTGAGCCACCCAGGCGCCCCTGTCTTGTGCTTTTGGATTAGTGTCAGTTGCATTCTTTTAGTTCCCTATAGAGCTTTAAACAATATTATTGTCTTGGATACAGTTTAAGCTTTAGACTGTGTTTCAGTTACATGCACGAATGTTGACACAGCTTGATTTATGTTGTAGGTCAGGGTTTCTTAAGTACAGATTACCTTACTTTCAAACAATTCAAGGCAGAAAAGAAGGGGGGCCTTCAAAATAGAATTAGTTCTGGTACGAATAAATGTATTTGGTCCTCAACCGTATTCCAGGTACAGAGCTCCTGAAACCCTTGGAATTTCCTGTGATAAGAGCAATAAAGGTGTCTTTTGTTATGTTAATGAGTGACTTCTGGAAAGCCTTTAGGTGACCTAAGGATGGAGGCTGGTTGCCAAAGGAACCTCACATCATTAAGAGGCTGGAACTTTCAGCATCCACCCCCAAACTCCAGGGAGGGAAGAGGAGCAGCAGGCTGAATAAACTGCCAGTGGTCAGTTATTTAATCAGTCATGACTACCTAATGAAGCCTCCATAAAAACTCAAAATGCAGGGTTCAAAGAGCTCTGGGATGGTGGACACAGAGGTGCCGGGTAAGTGGCACACCTGGAGAAGGCATGAAGCTCTGTGCCTTTTCCTCATATGTTGTCCTATGCATCTCTTCCACCTAGCCATTCCTGAGTTATATTCTTTTATAATAAACCCACCATCTGGTAATTAAAGTGTTTCTCTGAGTTCTAGCAAATCAGAGAAGATGTTCTAGCAAGTTAATCAAACCCAAGGAGGAGGTCTTTGGAACCTCCAGTCTGTAGCCAGTGAGTCAGAAGTCCGGATAATAATCTGGATTTTTGATTGGGGGGACAAGGCAGTCTTATAGGACTGAACCCTTAACCTGTGGAATCTGATACTGTCTCCTGGTAGGTCGTGTCAGAATTGAATCAAATTGTAGGACATAGCTGGTGTCCGGAGAGTTGCTTAACGTTCTGCGTGTGGAATTCATTCCCTGTAGTGGAATGGAATTGAGTGTCAGAACACCTATTTACCCAGAAATTGCTAGTTGAGGTAAGAATTTGCCATTTGAGAAGATAATTCCATGTTTTATAACAATATATAAAGAGTATCAGTGCTTGACAATACTTTTTAAGTTATCTAATACCTTTCCTTATTTTTATAAAACTGAAGAACAAAGAAGTAAAAAACTTGATTGAGTTCATGCCAACTGGTTAATGCATAAGCCAAAACTAAAAGCTGAATCCCTTACACCTCTGAATCCACTTTTCCCCCCAATGGATTTCTGCTTCCCAGTATGACCCTACAACCCATTTTTGAGTGAGCATTCCAAAATATATACCGAATTAGTTCTTGCTTAAAAACTACAAACATTTTGGTTTTGCCAAATTACTCCCCATCATCTAATGGATACAAATGAAAATTCAGCATTGCATAATGGCCCTTCATCTTCTGACTACTTTTCTCATCTGAATCTCTTGCATTTCTCTCACTGGTATCCCTACCTTCTAGTAAAAACAAATTATGCCCCAATCCCCAGGCATCCATGCTTTCTCTTGCCTTTAGGCAGTTTGTTCCCTTTGCATAAAATACCTTCTCCCTCTACTTGTCCACAGAGGCTCGGTCAACCAGCAGCCCCAAGAGATCCTTCCTAATCACTCCAGTTTAGTTTAAGTCCTTTATGTGGTTCTGCTCTAAACATGTCTATGATTCTATTATGGCACTTATATATGTGCTTTGTATATGTTTTGTATTGGTCTGTGTCACTTATAAAATTGGGATCTCCTCTGGTATCTACCAGTGGGCTATTGAATGAATCAATAATTTAACATGTGTGAAAGAATTTCAATCTAAAATGGAACTAGAAAAATCTCATGCATCTACTCTCAGGAAAACAAAACTTTTAAGAACTGAGAGACTGATTTCCTGTGTGAAAGAATTTCAATCTAAAATGGAACTAGAAAAATCTCATGCATCTACTCTCAGGAAAACAAAACTTTTAAGAATTGAGAGACTGATTTCCTGTAAATGCCTGATTTAAAGAAGACCAAAACTTATCTCCTGACCCAGAAACATCCATTAAGAATCTCTCTCCATCTTCAAGCTCATGAACTCACTGCTTGGACTCTGGCTAGACTCCCTCCCCCAACCTCCTACCGTGCATTCTTTGCCCATAAATACAGTCCACCACAAGCCTTCAAAGGACTTGCCTGTAGCTTGCTACTGTTTGCATGTCCCAAACTGCAATTCTCTGGCTATTCTTGAATTTCGTCAATAAATTCAATTTCTGGTAATTTGAGCTTGCTTCAGTTTACCTTTTTATTTAGATTGACACATGCTACACTACTTTGTCTCCTTTTCATCTTACTCTCTTAATTGTGTATGTGTTCTCATATATATGATTTGTGTATAACAATCTTTGTATGAATACAATCATCAATAAAGCTAGGTATTACCTCTTACTGTTTACCAGGAACTGACTGCACTTAAAACTTTTATAATCTCATTTAATCTGCACAGCAAACTAATGAGATTGGTGCTATTATTATGTCCATTAGACTTAAAAATACAAGTTGCCCAAGTCTCATAGGTAGTGAAAACAGACCTAGAATTGTCTCCCAAGCTTGTTTATCACCAAAGTCTATGTCAAGAGCCATGATATCACACTGCTTTTATGGTTTTGGATGGTTTGGGATGGATTATAGGTCATAACTCCAAAGGCCTTTATAATACTTAGGAAACAAATCCCAATAAAATATTTTCTAAATTCATAGAAATATTTTAGGAAATACTGGGTCTTCTTTTCAGGTAGATAAATACACTAAAACCTTTCCTCTGTAGTTCTTTTGAGAGTGGGTGAAGGTAGAAGATAGTTCAATATTGTGCACTGGGGCCTAATCTAAATGAGAAGAAAAAAATGCCCAGAATTAATATTGGAATATCATGAGAAAAATCTAAAGAAAACACATATTGTTGCTTAATCAGCATACTTGGAAGGATTAAGCACGGTACTACTCGCAAACTTTGATACGGTCTCCTCTTACCACTCAGCTAGAAGCTGCTGTTATGAACTTAAGTAATTTTCAACTCAGGTGGATACTACGACCCACAAAAACATATTTTTCATTTTTATTTAATGATTTATTCTCACTGAAAGTTTCAGAGAAGTAAAACAAACAAACAAACAAAACCCTACAAAATATCATACAGAAAGGAGAATTTTCCTTCTCTTCAGATAATTATGTGGCTGACTTGGGTCAAATGCTGCATGCTTCTTTTGTAGATGTAAATAGACCTTGATCTTGACTTCTCTGTCCCTGTCTCTTTGTGTCTCTAAACACAGCTGTCCCTCACTCCTTCACACAAAGTGGAATTATACTGTATACATTAGCTCTGATGTTACAAGTGTTACAACAAAGGGTTATAAGAAACAGCAATGGAGCCAGACTGTTCTTGGCATCTCTGTCAGAGGAGCAAGTTACATTCTCAGTTACTTAGTATGCTCATCTGTAAATTGGGGGTAAAAAAGAGACTTACCTTTATGGGGATGTTCTAAGTACGTAAGTCCATATATGTAAATTGCTACAACAATTTCTAGCACATTTTTTAAAAAGATTTTTACTTATTTACTTGAGAGAGAGAGAGAGAGAGCACAGAGGGAGGAGGAGAAGTCAACTCCCTGCTGAGCAGAGAGCCTGATGTGGGGCTGGATCCCAGGAACCTGAGATCATGACCAGAGCCGAAGGCAGATGCTTAACCAACTGAGCCACCCAGACACCAAAATTTCTAGCACATTTTAAACTTATTTTATTTTTTTTTCTCTTTACAGTCTACCATGGTCTTCTGAATTAGAACACAGAGATGTACCTCATTATTTTTAGTGATTGCAGAGTATCCCAGAGTAAAGAATTATCATATTTAAATACTTACTCTTCAATTAAATGAAATGAAGAAGTTTTCTAATATTTTGCTTTTGCCAACCATGGGGTTGTAAATGTATTTCTGAAATTTCTTAATGTACTGTTCTTAAATTCTGCAGGCTAGATTCATCGAAGTGGGATTGCTAAATCAAAGATAAAAAAATTAATTTACTTTGACATTACTACTAATAGCAGTTCTATCAATTTACACAACTGTCAACATTTATGAGTGCAATATTTTTTAATCTTTTCGGGTAGTATCAATGATTTTTATGGCTTCTCTCATAAATACCCATGTTTATTATTACAAATTCAAGTAGTATGGAGAAGAAAAAGGAACCTATTTCAAATTCCCTCACCTCAAAACAATTAGTGTTAATACATGGCAAACAGGGCTTCAGACATTCTGTACTTCATATGTGAAAGACAGAGTGACAGGATACTCTATAAATATAGACACAAAATCTTTAAAATGGTGACATTATACATGCTATATTTAGTTGGAAACAAAGTTTACTTGAATTAAATAATAAAAAAAGTGAAATTGAAGAATTTGACGAGCTTCTGAGAAATGGTTTTCTATCACAAATATTAGTTCCTGCAGTGTATGTTAATTTCTTTTTTTTTTTATTTTTAAGTTTTCCTAGCATATGTTTGGAGCATCTCCAACTTTAGAGCCTTAATGGGAACCAGAGTACTCTTCTTTATACAAAACTTAAACATTTTGCATTAAGGCACTTTGAATGAAGAGCTACAAAGGCTAAATAAATAAATAAAAGAGAAGTTTTTCTGATTGTCATGTCAGCATCAGGGGTACAGTGACCAACTTTTCAGACACCAACCGGAGGCACAGTCATACTTGACTTTGTCCAAAAACCACAAAGATATAGTATGTAATAAACATATATGGCAATTACATTAACATGAAATACGAAAATATTCTTTTGAAATTATGTTATTCTACATTTTTGTTACATAAATTCTATTATTTAAACAAAAAAACACAAACTAGTTAACAGTGACACTCAGTAGAAATTACTAGTAGGATTATTTAAAAATATGTATGAGAAAAATATTACAACATTTTATATTTCTTTCTTTTGATAAAACAATTTAACACCTTTTAAAGCTATTATATATTCAAATTGTATAGACAACTTAACTGTGTACTTCAAAAAATACATACATGTAAGATTTTTTAAAGGAGAATACAAATACAACAAAGCTAATTAAATAGGTATTACCTATATTTTATTTTTAAGGATGACTTTTTTTTCCTCTCCCATCAGTGAGAGACTGACTTTAAAAAGTCATCTTTAAAAATAAAATATAGGTAATATCTGTTTTTGCTATTTCTGTTTCTTTTTCCAATATACTTCTCTGAAAGTATACTTCCTGGCAAAGTTTAGGCATTCTTCTTTTCTTTTGTGTTGTTCGTAATATTGCATATAGTCAAACATAAAATTCACTTTATTTTTATTTTTTTAAAGATCTTATTTATTTTTCAGAGAGAGAGAGAAAGTGCACACAGGCAAGGGGAGCGGCAGGTAGAGCAGGCAGAGGGAGAAGCAGGCTTCCCGCTGATCAGGGAGCTCGATGCGGGACTCAATCCAGGACCCTGGATCATGACCTGAGCCAAGGCAGACGCTTAACAGACCGAACCACCCAGGCATCCCTAAAATTCACTTTAAATATAGCTCTGCTTTTATCAAGCTGTATTAAACTGATAACTAGTATTATCCCAATGTGATGACATCAAACTAATAGGTTCTCAAGAAAAGTGACTGAGCATAGCATCTTTATGATTTTACTGATTTTACTGACCAGCAATAGTAGGTTTTTATACATTTAAAAATTAGCTAGATCTCTAAAAATGAACATTCATTTTTTGTTTTTTAATCTATAGGCTCATTTTCAGAGACTACCTGCTGTGAATAAGTCCCCTTCATTCATAAATTCATCATATAGGCTACCCATGAAAATGATCATTTTTAAACACATAAATCATAAAACAGAGACCACCATATTGGCAAAGGCCCTCCTACTGGACAGAATCAGTGTGACATGGTGAAGTGGGATTTTTAACAACTATCAGCAACCAAAAACCATGAGATCTGCTGCAAATATATTTAATACACATAGTGGAAAGATTTTTACATGAAACAGTAATTAGAGAAAATAAAACAATTTCATGTTCAATGAATCAATTACATACATAGCTACAGCCTTTCTCTGTTCTGAGTTTTTTGTTTGAATCCTTTAGTTAGATGCTGATTTCTACAAACTATGTGCCTCCTTAAAAAGAGCAGTAATTATATGTTCTTAAAAGCAGAATACATACTCAATTTGCAAGAATATTGAGTCAATTTCCACAGTTTTCCTGACTTTCGTAAGAAAACTATACATTTCAAGAGAAATAAATAGCACAATAATTATACTCCTTTACAACAGTAAAGGATGCTTTTGCTATCTTAACTATTTTCATCACAAAGCATTTTGTATATACATGACAATTATAATATTTCCCATTTATATAAGAAAAACTGATATTAGAGAAAGTAAAGCCACATGATTTTCAATTGTCATATATTCCATTTAGTCAATATTTATTAAATGGATACTCTATGTACATACTCTTCAAGGATCTTCATATAGGTGGTAAACAAGTTGGGCAAGATCCTTGCCTCACAGAATTTTCATTCTATTGAAAAAATATGGATGTGGACAGTGTCAAAATAAATTACTTAATTATTTATTTTTAAAAGATTTTATTTATTTATTTGAGAGAGAGAGAGACCATGAGTGGGGTGAGGGGCAGAGGGAGAAGCAGACTCCCTGCCAAGCAGGGAGCCCAACACGGGGCTCGATCCCGGGACTCTGGGATCATGACCTGAGCCAAAGACAGACGCCCAACCGACTGAGCCATCCAGGTGCCACGACTTAATTATTTAATAAATATAATCTTATAATTCCAGATATACACAAATAAATTATACTGGATGCTGGGAATTATGTTACATTGGGTTATTAAAAGTAGGCTTCTTGGGGCACCTGGGTGGCTCAGTCATTAAGCATCTACCTTCAGTTCAGGTCATGATCCCAGGGTCCTGGGATGGAGCCCTGCATCGGCCTCCCTGCTCTGTGGGAGGCCTGCTTCTCCCTCTCCCACTCCCCCTGCTTGTGTTCCCTCTCTCGCTGTGTCTCTCTCTGTCAAATAAATAAGATCTTAAAAAAAAAAAGTAGGCTTCTCAAAAATAGAAAAAAATAAAAAATAAAAGTAGGCTTCTTTCTGAAGGTGGTTACATTTGACATATTTAGCTGAGACCTCAATGAAATATAAGGATTAAACCAAAGCATTTAATATCAGAGATTTCTTGTCAGAGGGAATGAGTTTGGCATGTTCAAACTAAAAATAGAGACTATCTGTGGCTGGATAAAATTGGGCAAGAGAGGGGGAGGAGTAGGAAAGGATGGGAACCTGATTAATATACCACATAACTAAGTTTTGGAGAGTCCCTTTTCATAAGCCCTTATTCTATCAGAAATACACACCTATTAATCATCCCTCAACATTAAAAACAAAATCAAAACTTAAAAACATCTGTAAAGAACTTCTTTTTGTTCTTATATTTTATCATCTCTTCTTTGTCTCCATTAAGCTGTTCCATTCTAATTGCTGCAGTTGAATACTGAAGGGGTTCTAGGTTTATGTCAATTAAATAAGAGCCCCGAAAGCAAAGGTGAGTAAAGAGCAATCCAGGAATCAACAACACTGAATAATTAAATTTTAAGTCAGGAATACACAACCTTGACTTGTTCCAGCACAATGGCTGAAGTGCCGCCAGATTAGATGAAACTTAAGTCTGCAAGAAATGTCCAGGTTTTGTAATCATACACAAAATAGTCATAATATAGTATTATTAATCTAAAGACCGGATATAGAAAGTATTGTATTTGGTTGGGAAATAAGTCAATACTTTATTTGCCTTTAAAATGATGATTTTTTTAAAACTGTAATATAGTTATTTTAAGGACAAAGATATTTTCTGTTAAGCCATCTGCATCCACTCTACCTTTCTTACTCCTATGACAAACACATTTCTTAACACCTTTGTTGAGATACAGTTGACATTCAATGAAATGCACATACTTAAACTTGATAATTTGATAAATTCTGACATAAGTATACAGTGGCAAAACCAAGATAATGAACATATCAACCACTCAAAAAAATCTCCTTAGGAAGCATAGATATGGAAAGTTGTAGCTTTACACTGCCTGATTCCAAGAATCACTACATAGCTGGAGTAATCAAGACAGCATGGTATTGGTGAAATACAGACCTACTGTTTAATGGAACAAAATAGAGACTTTAGTAAATGGAACTGCATGTATAAGATCAATAAATTTCCAAAAAAAACTACTGAGACAAAACAAGAGGAAAATGAAATATTTTTGAAACAAATAATAATGAAAAACTGGATATCCCAATGGATTAAAGGAAAATAATATGTCAATTATTACTTATGACAATCAATAAAAAATGAGCTAAAACCACAAAATATCTAGAAAAATATTTCATAAACTTGCAGTAGGCTAAGATTTCTTAAATAACACACAAAAAAGCATAGGAGAAAAAAGATGCAACACTGAACTTTATAAAATCTTTTAAAAAGCTATTGGTCCTTAAAAGACATCATTAAGAAAATGAAGTACAAGCTACAGAATGGGAAAAATAATATGTGTGTATCATTTTAATAAAATACATAATATTAAACAATAAAAGAAACCTTACAACTCATTAAGATAACCTACTTAACCAAAACTTTTTGAACAGAAGATGCAAACATCAAGTAAGTATATTAAAAAATGCTCCATATTGTTAATCATTATTGAATTGCAAATTAAAATCTCAATGAGATAGCACTACACAACCATTAGAATAACTAATATTAAAAAGTATACAACTATGTTAGAATCTATACATAAAGGGGCACCTGGGTGGCTCATTCAGTTAAGCATCTGCCTTCAGCTCAGGTCATGGTCCCAGGGTTGGGATGGAGCCCCATGTCCGGCTCCCCTGCTCGGTGGGAAACCTGCTTCTCCCTCTCCCTCTCCCTCTGCCACTCCCCCTGCTTGTGCTCGCTCTCTCTTTGTCAAACAAATAAATGAAATCTTAAAAAAAAAAAACAACAATAATCTATACATAAAGAAATGGGAGTTCTGTTTGTGGTCTATCAAATAAATAAATAAAATCTTTATTTAAAAAAAAAGAAAGAAACCTGAATTCTCTTTTTAGTATGCTTATTTATTTGCAGTGGTATGCTTAAAGCAATTCTGACACTACTGTACTAAGAAAACGAATAAACACATTTCTGTTATCAGGAACCAGAATTTGCAGTGTAGAAGAAGGAAAATACAAATAAGGAGTCTGGAAAGGCAAAAAAGAACACTGACTCTTCAGTTGCAGTTTTAACTAGTGTTATCTATGTAAATTGATTATATATTATTATATTTATTATATATTATATATTCGACAATTCTATTCAATATATGCTTTATGATTTTAAGTATGAGACTGTTTACTGTAAGTCCTTGCATCTATGGTGCTAGGTGAATGTCAGAAGGTGAGAAGGACTGAAAATATTTTGTTGCCTAAAAAAAAAAGAAAAAAAAAAAAAGGCCTGTTTGTAAGCATTTTAAATATGCTTAGGTGTGTCTCACTACCTATTACACATCATTGCTCTGTGGGTTTGTGTGCATGTGTTGTACTGTAATTAAGTCTCCATGCAAAAAAATAAATATCCTGAATTCTAATATTGCTATTCTTTGTTAATGTATATCAGACATAAAATTTATTTAGAAATGAAGAAGATCCTACTAAATATATATGCATGTTTTTAGGTTTATATTAAGGTTTCTTTCATTAGAAGCAGACTGTTTTGGCATAATTGTAACTTGAAAATGAGTGCTAAATAAAATACACAGATTTATATTCTACATTACAAAATGAAAAAAATACATATATACAGATATATATAGACATCCTCATTGTTACATTTGTACGCATGCATGTATGTTATATGTGTATGAATTTGTGAATGTTATGGGTATATGTGTATGTACAAGCAATCATTCTGTACTTCTATCTGTTGCAAGGATCAGAAGCAAAGAAACCTTAATAGCAATAAATATAGCTACTGCCCAGATGTTAGTTTCTGGTGCCATTCTCCACTAAAAAGAACCCAGAGTTTCTTGGATAATTTGCTAATTTCAGGGCTGGGCAGGGTAGGTATGGTCTCGAATATCTTGTTTTGCCAGAATTTAAGGAAGGGTTAAAAAAATAATAGGTTTGTGTCATAGGGACATAGGAGCTTGAAAAAGGTCCCACAGCCTAATAATACATTCACATATACATATATACATACATACATACATACATGTATACATAAAGATATAAATAAGTAAAATTAATAGGCCAAAGGAAAGCTTCTTGTTTATAGGATACTGATTGGTCAGTGGTACCTGGGAAATGTAGAGAGAGTACTAAAATTGTAAAATCAACATTTTGCCAGCATCTTAAAGATTGTCACCAATTAAAGACTGGTTCTGGCAATCATGAATGGATGCTAAATCTCATGGGAAATTTGATGAGGAGTGAAATACTGGCATGGTTTTAAAGTATATACAGATATACCTCATTTTATTTTGCTTCACTTTTTTACCATTCATAGATTTTGTGTTTTTTACAAATTGAAGGTTCAAGACTTCAGTGGAGGAAGTAACTGCAGATGTGGTGAAAATAATAGAACTAGAATTAGAAGTGGAGCCTGAAATTATCATGTAATCTCATGATAAAATTAAAATGGATCAAGAGTCACTTCTTATGGATGAGCAAAGAAAATGCTTTTTTCAGTTGAAAGCTATTCCTGGTGAAGATGCCATAGAGACTGCTGAAATGACAACAAAGTTTTTAGAATAGTAAGTAAACGTGGTTGACAAAGACATGACAGGGTTTGAGAGAATTTATGCTAAGTTTGAAAGAACTTCTACTGTGTCTAAAATACTATCAAACAGCATCACAAGCTACAGAGAAATCATTCGTGAAAGGAAAAATCAACTGATGTGGAAAACTTCATTGTTGTCTTATTTTAAGCAGCTGCCACCAGCACCCCAACCTTCACCGACCACCACCTTAACAAGTCAACAGCCATCAACACAGAGGCAAAACCCTCCATTAGCAACAAGACTGTAACTCGCTGAAACTCAGATGATGGTGAACATTTTTTAGTAATAAAGTATTTTTAATTAAGGTCTGTACATTTTTTAGACATAGTGCTATTGCACACTTAGTAGACTATAGTACAGTGTAAACATAATTTTTTTTATGCACTGGGAAACCAAAAAATTCATCTGACTTGCTTTATTGCAATATTCACTTTATTGTGGTAGTCTGGAACTAAACACGCAGTATCTCTGAGGTATGCCTGTACTCACAGATTGTTTTGTAATTGCAACATCAGAAATAGTAATGTACAGTGGAGAAATCAGACAACAATTTTGACTAAGTGATCAAAATTAGGATCATCAATTAAGACTAAGTGGAAATTGTGTGCTTCCAGATGTGATACCTGAGGAAAGCATAACAGCAACTATATAATATTCTCACTAGAAATGTGTAAATGGAATCTACTACTTATGAAAAAATGTTAACTGACCTGAAATAACTATTTTATCAAAAATTAAAAAAAAAAGTCTTCTTCAAGAATGTCAATGACATAAAAGACAAATAATGTGGAAATGATTTAGATTAAAGGAGATTAAAAAAATATGACAACTAAATACAAGACCCAATTCTAGTTAGAATCCCGAGCTGGAGGGGAAAATAATGTAATAAAGCACACTGGTTTGACTGACAAGTTTGAAATAAAAACTGTAGATTAGATAAGTATTTTATCTCAATGATAAATTTACTGAAGTCAGAAATTAATTATATTTTAGTTATATATAATTATATCCTTATTCTCATGAAAAACACATTGAGGTCTTTAGAGATAGGGCAATGATATATGCAAATTAGAGATAATTAGATAGGTGAGAGATAGGGAAAGAAAGAAAGGGTTAGATAGGTAAATAGAGCAATGATAAAGCATGGGTGGTAAAACGTTGATAATATGAACCTGGACCAAATGTTTTATAAGTGTTTTTTGTTGCCATACTTGTGCTTACAACTTTTCTCTAAGTTTTAATTTTTTTTCTCATTTATGTATTTTTATTTGGTAATGTTTATATCACTGCACTGAACCTAAATTTTACAGACATTGGATAGCATTAGTTTGGATATCATTAATTATATGAGAGACTTGGAAATTATTACATAACAAACAATTTCAAAATTGCAGTGGAATGGGCAGCTTCACATGATGCCATTTCAATAGTGATTTATTTCAATCACACATTCTACAAGAATGTCACCATCTCTGAATGAGAAATACTTCTTGCGTCTAAAACTACTTTGGTGCCTCCATATTCTGGGAGAAGAACTTAATCTCCAACTTTCACGATAACTGGTTGAATCTCTCCATCTTTTCCTTTAGAGCCTGATCCAATAGCTACTACTATTGCTTGCAATACTTTTCCTTGAGATTTTTCTAGAAGCATAATGCCTCCTTTGGTGACAGTTTTGCCTGTACTCCTTTCAACTGCAACTTGGTCAAAGAGAGGAAGAAACTTCCTAAATGCCTGTCTTGCCATGACTTAAGTTCTCTGCAGTTTGTACTCTGCTCTTCTGCCACTGCACAAGCAAGGAGAAACCCTCCATCCAACCCTTGGGACATGTGAATGTGGGAAAAGGATGCCCAGCACACAGGCAGCTCCTCTAAGTTTTAGTTTTCAAATAAAAAAAATAAAATTTCAGAAAAATATTTGCTTCAGTGTTTCACTGTTCTGTTCATGATGTTTACAATATCAATGTCTTCTGAGAACTGCAGGCATTGCATAATTGCATGGAATACCCTAAAGTATAACTTCACATAGTATTATGTATTATAAAATGTATTTGGGGTCAGAATATTCTAGGTATGTCTAAAAAGGACTGATAATATCCTGTCTAGAAAACTAAGAACAGAACTGCCTAACATATATAGGGACTTTCATGACTTTTAATCTCAAATTTCAATTCTTTGAGCCTGTATGATAATCTTATGAAAAACAGTAATAATTTAGTAAATGGAGTAATACTTCTTTTTAAGTGGATCATCTTAACTTAGTTATGTGAATCTGGACCTCTGATGAATGAAGTCAAAGAATAATTAAATAAATGAAGAGATAATTTATGTTCATGGACAAAAATACTCAGTATTGTCAAGATATCAGTTCTTTCCAACTTGACTGAAATATTCAACTCAATCTCAATCAAGATCCCAAAGGTTTTTTGGTGTATATTGACAAACTGATTCTAAAATTTATATAGAGAGGCAAAAGATGCAGAACAGTCAACACAGTACTGAAGACAAATAACAAAGCTGGATAACTGACATTTCTTAACTTCAAGGCTTACTCTAAAGCTATAGCATTCAAGATAGTGTGATTATTAGCAACACAATAGATAATCCATGAAAGAAAGTATTGATAAGCTGGACTTCATTAAAATAAAAAAGCAAAGTCAAGAGAATAAGAAGACAAGCCACAGACGTGGAGGAAATACTCTCAAAAGACACATTTGATAAAGGACTGTTATGCAAAATATACAGAGAATTCTTAAAACTAAACAGTAAGAAAATAAACAACCTATGAAAACTGGGCCAAAGACCTTAACAGATACCTCTTCAAAGATATGTTATGCATATGATAAGAAGCTCCATACACAATGTCATCAGGAAAATGAACATTAAAATAACAATGAGATACCACTATGCATGTACTGGAATGGTCAAATTCTAGATCATTGACAAAAGCATATTCTGGGAAAGATGTGCAACTCTCATTCATTTTTGGTGAAAATTCAAAATGAGAAAGCTACTTTGGAAGGCAATTTTTTGTGGTTTCTTGGAGAACTACACGTATTTTTACCATATGATTCAGAAAATGCGCTCCTTGGTATTTACCCAAAGAAGCTGAAAACTTATGTCCACACAAAATCCTAGACACAATGTTTACAGCAGATTTATTCATAATTGTTCAAATTTGAAAGCATATAAGAGAATTCTTTTTATTTTTTTGAGGGGGAGGAGGGGCAGAGGGAGAGGGAGAGAATCTTAAGCAGGTTCCGCACCCAGTGCAGAGCCTAACATGGGGCTCCATCTCACAACTCTGAGATCATAACCTGAGCCAAAACTGAGAATTGGAGGCTTAACCAAATGAGCCACCCAGGTACCTCCCCCCTCCTTTTTAAGACAATTCTCTAGTAGATGAATGGATAAATAAACAGTAGTACATTCAGACAAGGGAATATTATTTAGTGCTAAAAAGACATGAACTCTTGAGCTATGAAAATATATGGCGGGACCTGAAATGCATTATTACTAAGTAAAAGAAGCTAATCTAAGAAGACTACATACCATATGATTCCAACTATATAAGATTTTGGAAAAGTCAGTGGCACCTGGGTGGCTCAGTCGGTTGAGCATCTGACTCTTGATTTTGGCTCAGGTCATGATCTCAGGGTGGTGAGACTGAGCCTTGTGATGGGCTCCACACTCAGTGGGAAGTCTGCTTGAGATCCCCTCTCTCCCTCTCCCTCTGCCCTTTCCCCCTGCTCTCTCTCTAAAATAAATAAAATCTTAAAAAAAAAAACATTTCAGAATAGGCAAAACTACAGAGATAATAAAAAGATCAGTGGTTGCTAGGGGTTGAGGTGTAGGAGGGATGAATAGGCAGAACACAGGAGATGTTTAGGGCAGTGATAATGCTATGCATGATACCATAATGATGGATACATGTGATTATTCATTTTTTCAAACCCACAAAATGTACAACACCGAGTGAACAATAATGCAAACTATGGCCTTTGAGTGATTATGATGTGTCAATGTAGATTCATCAGTTGTAACAAATATACCCTCTGTTGAGTGATGTTCATACTGGTGGAAGCTATGCATATAAAGGTTCAGAGGTATATAGGAAATCTCTGTACCTTCCCCTTAGCTTTGCTGACAATTTAAAATTTTTCTAAAAAAGTCTTAATAATACTTAGAATAACATCACATTTTATGTTGACTGAATCCATCTCCACTAAAATCAGCTTTCACCACTTCTAGTCAACATTGTACTTGAGGTTCTTGTCAGGATTCCAGTTTGAAAAGAAGGAAAACAGTATTTGCAAATGACATGATCTTTTATATAGAAAAACCTAAGGAATTCATATGCAAAGAAAACCTCCAAACAAATACTACTAGAACTAATAAATAAGTCCAGCACACATGCAGGATGTGCGATCAATATGTAATAATCAATTGTATTTCTGTACACCTCCAACAATGGCAAGTTGAGTAATTGCAACCTCCATTCACTATTGATAGAGAAGTAAAACGGTGCAGCCACTTTGGAAAACAGTTTGACAATTCTTCAGGGTGCTAAATACGATTACCATATAGCCCACAATTCCACTCATAGGTATATATTCAAGAGAAATGAAACATATCCCCAAAAGTATTTATACACACATATTCATAGCAGCATTATTCATAGTAGCCAAGAAGTGGGAAAAAAACAAATATTCATCAAATGATCAAAATGTGGCATAAAGACCACATGTTATATGAAGTCTACTAATTACTAATTAATATGAAATGTCCAGAACAGGCAAGTCCACACAGATAGAAAGTAGGTAAGAGGATGCCAGAGCTGGGGTTATGACAAAACAGACAGTGACTACTAATAGGATTTATTTATTTTTTTGAGTGATAAAAATGTTCTAAATTTAGATAATGTTTATGGTTGTATATCTATGGATATATTAAAATTTGAATTATACACTTTAAAAGGGTGAATTTCATGTTATGTGATTATATCTCAGTTTTTATAAAATGCTATCATTAATCATCTTCTATTCCTTATTTTCTAAATCCTCTTCAGAAAATCTCCTGTTCTGTAACTTGAATAACTATTTTTTCATTTTTATTTTTGTTTTATATCTACACTGAGCCTTAATCTACTGGCTTAACCCCACTTTTTAATTTATTTCTTCTTTATTTATTTAGAATTATTTGGCTATAATTTGCCCTGTTCTCCTTTGTTTACTACATAGACATTATAACACATTACGACAGCCTACCTTCAAAATTGCCCTCAATTCTCCTGATATTCACACTCTCATATATTCCCTTCCTACAGCACATCAAGATTTTTCAATGTGACCAACAGAAGACGGCAGAAGTAATGGTATATTATTTCCAACATTAGGTCATAAAAGATACTGTGGCTTCCATATACGCCACCATTTCCTTCTTGGATCACACATTCTGGGAAAAGCCATTTACCACGTCCCCACAAGGTGAGGAACTGAAGGCTCCAATCATGTAGCCACGTGAATAAGACTGGAAGTGGATCACCCAGCTCTTGTCAAGCTTTCAGTAGAATGCAGTAATGAAGGCTACTATCAACAGCTCATCAGTGATCTTGGAAATAGATTATCCTTCAGTTGATTGCAGCCTTAGCTAACTGCTAGAACTGCAAACTCATGACAGACCCTAAGTCAGTTAAACCTCCCCTATTTTTGTGAGGTAAAAGTGTGAGGTAAAAGTTTGTTTTGTGTGGCTAGTTTTTATGGCACTTTTTTAATGTAACAATAGATAACTAATATATATGCTAAAATACCTAGTCCCTTCAGCTTATACATGTGACTAATAATTTATGCCTTATTCTTTCCATTAATGCTTTCACAGATCTAAATATGATGAATATGAATTTTCCTTAATAATAATAATTTTCTCTGCAACATTCTTATACTTTAAAGGAAGATAACATAGCCTTTGTTCCACTGATTAGGAGGTTATGTATTTTCTAATATAATAACATGCCACTTTGATCAACATATGCACTGATAGTTTCTAATTTTAAAGTTGTATTTACTTTTAAAATAGTACCTATTTGAGGTACAAGATGTCTGTGTGTGTGTGTGTGTGTAAGAGGCAGATAAAATTCTCTACTGTATTAACTGGAAAGAATGATTGTTTTCAGTCACAGAATAAATCCTTAGACAATCTTTATGTAATCAGTTTACATGCCAAGATATATAGGAAAAAGAAGAGAAAAAAGAAAGACTTTAGTTAAAGTTAAAACTCTTTAAATTATTCATTTACAACTCATCTAAATTTTACCACAACCAAAAATATCCTAGATTACCTTAGAGGAAGATAAAAGCTAGTTAAGCATTTAATGAAGATAAAAATAGGTTTGTCCTACAAAATTAGTGAGATGGTGATGGAGTTAAGAAACTATAGTAGCTGTTTTAATCAGCTTTTTAAATACTCAGATGACACAGATCTATTTAGGTAGGTATCACAAAGGCCCAGTAACATTTACCCTAGCTTTATGAATTTAATGACTGAGCTAACTCCAAATTTAACTCTCCTGTTGTTTTTCACTTACTTTTTAATTTTCAAGCCTTAAGAGACAATATTTTCAATATTAAACTGTTTTTGCTTTTTTAGTATAGAGATCTGAAATAAATTCAACAATCCAAAAAAAAAAATATATATATATATACAAATATATACGTATGTTAATAACATCTGTGAATCTACATATACTGTGCTAATTTTAAATAGTTTTGCTCAAAGTGAAAATGCCAGTTGTGTAACTGTCAAAAGTTTAAATTGGCTGTTTTCAGTTAGGAATATGGTGGGATGTGGTTGACATCTTTTTCCCCTTCATTCTGCATAGCTAGTCAAACACCTATCCAACAGGTTTAAACTTTGGAATGGTTCTTCTCTTCATTATTATCATGATCTCTCTGGTATTGTTCCTTATCTGAATAACTTCTATAGTTTTGTAAATGGTTTCCTGCCCTCAGTCTTGCACTCATACTCATTTATTTTCAGAGATCTAGTTTCAAATCTCCACTCCATTTACTTACTATTATGTCATCTAGAATAACCATTTTCTGTTTCAGTATTCCCCCAATAGGGACAATAATAGTATCTGCCTCATGGGAATTTTGTGTTCAAAACATGATGTGGCATATTGTAATCATCCGATAATGTAAGCTATTACTATTACTGCCATATTGTTTTTAATTACAAATCTGATTATGTCACTGTTTTTAAATCCTTCAGATTTTGGTCTTCTGGGTAAAGTCAAAATTATTCAATATAATATATAAAGCCTTCCTTGTTCTGGCCACTGCATTATCTTCAGCTTTATCATTTCATTATCCTAGGCCTGATATTAAATCATTATTCTATTTCTGCAAATACTGTACTTGCTTGGGCTCTCATCTAATATCTGGATTAGAAGACCTTAAAAATTGTCTAAAGTAATTCTTTCATGTCTGTAAGATTCAGTTCAAGTTGTATTCCTCCAGAACTTTCTTGAAAACCCTCATGTTTTGACTATTTAATGCTATGTATTATCTCATGTGTTTCTATAATATTCTGTACATGGGTCAATTTTTGTTTTGTGTTGAATATCTTTCAAATTCTCTTCCAAATTCATGTATGTACTGTACATATTGGGAAGCTGACCTCTATTCTACCACTTCCAATTGGGTGCACGTATGAGGAAGGGAAGAGACTGAGGTTGGGGCATTAAATGTCTTTGTTCCCTTGTAGAGGTACACTGATATGGATGCATCCAAAGAACACATTCTTTTTTTTTTCTTCAAGTCCTGGTAACCCCTTTGCTTGTGTTTTCAGGTCTGAGAATATTGATGATGAAGATATTTTAGCCCTGGCCTACTGTACCATTACTGGTAATTCCTTACATCTTGATTTCATTATTGTAAATGGTTCCTTTCTTAAAATTTTCTTAAATTCCCACTTTGAGAGTGCCACCTGAAACCTGCTAGGACCTTGACAATACTTAACACGGTGTATATCAGCCAGAATAGGTTTGGTTATGCTATATAACAAATAATCCCCACTATTTCAGTAGCTTTTAAAAACAATTTTTTTTTTTTTCCTCTCAGGGCTCTACTCCAACTGAGAAGGTTCTGTTTTTGTTTCTATGATATTCAAGCCAAGAAAAAGAAAATGTGGCAGTCACAAAGGAGCAATAAAGCTTCTGCTTAGAAGCGACCTAAATTTCTGCTTATACTTTACCAGCCAAATGAGGCCCTGGAAATACGCACATTCAAGGGAGGAGAAAAGTGGATGAAAGGAGAATTAGAATACTTGATGAAAGCATTATGACCTCTGTATTTTATATTACACTAACATTTCAAAATCTCTCAGGGAAAACAGGAATTCACTCTAAGGAAAGGGTCTCACTTTTCTTCAACTTCATATCTACATGATGTAGCACTGTATTTAGCAGATAGAAAATTAGATAAATGTTTACTGAATGAATACAATTGTTTTGCTCTGTACAAAAACAAAAACACCAGTAATAAGTTGATTCAGTTACTTCTGAAGACATTCAAACAATCTATCAAATTTAAATTCAATAGAATACAATAGATTCAGAAAGGGGGGAAATCGGAGGGGGAGATGAACCATGAGAGACTATGGACTCTGAGAAATAAACTGAGGGTTCTAGAGGGGAGGGGGGTGGGGGGATGGGTTAGCCTGGTGCTGGGTATTAAAGAGGGCACGTTCTGCATGGAGCACTGGGTGTTATATGCAAACAATGAGTCATGGAACACTACATCAAAAACTAATGATGTAATGTATGGTGATTAACATAACATAAAAAAAAGAGAATACAATAGATTCAAAAAGTCTATCCTGTCACTTTCATAATATAAATAAGCCAAAATATCCCCACCAAACTCTATGTTTCAGAGCAGAAAACATTCTCCAGAGATTGTGAGAGAAGCCCAGAATTGGTGTTTAGGTAATCAGCATTCTAAAACCAGTTCAAAAATCAACTACCATGTGGTTTTGGAGAAGTCTTTACATTTGAATGTCTTATTTGTCTCCCTTGAAAATTACAGATTTTTTAAAATTTAAAAACACTTACAGATTTAATTTTGAATTTTAATGTGTAACTATTCATTTTAATGGAAAACTAGTACTTGGAATCTTATCATTTTGATGACCAAAATGATGGCACTGTATGACTTTGAAGTTCATGCTTTAGATAAGATGAGGATATATTAAATGAGTTCACATTACAATTCATCTCAATCCATACCAGATGGCAGACTTCAAGTAGCACTAGGACAATACCTCTTCACTTCTTGTCATGTCTTTTCTAAGGATGAGAAAATATGTAGTTGACTCTGATAATTAGTTTTTAAAATACAGAAGAGTGGAAAAATCCTTTCAAAAGAGGTTTGATAACAGATTTCTTTTTCTTATGTGCTGTTTAAGAGTATAGTATATATTGATGAATATATATATATTATATATATATATAAAATAATGCCTCAGTCCTGCTTTCTTATCATGTAAGACACTGGTTTACTATAATTGCTATGATGTAAACCAATCCATTCAGGGAAGTAGCTGTTTTTGTCTTGTGTTTTAAGGAATACCAAATATTCATTCAAAGATTTGTCATTGTTTTTTATTACAGTCCATGATAATAAGGAAATCCCACCTGAATTAAGGTATAAATATCTCTAATGGGCTATCGTGGCTGTAAAAGGCAGTCTGGGCTCTGGTTTTATCCAATCCTACGGCTTATACTCTCTTTATCATTCTTAGAACCATCAAACCTATGAAATTTTTGAAAACGCATGCAGGATATACTTAAGAGCACTTCGGTTTTATTTCAAGTGTTCCACCAAGACTTACCAAATATGAAAATTATTTTTAGATCTGGTAGATGTTTTACTTAACTCTGATGCTTTTCAGATTTTTAAACTAAACATTTGATTATAATAAAATAAATTGCTCAACTATAAAGAGATTAAAGTATACATATTCAAAGTATTGTTTATACCAAGAATGAAATTTACTATATTGCTTTACAGGAAATCTAATGGAATTACTGCCATGAGCACTTAAGAAAATAAAAAAGGCCTAAGATGATAAATAACACATTATTTAAGAATGAATGAACTAAAATTTAAAAGTAGTCATTTTAAAATAAATACCATTCTAGGGGCACCTGGGTGGCTCAGTCAGTTAAGCATCCGACTCTTGATGTCAGCTCAGGTCTTGATCTTAGGGTTATGAGTTCAAGCCCCATGTTTGGTAATCCAAATTATAAAATTGAAATAAAATAAAATAAAATAAATAATAAAATAAAATAAAATACAAAACCTTTCTAGGCACAGAAAAACTAAGAAAAAACAGCCAAATTTTCATGCCACAACTTCTCATCCTTAGCAGATCCATAAAACAAAAGTGATGAATTATAGAAACTGGGAATATTATAAGAGTAATGAAAGCTGTACCAAAATATCAGGTTTGACACCCTAAGGAAAACAAAAGATCATTTCCAACAGTTTTTCTAAGGACTTGACTTGTTATAAATGTTTAGAGCAAGAAGAGCTTGTTAGCTTCTAGAAAGCCTACTGGCATATGTCTGTTTCTTTACTCTGTGTATTCACCCTGACAATGAGAACAATTATTTCAGAAAACACTTCCATATAACATTTCATATAACAGTAACTAGTTGGTGTATAGATCACTAAATAGCATCTTCCGCTGTTTTCTTTTTTTTTTTTTTTCAATATTATTCCTAGTTACCTCCCTTTTCCTGCTTCATGGCTCTAGTCTTAGCTGTATTCTCTTTTTATACTTCTCACCTTCCTATAACTCCACACTATGAAAAAAAAACAAAAATCTATATTCAAACTCTAATCTCATTCCTGAACTCCAAACATAAATACACTATACCACTGTCTCTTTGAATATCCCACTGACACCTCAAAAAGAAATTCATCTTTTTTTAATCACGTTATTGTAAAATAAAACACAGATACATAAAACCATTCAAAACCACTGTATGGACTACCAAATAATATTATAAGGTGAATACCCTGTAATGACCACCTGTCAAGAGAGAACTTTGCTATCCACTCTAGAAAGTCTTTTACCCTATTTCAATCACAGTGCCCTCCCCTCTTCTACAAATAAACTCTATCCTGACTCTTTTATCAATTACTTCCTTACGATTTTTTATAATCTTGTCACCCACTAATGCATAAATAGACATTGTATGTGGTGGATTTGCACCATGCCAGTTTAGCTAAACTGGAACTATCTTTCCTCATTTTCCCTTCCTTTCATAGTTTTGAGTTAGTATTAGCCACAAGGTTTAGAAACTGAAAGTGAATAAGCAGCCATATATTTTTTGTTTATTTTAAAATTTTTCTTAAGATTTTATTTATTTGAGAGAGAGACAATGAGAGACAGAGAGCATGAGAGGGAGGAGGGTCAGAGGGAGAAGCAGACTCCCTGCTGAGCAGGGAGCCCGATGCGGGACTCGATCCCGGGACTCCAGGATCATGACCTGAGCCGAAGGCAGTCGCTTAACCAACTGAGCCACCCAGTGCCCCAAGCAGCCATATATTTTATAGTTGCAAAATTAACTTTAGAAACTTTGGTCCAGCAAGACCAAATCTTTTCACTAGCATGGTTCACTATTTGATTGGTGGTTGTTTCTAGGCCTTCTCAGTGGAAAAGTTAAAAAGGAGAGATGTAGAGAGAGCTGATAAAATTTGCCATGCTGATTCAAATTTGGGACTCCTGGTTGTTTACTTAATCTTTTATATTACATCTATATCTCCTCCCCCCATCCACAATGATTTGTATTACATCTGTATCTTCTTTTTTTCCACTCCAAAAATTCTGGTTTTCAAGAACACAGGTGATGGCATAATTAAAGTATGTCATAGTTACTCATTTGCTATCTATCCTGTCTTACAGAGAAAACAATACTGTTGCTGTCACTGCTCATTACTACTGGTAGAAAATAGAAATAGTGTTTTGCCTGTGCTATCCTTATTCTCCCTTTTGTTTGGTGTTCCTTATCTATAGTGTACTTAGTACATATGGCATATGGCCATTATAGCAGATTCCCTTTCTATAAAGCCAAATTTAATCACGGCTCTATAGGTAAGCATATGTTTGATGCTCACCACCAGCCCTTACGTCAAAGTCTCTATTTTGATTGTCTGAAGTTCATTCTACAGTAATTTCCTCCATTGATCTGTATTTCTATCCTTGTGAGACTACCACACTATCTTGATTATTGTAGCTTTGTAGTAACATTTAAAATCAAGCACTGTAAATTCTCCAACTTTTTCCTTCATTTTCAAGATTATTTTATTCTGAATCTCTTGCATTTTCACATGAATTTTAGGATCAACTTGACTATGCAACAACAAAATAAATGCAGCTGAGATTTTGATAAGAAGTATGTTGTTGAATCAATGAACCAATTTAGGAAGTTTGCTATTTTATCACTATTAAGTTTCTAATCCATGAACATGGGAGGTTTGTCCATTTATTTATATCTCCTTTAATTTCTTTCAATGATGCTTTTCAGTGTACGAGTTTTGTGATTATTGTGTCAAATTTATTCCTAAATCATTTAAGGTTTGATTTTTTTTGTAAATGGAATTGTTCTTAATTTCTTAATCTCATTTTTGCATTCCCATTTTTAGCATATAAGAATACAACTTTTCTTGTACATTGATCCTGCAACTATGCTGAACATACTGAATTCCAATTACATTTTTGTGCATTCGTTTTTTTCTATAGAAGATAGTGTCTTCTGAAAATAGAGATATTTTCACTTCTTCCTTTCTTATCTGTACTCCTTTTATTTCTTTTTCTTGCCAAATACCCTAGATAGAATTTCTGAAAAAATGTTGAATAAAAGTGGCAACTGCAGATTTTTTTTTTGTTGTTGTTCCTGATCTTAGGGAGAAAGCATCTAGTCTTTACCACTAAATATGTTAGTGTGGGTTTTTCATCTATAGCTTTTATTAGGTTGAGGAAATTCTCTTTTATTCACAATTGAGAGATTTTTATCACAAAAGGGTGTTGGCATTTACCCATTTTTTTCTTCTATATCTATGGAGGTAATCATGTGGTTTGCCCCTTATTATACTAATATGGTGTATTAATTACATTGATTGAATATCACATTTTGAGCAAACTTTGCATTCCTGAGATAAATCCTCCTTGGCCATGGCATTTTATGTGTTGCTGAATTCGGTTTGCTAGCATTAGTACTGAAGATTTTTGTGTCTATACTTATAAGAGATATTGGTCTACAGTTTCATTTTCTTGTGTTATCTTTGCTTGGTTTTGGTATCTGGCTAATACTGACTCTCACAGAATGAATGGAAAGTGTTCTCTACACTTCTATTTTTTTAAGAGTTTTTGAATGATTTTTGAATCTTCCTTAAATGTTTGAGAGAATTCACCAGTGTAGCCATCTGGTCCCAGGCTTTTGTTTATGGAAAGTGTTTTGATTACATGTTTAATTATTTTACTTGTTTTAGTTCTATTCAGATTTTCTAATTTTGAGTTGAGATTAAGTAGTTTGTGTCTTTCTACGAATCTGACAAGTCTCTTTAGTTTTCTAATTTATTTGCATGCAATTGTTCTCAGTATTGCAATTTCTTTTCATTTCTATAAGGCTTAGAGTAATGCCTTTTCTTTCATTCCAGATTTTTTGTAATTTGATATTTTTCTCTTATTTTTGGTAAGAATAGCCAAAAATCTGTCAATTGCTCATCTCTTTAAAGAATCAGCTTTTGTATATATTGATTTTCTCTACTGTTGTTGTCTTATTTCATTTATATCTGATCTCGTCTTTTTAAATTTCTTTCCTTCTGCTTGCCTTTTGATTTGTTCTTTTTATAGTGTTTTTATTTTTATTTATTTCTTTGAGAGACAGAGCGAGCGAGCAGGGGAAGAGCAGAGGGACAGAACTAGTCCTCACTGAGTACAGAGCCCAACACGGGGCTCGATCCCATGACCCTGAGATCATGACCTGAGCCGAAACCAAGAATTGGTCATCTAACCAACTGAGCCACCCAGAAGCCCCTAATTTGTTCTTCATTTTGTTGTTTCTTAAGATGGTAGGTTATTAATGTAACATCTTCCTTCCTTTTTAAATATACGTTTAGGGGCGCCTGGGTGGCTCAGTCGGTTAAACGTCTGCTTTCGACTTGGGTCATGGTCCCAGGGTCCTGGGATCGAGACCTGCATCAGGCTCCATGCTCAGTGGGGAGCCTGCCTCTCCCTCTGCTGCTCCCCCTGCTTGTGCGCCCTCTTTCTCTCAAATAAATCTTAAAAAAATATACATTATGTTTACAATTCTAAATTTCCCTCAGAATAGACTTATCTGTATCCCATAAGAATTTATATTTTGTATTTTCATTTTCATTCATCTCAAGGTATTTTCTAACTTCCACTGTGATTTTTTTTGACTCATGTCTCATTTAGGAGTGTGTTATTTATTTTCCACATATTTGTGAATTTTCTGTTTCCTTCTGTTAATGACTTTTATTTTATTGCATGTGGTTAGAGACCATATGTCAAATGACTTCAATTCTCTAACATTTATGCTACTTTTATAACTCTTTTGGTTTTTCAGACTGGATAATCTCAATTGATCTGTATTTATGTTCCCCAATTATTTCGTCTGTTACTACTGTTGAACTCATCTGGAGAGTATTTTATTTCAGTTATAATACAACTTCTGTTTTAATTTTATTTTTATTATATTCTTGATTTGGGGTGGCATCATTCTTGTACTTCCTGTTTATTCTTTAAACACAGTTTTCTTCAGTTCTTTAACATACGAATACATATGAATAATAGTTTTTGTCCAAGTCTTTATCCAGTAAGCCTACATCTGGAGTTCTTTGAGAATGGCTTTGACTGTTTTTTGTTTTCTCAGTATATAGATAACTATACTTCCCTTTTGCTTGGAGTAACTTGCAATTTTTTGAGCAAATTAAGATTTAAATTATATAATGTGGTAATTATAGAAACTAGATCCCTCCCCACCCAGGGTTTATTGTGTTTCTTGTTGTTAACATTTGGTTAGTGACTTTCCTCAACTAATTCTATCTTGTCTTTATTTTTTATCATGTGAGGGCAATGAAGTCTCTGGTTGGCTTAGTAGTCAGCTAATGATTATACACAGATTTCCTTAAATTATGTGAACCAGTACTTTTCTCAGCTTTTGCTGATAGGCTCATTGTGTGTAGACACATCGACCATGCACTTCAAGCAGATTACAAGTCTGCCTTAGTCTTCAATTTTTGGTTTTATGGAGCCTCAAGTTCAGTCAGTAGTGAGTGAGAGACTGGGGCCTTCTAGGGTCTATTCTGGGCATGTGCACAGCCCTATATATGTGTGTAGCCTTCTAGATTCCCATGACTATGTTAAACTTTATAAATCTCCTTATGAATATTTCATTTGTCAGTTTTTCCTTTAAGTCTTTTTGTCAGCCTTTTGTTAGCCCTACTTGTACTTCTATACTGGATAGCTGCAAGGTTAAACAATTGCCCCTGATAATTTTTTACAAATGCCCTGTGGATAATGCTGTTTGCCAAGAGTGAGCCTGTCAAAGATAAGACCTGGGAATGGAGCTTGCCACTGTGGGCAAGACAGGTTAAATAGTGCTAAGTCCTCTGGGGATGATGCTACTGGGTAGCTTTTTCTTCCTACTCCAAGGGCTGCTATACTGCTTGTTTTGACAGCAACTGTAGTTCTGAGACTATAGTTGGTTTCCAAGGCTAACAGGGAGTTGGACAAAGAGGGATGGGATTAGGAAAAGTTTAAACACAGTAAGAGTCACTCTTCTTATCAGATTCAGCAACTCTTCTTGAATGAACAATTCTTAGATTGTTATAAGCTTTCTTTTTATTTCCAGTTTTAAGGAAGTTAATTTTTGACAGTTTTGCAAGAGTTCTTATTGCTTTTAGTTAAACATGGATTTTCAGAGGCTTTTACTCTGCCATTCCAAAAGCTGCCATCTTGGTTTTCTTTAACAAAGAAAATCTATTTTCTGTAAATTAGAATGCTTTATCTATCTTACATATTTGTGATATTTCTTTTAGAAAATACAGGAAAAGTAGTGATAGAATATGGAGTGGGAAGAAAGGCAAGATAGGACCTTGAGGAAACATTTCAGTTAATACAGATACATAGGAAAACTAGCAGAATAAAGCAAGAGAGAAGATGAAATCAGAGGCAGCAAGAAAACCAGATTATTTCATCACAGAAGTCACAGGGATAAAAAAAAAATAATATGAAGAAGGGTAATTTTTTAAAGGCCACTGGGTCAAGTACGATGAGTTCTGAAACATTCATTGACTTTGACCGTAAGTTCACTGAACATAGTGAGAGCTATTCTTGTTGAGTAATGGTAGCAGATGACAAATTGGTGTGGGTTTTTCAGAGTATATATATAAACATGAATGGGGAGTACAGATAAATCTCTCAAGAAAATCAACTTTAATGGAGACAGGTGAGAGATAGGACAGTGTCTGAGGTACTAGGTTCAAATAGTTATACATTAAAAAGAAAAAAAAAAAAGGTCTGAAGGGTAGCCTAAACATCAAGGCCTAATCTGAGACTACATTTCACCGTATTTTTCCCCTACATATCCATATTTGCACTCCCCACCTTACCGTATTTTAATTATTAAACTGGGTAGTGGAAAGCATATGTTTTTTTGTTGTTGTTTTGTTTTTTTGCTGTTGATGTCCTTTTTTTTAAATTTTGATGTTCTTTTCTAATTATACAATGATTCTTCTTTAGCTGCTACTACATGAAGTATGTATCAGGAATGCAATAAAATTCTATTGGATTTCTTACCACAAACATAGTTAGGCTTTCATTTGACTTGAGCTCCCTAATAGACTCATAAATAATACTTAATACTATCTTTGATTATTTTTTCCTATGGCTAATTGGCCTATTGGTCAATAAGTTCATGCCTAGGCACATCTACCTGTCTTTACGCAATGACTTTCCTAGTGGAAAGTTAAGAAAAGCTTATTAGAGGCAGGTAGTTCAATAATTGCTGAGCTCCTGGTTAGTGCTAACTACAAAGTCTGTAAAGTCGATTCCTTACAGAAGAGATTAAAGTTTCATATATAATCTTTCCTCTTGGCTCTCCATAATTCCTATGTTTTATATTAGAGAATAAATAATTGGACTCTACTAATGTCTAGCTGCATGACTGTCAAATTATTTTACACATTTATATCTCAGTTTCCTAAACTTTGGTATGAAAATTATAATTTTTAAGGTATTCTTTTTTAAAAAGTGTTCTTACATAGATCAAATACTATATAAATATTAAGTATTTTTATTGCTACCATTATAATAAAACCTTATTCATCAAAAAGAGATATGCAATTTAGTGTTTATTTGTGACTTGCTACTTGAATTTCTTTTATTTTCATAGTCAATATGAGCACAGTATTACCCTGCCAAGCCAGCAAATACTTTCAAATCTTATCAAGACACTGAGCATAATAACTGAAAGCTATTCTGGAGTCAGACTTCATACTTATAAATCTTGGATTTACCACTTAATAATTTTGACACACAAATCAAGCTACTTACCTCTCTCTGCCTCAAGTTAACATACTTTAGAATAAGAATAATTACATTATATACCCCAGAGGGTATGATGAGGATTACGTGAGTATACACAAAGAATTTAAAATATTGTCAATAATAAATTTAGCTTTGATCACTTGGAACACTTTGGACAGAAAAGTAAATATTCTGCGTAACAAACTAGTTAAACTGTTACTTCCACACAAATAGTATTTTCCCCTTACTTGGATTTTCAACAAGATAGAATTTAGTCAAAAAATGTGTTTGGTTGAGAGCAATCCTGTAAATGTGAAATTTTCTCTTTTATTAAATCACTATTGAAAGGAAATACGATTTTCGTATTTTTGTAGGCTAAATTTTTAACAGCTTTACTGAGCTTTACATACCATACAAACTATTCATTTAAAGTGTATGATTCAATTTTTCTATTATAGTCACAAAATTATGCAATCACCACCAATATCAATTTGAAATTTTTTCATTCTCCCCAAAAAGAAACCTCATACTCTCTGGCAGTCACTTCTATTTTTCCCCAACTTCCCCTCCAGGTCTATGTGACTACTAATGTACTTTTTGTCTCTATAGTTTTAAGTTATTTTCTCTTCAACAGTGGGGGGAAAAAAAAAGAACAAATCTTTAAACATGAAAGGGTTAAATATTGCAAGAACCTGGAAAGAGTGAAATCACACTAAAATCTCTTTTGTCCATCTTGAAAAATTACATATATATTCTTTTAATAAAGCACCATATTGAATTCAGAAAGGTCAGGGTTAGGATTCTGGGTATATCTGAATAAATCTGGGGTGGATTACACCATAACCGTATTAAAGAAATAACTTAGTTTTGGCATTGGGCATGATCTACCATGCCACATTCCTTTAAAATGCAAATGGGGATGCTTCATTTTCCATGTGGAGAATATTAAGAAAGCAATTGGATTTAGACAAAGAAATGCAAGCACCAGTGCAAGCGACATGAACTCATAATCCATTTTAATATTTCAGAGAGACTGCTAAGTTGTCTAGAGTGTAGTGCTCTACCTTGCTTTACTTTCAGTTTTTTTGGAAGCTGTATGTGACAAGACAAAACTTTGGTTAATTTTATTTAATTTCAAACTGTGTAACACTTTGATCTTGATTGATTATTTTCTCTGAAGAATCACTGACCTTCACTATTACATGTGTATATATTTCACTATTACTCGAAAAACTGACTGCACCTTTACTTTTTAAAGAATTTAGAAGTATCTATCCACAACCATTAATACATTTATATAAACATTTATGTTGTTCTCTATTCCAATTATATAATAATGAATTAATAATATCTATATCTAATTACCTTATTGTGTTTATGCCATTGCATTATTTCAATAATACAAAATCTGCATTGATTTATTGAATAGAGCGTTACTAAAGTATGACTGACAAAAAAGTTGTATGCATTTAAGGTAGACAACATGATTTCATATATATATATGTATGTATATGTGAAATGATTACTATAACCAAGCTAATTAACATATCCATCACCTCAGTTATTATTATTACTATTTTTCTTTTTTGGTGGCAAACACTTAAGATCTACTTTCTTAGCAAATTCTAAGTATACACTACATTATTATTAACTACAGTCACCATGCTGTACACATTAGGTCCCCAGAATTTATTCATCTTATAACTGAATATTTGTACCTTGGGACCAACATCTCCCCATTTTCCCAACTGCCAGTAACCAATCCTCTACTCTGTTTCCATGCATTTGACTTTTTTAGATTCCACAGATAAATGGGATCATGCAGTATTTCTCTTTCTGTGTCTGGCTTCTTTCACTCAGCATAATGCCCTCTGGGTTCATCCATGTTGTTGCAAATGACAGGATTTCTTTCTTTTATAAAGCTGAATAATATTCTATATCAATGTATCTATCACATTTAATCACATTTTCTTTACTCTTTAACCTCTGATGGACACTTTGATTGCATCATTACTGTGACTATTGTAAATAATGCTGCAATAAACTTGGGAGTGCAGATGTCTCAAGATAATGATTTAATTTCCTCTGGATATATACCCAGAAGTGGGATTGCTGAATCATATGGTAGTTCTGTTCTTTTAAATTTTTTGAGGAAACTGCATGCTGTCTTCCACAATGGCTATAGCAATTTACATTTTACCAACAGTGCACAAAGTTTCCCTTTTCTCCATATCCTCACCAACACTTATCTTTTAACTTTTTAATAATAGCCATCCTAACAGGTGTAAGGTATTATCATGATTTCGATTTGCATTTCCCTAATTAGTGATTTATATAGATATTTATGCTACATATATTCAAATTATGTAATATTGCATTGATTATATATTTACCTAATCATCTTAGTATGTTTGTGCCATTCCATATTCCAATAATACAAAATCCATGCTTTTATATAACATGATTCATTAGACCATAGCAGTTCCTATCTTGTGACTTGCCCCTAAAATAAGTAATCAGATTGATGTTTGTTAGGTCTTAACAAGACAAAGGCTATAAGTATATAAAAAAATATAGCTTCTGGATTAATTACGTCCTGAGTATTTGGAAAGGTCTTGTTTTGGTAAAAAGATTAAAAAATGAAAATATCAATAAAATTAATCTTTAAAGGCACTGAATACTAATTGGTAAAGGAAATCTATTATGGGCAAAACAATTTCTCACTTTTCCTTATCAAACTAATATGCTGTAAGTACCTTACTGGTGCAAAAATGTGACATTTCAATTTTCAGAAGTACAAAAGGTAACACTAAAAAACTGGAAGGTAATGTTTTATAATGTATGATAGTATATAATTTTTTTTCTAGTGACATTCCCTGGAAGAAGGTGACATTGAAGAGAATGATGACTGAACAATGCAATTCAGAAATGAATGGAAAGGGATATATAACAATAAAAAAGTTCGTGGGTTTGCTTTTATTTATTTATATGACTTTGGGAAAGTCATTAATTTTTATAGAATCTTCCTTTATTTATCTGAAAACTGAGAAGTTGGAACTCCTTGATTTCTAATAACCTGCACTGACATATCAATCTAAATTATTTATAAATAAACACTCATATAGTCTTTCATTTGATCCTTACTACGATTGACTGAAGTAAGCACAGCAGTATCTACTTTTACTGTTTTGTAGATATGAAATTTGAGCCTATGCCCTTGCATGTTTGTAAAGCAATTACATGGTAAAACCTACTAAAGAACAAGGTCTGCTAATGCTTAAATTAGTGTTTTCCACTACATGTTCAAGTTACCTTTGATCATTATTATACACTATGACTTGTAGATAATTCCTATTTGAGGAACTGGAAAGAGCAAGGAAATTCCTTTTATAACCAATCGATATGACCCTCATTGAGCTGCTGCTAAATCATTTTTCTATGATACTAGTTAAAATTTACTTGGAAAAAATGTTTCTTCCATAGTGGTAATGTGTGGAAAACTCACCTGCTTGGAGATTATCTATTTTTCATACCAATCAAATAATTACAACCTTTATAATTTGTATGACTTACTTAATCACCCTGGGCATTATTCTTCATTGAAATAGAAAAATGTCTATTTTCCATTATTTTTTAACCCATGTTTTGGTTTTGTTTTCACTTACCTTAAGGGATAAGGGATTATCACATATTTTATAAGCTGAAATTTGTAAAGATCTTACATTCAAAAATCACATATCAAGGGGCACCTGGGTGGCTCAGTCAGTTAAACATCCGACTCTTGGTTTCAGCTCAGGTTGCGATCTCAGGGTCGTGAGATTGAGCTCTGTGTCAGGCTCTGTGCTAGGCATGGAACTTGCTTAAGATTCTCTCTCTGCCCCTCCCTCCATCCTCTCTTTCTCTCTCAAATTAAAAAAACAAAAATGATTTAAGAAAAAAATCACATATTAAATATTGGTGTCATGCTAGCAAGAGCACTGTAGCTAGAATCAGAAGTTCAAGATTATGTCCTTTATTTTCCTACAAGCCAATTTTATGTCTTTGGGTTTCTATTTCTTCATTCTGTAAGTATAGCAGTTGGGATGCATTTGCTTTTAATATCCCTTTTAGTTCTATAATTCTATGATATTTGGAAAATAATAGGACCATGTGAGAAAGATATAAGGATTTTTTACTATGGAAGTGTCTGTGGATACGTGTTAGACTACTATAATTTAAGACTAGCATTTACTCCCTGGGTTTTCATCATTTTTTTGTTCCTTTTAAATATTTATTTATTTATTTATTTATTCCTTGAGATGAGGATGAAAAAAGAGAAGCTCAAAGAAATTAAAGAAAGAGGAAGGGACTTTACAAGTAGAATGGATATCAATCAGACAGAAAGTATTCTTTAATAAAAAACCATTATCTCCTTCACAAATCATATTGTTATAAATACATCAAAAAAGAAGTTATTAGATGTTCTACTAATTAGTTAAATAACCTGCATTATTTCATTATTTTCCATTTTTCTTTTTTCATAGAATTAACACTGTTAGGAATTCAAAAGGATTATTCCCATTTCTTTTGTTCTTTCTTCACTGTTAACAAGGCAATTATATATATATATATTTTTTAAAGATTTTATTTATTTATTTGAGAGAGAGAATGAGAGAGAGAGAGAGAGAGCATGAGGGGGGGGGGCAGAGGGAGAAGCAGACTCCCCGCTGAGCAGGGAGCCCAATGCGGGACTCAATCCCAGGACTCCAGGATCATGACCTGAGCCGAAGGCAGTCGCTTAACCAACTGAGCCACCCAGGCGCCCAAGGCAATTATATATTTTTAGCTTCTAAAGAGTATTAGAAATCTACTCCCTTTATTATGTCAAGTTAAATGGACGGTATTTTGCCTGCTTGAGTTTATTTTAGCTGCTCTGCCCCGGTGTAAAAATATACTCTCCCCTCTTATTATTTTGCACAAGCCTGTTTTCTGAAGTTCTGCCTAGGACTCTGATTTTTTTTTTTTCCTGCAAATTTGTCATACTCTTTAAATGTTACTCAAAAGAATGCTGTTAAAGAACAGTTGCATAAGGCTTATCTCCAAAATGAGGAAACTAAAATGTTATTAACAGTATACAGTAGTACCCCACCCTTATCCATGCTTTCCATTATCCATGGTTAAAGGCAGTCCAGAAGCAGATGATCCTCCTTCTGACATATTCTCAGAAGGTCAATAGTGGCCTAATGTTACATCACAGTGCCTACAACATTCACCTCACTTCATCTCGTCACGTAGGCATTTTATTATCTCACATCATCACAAGAAAGATGAGTGCAAGTATATAAATATCTTGAGAAAGAGAGACCACATTCACACAACTTTTATTACAGCATATTGTTATAATTATTCTCTTTATTATTAGTTACTGTTACTCTCTTATTGTGCTTAATTTATAAGTTAAACTTTATCATAGGTTTTTATGCATAGCAAAAAAACAGTATGTGCAGGGTTCGGTACTATTGCAGTTTCAGGCATTCACTGGGGGTCGTGGAACACATTCCCTGTGCAGAAGAGGGGACTACTGTATGCCATAAATGTTAGTTATTAATAAAGTTCATCCTCAGGATTAAAAGACTTACCTCTTTTTGAAAATATATATTTATTCTCAGTCCATGCTTTGGAAAGTGAGAATATTTGATAAAAGTTTATAAAAATGCTGATACTCCATTATTTTCACCAAAGCAAAGACCAGATCATTTTTATTTTATGTAATGGTATAACTCAGTCATGAACTCCTAAAGACTTCACTAAGAGAGAATGGCTTAAACAGAAGTGATGTAATATCCATCTAGATGCTAATGTAGTACAACTAAACAATGACTTTGAAATTTCCTGATTATTTAGCTTAAGATCCTGCAAGGAAAGCAGCATGCAGGCATTTGAAGTTCAAGAGGATTTTATCAGCAGCATTTTTCCTAACTTACTTGTCCTTCTTTTATCCTCTCTGATGAGAAGCCATGGTTAAGAATTTAAATTCTTTGGGGTGCCTGGGTGGCTCAGTTGGTTAAGTGACTGCCTTCGGCTCAGGTCATGATCCTGGAGTCCCAGGATCCAGTACCGCATCAGGCTCCCTGCTCAGTGGGGAGTCTGCTTCTCCCTCTGACCCTCCTCCCTCTCATGCTCTCTCTCATTCTCTCTCTCAAATAAATAAAATCTTAAAAAAAAATAATTTAAATTCTTTAATTACACAGTCTGGCTTTGAATCTAGTCTCTGCTATATGCTAGATGTATAACCTGAGTCAAGCTAATTTATCACTCAGTCTGCTCTTCCTCATCTGTAAACAGGGGTAATATCTTATTAGTTTGTTATGAGAGTTAGCTGATAAAAATGCAGAGTGAATTGCTCTGCACAACGTCTGAACCAAAGTAAATGCTAAAAATGTTATCTATGATTACTACCATACTATTCATATGTGCTTTTATTGGATAGGTTGAGCCAGATGTCCATATATATCCCCTTTATGCAAAGAATCATATCATATTCTAGTATTTGAAAATGGCACTTTTGTCAAGATTCTCAGATCTTTAAGAAAAAAATAGGAATCTAGAATATGAGCAACAGGATATAAATTCTGGTGAAGTCAAAGTTTATTTCCTTTAATCTACTTCAGGAATCCCTAACTGACTAGCCAGACTATGTAGAGTATGCTCAGCTATAAGGAAGCCCTTACTTTGGCAGGAAGTCGATTTTATTTTGGACAGTTCTGTTAGCAAGCTTTCATTTAACCTGAACCTTTACAACAACCAATGGCAGTTCTAGAAATCATCAAATAGCTTCCACATCTTCCTCTCCTTCCTTATTATATACTTCTGTCTAAATATTATCACTCCTCAATTGTTTTTTTTCCTGAAGTAATATATTTTCAAGTATGTAATAAAAACAAAGTTGTCTTTTTTGAATATTATTTAGTTTGCCAATAATACTGTTACATCATGACACACAATAAAATATTCAGGAAGGGATCATGGACCCAAAGTGTGGTCCATGGCCAGAATCACTAGTACTATCTCTGTGATTAGAGAGCAGAAACTCAGGTATTAGCCCAGACCTACTGAATCAGTAGCACTGCACTACAATATAGATTTTTATCCTTTATCTTCCTGAAGAGACACACCACAGCAATGATGGTGCTTAATATTAAACTCATTCTTTTAGAAACTATATAAAAATATATCTTCACATTAAAGACGATTTAATCTAAATTGCTAATCTTTTTCACATGAATTATGGATTAGTCATGCTACTTAAATATCAGGGCTCTAACTGTAACTCTGAACCCTCCTTTATGTTATTTTTCCCCTGAAAATGATTGGGTGTGTTCTCTAAAATGTTACTCTGTCATTCATTTGTTTAATCACAACATATTAAATCTACTATGAGTCAGAAAATTAGACAGAAAGCATATTATAATTAAATAATAAAGTAAGTTAGCTCTCGATTAGGCCTAAGATATTCTTCCCGACCACAGCTAGTAAATTTTAAACATGAATAATATGACATCATTTTAGCTGAATAAAAATGTATAGCTTCTTTGTATGGCCTATGTATATGGCTTTGATCCAAAATGGGGAGTCTTCAGTAAGTGACATCTAGGAAAATGAGTTTTAATAAAATAATTACCATTTTATCAGTTACCTTAAATGACCTGAATAGAATGTCATGTTCTTTTTTATGTCTATACTCTAATATAATCAACCACTCTATTATGACCATCTCTCTATTTAAAAAAAATTCATTAATTCTGACTTTATTCTGATCTTATTACAAACTAGAAACAAGAAACACAAGTCCTCATAGAACAATTTAAATAAAGAAATGGCTAGTCTCAATATTAATGCTCTACGTATTGTCATGAACATAATTTCACCTAGAACACAAAGCTGATCTCCTTCCAGATATAAATGTCTACTATGTCATATATATTTTGTACCACATAATTGCATACTTAGGAAAAACCAGAATGCTTACATTAAATTGAACTCAGAAAGTAATCAAGTTTTGTTAAGAAGTTTTCAAAATATGTTTTGGATGATTAAATTATTTTATTAAAATGCAAAAAATGACTAAAATGACAACTAGAAGTCCTGTTAAAAATATATTACCTTGCCAAGATTAAACATGAGCACTCAATTGAATTCCTTCTTTCAGTTTTACAGCTACCTTGGAAATCCAAAATAACAAGGCCTATGATTTTTGCCTCTCTAAAGTATAGATGGCCCAGAAAACACTAATCCTAAGATGATTTCATCTGCTTTCTAACTCAATGATTCTTTTAAAATTACTATAAATGTCACTCAATAAAGTATTTAGAAGTGTAAACCTAAAGCAAGTTTGACTGCAATTTTTCTTTTGATTTAAAAAATAAGTATAAATAGTAAAATGTTTGTCAGAAAGCAAGGGATGTAATATAGGCATGGATCTACCTAATTCTTAGACATTACTCAACAGCATTTTGTTATGCTGAACAATAATGAGCTGAAATAATTAAAGATGTGATGAAGCAGCATAATGAAAGAGCTAGATAAATTGTAGGAACTCTGTCAGATTCTTATTATGTAGCTATATATACAGCAATGGATTTTCAGCTGAAAATACACTAGTTTCCGAAATATATGCAAAAAATCACTCCGAAAATATTCTGCAATAGGTTAATTCATATCTTCCTCGATTTAAAAAGGCAAATAAAACTGAACATCTAGTTTCTGTTTCTTCATGTAAGGAGCTAGGAAATCATCACTCCATCCTTGACAATAAATAAAAAGATGAACAGACTGGAAAATCAATAACTCTTTTTGGATCCATAAGAGAAGTGAGGAAATAGGACAAGTCACTACCCCAAGGTTGGGGAGATAAACAGGTGAATACAGGAAGTCGTGGCTTATTGGAACACAGACTTAAGTGCCAGCGCAGGAAAACTTGCACTGTGATTGCAAGAAGCTCGGTGTGGAAAACTCTAAGAGTTAAAAATTCCAGGAGAACCCATAGAAGGGATCCCCCACAATTTTGTCATATTTATCTCCTACATCTAGATCATGTTCTCACAGTAAATATCAGAAAAATATCCCTTTGTGCAACCTGCTAGAAGATAAAAGGTACCATTTTGAAACACACCAGAGTAACTTACTATTTTTATTTTTATTTTTTTTAAGATCTGCTTTCAGGAGAAACCAGTTAACCAAAGCCTAACCTGCTGGGATATTATCAGAGCCTAACTGATCTGGCGTAAGGAAAATACCCAACATCAGTCAACCTTCCATGTGGGAGAAGAAAAATACCAATTCCAATCTACACTAGTTTTCCATGAGGGAGGATAGAAATATCCAACTGCAGCTCATTCTGGCCATCTGCTTTTACAATAAGCATGGAGAAAAAAATCCCAAGAAACGCTTGTGAAGTTCACAGTCTACAAGCATAAGCTCAATAAAAAACTAAGACCTAACTGCAGGAGTTATAGAATGCTTCTCCTTTCCTGCCACGTTGCTATTTACATCATTTTCTTTATCCAGTACAACATGTCTGGTTATCAAGGAAAAAAAAAAATTACAAGGCACACCAAAAGGCAAACAAACAATTTGAAGACCAGAGCAAACATCAGAATCAGATGTGGTAGTGATGTTGGAATTTTCAAACTGGGAGTTTAAAACAACTGTAATTAATATGCAAAGGGCTCTACTGGATAAAGAAGATATCATATTAAGAAGAGATTAGCCATGTAAGCAGAGAGATGGAAATCTTAAGAACCAAAAACACATGCTAGAGATAAAAAATAATGTAATATGAATAGACGATTTTCCAAAGAAGACATACAGATGGCCAACAGACACATGAAAAAATGCTCAACATCACTCATCATCAGGGAAATGCAAATCAAAACTACAATGAGATACTGCCTCACACCTGTCAGAATGGCTAAAATTAACAACACAGGAAACAACAGGTGCTGGTTGGTGAGGATGCAGAGAAAGGGGAAACCTCTTACACTATTGGTGGGAATGCAAACTGGTGCAGTCACTCTGGAAAACAGTACGCAGTTTCTTCATAAAGTTAAAAATAGAACTACCCTAAGATCAGCAATTGTACTACTAGGTGTTACTAGGTATATTACTCAGCCATAAAAAAGAATGAAATGTTGCCATTTGCAACAATGTGGATGGAGCTAGAAAGAGGCAAACCAAGAAACAGACTCATAACTATAGAGAACAAACTTATGGTTATTGGAGGGGAGGTGAGCAGGGGGGATGGGATAATTGGTGATGGGTATAAGGATGGCACCTGTGATGAGCAGTGGGTGTTGTATGTAAGTGATGAGTTACTAAATTCTACACCTGAAACTAATATTATGCTGTATGTTAACTACCTAAATAGAATTTAAATAAAAACTTGGAAAGAAAAAAAAGAGAGAGAGGGCACAGAAAAGCAAATAAAAATAATGTAACAAATGAAAAATGTCTTTGATGAGCTCACTAGCAGACTAGACACAGCTGAGGAAAGAGTCTCTGAGCTTTATCCTCAAACCCCGTAGAGGTGAAACATACCTACACAAAAACCTGCACACAAAGGTGGATAGCATCTTTATTCATAATTGCCAAAACTTGGAAGCAACCAAAATATCTTTCAGTAAATTCAGAGATAAATAAATTTTGGTACACCCAGACAATGGAGTATTATTTGGTGTAAAAACTGAGCTATCAAACCATGAAAAGACATGGAGAGAACTTAAATGCTATTGCTAAATGAAAGAAGCCAATCTGAAAAGACTACATTCTATGATTCCAACTATATGCCAATCTGGGAAAGGCAAAAATATGGAGGCAGTAAAAATATCAGTAGTTGCCAGGAGTTGAGGGCTGGCGGTAGAGAGGGGAAGAAATGAATAGGTGGAGCACAGTGAATTTTTAGGGCAGTGAAAATACTCTGTATAATACAATGACGGATAACATATATACACATTTGTTCAAACCCAATAAATGGACACCACCAAGAATGAACAATGGACTTTGGTGATCATGATGCATCAATGTAGATTCATCTATCATAGTAAATTCATTACTTTGGTGGGAGAGGTTGATAATGAGAGAGGCTATGCATGAGTGGGGGCAGAGGGTATAAGGGAAATCTTTGTACCTTCGACTCAATTTGCCATGAACCCAAACTAATTCTAAAAAAAAGTCTTAAAGGGGCGCCTGGGTGGCTCAATAGGTTAAGCGTCTGCCTTCGGCTCAGGTCATGATCCCAGGGTTCTGGGATTGAGCCCCACATCGGGCTCCCTGCTCAGCGGGAAGCCTGCTTCTCCCTCTCCCACTCCCCCTGCTTGTGTTCCCTCTCTCGCTGTGTCTCTCTCTGTCAAATAAATAAATAAAATCTTTAAAAAAAAAAAAGTCTTAAAAAGGCAAATAATGTCCATAAGATCTTTTACATTACTTGGTATTAAGAAAATTTAAAATTGTTGATATTCTAGAAAGCATTATTTTTGAAAATGTATTTATGGAGATCACTGTACAGAGAATAACTAGGTTTTTTGCAGATTTTATTGGGTATATATTCGTGGGTTACTAATTTGTCAAAGACATTATTACAGAACTGAAAATTAGGCAAGGCTACTAATTAATAAATTATAGAACCTTCATTGTAACTGTTATTGTGTATATGCTTTCTCTTTAAGCTTGAGTTCTGATCCCACTTCTCTCTTACTATTCAATTCTTATCATTCCAGGCACATCCAAATGCCAATCTGTCAGAAGAAATCATCTCTTTTTTGAGGTCTACATTTATTATCATTTCTCTGAATTCCTGAAAGCTACTTATAGGGCAGCATTACTGTCAATGAGCTGTTTTTCATAAAGTAAGTGAGTTTATCTGGTCCTAGTAACTTAAGAGTAATTCAAGGAAAACTAGATATATCCCAATTAAAAATAAATAAATAAATTAAATAAATAAATAAATAACAAAACAGTCAAAGTATTAAATGAAGCCGATGTCTATAAAAGGTTGGGTTGAACTTCTAGGGCTCCAAGGTCCTGAGAAAGTAAAGGACTCCAAGTAAAACTCAGAAATATGAGAAAGGGAGGGCGCCTGGGTGGCTCAGTTGGTTAAAGCGACTGCCTTTGGCTCAGGTCATGATCCTGGAGTCCCGGGATCGAGTCCCGCATCGGGCTCCCTGCTCAGCGGGGAGTCTGCTTCTCCCTCTGACCCTCCTCCCTCTCACGCTCTGTCTCTCATTCTCTCTCTCTCAAATAAATAAATAAAATCTTTAAAAAAAAAAAAAAAAAAAAAAAAAAAAGAAATATGAGAAAGGGATATTCTGAGAAAGAACAAGGCTTTCTCTTATTTTGATATAAGGACGGATGCACTTTGCCTAAGAATTAATTAATCAAATTTATGAACAAACAAAAAAAAAAACAGCAACAAGAATGACAATTACCCCTTCCTCAAATCTAAGAAGAATTTGGATAAAAATCATATTTGATATGTGTGCTGGCAGGTACAATCTTGTTTTGGTTATGTTTGAGCTAACAGTAGTTGGGTTTTCTTTTGCCCCTTGCTTCATCCTATGGCTAAGAAACAGAGATCTGGAAATTGTGCCGACTGCTTTGCAAGTTTGTTATTACAGCGACTTAAAAGTCAATTCAGTTTTACTATCCTCTATGTTTTCCAACAAACTTTTCTTGAATGTCACAGCAATAGCATACATAATTATAATAAGACAATATTATTGTATCCTGTTACACACAAACTTATTTTGGATACAAATATCCTTAACGGCATACAAAGCCTATTTTAAAAGAAAGGCTGTCTAAAGTTGTTTTTCCTTTTAAAAAGGGAACAGCATAACATTCTTAAGTGATAACGTCTCTTTTAAAATATGACTCAGATGATAAAAGACTGATACATATACTTAGCTTTTGAGAAACATCACTTAGCAACATTGTGAATAAACACTGTGAGGCCAGCAATATGGGTAAACTTACTGATAAATCTGTAAAATTCTATTTTAATGTTTAGATAAAACTTTCACTTATACTTTCTCCCACTAATTTTGTAAGCCCAATATTTCTGTCAACCTTTGGTTCTAGTATCTTGCATTCTATGAGTTATATTTCATGCCTCTTAGAGAGCTCAACCATTAGGGAAAAGAAAACCTTAATGACTATTGTTTGAAAGGTAGCTCTTAATAGTATGTGCAGTATTAGCAATTCAGAAGAGGCTCTGAATTAAAAAAAAAAAAATACACTAAAGGAAAGTAAGTTGAAGGAAATGGGATATGTTGAGCAATAAATGTACCTGGGAGAGAAGAACTGTCAACCTAAAATGAAAAATAATAATAATTAAAGCAAAATAAGGATCAGTAGCATTTGCAGTGTTTCTATGGCTTGTTCTTGAGGCTGTACTTTGAGAACATAACTACAAGGGATTGATTACTCCTTTGCTTATAGGTATATAAACTACTAAGTTTCATTACTATGATTATTTATTATGATCTTCTTTGGGAAAGGCCACTAAATATTGACAAATATCCAGTTCCTTGGAGGATAGTATGTATTTTGGTGTATTTCACATAGAATCTCCTGGCTCTTAAAAATGCCCACTATATATTTTTCTTCAGTACTGATAATGTTTCTATGCCAACTAACCACATAAAGAGTCTGGTCTTTTTTTAGATCAAAAAAAAATATAAAAAAGTACTTTCTTACGTAATTGCCATGTATCACGATTAAAATTATAGTCACAGATCTAAAACCAAGTGAGGACTATTAGAATATTGGAATACATATGAATATACAGAAATATACAAAAAAGATTATTCTATGGTATCCAATAGATGCATGGGACACACTAACCAAATAAACTAAGAAAAATGTATAAAAACCTGATGGATGATTAATTCTTCTGAATCCATTTGTAAGAGTAAAATACAGAATATGTATTAATTGTTTTGTACTTCTGAATTAAGAGTTAGGTAAAGAAAAAAACCTGTAATTATTAGCAGCCAAACAGTTTGGCTGCTAATCAACATAGCATGATGATTTGTCTGAATTCTTCTGATTAATTCTCTCAGAGCAGGGCCAGTACATCTTTAAGCCTTCTGTTCTTAAGAGTCACAGCAGACTAAGAATGGGTACATCCATTTCCCCAACAGTGTCAAGTGGGCCTTATGACCTCTACTCCCTCCTTCCCTTCTACGATGCTATTAGCAGGTTCTGTGCAACAGCCAAAGGCCTGTTAAAAGGCAGAAATGTGATTTTGATCTTTTTAGTTTCTCACTAAATTACAGAATCAGTTCTCTGGTTGTCAGCTGCTGACAATTTTATAACAGTTTATCTTTCAGTACCTCTCCGAAAAACACCAATTTATGGTTTAAGGTGCTCATTTATATCAAGACAGAATCCTTAGCGGTTAGATGGGTCATTCTTACAAATATTTGGTTTGCAAGTGATCTTCATGCTTGGAATTTTTTTCTTCACAATAAGAGAAAAATTAAATACGCTTTAATACATTTTTAAAATTTTTAATAGAGTCAGATAGTTTTAAAGAATTCAACTTCTAACCTTAGGGAAGGAGTATATCTCTTAAAAAGTAACTTACCTAAGATCTTAAAAAAAATGAAAGCTGTGAAGTTGAGCATCTATACTTAAAATATTATAGTTAACATAAATTCTCTCAATGTGACTCTGGCCTGAGGTGCTATATTTGAGAAATAATAAACTTTGCTACATTTTCTTTCTTACATGATAAATTCTGTCATTCTATTTTCCTTCTTGTTAAAAATATATAGTCTATTTCCAATAGGTGTTTGTATATATCATATATATCATATATATACACACAGACTTCATTTCTTGATATTTAAACTTTATATATTTTATACTTCTATCACCTGTAGTCTGTTCCCATCTTTTTTTTTTAAATACATATCACAAATCTTAATTTGTGTATCAATGATATGATATTCTTCATTAAAATTTGGTTTTCGTTTAACTAAGTAGGCCCAAGTTGAATGTCCTATTCATATAGAAGTATGCAATTATCTTTAAGTTCAATGAGCATTTACAATTATACTCAGACACTGTTCAAGGTCTTGTCTTTAAAGAGATACTATTTGGTCTCTGAGGGGCATCCAGTATAGGGGATGAGACAACATTATTTAAATTTTTGTGGGAAATGTTATGCTGTGTATACATCTTAGGTGCTTCAGGATAACTGGAAGGAATAATTATTCTAGCCATTATTGTTCAGGAAAGATTTTTGTGGTGAAAGTAAGTTGATAGTTAATATAAAAGACTGATGGGAATTAACCAGATGAGGACAGAGAGATTTTTTTCAATCAAAGGATCATTGTGAATAAATCATGGGTCTATAAAATAGCATGGTATGTGCTGGGAACTATAGTTAAAGCGCAGGACATAGAGGGGCAAATGTTGAATTAGAAGTACTCTGAGGTCACTTCATTGAGGGCCTTTATACCAGACAATGAGATTAAACATTTCCTTTTAGTGGTTGCAGAGCAACTGAGAATTTTTAAACAAGGGAATAATACAGTCATATTTTATTTAAGAAAGATCAATCTGATTGCAACCTGGAAGATCATTTTAAGAGTGACAAGACTGAATAAAGGCAGACTATTTAAGAATAGATTAGAGAGATTAAGATGATAGATAAATAGGGGCTGAACTAAGTGGTGATATAAATAAGGATAGAATATTGGAGTGGACTCAAGCCATATTCAGAAGGAAAATTCTACAAGACTGGGTAAAAAATCAAATAAAAGTGAATAAAAAATAGAAATTTGGACTGATTATTAGGTTTCTGATGTTCGTAACTGGATACGTGGTAGATGCCCAGAATTACGGCAGGGAGGATAGGAATAATGATTTTATGGAAAGGAAGTTAAATTCAGATGTGGACAATAAGAATTTTAAATGACCATGGGACATTGGGCATTTAAATGCATGTTTTCAGCTTTAGTTTTAGGCTGGAGCAAATGTATTCAACTGAATGAACGTCAAGAATTAAGAGATATCCTCACGCTAAGAAAAAAATAAATTATATTAAGTCATTGTTAAATTCTCTCACATAATTATTTCCCAAAGGAAGTATTTCTTCATTTACCTACGTATGTTTTCTCTGTATTTTTTTTTTCTGGAAAGTTGACAATGGTAAGTCAATGATTATCTATATTAAATTTGATTAATGATGCTTTTTTTTTTTAAAGTCAGGAGTTTTTGTTTATTTTTTTTAAGTACACTCTACCCCCACTGTGGGGCTCGAACTCACAACCTCAAGATCAAGAGTTGCATGTTTTATCAACTGAGCCAAATAGGCACCCCTAACGATGCTTCTCTTTAAGACTTCCCTATCTTTTCCCTTCTTTAATGTTAATAAATTTTTATTGTTGATTAAAACTAAATGATCAGACAATCTCTGAGTTATTACTGGTATCTCTCTGCTCTATCATGTTTTGAAAAATCTTGTTCTAGTAAATCAATTATAGTAAATTAACAAGATTTGCCATAAACCAATTGGGTTATTATATTCTTAAAAAAAGATATGACAAAGTTACACTAAGTATTTATATTGAATATAAATTCTCAAGGAGTCATATAGTGATCATTCTGTCATGGGTATCTGTCCATAATAATTCTTCTTTTAATTTTATTTATTTATTTGACAGAGAGAGACACAGCGAGAGAGGGAACACAAGCAGGGGGAGTGGGAGAGGGAGAAGCAGGCACCCCACTGAGCAGGGAGCCCGACGCAAGGCTCGATCCCAGGACCCTGGGATCATGACCTGAGCCGAAGGCAGACGCCTAACAACTGAGCCACCCAGGAGCCCCTCTCCATAATAATTCTTAATATTGAGTCTCTAATAAAGGTTAATCATCATTAACAAATGTTTTTTTTTTAACAGTGTATTCCATTTCAATTATAGCCACTGATGGGTGAGTTTAGAGAATTCAAAGATGAGTAAGCTATTATTGAAGAGACAATATAAATAAAGTATGTCTAAAGAACACAGATTCTGAAACTAGACTACTGGATTCAAATCCCCAAATCTGCTATTCATTGGTTTTGTGACTTCATATAAGTTATTTAACTCTTTGCCCTAGGTTTCTCTGTTGCCTCACTTTGGCACATAATATGTGCTATGTAAAGATTTCATAAATGCCTAGAGTAGCTTATAATTTGGTATAGAAAATAAAACAACTACAAAATTATTTACAATTACATTTGACAAGCTACGAAAAAGCTTTACAAATCAAGAAAGAGTAGTAAATACATAGAAAAATGGGAATTCAAAATTGTGTCATGCTTTCTGCCTAAGCATAATAGACATGTGATGTAGAATGCATACCAAGTCAAAAGACTTGTTTTTTTTAATAGTTGTACCTAAACACTGTCAGATATTGGACAAATCAATCACTATGTTCTTATTTGTAAAATGGGAATAATATCAGCTCTAACTAATAATTTACTTTTTTTGCATTTTTACATCAAATGTTATATATTTAAACATTATAAAATATATTTTATTCATGATAAAATTTATATATTTTCTCATGTACTTACCTAGTAAAATGGGTTACTATATAGCTGAATATACCTCTGAACAAAAAGGGATACATAGGGTTATAAATTACTTTCCCAAGATTACACTCTCTTAAATAGCATATTTGAAAGTCAATCCTTTCTGAATCCACATTCAGTGGCTTTCTATGCATTGAGTGTCTGACCCAAATGAGATCTTCATAATAAACTGTTTATAACTATAAAATACTGTGACAGAAGAGGTGTAATTTTAGGTATACCTTTAAGGATGGATAGGATTTTAACAGAGCAGTTAAATAAATTATTCTGATATAGAAGGGGAAATACACAGCAAGGTGTCTCATAAAATATTCCAGGAAAAACAAATTTAGTTTGGCTGAAGGTACCATGATATTATAAATTTGACTTACATTAGGAGGGTATAATACAGTATTTTACCTGGAAAATTCATTCATGTCCCATCATTACCCTCGAAGTTCTGAAGACAAATATATGAACAGAACAATTAATCTAAAAGATTAGGGCAGTAATTTGCTTTTTGTTCTTAAGAAATTACATAAAAGACCCAGTACAGAACTTAAGTAGGCTAAGATGGACTATGTTGAGCCACCCCTAAACCTTCATCCTAATCCCCAAATTAAATCATGCCATCCAACCAAATACAGAATTTCACAGGAAAGAGTCGTCACAGCAGAGTTTGGTTCCCTGCCAGTCTGAGTATGCTTAGCATGTCCTGAGGTAGCTCTCAAGTGAACTGTCTACAATACTGTTTTACCTAGGCCTATCAAAAGGGGAAAAAAAAATTGTGACTGCAACTTTTACATCATTTGAAACTTTTACATGTGAGAAAATGTGACCAACTCAGTGTCCAAGAAGGATACAAAAATGAGTTATTATCTTGGAGTGATTCAAATAGAAAAAATATTTAAAGATGTGCAATGGATAATAACTGTAAAGGGAAGAGTACAGAAGGAATATGGTGAATAACTAAACTGGAAGGAAGGATAAGGAATACACGGCATATATGGAGATAAAGAGTTTTAACTCATCTTTGAGGGGATTAGTGACAATTGATTTGGGGGACGTCCCTAAATCTATTAATCTAGATGTAACTCAGTTTCTCCTTTACCTTTCAACAAGACACACACACTGCTACCAAAAACCTGAAGAAGTGTACCTACAGAGAACAATACTGGACAAAGGCCTGCTTTTGCTTATTGTGATCATTTAGCCTTAAAAACCAAATCAACCGTCTTGTAATTCGGGTTCTACAAAGTAGAAGTCTTAATTTGCCCTTGGATGCCGACTAAAGGTCTAGTACAGCAAAGATTTAAAAAGCAACATTTTTAGTTCCTTTTTTTTTTAAATTTTATTTTGTTATGTTATGTTAATCACCATACATTACATCATTAGTTTTTGATGTTCTATGATTCATTGTTTGCGTATAACACCCAGTGTTCCATTCAATACGTGCCCTCTTTAATACCCACCACCAGGCTAACCCATCCCCACCCCCCTCCACTCTAGTTCCTTTTTAATAAGCCCACACCCACTTTCCATTCTGATAGTGATAAAGGATCAGTTCAAGAAAAACAAACAGCCTTGGAGAAAGTTGACCTTTGTGAGGCCTAGAGAAGTTAAGTAGGAGACTAATCTGACCCCTTTCCAGCTCCTAGCCTATACTCAGACAGAAAAGGGCTATCTCTATGGTCTCAGAACTTTAAACCCCTTTACTTATCATTGTGAACACAAAAGAGCAAATAATATTCCATGGCCTGTTGCTGAGCTATTCTTAGAGGAAAAGTAAAGGTTATATGCTCTTTGGGTTGCCTTGACAGCCTAATATTAGGAGAGGTAATTCTGATTCTATCTAGAAATGTAAACACAAGTATTATGTGTATGTAAACACAAGTATTTAATATTTAATTCTCTGTCTTTAAAATAGTCATGGCAACACTGGAAGAACATGAATATTGGGTACCATTCTATATCAAGTCTGAAGAAAAGTAAAGAGGAATCAACAATATTCAGTTGCTGAGAGACTAAGTTTATATGACACATTTGGAAGAAAGTGCAGTAAAGAGTGCCAAATTGTTCTGTTAACAGGGCCTTCTCACTTACCATCCCCTTTGCTTAGAATGTTTTCTCTTTTGCCTTTTTGCAAGACTGATTCCTTTGATCCATAAGGACACAGCTGAAATCTTAGTAGAAGTTCCTGAAAGAATCCTTTTTAGTATCTCCAGCCCCTCAATAACATTTCAAATTTAGTAAGACCCTAAATAATCTAAGGACTTAAATCTAAAGCCAAACTGAGCGACCTAATTATAACAAAGCACTTTGAATTTGGGCACCAAAACTGTGGATAAAATTGAATAAAGCAGGTCTCATTAGGAATATATTTGGAGAGGATTTCTAACTTACTTGAGCCTAGCCAGTCTAGTCCCTGAATGTCTGGCCATGCTTAATGGCCATTAAGATGACTCTAACCAAGTAATCTGAAAGGCCCAATGGCCATCTGTCTAAAACAGCCTTAGATTAACAGAGTATTTACTGGGTAGTGCCAAAATTGTTATAAACTCAAGACATTCAGGGAAGTAATTTTTCTTCTGAATGGACAAGTAACAAGCCAGTTTTCTTGAGGATGCCAAGGCTATTAAAATAATTTCAATTCCCTTCTCCACTATACCTTGACTAGGGTAATTAGGGACACTAAAAATTTAACTTCTCTTTTCACTAAGCTTTCTACCCTTTCTTCCTTGTATGATTTTGAGAATAACCAAGGTAACATTAAAATTAACTTATATCTTATTCATAACTCTTTTACATGAAGTCTATTTATAAAGACTTGGTCATTTGGAGAGGAATGAGGGGCAACACTGTTACTAACCTTATTTCTAGAAATAGAAATTTAATCTGTAATGAAAGAAGCTATCTTGATGACTCCCATTATAGCTATTATTTAACACCTTATTCTTGTAATTCTTTTCACAATTTCATTAAATATGCTTGTTCGTTTGATTACACGTGTTTAATTCTTCTTTCTATAACCAGACAGTGGGCTTCTATTCATGTTTCTTTTGTTCTCTTTTATATATTCATTTCCTAAAATACTACCTGGAATATATAGAAGGAGCTAAATAAATACGTACGGAATGAAAGAATTAAGGAATAAATAATCAATGCCCCCAGAAGAATATACTGATTTGTTTCAGAAACACAAAGGATGTTGGCAAAAACTAGCTTTAATATCATTAGATGAGAAGAAATCTCAGTTGTATTGGGTCTTCCCATGATACTCATTTCTAGCTGTACTTGCTAAGGATAGCATAATACAGAAAGTGAGACTACTGTAATTTTAATGACGATATTCATTCCTCTTAATAAATAGGGTACCGTCCTGGGGTGCTGGGGTAACACAGCTGATTAAGTGTCTGACTCTTGGTTTCGTTTCAGGTCATGGTCTCAGGGTCATGAGATTGAGCCCTGGGAGGGGCTCTGCCTCAGCACAGAGTAGGCTTGGGTTTCTCTTTCCCTCAGCCCACATCCCTCTCACGCTCATTCTCTCCCTCTCTCTCTCTAAAATAAATAAATAAATCTTAAAAAAAAATACATAGAGTACTGTTCCAACATGTAACAATATACATGAAAAAGAGCATTATAGGCAAAATATTTAAGGCTTTAATTTTTACCCAGGCTGCATCTAGCTTAAACTGTGAAAAAAGTATATCAATGGCAACCTGCAGACTTTCCCTTCTCATTTTTTTTTTTTTGAGCCAGAAAAATCTGAATAGTAATAACTGTCTTTGAAAAGCATCCATGTCAACAATCAATACTGAATAAACACAGCCCTCTCTTAGTAAGTATGAACAAACAGAATGATCACTGGAAAGGTATAAGACTTAGAAGCTCTAAATAAATAAGTGATCTGATAATACTAAGCAAATATTCCTATGTGGTTAAACATAATAAAGTTATGGAATAAATATAAAATATATTTTAATAAGACTTGCAAAGAAAATGCAAATACAAACCAGAATATGCACTATAGTGAACATATATATATATATATGTCTAAAAGTTCCCCCGCCTTATTTTTCTGGGAAATTCTTTCTTTCACCCTTCCATTATGAGAAGAGAGAAAAATCTGTTATTATCTTATAAATACTGACATATCCCCAACTCCCACTCCAGCACTCTATCCTTGCCTCATTGATAGGTCCTGCTAGTGCTGACGACACTTTGTTCAAACAGGTTAAGGCATCACTCTGGAGAACCCAGCCCATAGGTGCACACTTGGTAAGAAGACAGCACTATGTAGGAATTGTAAAAAATAACAGCTATCTTTTCCAATGGGCAAACAGACAGTGTTACTGTACATAAATTAGCAAGCAAGGTGAATGGATTTCATTCCTCTTAGGCCTTCTTTCATCTAGTGCTCTTGCCTTCTGGCCACAGTTGACTGAACCTATACTGAAACCTGACTTGAGGCAGACCACCAAGAGTCTGGCTTTAGTGTATTGGTCTTAGAAACAGAGATGGTATTTCATTTTAAGACAAAAAATCAAGACGTGAAAAATCAGAATAAAACACAGCTCTGAAAGATGCGTATTCAAAAAATAAATTTGTGTAATATGAGGTTATTTTTTATAGAAATTATTTTCATTATTAGGAAAATTATGTAGAGAAAAGTTACTTAGTAATAAAAAAATATCATCATCATCTCTCACACCTGTCTCATTGTCATCATCTTTATTAGCATCATATGAATCTACATACCCAACTTAATTCAGCAAAATAACTGAAGGTAGTGAAGTGGGGGATATGTGATAGTATACCAAATTTCCATATTTAAAACAGGAAGGGTGAAAATACAGATTTATTTTCATTAAAGATAATGACCAATTAAGGCAAAAAAAAAAATGTCATGCTTGAGTTGCAAGAGAAACGCCTCCCTTACAAATGAAGGGGAATAACCAAATATTAGCAATCTAACTCAAAGAATACAACACATTCAAACATCTTTTTCAGGAAACTAAAGGCCTGCAGTTTAATACCTAATTGATTATAATCATAAATCAATTAAAAATCATTATCAGTAATTGTACAAAATATAATTGTTAATTTCAAACACTTCTTAATTAAAAAAAAACACACTAAGAATAAAGGCTTCAGCAAATGGAAAAAAAAGACAAATATTTTATCTGTCAATATTTTTTTGTGTTCCATTCAAAGAAAATACCCAAACTTTCATGCCCAAAATACTGCACCATGGTTTTTGGGAATGGTGCGGGGAGAATGCAGGTAATTGGTTTAGAGTCAGACTAATGAACTGGATACCTGTGGTTGAAATTCACACTTAAGATTGAGAAGATGAGGGGGTTTGCAAGTAGGGGTTGCACAGGACCAAATTAAGGGCCCATAATCAAGTGGCACATTTTAAAATGCTGGGGAAAGAAAAACAAAATAAATCCAAAGAAAGTGGACAGAATACAATAAGGATAAAAGCTCGAGTTAATTAAAAAGACATAGAAACAACCAAGCAAAAAGTTGCTTTAAATAACCCAATAGAATTCTTAAAGTTTTCACAGATTGATGAAGAAACAAGTTTTAGCAAAAATGAGGGAAATCAGGAATGAAACAGGTGAGATAACCGAACGTAAAGCAAACATTAACTAAATAATAATAAATGACTAGTATCCAACATAACTTGGATAAAATTGAAAATGTCCTTAGAAATAAAAAACAGACTAAAAAATAAATGGATCAAAATTGTAGCATGGAAATTTCCAGCTCTCATCCTCCCTCCAGGAACATCAATTTAAACAACTGCGCATAGAAATACCTTCATAGGAGCCAAGGATTCCAGGTGAGGGGTTGCAGTACCTGGGCGAAGAACAGAAATAACAAAGTGCACACTGAGGAGGGCAGGAAAGAAAGATTCACATCCCCTCATCCCTCCTCCCAAACCTGGCAGCCCCACGCACTCAAGGGAGGACAGTGAAGTGATGACTGCGCACGGACCCCAAAGCCGGTCGCTCCATTAACAGGCCAACTCCCAAGGCCTTGGGTGGCTCCTGGTGGGCTCCCACAAACCCGGCTCCTGCTCACCTCGGTGCCTCCAGCTGCTTCCGCAATCCTGGTGGCGTCCTGGGCAGCAGGCTTCCGGCTCTCTGCGCGCCTTACGGCAACACGCCATTAACGCTCTCCCCCGCGCCTTACGGCAGACGTCCTGGACACCAGGCTCTCCTTGGGCTCCCGGGAATCTAGGCGTGGGCTCTTCTTGGTGTCTGCTGGACCCCGGCGGGTCCCGAGGCAACCAGCTCCCGTCCGGCTTTTACCAACCCAGGTCTCCCAGCTCCAGCTACCCCAGGCGGCTCCTACGGCTTCAGGTGACTTCCTCAGCTCGGGCTCCCAGAGCGTGCCTTGAAGGCAGGCCCCAGCCCACACAGGCATGGGCTGAAGCAGCCCCATATGGGCCCCAGGCGTTTTCCTCGGCACCGGGCTCTCTACGAGCTCCTGAGAACCCAACCCCTTGGCTTTGGTGGCTTCCTCAGTTCCAGGCTCCCAGAGAGCCCGTGAATGCAGGCCCCCAGCTGACCAGGTCACTGGCCGGCTCCCGCACCCCCAGATGGCGCTTTCATGCCCAGGCGGCTGCCTCAGCACCAGGCTCTCATTGAGTTCCCGGAAGCCCAGTTGCTGGGTCCACTTAAGTGCCTGTGGCTCCCTCAGCTCCTGTGGACCGATGCTCCCAATGGCCCCCTGTGGACCCAGAGTCCAGGCTCACCCTATCTGTTCTTAGTGCCTGGTTGACGTCTGTGGGCGCAGAATCTAGGTCCCGGGTCCATCACAACAGACTCAAGTGCCAGGCCCACCCCAGTGAACCTAGGCTCCAGACCTGCTTCTGCATGCCCAGGCATCAGGTTGGACCACCTGCGGACCCAGGCACCAGATCCACCTGCCTCAGGACTCCAACAGCAAGTCCACCTGTGGACACCACCAGACTCTTTAGAGGGGCTGACCAGTGAAGGGCTTTGCCTGCAAAAGCCAGTCTATAAAAACTGGAAGAGGTACCTACATCCTCCAATGTGCAGACACCAACACAATGCCATAAGGATCATGATTATCATGGAAACATGACACCACCAAAGGAAACCAATAAAACTCCAACAATTGATCCCAAAGAGACGGACATCTATGTATTGTCTGAGGAACTCAGAATAATCTCCTTAAGGAAATGCAATAAACTATTATCCTTTAATTTACTATATTTGCTGCTGGTGGACAGGGATTTTGATAGCTTCTACCATACTAGTTCTGCCAAACTTGCCTGATACTGTCAGCAGAACTCCCATTTGACCCACCGGAGAAGTGAGTCTGCCTGATCTGGGCTATCTTCTGTTGTTGGTTTGGAGATTGGGAAATGCCAAGCCTTGGGCTGTCGCCTTCTGCTGTGGTGTTGTTCCAGTCCTCAGGTATCTCCATAACAAAATGAATTCACCTTCATACTACTTTTCACTGTTCTCCTTTGGTTTTCTCTTGTGTTCTTTCTAGGCCTTACAGTTGTATTTGAGTCTTAATTATTTTGTCCTGACCAGAAATCCTCAACCACTTCTTTGAGACCTTCCTACTAAAGATTAATATATAAAATTCTGCCTCCTTTTGTATATATGTTTGCATACACAGCTAGCTAGAGGAAAAGTAAATAAGATGTAAATAACGACAACAAACAAAAAACATGGATTACTGAGACTTAGATGACAAAAAAAAAGTAATAGTTTTATCTACAAGAACATTAGGAAACATTCATTTCCTAATACATACTGAGATTTGTTTCTAACTCCAGTTTTTAATATTGGTGAAATTCAGAACACACTTTTGTTTGTTTTGGGAATGCTTTTGTCAATGATGTGTTGTTTTCATGTGTTCTATGGCTAATATTACTACAGGAAGAAAATTTTCTCTGATTAAAGTGTATTTTAGACAAAATTTTTTAAATGAAGAAGTTAATGTCACCAGGACTATTACTTGGATTCATAGATATTTGTTCAATAACCAATGGTGTAGTTTAAGGACTATAAACTGCTTATCATTAAACTACAAAGATATATCAAGGCTTTTAGTTATCTAACTAAGCATGATTACTAAGAGCTCAGTATCACATTTTATTCTCTTTCAGCACCATAGGTACAATATTTCATGGTTTTCAAACTCTCTTAGCCTGATATTCAATTGTGTAAGAAGTCCCTGTTTACGATGAGAAGCACTTATGCTATGCTTTGAGTCCTTTCATAAAGCTTCTTTCTGTAAAGATTCTGTTCTTTTGAGCCAAACTTTAAAATTCTTGGAATTTTCCTGGTAGGGGATATATGTCAAATCCATCTCTATTTTTATCACAATAGCCAAACTGAACAATAACTGTGTTTCTTATTTGTTGATCCTCCTTACTGTATGTGCTGGAAATCTCTTACGTACTTTGTAGCTAAGTTGGAGGGGATTCTAAAATATGAAACACTTACATAAAAATAGTCAGGGATGTAAGTTGAGTAGAGTCCTTATGAGGGAGACATAAGCTTGCCCATCAGCTCTTTCTAGGTGTATGATAGTACTAACCACTTATAGTAAGTGTAGTAACTGAGAGATCAAATCCTAACAGTGCAACTGGATAATCTCTAAGAAATTCAGACTCACACAGAGCACTAACAACATTGTCGAAACAATTGAATCCAATTACAGATGTCTGTGCTGTCATCCATCGTATCTATTCTGGGGTTTCTGAAATTATTAATAACTACACTAGCTATCTTAGAAGAGAGGAAAGTATAATAGGGGAAAACAGAATAGTGCAGTACATTTTCAAATTAATACTTACACATGGATAATGTGATGGTGGACTTCTACAGCAATCCAACGAATAGCTGATCTTACATGCCTTAAAGGCTTGTTCCTCTGAGAGAGATAGCAGTCCAATCACTTGATCTATTTTTGCTCCAACTGCCTTTTCCCAAGAATGTGACTTAGCAAAGCAGCAGGGTCACTGAAAGGTGATACACATTTTATTCAATGACTTTGAATGGAGATGCTGCTTTGTACAGCTTCTATAAGGTCCAAGCTGTAATTAAAAGTTCTCAAACTTCCTCAACTGTCTTTAGGAAGAGGGGTTCTTTGTGGGCTGCAATTATAGAATCCATAGTATGCATCATACATTTTGTACAGTTGACTACTGGTTGAGGCAGTAGCATGGCAAAATCAAATTAATTAGCACACATAAACATTTGTAGTAGTGCCTGGCATATAGTATGCAATAATAAAAAAAAACTTATTTTTAATGATACCAGCCATTTCCTTTTTATCTCAGCCAGGCAAAAATCAACCAGAGAGAATTATTACAACAAAAAGAAAAACAGTAGCAATAACAGCAACTGAGTAAAATACGGACAAAATATACCCCCAATAAATTTTAGAGTCAAGAATTAAAACCAGTCTATCTGATCCTAAGGCTCATACATATAAACATTTTGCTATTTTGTATGCAGGACATGCTAAATTTATCAACTGCTACTCCCAGAAGTTTGAAGAATTTTGCTTCCAGTTGATCAGTAGCTGTTACATGTTAGTCATAGACTAAGAGAAGAAAATATAGGAATGCAGGAGACTATGTCATGCATCAAGCTGAGAGAGCTAACACTAGCAGCAATTTTTTAAAATATTTCCTCTGCTGGCTTCTTAGAATACAGAGCTACCCAAATCAGTGGGGTTAAAAAACACAAATCTCTGCTACTGAACAGGGGGAGAAAAAAGGAAACTTTACTATGAGAACAATAGTGGCAAGACTGTCTCTGCTTACTATCATACTTGATACAAATAATTTTTCACTTATTTTTCCCTAATCCTTATACCGATACAAATTTAATTTGTACACAAATACATCTAAAACAAGTTTTCAAATTATCTTTTTCTAAAATCCTGAAATATTTAGAATTATGATAAATGCTAATGTAATAAAAAATCATAGTACCAATTATGCAATGTTTTTTGTTTTGATTAGAGCATATCATTTAAATATACAAGAGCAAATTCAATGATAGGTTCATGAAGATCCAAAATAAACTTATTTAGGCCATATACACATGCACACTATGGTTTTTCTAAAGCTTTTTTACTATACTTGGTATTGATACCAGTGAAAAATTTCAATCATTTATAAGGACATTTGTATGTATTTATAAGGAGAACCAAAAGATGCTTATTGTTTCAAACACCATCAGTACAGCCATCTGAGTTTATTCTGGAACCCTTTCTAAAATCTTGATAAAACTCAGAAATCACTAATATTCACAGCACTATCAGAAATCATTTTGCAGAGAGTCAATTTCACTTATTTGAGTGAGTCAGTTCAGTTCAGTAAGTCAGTTCACTTATTTGCGGAACATAAGGAATAGCATGGAGGACATTAGGAGAAGGAAGGGAAAAATGAAGGGGGAGAAATCAGAGAGGGAGACGAACCATGAGAGACTGTGGACTCTGGGAAACAAACTGAGGGTTTTAGAGGGGAGGGGGGGATGAATTAGCCCAGTGATGGGTATTAACAAGGGCACGTATTGCATGGAGCACTGGGTGTTATACACAAACAACAAATCATGGAACACTACATCAAAAACTAATGATGTACTGTATGGTGACTAACATAACATCATAACATAATAATAAAAAAAAAGAAATCATTTTGGCATTCTACTTATCATCAGTGTTACAGAATTCATTCCATTGAGATAGTATGACTTAACTGATCACTCTCATTACTAAAGACCCATGGTTTGTCCCAAGAAATGGAGGAAACCCTCAGTGTGAAACAAAGTAGAGCGGAATGCACACTTTGTGGATTAATTATTATCAGCAATAGGTTCTATAGCAACCACAGTGTCACCAATCACAATCTTGAGCTAAATGCCCTTACACCTCCTTTTCCACCATCAGTCCTTCCACTTCATCAGCTTTTCAGAGACGGAAACCTCTACAAATAACAAAAATATGGGAAGACTTCCTTGACATACCCTGGAAATGGAAGTAAAGTGCTGTAGGCCAAGGTGGAGACAGGGAAAACCCAACTAGTACCACATACAGGGAATTGAGATTTTTCATGTCCTCACTCCTGAATGTCAGGGAACTAGATGATGAGGGTATGAGGAGATCCAACATCAGTCCCAAAGAGCTGAAATGATAGAATGAACACTAGACTTTAGAAATATGACTAAGATATTTGCATTTCAATCTGGCCTTAGCCTCTCTAACTATGGTCGAAATACTAGAAACTGAAAGGGAAGTAACATCCTTGTTCTTACTATTGGCAAAATGAGGTCCATTCAAATAAAAATACCAGAGATAAAGAATGATTTAATTTTCAGCATGATGTGATAGACCAAATCAGAGCATATCAATTCAGGGCATATCAGAAATTATTGATTAAAGAATTTCATTTTAGAAATTGTTTTTGTCATTCTTAATATAAGGAAAAAAAATCAATTCATATGTTTCCAGATTAGAGTATCTTAAAGGGAAGACCTAGATGAGATAAAAAAGAAATGAATAATATCATTAAACATGAAAGTTTCCATTACTGCTTACTGTATCACAGGTATTATTAAAAATATTTATATTTATTAGTTAATGCTTATTATGTCAGTTGATTTGATCAGCACAAATAAATCTGTGGTCTAGGTATTATTTTTCTCTTTTTTAAAGATTTTATTTATTTGAGAGAGAGAGAGGGAGAGAGCTCAAGCAGGGGGGTAAGGCAGAGGGAGAGAGAGAAGGAGAGGCAGACTCCTGTGCACAGATGGAGGGAGGCACCATCACCAAAAAAAAGTTTATTATCTTCTACTACAGCATTAGCTCTGTAGAATAGTTCTAGTCAGTCACACAGCTCTTGAAGGATGCTCCTTTTAGAAGTACCTCTCTTCAGGGAAGATTAGTCAGTTTGGTCATATATTTCAATGGTATGTTTCCCCATACTACCTGAAAATTTTGTTTCCTTTTAGCACAATATATAAATTCAGACTAAATAATATGACATAATACCTTTGGTGGTAAAGTATACTGTCTAGAAATAGCATGTATCTTTTCAATAATGTATGGGAACCATGTCTCTAGCCATCTGAAAACATTTTTGTATGCGTTGTGTGGCCAACTTATACATTAGATTTTGTTAGCTCATTAAGAAAACTTCTTTATGGATTATATAAACAAATAGCTCTTGTTTCCTTGGATATGGATATATTTTATATATATATAATTTCTTTGGATATGGATATATTTTAGATTTATGCTATTATAATTTATTATCATGATCAAAACACAATGGTATTGTAACTCAGTGCCATTCTGTAAAACAATTACTTATTATAGTTCTTTGAGCAGAAAGTGATTTTTAAGTAATGATAAGATTCTCTTTTATGCCTTTAGAATGTGTGACTCAGATAAGGTTACACTAGTTTTTTCAAATACATTCAGATTTAAAATAAATGAAACAAATTAATATTAGCAATACTTTTTATTAGTATTAGCCAATATAATTGTATGGGATAATGTTCAATCGCAGCAGTCACATCATGGTGGTAATTCATTTCTTTGAAATATTTCTTTAAAATATTCCATTATAATCACGAGTTATTAATAATTCTTTATTTTTATAATCTCTGAATTTAAGGAGTGAATCATATCATCTTCATTTGTAAATTATCTTATGTGTCCCATCCAGCCCTCTCATTCATAGAAGAACAAGCTGAGAGCTAGGAATCTGTTTCTCATCCAAGAGTAAGATTGTCACTGTATGTAGATACATAGATTGATTGATTTTATATCTATTTATCATCATCATTTTTTTAAACAAAATGCTACTGAATTGTCATCCTAGAATATAAGCATTTAGTTAGTTTTTAACCATTATTTTAAATATTCTAACTAATGAACTATTTCACATTAGTGCTGAAAGGATTATATTTGTTGGTTTTATGGCAGACCTCATTAAAGGGAAACCTTGGATTGATATTTCTTACTAGATCTGTAATGCTAAAGGTAGAAGCTAACATAGTCTGTCAGACACTGCTTGTCCTTACTGGTATTTTAGAAAATTTGCCATGTTGTTTAGGGAAGTAGCCAAGAAAGAGACGTGGAAGACAGTAATTTCATCAGTAAATCTCCATGCTTTGTGGAATGTTCTTTTAAAGTGTTTTTGTTTACTGGGTGTTGTCTACAAAAGTTTTAATTAGTTGTTGGTATAAAACCTACTGTAGAGGTTGTTAGAGGCTTTAGAGAAACAAAGAGAGAGAGCAAGAGAAAGACAGATAGGTTGGCTCATTAGTTCTCTCCACACTGTTCACTCAATACACATGAGCTAAAAAAGAGTCATTCACTGTCCTGTGGTTTTCACTCTCCTAGAGTTTGAAAACTCTTTTTTCCAATTTTGGCAATTTCATCACTTATATGTGTCCATTAAGTTTGCTTGAAAGTTCTAGATAATGATAGCTACTTTTAAGATCAATACAAAAAATTCTACTAAGGCCAAGTATATTTAAAAAATAATTTTGTGATAATCCTGTCTTTAGCACTTCCCTGAGCTAGAAGAAATGCCAGCTGTGTTCAGTGCAGGCAGTTCCTGATCTGCCCTGCCTATGGCAAGAACTAAGTGGACCATCAGCTTTCACCCAGGATTAGTCACAGTGTCATCCTGAGTACTTCTGTTAGTGAGTTGTGTACTTTCCAGACAAAAAGAAGTGGTAGTAAGGTCTTGGCTCCCTTCTGTTTACTCATACAAGGCTTTTGTGTTTGTTTTATTATCTCATACTTCAATTTGTTGCTAGCAAAATATATTTCTGTTTTTAATTCTTATTTGCTTTACTGTGTGATCTAAATATAATATCTAAGTTTACACTGTTCTTCACCTTCAGGTTGCTGAATTCTCCCAGTGTACTTTAAAAAATGGTTGCATGTCCTCTGTGAATAAGCATGACCATATTGCTGTCTACTGCAAGTGAGTTTTTATCCTGCAGTAGTTGAGTATTGGAGTCTGCCCAAACCAAGCTTAAATTCAACTTGCTTTTTTTTTTTTTTTAAATCAGCTAAAGTATTTTAATTTCCATTCACCATCTGTAGGCTTGAACCTTTAAGCTATCTTTACACAAGGGGCACCCTACCGTTAAGTCATTTTATCAAACTCCCCTCTGTCTAGGCAAGCTTTATTCTCAAATCTCAAGCTTTATTCTAGGCAAGCTTTATTAGCAAATTAAAATCCTAAAATGTCTAGATACACCTGTAAGAATTATAGTTATCTACCTGGAAAGTAAATCATTGAATTTTGTTTTACATTCTTACAAAGTGATTTTTTTTACCATTAATTTCAAGTTGTAAATTTAAGTATCTTAGACCAAGTAATATGGATAGGTTTGATTAATGAATAGGTTTTACTCTTAATTACAATATTTTATATTGCCCCTTACTGTTTCACATGTATTCCTCCCCCTGCTGTCAGGTCATATGTGTCCTGAGGGCACATCCCATGTCTTTTATCTGGTTAGTTGGTACATTGTGAAAATGATGAGACTGTGCATTAATTTAGCTCAAAACTCTATATTCCTTTTGTCTTCTCATTTTCTAGTATGGTGTTTGTCACATCATGGGGTGGGGATTCAATAAATGTTTGCTGGTGAATATTAACATAAATAATTGTCGCATTATTTTGAAAGGGAATCGTTTGCAGTAGAGGAGTAAATTTAATTTACAAACTCACATAAGATAAACTTGCCATAAGTGAATGAAATTTATAAGAACTTCTAATGAAGTTAAAAGATCAAAAGGATTATCATTTATAATGAATATGCAAAGAATAAAGTTAGAATACCTACTAGCGAAATAGAAATTGTCTATCATTTTCTTCTGATACATATTTAAAATTATTTTAACTTTAAAATACTTTGAAGCTAATTCATTTCTCTGTTTAATATAATTTAACAATGAATTTTTTATTTTTAATATTTCCATAACTCTGTTCTGCAATAGCATGCTTTGAATTACAAGTGATTTCTAAACTATAATTACGATGTCTTTGTTCTTTTATGTTAGCTTTCCTAATACCTTCAAATTACATAAATTTATGTGAAAAGTCATATAAAATTAGTCATATTATTAACATAGTGATTATTTTTAAGTTTTTAATTATATGAGTAGTAATCCTATAGAATCAATATATCAGGAGGGTTATTATAATACAATTTAAAATTGAGGTGAAATCAGCTTATTTATGCCTAATATATGATTAAAGAATTTGACAAAACTAATTAGTAACAGTAGAATTTTCATCCTTGAATAACATGGATAATAATCAAGATTCTCCATTTCAGTCTTGAATATAGAAATGGCCTAGTAGTTATTTGGTTCTTTTCTCTTTTAAGATAAGACACTAAAGTTTACTAGCTGACTCACATATACAATTTCATTTGATTAACACCTCAGTTTGTATGCTGGATATGCATAGGAGTTATGTTTTATTTTACAGCTGAGATAAGCAATATCACTTGGTATAAGGACAGGTAATTTTTGGTTATATTTATATTAATTGCAAAAAACTTTAGTGTTTAAATATATTTACAGTCCATTAAAGAGAGTGAAGTTATGCATTACATTTAACAATGATATTTACATGATGAACAATACAAGTTATGGGTCAATTCAGTTCCATTGGATAGTACGCTACTCTGCCTATGTGAGATTGGAAGAAATTACCTTAGCCTTGTTAATAATTTTAAATTTACTTAACCAGATACATGTAGAGTACAGTGCCTTATACATAATGGGTGATCTACAAGTGTGTGATACTGTTAGAAAATTGAGTTCTTGATATTCTGAAATGATTTGTATATTCCAAACAGTAGAGAGTATTGATTACTGATTTCCAGAGTAACAAAATGCCATAAAATTGTTATTTCAGCACATGTAGTAAATTACTTCCAAGGACACTGATACTGAAATCCATGAAGTCAAAATAATATGGAAGATAAAGGAAAATATTTCCTTTATCTTCCATTTCTCATTCCAGCCACTACCATTTAGCTCTTGATTTAAATATTCCCTTTAAGCTATATATAGAACTAACTACAGACTGTTTAGAGTAGCATAGTGAGATATGAATGAGTCCATATAGAATAAATAGTATAATAGGCAAATAATGGGTATGTTATCTATGAGGAAAGTGTTGACAGGTGGTCTGTGATTCCACCATTAGCTTCAGGAAAATCTTTGATTAAATCATTCTTGCAACTAACTCCAATGGATTTATAAGAATATGTTAGGTCTGAGAAAAATGCTCTGTATCAAAAAAGAACATGGAGTTTATTTATGACTGCTTATTGAAAAAGCAGTAATTGATAAGTTACTGATAACTAATGATACTGAGCTGCAATAGAAAATAGGTACTATTCACACACTTCTGAGGAAATGTAAAAATTCAAGGGATGCTGAAGTTTATTATTTTCCTGAGCTAGAGATGGTCTGCACCCTACAAGCTTTGTGACTTGTAACCTTACGCATGACTTGTACAAAGTGGAGGACATTAGAAGCTGTGCCTGAGAGTCACCAGAATTTTGCAATGCTATTGCTACTCTTGTGGTTACTAACTTTAAATCCTCTGAAGAGGTAGATAAACTTGTCTGAGCTAAAACTTTTTGTGTCTAATGCATCTAATCTTCAATCTCAACCCAAGGCTATTATTGCTGATAGATCAGAGTGTTCAGTACATCATCATGCAAATTCTCCTCAGTATTATAGTTAGCTAGAATATTTCTTTGTCCAAATAAAGTATTACAGGGATTTGTAAATGTGGGAGGATGTAGTCTGGTTTACAATTTATAAAAACTGAAATAATCAGTAATTCACAATGCATTTGCAAGAATGGTTTTCAGTAAACTAGGTATTAGACAATGAAGTACAGAGTATCCCTAAAAAATGGTAAACAGGTTCAGCCCTATCAATTCTCAGCTTCCTACCTTGAGATTGACTTTAGGTGGCTATGTGAGGATGGCACACAGGCAAAGCCCTGCATACTCCCTGACTGAAGAGACAAAGCTGAGAATCTGTGGATACCAAAGTGTCTAAGGTTTTTTGGACAGAGAACTGGAGAGCAGAGAGGGAATGCAGTTATGGAGAAGAGTGCTGTCAAATATTCAGGTAATTACATATCGACACATGCATATGAGGCAAGCTTAAGAACTATGAGTTAACAGTTCCTGGATGTCACACAGGTCCAAGAAAAATACCTGTTCCTACTAGTCTAAATGGAAAGCCTCATGACCTATAGGGCATTGGATAACATAATCAGAAGTGTCTTACTTTAGCTACACTTATAGTGAGCATAGCAAAAGATACAGAGATGTTAAATCACTATGTTGTACACCTGAAACTAATGTAATATTGCATGTCAAATATACTGAAAAACAAAAACAAAAAAATAAGAAATAAGCAAAATAAGTGTTTTACTTTAACATTGGGGAATAATTTTTCCTAGGTTAAGTAATGCTCTGGTATCAATAAATATTAAAAGAAATTTCTGAAAAGATGGAAACTACGTAACTGCATTCCAGAATCAAGTTCAAGAAAATTTATGGTAATTAAAAAAATCCAGCACCCAACAAGATATTCATAATATCTGGTGTGAAAAAACAGAACAAACAAACATGCAACCAACAAAAAATAAGCAGGCAGGGAAAGAGCAGGAAAATACTATCCATGACAAGGAGAAACGCAAGTAAAGTAGAAATCAATTTGGAAATGACACAACTATTAGAATTGACACAGGATATTAAAAACAGGTTATTAAAAATATTTTTATATATTCAGAAAGTTAAATATGGACATGTACATTATTTAAAAGATGGAAATCAACTTTAAAGAAATTAAAACTACAATTGTTGAAATAAAAAAGAGATCAAGGATAGAGTGGGTATTGTAGAATAAAATACTAGTGATCTTGAATACACAGCAATACAATCCAAATGAAATCCACAGTGAAATACACAGAGAAGATGGGGTCAAAACCAAAAACAAATAGACAACCAAACAAAAGTAGATAATAAAGCTATGGGGAAACTTCTAGGGTCCAATACACTTGTGATTGGAAACCCCAAAAGCAGAGGGACAAAAATATCTGAACAATAATAGCTATCATTCAAATTTAATGAAAAGTATAAACCTAAAGTTCCAGAATGCTCAACAAACATCAAGTACAACAAACATTATTAAAATCACACAAAGGCACATCATAATCAAAGTTCTCAAAATAGTGATAAAGATAATAGCTCAAAGTCATCAGAAATAGAAGATACTCTAGTACAGAGTATCAAAGATAAATATAAAAGGTTTCTCAGTGGAAGCAATGCAAGTGAGAAGATATTACAACAACATCCCAAAGTATTTAAAGAAATAATATTACCAATCTAGAACTTTTAAGTGAAAATGTCATTCAAAAAAAGTTGAAATAGATTTCTCTGGCTTACACAAATCAAGATAATCTCTAACCAGCAGAACTGAATTACTTCAGGTAATTCAAGTAAAGGAAAATTATACCACAGGGAAATATGTATCTATACAAAGGAACAAAGAGCACAGGTAATTATATGTGTAAATATATAACATTTTTGTTATTATTTAAATATTTTCAAAGATAATTGACTTTTTACATAAAAATAATAAAGAACAGTGCAGGATTTATAACACTTAATGAAATAGTAATGATAGCATAAAGTTTGTTTGGGAGTAAATGGAAGTATAATACTTTAAATTTCTTACACTAAAGATGAGATATTAAAAAATCACTTGAAGAGAGACTGTGATAATTTCATGACATCTACAATAAAGCCTAAATCAACAAATAAAATACTAAATCACATATTATAAATGTGTAATAAATTTAATGAAAAGCATTTTAAGGGGAAATTTATAGCACTAAAATCCTACATTGAAAGAGAACAGATAATCTTAAATCAATTATCTCAACTTACACCCTGAGTAACTAAAAAAATGAAAAGCAAATAAATCCCAAGGTAAGTAAAAGAAAGGAATTATTAAAAGCCAGATGCTAAGTCAATGAAATAGAAATTAAAACAAAAACAGAGCAAATCAGTATTTTTAAAGCTTATGTTTTGTGAATATTAATAAAATGGGTAAACCTTTAGCTGGAATAATCGATGAGTAATAGGGGACAGTACCAATCTCAGGAATGAGAGGGTGACATCACTACAAATTTTATAAATATTAAAAGGATCATAAAGGAATGATATTTATGTAGATAGATAAAATAGATCAATAAAACAGACTAGGCAGTTCAGAAATACATACAGATTTAAATGGGCAATTGATTTTTCACAAATGTGAAGGTGTGATGTGATTGAAAAAGGATGGTCTTTTTTATTTTATTTTATTTATTTGAAAGAGAGAGAGCACACAAGCGGTTAGTGGTGGGGGAGGAGTAGAGTGACAAGGAGAAGCCGACTCTCCTCCCCACAGAGGGGCTCAGTCCCAGGACCTCAAAATCATGATCTGAACTGAAAGCAGATGCTTAATCGACTGGTCCACCCAGTTGGTTAAAGACCATGAAAGGATGGTCTTTTCAACAAATGGTTCTGGAAAAGTTGGATGTCCATATAAAAAACAAAGAAATACACGCAAAAAGAACTTTGATTCACACTTGTACTATATGAATAATTAACTAAAACCAGATTATACACAAATTATAAAAATTTTAGAAAATATTTATGCCTTTGACAGGCAATTCTTAGATACATAATCAAGATTCATTAACAAAATGATCATTTAGACTTCATAAAAATATAACTTCTGCTCTTTGAAATGCACTACTAAAAAATAAAAGGACAATAGCTAGAGAGAACATCTTTGTAAAGCATTTATGTGGTAAAGTTTTGCATTCAGACTATATAAAAGAGTGCTCAAAACTGAGCAATAGAAAATAAAACAAAATTTTTTAAATGGACAAAAATTTTGAAAAGACACTACCAAAGATGTACAAATAGCTAATAGTACATGAACAGATGTTCATTGTCATAGAAGAGAAATCTAAGACTACAATGAGATGCCACTACACATCTATTAGAATGGCAGAACTTTATTAAGATTGTGGAAGAATTGGAAATTTTATACACAGCTGGTGGAACTGTAAAATGGCAAAACCACTTTGAAAAGCAATTTGCTTGGATTTAATTTTTTCTGTCCTTATTGTAGTGGCTAAAATCTCCATTTTAATGTTGAATTGGACATGCTGTGCTTCCTGGTCTTAGGGGAAAAGTTTTCAGACTATTACCAGCTATAGTTTTGTTGTTGTTGTTTGTTTAGTTTTTTTGTAGCTATTCTTTACAAGGTTTAGCGAATTTAATTCTATTTTTAATTTTTGTTTCTTTTAAGAATATTGATCAGAAATAATAGTTGGATTTTGTCAAATGCATCATTGAGTAGCTCCTACAGTTTTCTATCTCATCAGTTAATATGGGATACATTGATTTTCTAATGTTAAACCAACCTTGCTTTCCTGGGATAACCCCACTTTATCATTAAATATTACCCTTTATGTTTCTTATTGTAGTCTAGTTGCTAAAATGATATTAAGGATTTTTGCATCTATGGTTATGAGTGAAATTTTGTATATTAAAATTGCTTTTTTCGTCTTTAACCACCTTATTTTGGTATCAGAGTAACAGAATGAGATGAGAGTACTTCTACACTTTCAACTGGAAGATTTTTTTTCCAGAAATTATATTATTTTAGGTATTTTTTTCATAAATACTTCACAGGTGAAGTCAGCAGTCCCTAGACGTTATGTGTTTTTGCTGTTGTTTTTGTTTGTTTTGTTTTGTTTTTGAAAGGTCTTTAATTACATTGTAAGTGCTATTCTAGTTATCATTTTTGTCTTAAGTGAACTTTGGGAATTTGTATTTCCTATATAATTTGCTCATTTTATATAACTTATTTAATCTAGGAAATAAAGTATTTTATAACATTCTCCCATCTTTTTAATATCTGTAAAATCTGTAGTCATGTCACCTCTCTTCTTCCTAATAGCAATTTTGAGACCCTCTGAGGTTCCCATGAAAATAGGTCTCTATTAAAGGATCATGCCCTTCTTTTTCATCTTTACAGTCATATTCCATCCCTTCATCATATCAACCCTTACTTTTGTACATATATAAGTTTTTCTTTCTTTAAAATTTGGGGAGGCACTTTCTTCTAACAGACCAAAATACACCCAAAATCTAGTGTGTGGCACTGATCTATGCACCAGCCTGATCATATTTGATCATATTCTGTTTTGTTTTTTTTTGTTGTTCTGTTTTTGTTTGGTTTTATCTTTTTCTTTTTCTTTTTTCTTTCTTTCCCTTTCTTTTTCCCCAGTTTCAGGTCTTTTCTGATTTGTTTAGAGTATATTTTCTGGGGACATTGTTACCCTGTTAGCATTTTGTTCTCTCATTCATCTGTTCTCCTCTGGACAAAATGACGAGACGGAAAAAATCACCTCAACAAAAAGAACAAGAGGTAGTACCAATTGCCAGGGACCTACTCAATACAGACATTAGTATGGTGTCGGATCTAGAGTTCAGAATCATGACTTTAAAGATACTAGCTGGGCTTGAAAAAAGCATGGAAGTTGTTAGAGAAACCCTTTCTGGAGAAATAAAAGAACTAAAATCTAACCAAGTCAAAATCAAAAAGGCTATTAATGAGGTGCAATCAAAAATGGCGCTAACTGCTAGGATAAATGAGGCAGAAGAGAGAATCAGTGATATAGAAGACCAAATGATGGAAAATAAAGAAGCTGAGAAAAAGATAAACGACTACTGGATCACAAGGGCAGAATTTGAGAGATAAGCGATAGCATAAGACGAAACAGCATTAGAATAATTGGGATCCCAGAAGAAGAAGAAAGAGAGAGAGGGGCAGAAGGTATATTGGAGCAAACTATAACAGAGAACTTCCCTAATGTGGGGAAGGAAACAGGCATCAAAATCCAGGAGGCACAGAGAACCCCTCTCAAAATCAATAAAAATAGGTCAACACCCCGACATCTAATAGTAAAACTTACGAGTCTCAGAGACAAAGAGAAAATCCTGAAAGCAGCTCGGGAGAAGAGATCTGTAACCTACAATGGTAGGAACATTAGACTGGCAACAGACCTATCGACAGAGACCTGGCAGACCAGCAAGGACTGGCATGATATATTCAGAGCACTAAACGAGAAAAATATGCAGCCAAGAGTACTATATCCAGTTAGGCTGTCATTGAAAATAGAAGGAGAGATAAAAAGCTTCCAGGACAAACAAAAACTAAAGGAATTTGCAAACACGAAACCAGACCAACAAGAAATACTGAAAGGGTCCTCTAAGCAAAGAGAGAGCCTAAAAGCAACATAGACCAGAAAGGAACACAAACAATATACAGTAACAGTCACCTTACGGGCAATATGATGGCACTAAATTCCTATCTTTCAATAGTTACCCTGAATGTAAATGGGCTAAATGCCCCAATCAAAAGACACAGGCTATCAGATTGGATTGAAAAAGAAGACCCATCGATATGCTGTCTGCAAGAGACTCATTTTAGACCCAAAGACACCCCCAGATTGAAAGTGAGGGGGTGGAAAACCATTAGCATTTACCATGCTAATGGACACCAAAAGAAAGCTGGGGTGGCAATCCTTATATCAGACAAATTAGATTTTAAACCAAAGACTGTAATAAGAGATGAGGAAGGACACTATATCCTACTTAAAGGGTCTGTCCAACAAGAAGATCTAATAATTGTAAATATCTATGCCCCTAACATGGGAGTGGCCAATTATATAAGGCAATTAATAACAAAAGCAAAGAAACACATCGACAACAATGCAATAATAGTGGGGGACTTTACAACCCCCTCACTGAAATGGACAGATCATCTAAGCAAAAGATCAACAAGGAAATAAAGACTTTAAATGACACACTGGACCAAATGGACTTCACAGACATATTCAAAACATTCTATCCCAAAGGAACAGAACAAACATTCTTCTCTAGTGCCCATGGAACATTCTCCAGAATAGATCACATCCTAGGTCACAAATCAGGTCTGAATGGGTACCAAAAGTTTGGGATCATTCTCTGCATATTTTCAGACCACAATGCTTTGAAACTAGAACTCAATCACAAGAGGAAAGTCAGGAAGAACTCAAATACATGGAGGCTAAAGAGCATCCTTACTAAAGAACGAATGGGTCAACCAGGAAATTAAAGAAGAATTAAAAAAATTCATGGAAACCAATGAAAATGAAACACAACTGTTCAAAATCTTTGGGATGCAGCAAAGGCAGTCCTAAGAGGAAAGTATATAGCAATACAAGCCTTTCTCAAGAAACAAGAAAGGTCTCCAATACACAACCGAACCCTACACCTAAAGGAGCTAGAGAAAAAACAGCAAATAAAGCCTAAACCCAGCAGGAGAAGAGAAATAATAAAGATCAGAGCTGAAATCAATGAAATAGAAACCAAAAGAACAGTAGAACAGATCAACGAAACTAGGGGCTGGTTCTTTGAAGGAATTAACAAGATTGATAAACCCCTGGCCAGACTTATCAAGAAGAAAAGAGAAATGACCCAAATCAACAAAATCATGAATGAAAGAGGAGAGATCACGACCAACACCAAAGAAATACAAACAATTATAAGAACATATTATGAGCAACTTTATGCCAGCACATTAGATAACCTGAGAGAAATGGATGCATTCCTGGAAATGTATCAACTACCAAAACTGAACCAGGAAGAAATATAAAACCTGAACAGACCTATAACCATTAAGGAAATTGAAGCAGTCATCAAAAATCTCCCAAGAAACAAAAGCCCAGGGACAAATGGCTTCCCAGGGGAATTCTACCAAACATTTAAGAAGAATTAATACCCATTTTTCTGAAACTGTTCCAAAAAATAGAAATGGAAGGAAAACTTCCAAATTGTTTTATGAGGCCACCATTACCTTGATCCCAAAACCAGACAAAGACCCCATTAAAAAGGAGAATTACAGACCAATATCCCTGAATCCCTGATGAACATGGATGCAAAAATTCTCACCAAAATACTAGCCAATATGATCCAACAGTACATTAAAAGGATTATTCACCACGACCAAGTGGGTTTATCCCTGGGCTGCAAGGTTGGTTCAACATCTGCAAATCAATCAACGTGATATACAATACATTAACAAAAGAAAGAACAAGAATCATATGATCCTTTCAATAGATGCAGAAAAAGCGTTTGACAAAGTACAGCATCCTTTCTTGATCAAAACTCTTCAGAGTATAGGGATAGAGGGTACATACCTCAATATCATAAAAGCCATCTATGAAAAACCCACAGCAAATATCATTCTCAATGGGGAAAAACTGAGAGCTTTCCCCCTAAGGTCAGGAATGTGGCAGGTATGTCCACTATCACCACTGCTATTCAACATAGTATTAGAAGTCCTAGCCACAGGAATCAGACAACAAAAAGAAATAAAAGGCATCCAAATTGGCAAAGAAGAAGTCAAACTCTCACTCTTTGCAGATGATATGATTCTTTATGTGGAAAACCCAAAAGACTCCACCCCAAAATTGCTAGAACTCATACAGGAATTCAGTAGAGTGGCAGGATATAAAATCAATGCACAGAAATCAGTGGCATTCCTATACACCAACAACAAGTCAGAAGAAAGAGAAATTAAGGAGTCGATCCCATTTACAATTGCACCCAAAACCATAAGATACCTAGGAATAAATCTAACCAAAGAGGCAAAGGATCTGTACTCAGAAAACTATAAAATACTCATGAAAGAAATTGAGGAAGACACAAAGAAATGGAAAAACGTTCCATGCTCATGGATTGGAAGAACAAATATGGTGAAGATGTCAATGCTACCTAGAGCAATCTACACATTCAATGCAATTCCCATCAAAATACCATCCACTTTTTTCAAAGAAATGGAACAAATAATCCTAAAATTTGTATGGAACCATAAAAGACCCCGAATAGCCAGAGGAATGTTGAAAAAGCAAAGCAAAGCTGGCGGCATCACAATTCCGGACTTCCAGCTCTATTACAAAGCTGTCATCATCAATACAGTATGGTACTGACACAAAAACAGACACATATATCAGTGGAACAGAATAGAGAGCCCAGAAATGGACCCTCAACTCTATGGTCAACTAATCTTCAACAAAGCAAGAAAGAATGTCCAATGGAAAAGAGACAGTCTCTTCAACAAATGGTGTTGGGAAAATTGGACAGCCACGTGCAGAAGAATGAAACTGGACCATTTCTTTACCCCACACACAAAAATAGACTCCAAATGGTTGAAAAACCTAAATGTGAGACAGGAGTCCATCAAAATCCTAAAGGAGAACACAGGCAGCAACCTCTATTACCTCAGCCGCAGCAACTTCTTCCTAGAAACATCGCCAAAGGCAAGGGAAGCAAAATGAACTATTGGGACCTCATCAAGATAAAAAGCTTTTGCACAGCAAAAGAAACAGTCAACAAAACCAAAAAGCAACCAACAGAATGGGAGAAGATATTTGCAAATGACATACAGATAAAGGGCTAGTATCCAAAATGCATAATGAACCTCTCAAACTCAACACCCAAAGAATAAAGAATCCAATCAAGAAATTGCCAGAAGACATGAAGAGACATTTTTCCAAAGAAGACATCCAAATGGCCAACAGACACATGAAAAAGTGCTCAACATTGCTCGGCATCAGGGAAATCCAAATCAAAACCTCAATGAGATATCACCTCACACCAGTCAGAATGGCTAAAATTAACAAGTCAGGAAACGACAGATGTTGGCAGGGATGCAGAGAAAGGGGAACCCTCCTACACTGTTGGTGGGAATGCAAGCTGGTGCAGCCACTCTGGAAAACAGTATGGAGGTTCCTCAAAAAGTTGAAAATAGAGCTACCATACAACCCAGCAATTGCACTACTGGGTATTTACCCCAAAAATACAAATGTAGGGATCCGAAGGGGTACGTGCACCCCGATGTTTATAGCAGCAATGTCCACAATAGCCAAACTGTGGAAAGAGCCAAGATGTCCATTGACAGATGAATGGATAAAGAAGAAATGGTATATATATACAATGGAATATTATGCAGCCATCAAAAGGAATGAGATCTTGCCATTTGCAGTGATGGAACTGGAAGGTGTTATGCTGAGCGAAATAAGTCAATCAGAGAAAGACATGTACCATATGACCTCACTGATATGAGGAAGTTTTAATCTTAGGAAACAAACTGAGGGTTGTTGGAGTGGGGGGTGGGGTGGGAGGGATGGGGTGGCTGGGTGATAGACATTGGGGAGGGTATGAGCTATGCGGAGTGCTGTGAATTGTGCAAGACTGTTGAATCACAGATCTGTACCTCTGAAACAAATAATGCAATATATGTTAAGAAAAAAAAAGAAGAAGAAGATAGCAGGAAGGGAAGAATGAAGGGGGGGAAATCGGAGGGGGAAACAAACCATGAGGGACTATGGACCTCCTGTGTACACTAAGGGCTACCATACTCTAGATGGAGTGTTTTTGTGACTCCTTTTAAGGTAAGGTACCTGGGTTTGTAAATACGTTCCTTCTTAACTGAAAAGGGGACAGGGAAGAGTGGCAATCTCATCTGATATTTTTAAAAAGTACCTGACTTAAAAATAAAATAATAAGCAAAAAGCAGAATCAGAACTATAAATAGAATAAACTGATGGTTGCTAAGGAGAGGGGGTGGGGGTTGCAAAAAATGAGTGAAAGGGGGAGGGAGATATAGGCCTCCGGTTACAGAATGAGTAAGTTACGGGAATGAAAAACAGAGCATAGGAATACAGTCAGTAATATTGTAATAGCAATGTAATGGGATAAATGGTAGCTATACTTGGGGTGAATGTAACATACTGTACAAACTAGTCAAATCACTAAGTTGTATACCTGAAACTAATACAACGTTGTGTGCCAACTATACTCAGAAAAAAAAAAAGTACTGACCTACAAGAAATAGTAAGTTTGTGGACCCTACAAATTACACCAGTTTAATGAAAGATATCAATTCTATTGTTATAACTTATACCAAACAAACAAAACTTCAAAAAGCTAGGGCCATGTCTAAAATAATATCTTCTCTCCAGCTCAAGTATAAGAAATAGAACCTGTAATTAGAAAGCTAGAAAAACAGCATGATAAAGAAGAGATGTTGACCTCTGACAATGGAGGGAGGATTTGACAAGGATTTGGCCCATTTTAGATTTGTATAAAATCTTAGAAAAAATATGAGTGCGTGATTCCTTTGATTCCTGTGACTCAACTCTGTTATTGTCTTAACTTCTGTATCTATATAGGCTAAATATTTTTCTGTAATAGGCATAAGTTCAGCTTTCTTTTCTGTATTTTTGGCATAGTATTCAAGATTCCTTTTTTTTTTTTTTTGCTTACCTGTGGTGTCTTGCACTATTTTTGCATGGATCCTTCTGTGATTCAGATATTCATCTATTATATTTTCTAGGCATTTACAAGAGACTTAAAAATAATTCCCCACCTCAGAAGGTCCACATTCATTCAATATGTGGATGATTTATTGATAATGGATAACACTTTATACGTGCTTTAAAGAAGGTACTTTGGCTTTACTAAATTTGTAAAGGACATAAAGACTCTCTAGATAAATTGCAATGTGTCAAACTGAAGTTAAGTATTTGGAATATTTGTTATCAGCCAATGAATGAAAGACAGTTTCATCCTGGTCAGTCACTTTTACAAATAAAGCAGTCTACCACAAAGCAAGAAGGAAAGCAAACATATGAACCACTATAGTAGAACACTGAGATGGGGATTGGTGAATCCTGGTTTTTCTGTAAAGGCTGTGCTTTTCACTGAAATGTTACAGTGATACACCAGTACCTTTATTGTGGACAAAAGAGGCTGGAAAAGTCTTTCAAACTTTTAAAGTAACCACCATTTCCTTCCTATATTAATTGTTCCTAATTTTGATGAAGTATTAAACCTTTCCTGTCGCAAGAACAAGAGAGCTGCTAGTGACCGTGTGCTTATTCAAATTTAGGCTCTGACTCTATGCCTATTGCTTGCTTTTATGTATTATTGGATTCTGTTGCTTTGGGCATGCCAAGATGTATATTAGTAGTAAAATTTGGCTCTCTTCTGATTGAAAAGGCTCAGGCTTTAACTCTGGGACATCTAACTTATTTAAATGTACCTCATGCTCTTACTGCAATTTTATAGGTTCATAAGGGCAACACTTGTCACTGTGCTGCCAGACTAGCTATGAGCAAGTCTTATTGGCTAATCCTAATATTATTTTAGGCAGTTGTAATCTTTTGAATTCATCTACTCTGTTGCCAGACCCTGACCATATCAGAATATGACTGCCTCATAGCCATAGACAACATACTCGACCACATCTGATTTCCCTAATTATTCTGATATTCCTAGTCCCAGTGTTGATTTACTACTGTTTGCTGGTGGATCTTGTGTGAGAAATACACTGGGATATATAAAAGCATCTTATGCAGTAGTCAGTCCTCATGAGGTATTTAAGTATTCTGTTTTCCCAAAGTAAATCAGCTCAAGTGATAGAACTCATAGCTATTACTCAAGTGATCAAATTAGGTAGCATTCTTAAGTTAATATCTATACTGAAAGTAAACATATATATTTGGGGTCTGTCATGCTATGGCCCAATTAGGAAGAATAGAGACTTTCTAATATCAATGGGAATTAAAATATCACATGGGAAAATAATGATTTATTAGAGTCATTGCCACTTCCTTAATGAATATATATATTTATATATATATCATTATGAAGCTTGTACCAGACAAAAAAAGAAATGCCTAAAAGAAATAAATGTGTAGACTAAGCTGTGAAAGGGCTGCTAAATTTTGTACTGAGGAAACTGAATCCCCACTACTTCTATTTAAGGACTGCTATTCACAGTTATAAAAATATATGACTTCTAAGGAATTAGAAAATTGGAAATCAAGTGGAACAGGGGAATGAGAATTACCTGGTAGTATTGTTCTTGTACCTAAATTTTTGTATATCTAAATGGCTTGTATAATGTCATTAAAAACTTCTTCAAACGAAAGGAATATGCTGAAAGACTTGGAATCTTACCATATTTATAATACGGATCAAATAATTCTCAAAACAATACAAATGTTTGCTGTTCATCAGAAAAATTCTTTATTGGTAACATATAAGAGGTGAAGGAAGCCTATTGAGGTCATTACCTGAGACATGGTACCAAATAGATTTTCTTTAGCTGGTGCCATCAGAAGGTAAGAAGTAGGGGCACCTGGGTGGCTTAGTTATTTAAGGATCTGCCTTCAGCTCAGGTCATGATCTGTGGGTCCTGCAGTGAAGCCCAGTGTCAGGCTCCCTGCTCAGCGGGGAGTCTGCTTCTCCCTCTGTCTCAGACCTTCCTCCCCTGCTTGTGCTCTCGCTTGCTCCCTCTCTCTTTCTCTCAAATGAATAAATAAAAAAATCTTTTTTTTAAATTTTTTATTGTTATGTTAATCCCCATACATTACATCATTAGTTTTAGATATAGTGTTCCATGATTCATTGTTTGTGCATAACACCCAGTGCTCCATGCAGAACGTGCCCTCCTCAATACCCATCACCAGGCTAACCCATCCTCCCACCCCCCTCCCCTCTAGAACCCTCAGTTTGTTTTTCAGAGTCCATCGTCTCTCATGGTTCTTCTCCCCCTCCGATTTCCCCCCCTTCATTCTTCCCCTCCTGCTACATTCTTCTCCTTTTTTTCTTTCTTAACATCTATTGCATTATTTGTTAAAAAAATCTTTTTTAAAAAAAGATAAATATTGTTAGTGAGAGTATGCATGATGTCTTCATGGCCAGAAGTTTTCCCATTAGTTAAAGCAGAAGCTCGAATGATAATCAAGTCCTTACTGAATTATATCATCCCACACATTAAAACTGTTTCCAGTGGCGGAAGTCATTTCACTTCCATTGTAATTCAGGGTCTCTGTATTAGCATACAAATATAATAACGTATCATAATTTTTATCATCTCCAGTCTTCTGGAAAAGTGGAATAAATGAACTATATCTCTAAGAATTATATTGCTAAATTATGTCAAATCATTGTAGCCTATGTTTTTTTACCACTGGTTTTATTAAGAATAAGGCCAACTTCCTCCAAATTAATGTTTGGAAGATCTACAGATTTAGGATTTAAACCTACCCCTTTCCCTGATATCATTAAGTATTCATAGGTAAAATAATTAAAAGGTTTGCTTATTTTCCTATGTTTATTTAACCATGGAGTAACCAGATGTTGGAAAAATCTCCTGAGGAAGTGTTTTATTGATATGGATCAGGAGACCAAGTCTACAACAAAGTGTTATAACAGAATGGATTATCACTGCACTAAGAAAGACCCTTGCTGATAACTCACTTGTTATCAAAGTGAAGAAGAAACTCAGCTGGAGACTGCTTTTGCATTTGAGACAGTACATCTGACTGGATGAGCTGCAGCTCCCTATAAGGGCTGTAAGGTTATACTCTCTAGGCTCTCTAACAGGGGAGCTGAAGAGGAAAGATTTTATAATGGACTTACTGCAGGCAAGATCAGTTTTGTTAGTTTTTGAAAAAAAATATTCTGACAGTAATTTGATATTTGATACTTATATTTCATATCTAAATATGGAGTTATAGTATTATTCCTCATTCTTTTATTTTTTATTATTTTATTTTATTTTATTTTATTTTATTTTATTTTATTTTATTTTATATTCCTCATTCTTTTAAAAAGGAGTGCCTCAACTACAAATTGTCCTATGAGATCAAGGCTGAAGAAACCTTTTTTTTTCTTTTTTTCTTTCCTTCTTTTTTTCCCCCTCTTTTGGCCTATAATGCAACCACGGATGGTTTAAGTTTAAAAGAAATGAAAAACTCCAAGTCTTTCCATAGTCTAAAATCAGTATTAGCAAAATATTAATAAATACACTTTTAAATTCATCACCCGTTATGTTATTGAATATACCAAAAGGAAGGAATTATTCACAATTGAGCTAAAAAAATAATGGTACTAAGGTTGAAAGTCTCATACTGTTATCCTAAGACTCTGGTTTTTATATATTTTAGCCACTTGGGTGTTAACAAAACTGAATATAGATGTAAAATGGAAAAATATTCTGGCCCAGATGATGGGTTGGTTTCTCCAAAAGGCCTGAAATACAGTTTTCTGTAACGATGACTCTATCCTATTTAGAACCTAGCAATCTTCAGTACCTATACGTGAGGACCCTATAATAATTAAATGACTTTATTTCTTAATATTCTTGCATTAATGACATTTGATTTAATTCTATTTGTACATAATAAGCTTTCCCATTTTGAGATATTTTTACACAGGGACTAAAATATGTCCATCATCAAACTCAAAGGGACTTATTAAATACTATATTGGGGGGATAGAATCCAGGACTAGAACTGTAAACTCTTATGATACAGAAATATTGACAAACTTGAGGGTGCCTGGGTGGCTCAGTTGGTTGAGCAACTGCCTTTGCTCAGGTCATGATCCTGGAGTCCTGGGATTGAGTCCCGCATCGGGCTCCCTGCTCAGCAGGGAGCCTGCTTTTCCCTCTGACCCTCCTCCCTCTCATGCTCTCTATCATTCTCTCTCTCTCAATAAATAAATAAAAATCCTTAAAAAAATTATTAAAAATAAAAAGAAATATTGACAAACTTGATACACTGGGACAGTTACAGAAACACATAATTCAGATGCAAATGGGTTGAATCAGAACATAATACAAGGTATAGAGATCAGAGCAAAACTAGAAGATATTTGGGAGAGAATTTGGAATTGGATAGCTTGGAATGAAATCGTGTTCCAACAAAATATAGCTAAAGAATAGTCACAAGCCCCCACCTCTATAACAATAGGACAAATAATTACAGGATATATTTACTATTACTGAACTACAGGATTGTACCTCCTCATGGGAACAGTTGGATATTGGACATCATACTACCTATGGAGAGATTAAAAGATGACGTAAGAAGGTTTATGATATTTATAGAGGAGCTAAAAATGTCATTTACAGATTGGAAGTGTTGAAAAATCAAACCAACATAATTTTCCTTAAGGATATATGCTTTTTCCTATAAAGATATGGGACAAATATGTTAGATGAATCCTTGATATTCAAAGAGTTTTAATTGACTGCAGTTGAAGTGTCAATATTGACATTGATGGACATAAGAAATGGCCAATTGGCTGGGTTTGTCCTTAAGGTTTAAAATGAACTAAAACTTGCTCCTAACAGTTTAACAGTCCTACATGTACCTCCAATAAGCATCTGTAAAGCACTTCAATAATAGATAATGGGCTTGGTGCAGCATGTCTTTCTATATTGGAAACATTATTTGGGAAGACAGGACTATTTCTGTTGGCCCTGATTTAATCTGTAAGAATAAAAAAAAAAAAAACTTGCATAATCGATGAATATTTATAAGAAATATATTGAGCCATGCAAGAAAAATTGTGAATCAAATCTTTAGGCTATCTATATTGACTAGACTATGTTGATTATGCATTAGGTATATTGGGAGATCTAATTGGGAAAATCTAAAATGAAAACTAAAGAATAACTTTCAAATTGTGAAGCACTTAGAAAAATGAGCTACTAAAACTAATCAACTGGTTGTAAAGCTGTTTATATGATGAACAAGAATTCTTACATCTAGCTAATCAAGAATCTGCTTTAAATATATATATATTGTGTATATTTTTAAAACTAGTATTCTTTTAAAATTTTTATTCTATATTATCATTATTTATCATCACTTTATTATGTATACTACTTTGGAATTGTTGGGTATATAGAAAATTAAGAATAGTTCAAAGAGAAATCAACAGTGCAGTATAGATTTATGGAAAATCTGAAACTCTAACATCAAAAAGGAAAATAATTGTGTGTAAAAGAATTTTATCTAACCTTACTGAGGAATGATGAAGGATGTGATAAATTGTATGTGGTAAACACACTGATGGGCATCCATAGGAGGTACTGACAGAATTAATGAGGAGCACAAGGTACAGAGTAAGCCTGGTAATGAATTATGAAAATCAGGACATCAAAATAAGCTCAATCTAACTACTAACATAAATTGAGTACCTATTGATTGTTTCCTAAAAGTAGGATGATATAAAACAGTTGTAGTTTTAATTCCATAACCACAAAGCTGAAAAATTTAGCTTTGTAGCCAATGGCTAGCTGTATTAGTTTTCTTTTGTAACAAAGTACCACAAAAGTGGTGGCTTAGAACAACAAAAATGATCATCTCACAGATTTCCAGGCTGGAATTCTGAGATAAAGGATCAGTTGGTTTGGTTCTTTCAGAGGGCTATGAGGGAGAATCTGTTCCATGCCTCTTTCCTAGCTTCTGGTGGTTTACTGGCAATCTCTGCCATTCTCTGGCTTATAGATGTATCAACTGGATTTCTTCCTTCATCTTCTCATGGCACTTTCCCTGTGTGCCTATCTGTCTCTGAGTACAAATTTCTCCATTTTGTAAGGATACAGTCATGCTGGATTAGGCAATTATATAATCTTAAATTGATCATCTGCAAGGACCCTACTTCCATATAAGATCACATTAACAGGTATTGGGTATTAGGACTTCGGCATCTTTTGGAGGGACATAATTCAACTCATGATTGGCTAACAGCACACCTTTAGCATATTTACTAAATAAAATTAGTTAATTCTTTATTAATTGGTATGTTCCTTTGGGTATTGTTTTCTTTATTTTTTTAATATTATTTGGAATGTTTTAATATCCTCCACATGTCTACCTAACATGGTCAATCTTTTCTCTAGTTTCTTAAACCTATGACATATTTATAATAACCATTTCAATGTCCTTTTTGTTCTATTCTCTTTGCCATTGATGGGTCAGTTTTTTTTTTTTTTTTAAGGTTTTATTTATTTGAGAAAGAGATCGAGAGAGAGAGAGAGCGCGCGCACACACAAGCCGGTGGAGGGGCAGAGGGAGAAGCAGACTTTCCACCGAGCGGGGAGCCTGATGTGGGGCTCGATCCCAGGAACCTGGGATCATGACCTGAGCCAAAGGCAGAGGGTTAACTGACTAAGCCACCCAGGCGCCCCCTTGCTGGGTCAGTTTTGATAGATTAATTTTTTTCTAAATATGAGTTGTAATTTCCAGTTTCCTTTTGTGACCAGTAATTTTTGATTGGATGCAAAGCTATGTCAATTTTGCCTTGTTGAATCCTGGATACTACTGTACTCCTATAAATATTCTTGAACTTTCTCTGGCATGTAGTTAAGCTATGTGGAAACAGGGATAGGGCCTTGGTTCTACGTTTGTTAGGTGAAATGAGTGAAGGCTTCAGTTTAGGCTAATTTCCCCCATTAGTAAAGTAGCTCCCTCTTTAGTAATCTACCTGAAGTCCTTTCAGTTATGAAGTATTTCATTCTACTGATGGTGACAGAAACTATCCCTGGCCTTTGATAGTTCCAGAAGTTCTCCCGCTAGTCTTTGTGTGCTTTTCCTGCTCTTGAGTCATTTTCTCACATGCATATGATAGTACTGAGCTGAACTGGAGGAGGCACCTTCTGCAGATCTTGAGAATTCTCTACTCCCCAGGGTTCTGCTATGAAAACTCTAGTCATTTTGCCTCACTGAATGCTGAGCAGCTTATCTTCATCCGAGGGAGAACACTGGGTTCTGCCTGCATTTCCTCTTTTTGCACTGTTATCTGGATACTCTCTCTCTAGGCAGTAAGTTGGACTAATCAAAAAGCTCACCTAATTTGGTTACTCTCTCTAAGGAGTCACTCCCATTTATTGTCTTATGCCCAATGTCTTCAAAACCATTGTTTCATATATTTAGTCAGAGTTTCCCCAGGTTTGAGGGCCTGGTTTGGTTCATTGTTACTTCATTATTACTGCAAATATATGTTGATTTTTGCAGGATTTTCTTACATCTTTTTTTCTTCTTTTTTCTTTTAACTTTATACCGTAACATCTTACCACCTACCACATAGCTTGTCTATTCCACTTCTAGATGTTTATTCAAAAGCAATGGAAGCATATGTCCATATGAAAACTATGCAAATTTATTACACAGATGTTCTTAGCTGTATTCACAATGCCCCAAACTGGAAACAAACTACAAGTACACATATGTATATACATACATACACACATATGTATACATATACACAATGAAGTACTATTTAATAAAAAAGAATGAACTATTGCTTCACACTACAAAGTAGATGAATCTCAAAATAATTATGCCAAATGAAAGAAACAAGATGAAAAGTACATATACTCTATTGTTCTACTTATATGAAATCTGTATACTTATTTATTTATTTACTTATAGTTATATAAAATAGATTGCCAGAGATTATAACCTAATCTATAGTGAAAGAAAGCAGATTAACACTTGCCTGAGAATAGGGATGGTGTTGAGAGGACCAAAGCGGGGGAGTACAATATAGAACACAGGAAACTCTTGTGGAGATTGTTTAATATCTTGTTTGTGGTGATGTTTCACAGGTGTATTCTTGCATTACAAACATATCAAGTTATACTCTTTAAATGCGTTTAAGTTATTTATGTCACTTATAGCTCAGTAAAGCAGTTAAAAAATTAAGAACAAAAGAAAAGAAAGTACATAGTTCATGAAATTTTTAAAAATTAAAAGTAGGGGCACCTGGGTGGCTCAGTCGGTTAAGTGTCTGCCTTCGGCTCAGGTCATGATCCCAGGGTCCTGGGATCGAGTCCCATATCAGGCTCCCTGCTCAGTGGGTAGTCTGCTTCTTCCTTTCCTTCTACCCCTCCCCCTTGCTCCTGTGCTCGCTCTCTTTCTCTCTCTCTTTCTCACACGCATGCTCTCTTTCTCTCAGATAAATAAAATCTTAAAAAAAAATAAAAGATATTTTTATTAAAAAGATAGTAACTTGATGCAGAAATATATTATTAATTTTTAAATCCTTAACTTTTAGTAGTTTTACTTATTCTATTTATTTATATTTTATTTATATGTATTCATTTATTTGTTTATAATTTATTATATTTATTTAGTAGTAGTGATGATTTTATTTATCCTTCATGTACAAACACACTTGCTACATTTCAGAAAAGCATACTTGGTTTTATTATATATACTTATTGTTTATTGTGTATTTTCAGGAGCTTTTGATTTTAACATTTAAAAATATATATATCTATGTATGCATTCTATATAATGGTGTTTGCATTGAATGTGGAAAGTTGAAACCCAAACTTCTTCAAGGGACAGTATTCCAGTGGTTGCAAATATGATATTTTATCAGTATAAAATAAATATTTTTTCAAATAAAAATTGTAAAAAATAGTTAGAAATAATACCATTAGCATTCATATTGAATTCAAAATATTCAATAATATATTATCTTGCTGGAGTTCCATTAGCATCTCATCACTTAATACACAAATATATTTTTAAATGTTGCTTCAGTGAAGTCAGTAATATTTGTGAATGTGGAAAACAAAGTTAACCATTATAATACAATGAAGATCAATACTATATTACCATTTCTGGGAAAGTGGCTCTGCTAACAAAAAAGCTTTCAAGAAGTTAGTTTGTGGGGCGCCTGTGTGGCTCAGTCATTTAGTGTCTGCCTTTGGCTCAGGTCATGATCCCAGGGTCCTGGGATCAAGCCCCACATGGGGCTCCCTGCTTGGCGGGAAGCCTGCTTCTCCCTCTCCCACTCCCCCTGCTTGTGTTCCCTCTCACTCTGTCTCTCTCTCTCTGTCAAATAAATAAATAAAATCTTAAAAAAAAAAAAAAGAAGTTAGTTTGCAATACTTTTTAACAGGGCAATACTTTTCCCATTATAAGGTCATTGATGATGAGATGTCAAAAGAAATCATCATTCTATGTCCCAACAATGAACTAAACAAAATCATTATTAAAAATCAAGCATAGAATGGCAGTTATTCTGAAATATTTCTTTAAAAAAATTCTATTCACTCTTCCTAAAACCATCTTTTTCTCTCTCTCTCTCTCACACACACACACACACACACACACACACAGAGTGACTTATTCCACCAACTAGGACATGCAATAACTCCTCCTAGAAAGACAAATAAATGCTTAACTTATCCTCTTTTACTACAAATTTTCAGCATAATGGATTATTTTAATAGTCACCTCTGGGCGCCTGGGTGGCTCAGTTGGTTAAGCGACTGCCTTTGGCTCAGGTCATGATCCTGCAGTCCCTGGATCGATTCCCACGTCAGGCTCCCTGCTCAGCAGGGAGTCTGCTTCTCCCTCTGACCCTCCCCCCTCTCATGTGCTCTCTCTCTCTCATTCTCTCTCAAATAAATAAATAAAATCTTAAAAAAAAAATAGGCACCTCTAATGATAGCATTTAAGTGATTTTTTTCACATCTTTTAGAGGGATTCATGAATTTGTTATTTTTTCAAAATATTACAATTAGTTACGATCCTTTCTATTTTTGTTTCAGATGATCTCAAATTTAGCTAGTGGAATCTCTTCAAGCTTGCTCATAGATACTTGCCCAAATTTTCTTACTATTTGTGTTCTTTTTTATTTCAGTCCTTACAAAATATATCTGCTAGTGATCTGCAATAAGTCATTTCTCCAAAGAGTTTTCTAGTTTTCTTTAGTGAAACTAAGATGTTTTTATTAGTGTGACTATTACTATGAAAGTGACATTTCTTGTCAATTTCAGTATAGCTATACATATATATATATATATCAGGGTCCTGGGATCAAGTATATATATATATATATATATATATATATATATATATATATATATAAAAGCGTGGATGGGTTGTGAATATACACATACAGATATGTGGATATGGATAAAACATATTTACATTTATATTAAAATACACAATTTTATATATGTCAAATTTGAATGAAATCTCTTTTATCTCCATCCACTGAAATATCATCCATATGTGTGCATTGACACCAATAAAAAAGATGATATACTCTATATTGATACTCTGCCCCTAGATTTTTTTCATGAAACAATATATCCTTAAAATCATTCCATAATAGTATATAGAGACTTTATTCATTTTTTTTTTTTTTTTTAGAAATGCATCCAATTTTATTGTGTGGATATTCCTCAGTGTATTTGATCATCCCCTATTGATAGACATGGATAATTTCCAAATTGCTAATATTAAAAATAATGCCACTATGAATAACTTTGGCATACATTGTTTTGTATTTGTTAAGGCATTTGTTTAGATTTCTAGAATTGGCAAATGCATATCTAACTTAATAATATATTGACAAATCAACTTATATAGCATTGTGACATTTTGCCACATTAGCCAGCAATATATGAATGTTTTTAATATTGTCTTGCTAATAGTTTATGCATTCAAACTTTAGATATATTCCTAATATAATATTTGAAAATTGATAGTTGAGCTTGCTTTTTACATGGAGTAAGTTAGGATATGTATGTTTTCAAATGTTTAAGGACTATTTGCAAAAGTTAGAATATATTAAAAGAATAAAGTCCTAATAGAAGAAAAATATGGAAAACATTTTATGTAAATTATTAGAAAATGATAATAATGCTCAAGCTATTGAAAAGTAACATTTTGGAGCACCTGGATGGCTCAGTCAGTTGAGTCGGACTCAAGGTCATGAGATCAAGCCCTGTGTAAGGCTTCACGCTCAGCTGGGAGTGTGCTTGAGATTATTTTTCTCTCCTCCCTCTGCCCCTCATCCTGCTTGCATGCTCTCACTCTCTAAAATAAGCAAATAAATCTTTTTTTAAAAAAGTAACACTTTGGGGCACCTGGGTGGCTCAGTTGGTAAAGTGTCTGCCTTTGGCTCAGGTTATGATCTCAGGGTCCTGGGATCGAGTCCAAAGTTGGGCTCCCTGCTCAGTGGAGAGTCTGCTTCTTCCTCTCCTTCTCCCTCTGCCCCTTTCCCGCTCATGCTCACACTCTCTCTCTCTCTTAAATAAATAAAATCTTTAAAAAAATAACGTTTTTATCATAATTATGTAATTTATTTTTAGGCCATTTATTTTAAGAACTGTTGAAAATTGTTATTGGAGGATATCTTAGAAATGATCTCATTCAGGAATCTCAATCTATAGAGTAAATATATATATAAATATATATAATTATATATAAATCTCAATTTATATGTCTATGTAGCCTTAACTTCAGTCAAAATATAGAATATTTTCATCACCCCAGGAATTCCATCTTCTCTTCCCTGTCAATCTCTATCTCTACACAACAACTATAACTAGAGAGCTTTATAAATGGAATCATCCAGTCTGTACTTTTTTCTTCCTCTTCTTTATCTGGATCTTTTCATATAGTGTCTCTAGGATTTACCGAACTTGTTTTGTATGGTTTATTCCTTTTATTGCTGAGTAATTACTTCAAAAATATACCACAATTTGTTTATCCTTTCTCTTGCCAGTGAATGTTTGGATTATTTCTAGCATTTGACTATTATGAATAAAGTCACTATCCATATTCTCATAAAGGTCTTTTTGGATATGTGTACAATTTTACTTCTCTTGGGTGGGATAGCTAAGTCTATTCAATGTTTACATATATGAAGTTAAATGAATGTTTATTGTTATATGAAACTGCCAAACAGAAAGTAGTTGTATCATTTATAAATCCAATGGCAATGTATGCAAATTTTGACTGTTTTGAATCCTTGTCAGTTTTTAGTTTTGTGTACTTTTTAATTTTAACCATTATGAAGAATATGAAGCTGTCCGTCATTGAGGGTATATTTTGCAATCCCTGAACGTTAGTAATGTTGAATATCTTTTAATATTTATATTGGCCATATCTCATAATATGCTGTTTTTTGATGAGCATATAGTTTAATTTTGATAAATACAATTTTGGTGAATTGATTCTGATCAATTCAATTTGATGAATGAATTCAAGTATTATTATTTTTTTATATTTAGTGCTTTTTAAAAAATCTTTTTTCTAATTTTGATATAATTACAGAATATTTCGCAGAAAGTTGGCTAATTTTGTAGAGAGGTTCCATGTATCCTGCACATAGTTTGCTCAAATGAAAATACCTTATACTACAACACAGAAGCCCATGAAATTGGTATTGATACAATCCAAAGAGTATTAAGATTTCACTGCTTTTCACATACTTGTGTGTGTGTGTGTGTGTGTGTGTGTGTGTGTGTTTAGGACAATGGAATTTTATCATGTTTGTAGATTCACGTAACCACCACCACAACCAAGATGCAGAGGCTTCTGCATGCTCTTACTTTGGAGGCACCACCTACCATCACCCGCTCCTAAGCCCTGTCTTCCATCTCTTTCTGTATAATGTGTGACTTACGTGATTGAATTTTTTCACTGTGTAATTTTCTCCAGATCCATCTAAGTTGTTATATGTATCAGTAGTTTGTTTCTTTGATGAATAGAATTCCATGATGGGGATGTATCACAGTTTAAGCATTTACCCATTTAAGGACATTTAACATGTGTCCCGTTTTGGACAATTATGAATAAAGCTGCTATGAATATTTGTGTATATGTTTTTATATGAATATAAGTTTTCATTTTCTGGGATAAATACCAAAGAATAAAATTACTGGGCTGTATGTGGATTTCCATGTTCAGTTTTATAAGAAATTGAAGACTGTTTTCCAGAGTCATTGTATCATTTTAAATTCCCACCAGCAATGTATGAATGCATATAGTGTATTTTATGTCTTGTCAGAGAAATATTTCCTTACTATGGGTTTGAGATAGTTTTCTGTTTGTTTGTTTTTTTCTGGGAGCTTCAGAATTTTAACTTTTACATTTAGGTATATGACAAACTTCATATTAATTTTTGTTTGTGGTATGCAATCAAAGTAGTGGTTCATACTTTAGACTTAATTATCTAGTATCTCTGGTTGAAAACCCTTTTCTTTCTCCACTAAACTGCAATTATATATGTGACAGTGTACTTTTGGACTCTGCTATGTTTTATTGATATATACACCTATCCTTATGGCAGCATATTTATTGATTACAATAGGTTTATAGTAATTTGTTAAATCAGGTACTATAAGCACTCCAGTTTTAATTTTTTAAAAGAGTGCATGTGATATTCCAGTTTCTTTTCCTTTCCATACAAATTAAACAACAACAACAACAACAACAACAAAAACAGTATGCTGTTTTTAAAAATAGTCTGTTATTTTATTGAGATTTCACAAATCTACAGATGGAAAAATAGATCATAAAAATATTGAGCTTTCCATTCCAATATCATTGTATATGTCTCCATTTAATTAGGTCCTTTTATTGTCTCAACAATGCTTTGTATTTTAAAATTATAGATCTTGCACAGTCCTAATAAATCTATCCTTATGTATTTTAATAATCTTTACTGAGGTCTCATTGACACATAATAAATTACATGTGTTTAAAGGCTATCCTGAATTAAGCTTAAACACACACATGAATTTGTGTGTACAATCAAGATAATGAACATAGCAGTCACCCCCAGAAGTTTTCTCGCATGTCTCTATCTCATGCCCCCACCCCCAGGCAACAACTAATTCTTTTGTCACTGTGCATTAGTGCACATTTTTTTACTATTATAGAAACCAAATCACACAATGTGTATTTTTTAAAACTAGCTTCTCTCATTCGGCATATTTTTATATTCATCCATTTTGAGGTGTGTATAAATTGTTCATTCCTTTCTGTTGCTGAGTAATATTCAGCTGCATGACTATACCATACTTTATTTATCCAGCTGTCTGTTGAGAAACATTTGGATTATTTCCAGTATTTGACTATTACCAATAAAACTTCTATGATAATGTGTACAAGTATTCTTTCATTTTCTTGATATATGTATGACATATGCTTTCATTTTATTGGTTAAATAATTAGGAGTGGAATGGCTTCATTACATAATGTGTAGGGGGAAATAATTCAATATTTTGTCATTAAGTATGTTAGCTGATATTTTTTGAAGATTATCAGGTTTGGAAAGTTCCTTTTGTTCCTAGTTTTCAGAGAATTTTGTCTATTTTACTGATTATAAGAGAAAAGTATATCTACATAAAATTGTGTATTTGTCTGTTTCTCCTTTGTGTTCTGATACTTTTTGCTTCAGATATTCTGAATCTCTGTTAGTTGTATACAAATTTAGGCCTATGATGTCTTTTTGAAATATTGACCCTTTAATGATTATAAAATATACTTTTCATTACTAATAACACTCCTTTTCTTCAAGCCTATATTACCTTACATTAATACAGACATGTTATTTTTCTAACGCATAATGTTTGTATGGAACATAATTTTCCATTATTTGACTTTCAACATGTCTACATCCCTATATTTAAAATGCTTCTGTAGTTAGCATCATATATTTAAGTCAAACTTACTTGTTCTATTTGAAAAAATATAATGACTTTTTGGGGGGTGTTGTCCATTTAAATTATTTTGACATGAATGAGTTTGTTGACCATCTTGCTAATTGTTCCCTCTATTTCTTTTATTCTTTGATACTTTTTTTACTATTTATCTTCTTTTGGTCAATCTATTTTACTATTCCATTCTTTTTTGTGTACCGGTTTTAAACTTTGTCTCTTTGTGCTTTTATTTAATAGTTGATTTAGATAATGTACTATACATTCTTACTGTGATCTTGAGTTAATTTTATACGACTTTAAATAATGTATATCATGTAGTGGCATGTAGTTTTCTTCTATTTATAATCACAGCTGTAGTTTGTGCTATTTTTGTGAAATATTTCACTTCTAGAAATGCTAGAAACCCTGCAGCATATTATTTTAGTTTTGCCTTTGAAAAGTAAATTGACTATAAGATGATTTAAAAAGAGACAGGAACAATTCTATTTGAGAAATTATTCACATATGTACTATTTTCAGTAGTATTTCTTTCATGCTATGGGTCTGAATCCACATATAGTCTGATTCCTATTAAGCATAAATAATTTTCTCTATGATTTTTTGTGCTGGTTTCTCAGAATTCACTTATTTGACATAGACTTTATCTTTGATTCTGAAAGATAATTTCACTGTTAGTAGAATCTATATTGACAGTTGTGTTTGTTTCTTTTTTTCAGCACAGTAAAGAATGTTTCATTGTCTTCTACATTCTATTTTTTGTGACACAAAGTTAGCTATCAATGTTAATTTTGATCATCTTTTTTTTTTCTCTAGCTGCTTTTATTTTCTCTACATCTTTGTTTTTCATCATTTAAACATGGTATTCTGGGTATACTTTTTTATATTTATTCTGCTGTGGTTTGCTATAATTTCTGCACACATAGTTGGATTTTTTGTTTGTCTTAATAAAACTTAGAAAAATGTTGGCCCATAATTTTCAAATGGACCTTGAGAGCTTGTTTGGAGGTTCTAGCAGGGGAGCGCAGCTACTCGTATACCCTTGACCGAAGAACGGTCCTCCTCTATCGGGGAAGGTCGTCCTCTTCGACCGAGCGCGCAGCTTCGGGAGGGACGCACATGGAGCGGTGAGGGAGGAAGGGGACACCCGCCTAGCCAGCCAGATCAGCCGAATCAACCCTGGCGATCAATGGGGTGACAGATGTCGCAGCCAGATCGCCCTCACATCCGGCCCATAATTTTCAAATGTTTTTTTCTGCCCTATTTTCATTTTCTTCTCCTTCTGGGACTTGGATACACATTTGATAGACTACTTGATATTGTTGGACAGGTCTTTAAGTCTTCTCTCATTTTTTTTCAAACTTTTTCTTTCTGTCTGTGCTTCCATTTGGACAATTCCTGTTGACTTTTCTTTATTCCTATTGATCCTTTCTTTTATTGTGTTTACTGTACTGTTTATCCAGTTCACTGAGGTATGGTGTGAGTGTGTACATGTGTGTGCATTTGGCATTGTCTTTTTTACTTCTAAGATTTCTATTATGTATTTTCATGAAAATGTCCATACATCTCCTAAAATATCCCATCTGCTGATTCGTTTCAGTCTTTCTTTGTAGATTCTCTAACATAGTTATCATAATAATTTTAAATTTATTTTTTACTAATTATAACACCTTAGGTATTTTGGATTTGTTTATATTGATTCTGTAGCCCTTTATGTGGATAACATTTTCCTATAATTTCATATGCCTATTAATTTTTTATTTCAAACTGGAAATTGTCAATCATGTATTGTAGGTAAAGTCTGAAATCTTTAATCTCCTAAGAAGTTTTAAATTTTGTTCCAGTAAGCAGATAAACTACTGTAAGATCATCTTGCTGTTATGGATGATTGTTTTTGCATTTAATGTGGGAATTGTCCTTAGTTATGGAATCTGATCCTAATTTCTAACATGTGGCCTTTCTTTAATTTTATTCACAAGTCTGAGGTGTTTACCAAGTCCCTCTGACTTGGCAGGACTATAGCTTTAAACACTGTATACCCAGTGGCAGTCAGTTGATGAAATCTCTGCTGAGAATTTTTAGTCTTCTGTCTGTAGTATTTCCCTGGGCTGCTTGGAGTCTTTCCCCTCAGAATTACAGGTCTGGTATGGAGCAAGCATGTGTGGTATGTTTCTAATCAGATCTAGGACTCCTACCTTTGTGGCTCCATACTTTTCAATTGCTTTTGCAGTCTCAAACTGTAATCTCTGACTCCTCAGCCTTAAGTGACTACTTTCTGTTTGAGCCTCACCTCTGAAACATCCTGAGAATAGAACGGCACTTTCAGAAACAAAGCTGAATGAGTGTAGATTTCACCTATCATGTTTACCTTCTCTCAAAAGTCATATTCCCTTCAGACTCTGCTACCTTCAAATAGTTTTGTTTTTTGTTTCTGAGTTTATAATTGTTATCAGCAGAGAGATAGGCTACTCCAGTAACAGTTTTTCTACCATAACTATAAACTGGGATGCAAACCATCCTTACTAACTATATTACTAATCATTTTTTGGCACAGAGCATTTTAAACTCTCAAGAATATCCCCTGCCTAGGTGATTTAAAGTTTACAATGGCAGAAGGAAAAAAAAAGTCCACACACTTTCTGAAAACAAACAAACAAACAAAAACATGTATATGTCTTAGCTATTGTTTTCCTGAAAACTGAGATCATCTTACTGTTGACAGCTATAACAAGAATAAAGTAAGTGTCTTAGTTGTTCTCTCACCAGAGAAGATACACAAGTTTGTGGAACCCGTCACACTAGCATGGGTGCTCTGCAGAAGACTCTGACAGTGCCTGAGAAAATGGCAAAATTTCAGAGAAGAACTGCGTCCTGCTGGGGATGTCAGAATAGAGCACAGTAGAATAGAGATTAGGGGTTCCGCCCACCACTTCCTCTGCCCTAGGCTCTCTGTAAAGCCTGCTTTATTCATGTGTGATTCTAGAAGAGTATACTTAGGGAAGCTCAGGTGATGACTGAGGTTAAATTTCTGCCAGTTTGGTAGAATGGGAGCTTGTATCAATTTTAATTTGTTCAAGTTAAATAATAAAGTGTATTTATGCAGACAGTAGTTCTTTGATTGAGATTTATAACTGATACATTTCTGGAAAGGATGACACAATAAACATTCTAAAATATCTCGGCCTAAATAAACTAAATTAGCTGGATGAGAGGAAAGTTGTTATTAGTTTTGTATTTTTGTTTGCAGATACATAAAATCGTTTTAGACAGATATATTACACTAATACTAGAGGCAAGAAGAAGAGCATAAACTAGAAATGAAGGAAATAAAATCTGTCCTAATATGTGAAGTCTTTAACCAGCTATTTTTTATATATTACCAGGGATAGGTAGGGGATAGTGGATAGGATAGGAAACATGATGTAGGGAAGAGGAGATTAAGACACATTCCTGAACTTTAAAATGTTTCATATAGTCAACCTGGCTGTTATATACAGAAAGTTTCTATTTAAACTTTGTAGTACACAAGAATATAATTTGAAGAAATCTATTTGAAGAACACAAAATAGTTTACAGATCAATTCCAAAGGATTAAGAACAAATCAGGGCAAATGAGAAAAACTAAGGGCAAATTTTGGTAGCTCAGCTTCACTTAAGCAGTAATTGAATATTAAAAATTTTTTTAAATTCATCCAAATTACTATTTATGAGATCTATTAGATTTGTATCTTCACTCTCTTTGCAAGATTTGGCCATAATGAGTCGATTTTCCACGTTAGTTAAAAATGCAATAGGATTCTGCAGTTATAATTCAGGTTGACATTTGACATATGATGTCATAGGGTAGTCTGGTCCAAACCATTCATAAGTCGTACATATGAACTGGGTTAATGACCTAAAGTATTTTAATGCAATTTAGATGTCATATTAACCATTCCATGAAAAAATTTTAAAAAGCTGGATTGAGTTTGGCAAATGAACTTGTTTTTTCAAATGTTTCCTTTCATGTTGGAATGAAATGATGCAAAAGGAAAGGCAAGTGCACACGAAAAAGTTCTCCTATGTCTCCATGTTTCATAAGGATTTGATTAGTCTAAAAGTCGATGGTCTAGAAGTAGAGGAAGCTAATGGTTTTGAATAATGCATTTTCTAGTACTTTTATGGAGTGATTACAATTATTTATTTATTTAATATCACTTTATTATCTAGTAGAAAACAGTTAACTAAATCCAGAAGTTTTCTTACAGTTTTGCTTATCACAAATTAATTGTGTTTCTTTAAACAAACACCAATTTTTGTATTAAATATTTCCTGCGTACTTAATATATGCTAGCTACTCTTACTGATTAATATCAAATTTTTAAAAAAAGATTTATGTATTTATTTTGAGAGTGTGCATATGTGCACTAGAGTTGGGGGAGGGGCAGAGGGAGAGGGAGAAAAGCCTCAAGCAGACTCCCTGCTGAGTGCAGAGCTCCTCCTGGGACTGGATCCCATAGGCCCTCAGATAATGACCTGAGCCGAAACCAAGAGCCCCCTCTTAACCAACTGAGCCACACAGGCGCCCCTGTCTTGTAGTCAAGCTGTCAGATATTTACTAGTAAAACAGGGCATCATGTAATAGAGGATAATGATAAAGTTTTAAGAATTCAAATAGAAGATACTGAAGTAAAGGAAGCAGAAAGGACTGAATGTTTACCGTGGACTTAACACATTAAGAAAAGAAAAACAAAGGCAATGAGATATCAAACTTTGTCGGTTACTGTAAATTAGAAAAGAGGAATCAAAGATGCCAGAGAAAAGAACAAGTATATAGGATCATGATTATGTAGGAAAAAGAATGTCTTAGATAGCTTTTTGAACAGATGTCGTTACCCATGGCATACTGGCTTTTTTGTGCACTGTGTGATTTTGAGCATAGGAATATTTGCTATGTTTAATCATCCCAGAGCTGTGCACATAGGCTAGTGGAAAAAGAACTACCTTATTTGCTATGAATACTGTAAGTGAACAAACTGCAATGAGAACAAAGATAAGGAACAAGCTAATCTTTAAATGCTAAGAGAAAAATGCAGCACCCAGGCTAGTTCTTGCATATATAACATGTTGAGAACTATGGGGAAGTTTAAGCAGGGCCTTTCTTTGGGGCCTCCTATGTTAAAGTGTGGTCAGAACAATTTTACCTAGCGAGAAGATGACACTTGATAGAAATGGTTTTCTGGGGCAGGGGTGTTTCTAAGTAGAGTGAGCCATAGATGAGATTTACTTCCAATAAACGATCAATGTGTTTTTATTACCAACTTGTACTTGGCAATATTGACTCAACTTCCACATAGCTCCACAATGCTGAAGAAGGGCAGAATTTGATCTAGCAAAATGTGGTAGCTTTGCAACCTCATCCTCTGCCATCTACTTGGTTTCTTCCCACCTTCCCTACCTGCTGTTATCTCTTTTATCTATCTGTGGGAAGACAAACAACCTTGATTTTCAAATTCTCACTTTACATTGAATCTTTGTGTGTCTGATACCTTAGGAAAAGCATTTGTGCTTTATAATCATGTATTTGTATTTTTTTTTCTTTTTCTGTATTGGTTGACTCAGGACTATTTCAACTTCCATATCTGCCTTGTCAATATCAAGATGTCATTTCAAAACATGTGAATATTATTAGAATATATAAAACCCAATATACATTGTACAACATGATTTTTAAGGTCTAATAGTGTGATGATTTCATATATGTACATATTGTGAAATGAATACAACAATTAAGTTAATTAACACATGAATCTACTCACGTAGTTTTCATTATGTGTGTGTGTGTGGGGGGCAGGTTGAGAACCCTTAAGATCTATTCTCTTAACAAATTTCAAGGACATAATACAGTATTTTTAGCCCTAATCACCATGCTATACAGTAGACACTGGAACTTATCATATAAGTAAAAGTTTATACCCTTTGACTATACAGTTTTTTCATATACAATTTGCCAGTCATAACTCAATAAAACTTGAAAAATGTTAAATAAATTAAAAGTCAAGGAAAAAATAAAAAAAAATAGAAATGTTGTTATTGTTTAAAGGACCATGGATTATGTATGTCAGCTTCTATGATGCTTATAAGTAAAAACAATTAAGGAGTTTCTACCCATAGTGTCATCCAGTGTATTAATTCCCAGCATATTACTATTTCCAAAGGGGAAGATTTTTCAGTATAATATTCTACCACAAACTATTTTCATACAAAATAATATGTTATGTTACCTTAACAGCTACAAGTGCCTTGAGAAGAACAAACATCTTACAAAGTCAGATACATAGAGCTGCAGGGCTAAGAAAACATGCAGGACAGCACATACAAACAGCCAATACCTTTCACTATCTTAGTGAAAATGAGTACATAAATCCTAGAGGTATGGCAAAAGATGCTTATTGTTAACAAGAAAAGCAGAGAGTGGATTTAATTCTTCTATCCTTTACCATAGAAGTTAAGGAGAGATATATTATACATTTAAGCAAGAGAGAGAAAATATTTTACTCAAGACCACCCAGGTGGTAATTTGATTGAGCTAAGGTATGAAACCAGGTGTCTTTACTAACTATATTCAAAAATTTATTTCCAAGGAAGAAAATTTGGCAGAAAATGGTGAGGGTATAAGAGAATATTAAGAGAAGCATAATGAAGAGGCATACAAACCAGTCTATGGCAGAGTTTTTAATGAGGAGAAAAAAAAAAACGGGGTAATATAATCTTGCTGTTGTTTTCATTGTATATGTTTGAAACTAAGTCATTTCATTGTTTTATATAATCATGATTAGATTAATTGGTATAATTCTTGTTCTTTACTAAAATCTTAAAGCATCTCAATCTTTTTTCTTTAAGAAATGTTTGAGATGAATGAGTAGCTGAGTAAGATGGAATGAGGGAGTCCTCCTGACAGTGATAACTCTCTGTGCGCCGTGGGAAATATTAGGTAAGTAGCTCTTCTACAAAATGCGGCTTTAATAAGTATTTTTTTTTCTGTTACTGTCTGCTACATATTATATATTAATAAACTTTTAAATGTTTTTCTTTCCCAAAAGTTCTTTGGTAAGTAGATATTAGAAATTAGAAAATATTTCCCCATAGTAGTAATGTTATTAAGAGTATTCATGTTTTCAAACCATCTCCCAAATCATTACTTACTCTAAAGTGTAGTAATAAAACATAATAGAAAACAGCTCTCATGCAATATTACTAATTAGACAAAACAGAAAACAATAAAATGTAATAAGAAGTAATTTATCTTGATGCTGATATGTAATGATTAGCAAGACCCTAGTGAAAAGAAAATAAGGAAGTAGAAGAAAACATTTTTACATTTACAGAAGGAGACTTTGGGCCTTTTTAAAGGCTTTAATGTATTGTTGTTGTTGTTAATTATTTCCTTTCCTTGATTCAACTTTTAAAATTTTGAAAACCATTATCTGCTCATTTTATGTTGTGCTGTTATAGATTCTTACGTATAAGACAATTCGATGATTTTAATAGAATTTTTTTATTGTTCTGGCCTGATTGAGGTTATCAAGTGATCCATATTATTGCACTCAAAATAGAAATAGCATCTAGTAACTGAATCAGAGAGAAAAGTGAGTTGAGCAAATATTCTTATATTTTGTAATGAATAGTGATGGTATTTTTATACTAGCAGTTTTCTTGTTATCTGCTTCTAAATCTTTGCTAATTAGAATGGCAAGTCAGTTATGGAAAGGGTAAGCAATACAACAGTAGTTATCGAACTTTGAAGTTTAGCAGTAGGGAACTAAGATGATAGAGGGGATAAATTGTCTTTTATCTCTCAGGTTGCTGGTATAACATATTTCAGTGAATAGACACTGAGTATCAACAGAACATTTGCAGATTAGACTCTTACAGATTTTTAAAAAATTATTATCATTGATTCTAGCTACTAATATTCCAAGGAGTGTTGTATAGAGTTTTGTGGTCAAAACACCTTTCTATGAGTTATATCACTCTCTCATGGAATTTTGGAATAGTTTGAAGGTTTTGTTTTGTTTTGTCTTACACCAGACAAATGCCAGTAAAGAGAAAGAGAATAGCCCACTTCCAACCGACAGAATTATGACAGGCCTTAGGAAGTAGAATTCTAGCAATAGTGAGGGAAATCTGAAACTCCTCATTCATAGACAGAACCTTGGGACCACTTCGGAAGGGGACCACTGGGAAACACAGGCTGGAGTAGGAAGGATCATAAGAGGGAGGGGCTTGAGAAAGGATGCTTTAAATTTAAAGCCAGGGGTGTCAAGACCTATGTTTACCCCATAGCTTTGTATGCATGAAACGGACTTGAATCATCACAGAAAAGACTTTGAACATTTAAATATAGCTTAAAAACCAATGTTCAGATTTCAGACTGGGAATTATAGATAAGGATGGGCCAAAATACTACTGCAAAGGTAAACTAAATAGACACCAGAAGCAAAGCCAGCAGAAAATTGGTAGACATTTTGTCTTAACCTAACATGATGACTGCCTGCTAAAACAACAAAAATCAATATTATCTACAAATTGTAAACAGGACCCAGAATCACATGACATTTCAAATGACAAGGATACATACCAAATTTTTATAATTTTAATAATTTAATAGTTACAATCTCAACAGCTCAAATCTCAATCTCAACAGATCAAATGTTGGAATTATAATGTAAAACATGAAAAGAAATTTAAAAAGAGAATTTTAGGAATCAGTAGAACAATGTCAAAAATTCTAATATTCATGTGATAGGAGTCTGAGAAGGAGAAGACAGATTGCTGCAGACAAAAAACAATTAATAATTGAAAAAGTCCCAAATTTGGTTAAAAATAAAAATGCACATATTCAGGAGCACAGCAAACCCCAAATAAAGAAATCCAAACCAAGTGACATCATAATCAAATATCTGAAACCAAAAATAAAGAAAAAAATCTTGTTAGCGTTCAGAAAAAAGCAACACATTACGTATAGGGAAACTGGTTAGAATAATTTAGCAGATTTCTGATCAAAACCCATTGAGTCAAGAAGACAACGGGATAACATTTTTCAAGTACTGAAACAAAAGAATAATCAGTCAGTAAAATATCCTTCAGAAGTATAGGTAAAATAAAACACCTCAAATGAAGGAAAATAGTATTTATAATATTAGTATTTTAAAAGAAATGCTAAAGGGAATTCCTCATGTGGATGGAAGGAGATAGCAGAGGGCATCCTGAAATGCCAGGGATGAATGACAAACAACATAGATTTTAAATTACTGGGTGAATAAATTATTTTTCAACTCTGGAGTTTGTAAGAAATGGAAATCTGTTAAAGGCAAAATGATGATATCATCTGATGGGATTCTCAATGTACATAGCTGTAATAGATCTGAAAACTGTATCATAATGGGAAAAGATAAAAGGACATATATCTTGTACAGTTTGTATGTTTTATTTGAAGTAACAAAATACTAATTTTGAGTAGGATATGTAATGTTTAAAAGAATATTAAATTTCCTGAAACAACCACAAAAACATTTTAACATTATAGTCAGAGTGTTAAGAGATAAATTAAAATGGAATTCTGAAAAAAATGTACAAATATTTCAGAACAAAGAAGTAGACATAGTAGTAGAAACAGGAACAAAATCCAAAAGACATGATGATAATAATATTAATAATAACCATATTAATGATCATGTTAAATGTTCTAGACACATGAATGATCTAAACATTTAAATGTCAGAGATTGTCAGATTGGAAGTAAAGTTTCAAGTCAATAATTTAAGTGTCACTTAGAAATAGAAAATGAAACCAAAAAAATTCAGACATTTAAACTAAAGGAAGTAATTAGGAGAAAAGCAAGATAAGTACAATTTTAAAAAGAAAAATAATAGAAAAAACAATGGAAGATATGGCTTTTCAAAATGATCAATAAAATTGATAAACCTGAAGCAACATTGATTAAATAAATAAATAAATAAATACATAAATAAAAGCAATAACACAATCAATATCTAGACTAAATATCACTAATGAACCTATAGACCTTAAGAAGCTAATACAAATAATGGGGTGATTTAACAAATGTGTAAGTGTAGTAAAAGAAATATAAGGCATTTAGATTGGAAAGGACAATATTAAACTATCCCTATTGAAAGCATAATTATGCAGAAAATCCCATGACTCTGCAAAAAAGCTCTTAAAAGTAATGAGTTAATTTAACAAGATAAATATATAAATATCAACCATATTTTTATATAGTAACAATAAAATGTTGGAAACAATATTTAAAATATCAGTACCATTTATAGTAACTCTATAAAAAATTAAATACTTAGATATAAATCTAACAAAATGTGTGTAGTACCCATATGCCTAAAACTATAAAATGTTGATGAAAGAAATCAAGTATGACATAAATAAAAGAAGAGATGTAATATGTCATGGGTAGGAAGATTTATATAGTTAAGATTTTAATTCTTCCTAGTTTGGTCTTTGGATTTAATACAATTCGAATTAAAAAGAAAAAGCAGAAAGGCTAATGTAGATATTGACAAACTATTTGCAAAATTTATATAAAAAAAGCAAAGTTTATAGGGATGCCTGGGTGGCTCAGTTGATTAAACATCTGACTCTTGATTTCGCCTCACGTCATGATCTCAGGGTAGTGAGATCTAGCCCTGTATCAGGCTCTGTGCTGGGCATGGGGCCTATTTAAGATTCTCTCTCACCTTCTCCCCCTGCCGCTCCCCCCCTAAAAAATAATAATACTGAAAAAATAAAATACAGGAGTTGTCATTAAAAAAAGCAAAATGTATAGCCAAAAATGAGTGAAACAATAATGAATAGCCAAGAATTCTGAAAAATGTATCAATTTGGAGGACTCACACCACCACTCACTCACACCAATTTCAAGATTTATTATAAAGTTGAAGTGGTTATGATAGGGTGATGTTAGCTAAAGAATAGATATAAAGGTCAATGAAACAGAGTAGAAAATCTGGAATTGTACCTGCACAAATATATCAACTGATTCTTGGCAAAAGTGCAATAGTAAATCAATAGCAAAAAGGCAATCTTTTCAATAATTAGTTTTAGAACAAGTAGACATGCATGTTAGATAAAAGGAACATCAACCTATACCTCATAACGTATAGAAAAATTAAAACAGATCATAAACCAAACGTAAAATGTTAAACTATAGACTCTTTAAGGAAAGCCTAGGATAAAATCTTTATGACCTCATTTTAGACCAGTTCTTCTCAGATACAACACGAAAAGCAGATCCATAAACAGCAACAAACAAAACCTGCAAATTAAACTTCATCAAAATTAAAATATTTTACTCTATAAAGAACACTTTGCTCTCTGTACAAACACTTTGTAAAGAGAATTAAAAAGCAAGCCACAAACAGGGAGTCTCTGCAAATTACATATCAGACAGAAGATTTATATCCAGAATATATGAAGAATACTCAAAGTAAGTACATTTGATTTTCATTATCTATGATAGTTCTGTCTGTAGAGTCATCACAGACACCGAATTACTGAACAGAGAACATTGATTGTTCTTAGGGGAAATATAGGGTTTGGTTGCTAAGGAGTCTCTGATTAAAACATTTTCTTTAACTGATCAATACATAACCTTGTTTTATATGTGTTTCTGTTTTAAGACACCTTATTTAATGCACAGTGTTGAAAAATTAAAATTGAAATAACAGCCAACAGCACCATAATGAATATCTGGAGAAAGCTTACCTAGCTTATGCCTTTTCTCCGTAAGGCACATTGTATCTCTCTTACACTCATGAACATTACACATCATTTCAGCATCACATTTGAAGGACGTTTTAATCAGTGAAATCACCAACAAAACACACAAAAAATGTGAAAAGCCTTGTATTAAATACACTGTCAAAAGTAAACTTGAGTCTGAGAGCTAAAACCATGAGGCAGAGGGCGCCCGTACCTCACCCGGGAACACACATTGGGAGTGAAGCCAATTTTTACTGCTCTGCACACATGGATGTATACAAATGATGTTGAGTATTGATTTCGGAGTTACTAATACATTCTCACAAATATGCTAATTTGCAAATACAGAATCTGTGAATAATGAAAATTGACTATAAATTAACAACCCAGTAAAAATATTGGCAAAAGTTTTGTGCAGATACTTAACCAAATATATACATACAGATAGCAAAGCACATGAAAGTTGTTCAACCTTATTAGTCATTTGAAAGAATTAAAGTTCAAAATTAGACACCATTACACAACTAAAAGATCTAAAATTTACATATATGTGTGTAAATTATATATACACACACAGACATCAAAAGTTAGGATTCAGAGCAATTGGAATTCTCATGCATTGATAATAAGATGCAAAATGTTATAGGTACCCTAGGGAAAGTATTTTGTTTGTTCTATTTGTTTTGTTCTTTTTCACTTTGCTATTCTTTTCCTACCTACTTAAGGTAAAGATGAGGTATTGATTTGAGACTTGTTTTTATTCTCTATTGCAGATGTTTTGTTGTACAAATTTTAACTCTGAGTGTAGCTCTAGCCCATATTTTGATACATTCTGTTTTCATTTTTATTCAGAATAAAATGCTTTATCTTTCCCTTTTAATTTCTCGTTTGACTCATGGGATATTTAGAAATGTGTTATTTTCCAAATAAGCTACAGAAGTATTTTAGAGATCTTTCTACCATTGACTGATAATTTTTCAGAAAATGTGCTTTGTATTATTTGAATCTTTTAAATTTGATGCCTGTTTTATTGTCCAAAAAACTGTCTTTCTTGGTAAACTTTCCATGCACACTTGAAAAGAATGCATTTTCTGTTGTCATTGGGTGAAGTATACCAAAAATGCTTAGTAAGTCATCTTGGAAGATGGTATTATTCATCTTTTCTATACATTTTGTGATTTTCTGTCTATTTGTTCTAACAGTTATTGAGAGGGCAATATTGGCATTTGTGCCTGTAATCATGGATTTGTCTATTTCTGTTTGCAGTGTTATCAATGTTCTCCTCATACATTTTGAAGCTACATTACTAGTGCATAAATATTTAGTATCTTTATTTCTTGTTGATGAATTGATTCCCTTATGAAGAAATAAGCTTCTTTATCCCTGGTAATATCCTTATGTTGCATCATTTTCAGTACTTTTAATTTTACTGTATTTGTGTTGTGAAGTGTGTTTCTTATAGGCAGCACATACCCGGTCTTTTTCAAATGCACACTAATAATCTCTGCCTTTTAGTTGGTATATTTTAAATACTTACATTTAATGTGAACATTGATAAGGCTAGGTTTAATTCTAAATCCTTGTTATTTGTGTGTATATGTTTCATTTGTTCTTGTTCTCCTATTTATCTCTTTTTTAAAAAAAAATAAGTGACTTTTATGATTAATTTCATCTCTTTTGGTGGTCTATTAATTATTCTCAAAGAAAAATTGACTGGATGGGGTGAAACAAGCGTGGAAGATTTTACTCAAGATTACTACAATATAGAGCAAGACTATTACAAAGGAGAGATTGGACTCAAGTCCACTAAAACAAATGGGAGAGTTTTTAAGTGCTGAGGTGAGCTAGGAAAAATGCTGGAGGACTATAGGGGGGAAGTTGCTCAGTGAGATTAAGACACCTGTGTTTGTTAATTGGTGCTTAAAGAAGTTAGGCTTCTTTGAAGCCTTCCACAGAAACCCTTCCATTCCACAGAAACTGGGGGATTGGGGGTACTATTTTTTGATGATTATATTTCAAAGGAATGGCTCTCAGGTACTTGTGAAAGATATTACTGGGGGTAAAAGTGGCAAGACTCCAGGAGAATATTTACATCTTGAAAGGGCAGAAAAAGAATTTACATTTGCAAGTTTCATAGAATAAATGATCAAAGAAAAGGAAGGTCAGGGGCCTATAGTCAAGAAGAAACCTATCTAAAATTTAGCCAAACTGAGGGGAACATTAAGACCATCTTGGTCAATATAACTTTACTTCATCATTTCAGTGGTTGCTTTAGTATAGATCTAAAATTTATCAGTATACCTTTGAGTGATATTATACCGCTTCAAGTACTGTATAAGAAACTTAATTTGCATATTTTCATTAAACCATTCCAATCTTTTGTACTACCAGTGTGATATATTTTATTTTTATGTACATTGTAAACCCCATACTCCATTGTTATCATTTCTGTTTAAGCATTCAATTATATTTTAATAAGATTTACTAATAAAAACATAGTTTACATACAAAATTAATATCTTCATTGCTCTACCTTCCTTTGTATAAATCTATATTTTGTCATGGTATCATTTCCCTTTAGTGTAAAAGACTTTCTGTAACATTCTTGTAGTGTAGATCTCTGATTTCTTTTAGATTTGGATAGTTTATAGATAATTTATTTTTCTTTGTTTTCTATTTTGGTAACCTTTATTTGTTTGTTTCCTGCAGTTTCCAATCTATTATTAATCTCCTAGAGTGTAGTATTATCATATCCATTATAATTTTCATCTCTCAGGAGTTCAGTTTGTGTTTTTCAATATCTTTAGTGCTTCTATTTAAGTTTCTGAACTTATGAAATACAGACATAATAATAGTGTTAATGCCTTGGCCTTCTAATTCTAACATTTCTGTCACTTTTGGGTCTGTTTTGATTGATTTTTCTCATTATTATGAATTGCATTTTTCTGCCTTTTTGTATGCGTGGTATTTTTTGATTGGATGCCAGATATTATTAATACTTTGTTAGTTGTTCGATATTGTTTTGTATTATTGCTGTTTTTGAGGTTGGCCAGGTGTAGTTATTTAGAACTAGTTTGGTCCTTTTACATGTCACTTTTAGGGTTATTTGGTTAGATGATAGCTCAGTCTGAATAATCATCCTCATTACCATTACTAAACTCTTCTGAATCCTTTATTTAATGTCTTGTGAGTCATGAGGTTTCTTATCTAAGAGAATGATGTCCTATGTGAGCACTGGATACGGTTCCCTCTACTCTCCTCAGATGGTTCTTTCCACTGTCTTAGGTTGTTTCCCCACAGCATGATTAACTGATTATTATTCGGCTGCATACACAAGTGGGACCATCTTCAGGATTCCCCTCTGGAATTTTCTCTCTGTGTAGTTCTTTCCTCTCAGGGACTTTGTCTTTCTTACTTAAGATGTCTTAGTCTCTATGTTCTCTCAGCTCCAGCTCCTAAAATTAACATGCCTACCAGGCTCCAACTGGCTTTCCTCTCCCTTTACCATTGGTCAGAAACTCTATCCACAGAGTAAGCTGATGTAGTTTCAGGGCTTGTTTCCCATTTCTCAGTGTTGATTGTATTTAATTTTCTGATGTTTAATGTCCAGTCTGATGCCCAATGTCTTGAAAACCACATTTTTAAAAAATTTTGTTTATTTTTGGATTGATTCAAGTAGGAGGTTAAATACATCTTGGCCAGTGGTAGTTTCAAACATATTTTTTTATTATTGAAAATGCAGTGAAATCCATTTTCACTTAATTTCCAAAGTATAATTTTCAGGCTGAGTGAGGAAGATATATAACCACCTAGGAGAGGCACTTTTGTTATTAACATGATGGCCCTGAAGAATATGAAAAAAAATCTGTTATTTAGAAAAATGCTAAAGGTTTTTATCTTGCCATTAATTGATTTCTTTCATAAAGTTTTCTGTAATTTACTTAAATATCCCAATATTTTTTATACATACTCTGCCAGGAAAAATAAAAAGAAGATTCTGTCAGAAAGAAATCCCAGCATGTTAGTTATATCTATTTTATTTTGACTGACCCATGGCTTTAAAGTCTGTAGAGTATTGCATTTATAAGACAAACAGGATTTCATTTGAAATAAGTGATTTGATTGGCAACAGATGCTGTATCTGACTACAGGCACAAACCATCATTCCATCTGATTTCTAGTGGATTTTTTTGTACTTGGACTCGATTTTCCAACTCCCTGTCTGCATAAATCTACATGAATACATTTTAAAGTTATATTAGAATATCCATTTTCACTGTAAATCTCAATATTCCCTATAACACCAGGAGGCTGCCTTACCATTCAAAAAGTAAAGGACAATGTCCTATACATTGAGATTGGAATGTATTAGGTAAAGGGATTTGATATGAAGATTGGCTTGAATATCCCAAACTTGTTTTGTTAAAACTAATGAAAAAATGACTTATGGTGGAATTAATTATCTTCATTAAAACAAAATTTCATAAATTAAATGTAAATTATATATAAAGTATATAATCAGTTAATTATGCTGTGGGGAAACAACCTAAGACAGTGGAAAGAACCATCTGAGGAGAGTAGAGGGAACCGTATCCATAAGTTTTAATTAAGCATATAATAAATGCAACTCATTATAGCACGTGCATTTTTATATAAGTGAAGCAGCACTACCACTATTTCTAATCTGAAAATACTTGCCACATTCCCCTCAAAATCCTAGCTTATTCATGAAAACAAAGGGATAGGCCTATGTGTATATAAAGCACTATTTCTACATGTAGAGGATAGAATCACAGTCTGAAAGAATGCTATTATTCATCTCAATCTACATCTTTTCAAAAAATTCAATCTCAGAGGTAAAAAATGCTTAAGATTTTTTTTTTAATTTTTTTATTGTTATGTTAATCCCCATACATTACATCATTAGTTTTAGATGTAGTGTTCCATGATTCATTGTTTGTGCATAACACCCAGTGCTCCACGCAGAACGTGCCCTCCTCAATACCCATCACCAGGCTAACCCATCCTCCCACCCCCCCTCCCCTCTAGAACCCTCAGTTTGTTTTTCAGAGTCCATCGTCTCTCATTGTTCGTCTACCCCTCCGATTTCCCCCCCTTCATTCTTCCCCTCCTGCTATCTTCTTCTTTTTTTTTTTTTCTTAACATTTATTGCATTATTTGTTTCAGAGGTACAGATCTGAGATTCAACAGTTTTGCACAATTCACAGTGCTTACCAGAGCACATACCCTCCCCAGTGTCTATCACCCAGTCACCCCATCCCTCCCACCCCACCCCCCACTCCAGCAACCCTCAGTTTGTTTCCTGAGATTAAGAATTCCTCATATCAGTGAGGTCATATGATATACATGTCTTTCTCTGTTTGACTTATTTCGCTCAGCATAATACCCTCCAGTTCCATCCATGTCGTTGCAAATGGCAAGATTTCATTCCTTTTGATGGCTGCATAATATTCCATTGTATATATATACCACATCTTCTTTATCCATTCATCTGTCGATGGACATCTTGGCTCTTTCCACAGTTTGGCTATTGTGGACATTGCTGCTATAAACATCGGGGTGCACGTACCCCTTCGGATCCCTACATTTTTATCTTTGGGGTAAATACCCAGTAGTGCAATTGCTGGTATTAGAAGTCCTAGCCACAGCAATCAGACAACAAAAAGAAATAAAAGGCATCCGAATCGGCAAAGAAGAAGTCAAACTCTCACTCTTTGCAGATGATATGATACTTTATGTGGAAAACCCAAAAGACTCCACCCCAAAACTGCTAGAACTCATACAGGAATTCAGTAAAGTGGCAGGATATAAAATCAATGCACAGAAGTCAGTGGCATTCCTATACACCAACAACAAGACAGAAGAAAGAGAAATTAAGGAGTCGATCCCATTTACAATTGCACCCAAAACCATAAGATACCTAGGAATAAATCTAACCAAAGAGGCAAAGGATCTGTACTCAGAAAACTATAAAATACTCATGAAAGAAATTGAGGAAGACACAAAGAAATGGAAAAATGTTCCATGCTCATGGATCGGAAGAACAAATATTGTGAAGATGTCAATGCTACCTAGAGCAATCTACACATTCAATGCAATCCCCATCAAAATACTATCCACTTTTTTCAAAGAAATGGAACAAATAATCCTAAAATTTGTATGGAACCAGAAAAGACCCCGAATAGCCAGAGGAATGTTGAAAAAGAAAAGCAAAGCTGGCGGCATCACAATTCCAGACTTCCAACTCTATTACAAAGCTGTCATCATCAAGACAGTATGGTACTGGCACAAAAACAGACACATAGATCAATGGAACAGAATAGAGAGCCCAGAAATGGACCCTCAACTCTATGGTCAGCTAATCTTTGACAAAGCAGGAAAGAATGTCCAATGGAAAAAAGACAGTCTCTTCAACAAATGGTGTTGGGAAAATGGGACAGCCACATGCAGAAGAATGAAACTGAACCATTTCCTTACACCACACACGAAAATAGACTCCAAATGGCTTAAGATATTTTTTCCCAGTTTCTCTGGAGGCTTCCTTTTGAAGGTTGAGTGAATACCAAAACGTTACTCTTTGTTTTTTGGTTTTTTTTTTTTTTGATATCTATGTGTACTACAAGAGTCCATATATCCTACTTTGAAGCTATGCTTTCTGCTGTTTCTTGCTGCTTGTGTCTCCTTCTAGTCTGGCTTGCTTTTAACTCTTTTTAACTCACTTTTTCTTTTAGTTCTTTATCTGTGCAATTCCTTGGAGTCTTATGTTGAAAATACATGACTTGCCTGCTAGCTTTCAAAAGTCACAAATGAAATGAGCTTAGGAACTTGAGATATCCTGGTGCTAACTGCAAAAAACTTTCCTAAATGCTGTAGTTGGGGCAATTACATAAACCTGTTAAAACATGATAACATAGGGACTCCTGGGTGGCTCAGTTGATTAAGTGTCTGCCTTTGGCTCAGGACATGATCCCAGGGTCATGGGATCCAGTCCCACATCGGGCTCCTTGCTCAGCAGGAAGCGTGCTTCTCCCTCTGCCTGCCGCTCCCTCTGCTTGTGCTCACTTGCTCTCTCTCTCTCTGACAAATAAATAAATAAATAAATCTTTAAAAAAATAAATAAAACATGATAACGTAATAAAATGATGGGAAATACTGACTGAAATATTAGAAAAAGACCCAACATTAATTTAGTGGGTTGTAGATGCATTATTGATTTTGTTCCTTAAGAACATGCTTGTAAGACCGTAAAATCCATTATTCTACAGTAGCATTTTAAAATCCAGTTATAAACCATATCATAGTAAAATTCTTAGAACATAAATAACTTGAGAAGGTGTATTTTAATTTAATATCGAAAGTAAGAAAAAAGTTCAACTGTAAACTTTGGACTTCTAAATTTGTGGGCCAATTTACAAATTAAAGCTACTACAGAATTTTCTATTATTAAAAGTAGGGAGTGCCTGGGTGGCTCATTCAGTTAAATGCCTGACTCTTGGTTTCAGCTCAGGTCGTTTATCTCAGGGTCATGAGATTGAGCCCCATATCGGGTTCCACGTTCAGCGTGGAGTCTGCTTGAGATTCTGTCCCTTTCCCTCTCCCCCCGGCCCCTTTACCTGCTCACGTGCTCTCTATTTCAAATAAATGAATAAAATCTTAAAAAAAAAAGGAAATGTTAAAGGATTACCTATAAAGTGTTTAATGTGTTAGTTAACAGCCAGAGTTAGCTCCTATACTTTATAGTATTGACATCTTAGTGGGTCATAGAATGTACACATAATAAATAACTGTATGTTTAGCATAATATAAGTTCTTCAGACATTATTTAGCACTTTAAAAAATAGCAATGCCAATCACAGATGGACTATCTAATGAAGTCTTGTGGGATATAGCATTTGAATTCATCGGGGATTAAAAAGATACTAAAACAAAAAACTCATAAAACAAAAACAACAACAAAAAACGTTGAGCAAAATACAGTGGTTGTAAGCTCAGAGGAAAACCAGAACAATTCTGAAATTACTAAATTCATGTGTATAATCTTGGGGACATCTAGAAATTAAAATACATGTCTTCTTTAAAACTTCGCTTCCAGCCACCTCTATGTGGATCCTGCATACTCAACTGATAGGACCAAACATGAATAATATGCTGTAATATTTTTCTTCAATCTTTTGTTGTCTAAAAACTTAAGGCAGTTTGTTATATTTGCATACCTTTCCTGAGAGGGAATGCTTATATTCAAGCACATAGACTCTGCAAAAAGACGCCATGGTGCATATAGCCTCAAAAGCGCTTGAGGTCTAGAGGTGGGTATCCTTAGATTCAGATTCTGATTCCACCACTCATAAATTCTGTCATGTGAGATAAATATTTGACCTCAACAAATGCTGGATTTCTCATCTATAAAATAAGAAATGTTTATAGGAATAAAGACATAATCTGTATAAGTATACAATGTTTGAAAATACCTCATGTTGTGCTTGATGGATATATACTTGTCATCTTCATATTTTATTCCCCCTTTGTGCTACTCAGTAAAACCTACAAAAGGATCTTTAAATACATCTACTAACTAATTTACATCCAACTGCAGTATTTTATTTATTCCCTAGTTGTATCCAAACACCATAAATCAAGATGTTCTTATCCACTATTCATGACCTCCATTCTGAAGGCTAAATTTTGAATCCTGATAAATATGAATACACACACACACACACACACACACACATTATTGGCTTATCATAAGACACAATCCACTATCAAATCTCTATAACACAACAATTTGGCTTTTGTTCTACTATAACATACACTATTTTGTTTTTCTTGCAGTAAAGATATTTAAACCTGCCTGGATACTTTGTGGATATTAGTAATGTCCAGATAGGCAAAAAGCTATGAAAAGTCTATAAAAAAAATTTACTGACAAATAGCAGCATGCTGCAAGAGACTCTTTCCAAATAGAACATTCAATTGGGAAAACTGTTTTGTCATCCTTTTACCCACAGTTTAGAAACTCTGAATATTTTGAATTGCTTACTTAAAGATGCTCTAGCCTGAATACATTTTAGTAATGATGGAATAGTTGGCCTGATTCACCCACTCACAGATAACCATTATAAACTCTGAAAAATTATATAAAAATAACCGTTTGAAGGTTAAAGAATGATTTAAAGAGTAACCCCCCACAATGCAGAAACTGAAGGGACATGGACACTAGAAGAAATGAAACTACTGAGATTTGCCTTTATAAGTCTTTTTGCCTGAGAGAAATACAGTCCTACATGTGTAATGTGAGCAGAGAAAGTACTCCAAAATCTGTATATATACTCTGCACAAATCTTTGATAAATCTTTGACCACTGAACTGCATCTACACAGAGGAAACTTCAAATTTCCCAGAAAAAAAGAAACAGCTGGAAGTCTAGAAGAAAAAGAAAAGAAAAGAAAAAGAGTAGAGATTTCGGGACACCTGGGTGGCTCAGTAGGTTAAGCGTCTGCCTTCGGCTCTGGGCATGATCCCAGGGTCCTGGGATCAAGTCCTGCATCGGGCTCCTTGCTCAGCGGGGAGTCTGCTTCTCCCTCTGTCTGCTGCTCCCCTTTGCTTGTGCTCTCTCTCTCTCTCTGTCAGGTAAATAACTAAAATAAAATTCCTTTATAAAAAGGAAAAAAGAAAAGAGTAGAGATTTCATTCATGGCCCACCATAGGGGAGGTAGAGTTTTGGTATGTAAATTGAATAGAGTTCCTGCCCTCTAGTACAAAATCAACACTACTGAAAGGGGAATAACAGAATTCAGTTCTCTACTGTTACTATCCACAATGATAAACCTCATAAATAATCTACAGGAAATGATGGAAATAATGAGTGAAGAGAAGTATGATTTATGGATGCAAATTGAAACTATAGGAACAAGGACTAAATGGTTAGTCTACATAATAAAACACAATAAATGAAATGAAAAATTGCCCTCATCAGTTTACTAGCAGATCATAGATGGCAGAAGAAACGTCAATATACTTGAACACAAAATAATGAAATTGTCTTTCTGTTCCTCTGATTAGATAAAGAGGAGCAGACAGACAATAGAAAAACAAAGAGATACTTTTTTTTTTTTTTTTTTTAATGAGACCAGTTTCAAAGGCCAATGGGACAAAATGAAGTCTAACGAATTTTTTTAAATTTTATTTTATTATGTTATGTTAATTACCATACATTACATCATTAGTTTTTGATGTAATGTTCCATGATTCATTGTTTGCGTATAACACCCAGTGCTCCATTCAGTATATGCCCTCTTTAATACCCATCACCATGCTAACCCATCCGCCTACCCCCCTCCCCTCTAGAACCCTCAGTTCGTTTCTCACAGTCCATAGTCTCTCATGGTTCGTCTCCCCCTCCGATTTTCCCCCCTTCATTTTTCCCTTCCTACTATCTTCTTTTTTTTTTTTTTTTAACATATAATGTATTATTTGTTTCAGAGATACAGGTCTGTGATTCATCAGTCTTACACAATTCGCAGGACTCACCGTAGCATATACCCTCCCCAATGTCCATCACCCAGCCACCACATCCCTCCCACCCCCCACCACTCCAGCAACCCTCAGTTTGTTTCCTGAGATTAAGAATTCCTCATTATCAGTGAGATCATATGATACATGTCTTTCTCTGATTGACTTTTATTTGGTATTCTAGAAGGAGAAGATAGAGAAATGTGGCATGAAATCATTTGAAAAAATAAGTTGGCACATTTCTTAAATTTGGTGACAAATAACTACTTAGAAATCAAGAATCTGCATGAATCCTAAGCAATATAAATATAAAGAAGCCATGTATAGGCAGCTAAAAGCCAAAGATAGAGGAAAGTCTTGAAAACAACTAGAGAAAAAATATGTAATTTGCATATATAAGAGGAGTGATACAAATATAAGCTTACCTCTTTTCAAAAAACAATGGAGACCAAGAGACCATGGACATTATATTTAAGTCCTGGTGGTGGTAGTGGTGGGGGTTTGTCAATGTAGAATTCTATAGCCAGTAAAGATACCTTCAATAAAGATGGAAAACTAACAAAATTGAGAGACTAATTGACAAAATCACAAACATAATTGAGGATTTTTGAGAAGCCACTCAGAACCACTAGGGGAAAAAAAAAAATAGAGAAAGATGTAGATATCTGATCAACACCATCAAATGCCAAACTGCAAAATACACATTCTAAGTACAGAAAATATTCAATGGAAAACAAATACTGTGCAATATAATAAATCTACTGAATTTCTAAAGATTTCAAACTTAGAAAGTATGCTTTCTGACAAAATTTAATTATAGCAGGGATCGTTAACAATAAGATGGCTGCAAAAACTTACCCAAATAATTAGAAAATTAAAAGCAAACAAACTGACAAAAAAGAAACTTCTACCTTGATGAAAGTTCACGAGCCATTGAAAACAATGTGTATTCTCTTGTTAGGTAGAATATCAATTAGGTCAATTTGCTGTTTAAGGAAATTGGTCAAACTGCTCTTTAAGTCTTGTATATCCTTACTGATTATCTGTCTATTAATTCTACCAATAGACCTTTATCTACCAATAATTTTAAAAAGAGCTTTGATATCCCTAGCTATAATTGTTTTTCCTTTCAGTTCAGTAAGTTTTTGCTTCATGTTTATTAAAGCTCTATTATCATGTGCATGTTCATTTAGAGCTAACCCCTTCCTTCCTTCCTTTTTCTTTTTCCTTTTTCTTTCTTTCTTTTTCTTTCTTTCTTTCTTTCTTCTTTTCTTTCTCTTTCTTTCTCTTCCTTCCTTCCTTCTTTTTCTTTTTCCTTTTCCTTTTTTTCTTTTTCCTTTTCCTTATCCTTTCTTTCTTTCTCTTTTTCTTTCTTTCTTTCTTCTTTCTTTCTTTCTTTCTTTCTTTCTTTCTTTCTTTCTTTCTTTCTTTCTTTCTTTCTTTCTTTCTCTTCCTTCCTTTCTTCCTTCCCTCCCTCCGTCTCTCTCTCTTTTTCTTTCTTTCTTTCTCTTCCTTCCTTCCCTCCCTTCCTTCCTTCCCTCCCTCCCTCCCTCTTTCTTTCTCTTTCTTTCTTTCTTTCTCCCTTTTTTGGCCCTCTTGATGAATTGACTGCTTTATCATTATAAAATTACCTTCTTTGTTCTTGGTTATATTCCTTTTATGAAGTCCACATTATCTGATATTAATATAGTCTTTTAGGTTTATTTTGATTAGTGTTTCTATGGCTTACCTCTTTAAATTTATTTTTGCTATTAATCAGTCCAGTTTACAGAGGGATAATGTACAGTTACATTTGTTTGTTTTAGCTGTACACTCTGATGAGTTTTGACAAATGTATGGACCCATGCAACTACTACCACAATCAAGGCATAGTACATTTCCACCACTCCCCAAATATCCCCCATTCTGTATTGAAATCAATTCCCTCTCCTTACCCTAGTCCCTATTATTCTTTGATAGGATTTATGTCTTCTAGAATGCTATATAAGTTGTATGATGCAGAATTTACTTTTTGTCTTTACTGAGTTCTTTCACTTAGCCTTGTACTTTTTAGGTTTGATCCTTAAAACTGTAGTAAGTCTTGTTTAATATTCACTTGTGTGGCTTTACCAGAATTTGTTTACTATAAATTAGTTGATGGGCATTTGGGTTGTTTACAGCTTTTGGTTATTATTAATAAAACTGCTATAGACATTTTTGTACATGTCTTTCTATGGACTTGTTTTCATTTCTCTTGAGTAAATGCCTACAAGTGAGACTTGTATCATATGGTAATTGTTAGTGTAATATTATGAGACTGTCAGCTGTTTTCCAAAGTACTTATACTTTGCATTTCTACCAGCAATTGCTGAGTGTTGCAGTTACTTTTTATATTCACCAGAACTTGGTGTAGCCATGTTTTTTTTTTTTTTTTCTCCCATTAAAAAGAAGAATACCCATGGTAAAAGGTATGTACTGTAATATCATAACATTTTGCTGGACTATTAGTATTGAGCATCTTATGCTTAGATGCCTAGCATTTGTTTAAAACTTTTCCCTGTTAAAGGTAAAACAAATTAAGTTGTTTGCTTTTTATTATTATTGAATTTTAAATATGATTTATATATTCTAGATATAATTCCATTATCAGATATATATTTTGCAAATATATATTCCAATCATTTTCTTAATAGCGTCTTTTTTTAACTTTAAACCTTTTTGAGTTTATTTTTGTGTACAGTGTAAGAAAGTGGTCCAGTTTCATTCTTTTGCATGTAGTTGTCCAGTTTTTCCAACACCGGTTATTGATTTTTTAAATTTTTAAATTAATTTATATTTTTATTTAAATTCAAGTTAGTTAACATATAGTGTATTATTAATTTCAGGGTAGAATTTAGTGATTCATCAGTTCCATATTACATCTAATGCTCATTACATCAAGTGCCTTCCTTAATGCCCATTACCCAATTACTCCATCTCCCCACCCACCTTCTCTCCAGCAACCCTCAGTTTGTTCTCTATGGTTTGTCTCCCTCTGTTTTTTTTTTTTTTTAATTATTAACATATAATGTATTATTTGTTTCAGGGGTACAGGTCTATGATTCATCAGTCTGACACAATTCACAGCGCTCACCATAGTACATATCCTCCTCAATGTCCATCACCCACCCACCCCATCCCTCCCACTCCAGCAACCCTCAGTTTGTTTCCTGAGATTAAGAGTCTCTTATGGTTTGTCTCCCTCTCTGGTTTTGCTTGTTTCATTTTTCCCTCCCTTCCCCTATGATCCTCTGTCTTGTTTCTCAAATTCCTCATATCAGTGAGATCACATGATACTTGTCTTTCTCTGATTGACTTATTTCACTTATCATAATACCCTTTAGTTCTATCCACATCGTTGCAAATGGCAAGATTTCATTTTTTGATGGCTGCATAATATTCCATTGTATGTATATACCACATCTTCTTTATCCATTCATCTGTCGATGGATACCTAGGCTCTCTCCATAGTTTGGCTATTGTGGACATTGCTGCTATAAACATTGGGGTGCACGTGCCCCTTCAGATCACTACATTTGTATCTTTGGGGTAAATACCCGGCAGTGCAATTGCTGGGTCATAGGGTAACTCTATTTTCAACTTTTTGAGGAAGCTCCATACTGTTTTCCAGAGTGGCTGCACCAGCTTGCATTCCCACCAACAGTGTAGGAGGGTTCCCCTTTCTCTGCATCCTTGCCAACATCTGTCCTTTCCTGACTTGTTAATTTTAGCCCTTCTGACTGGTGTGAGTGGTATCTCATTGAGGTTTTGATTTGGATTTCCCTGATGCCGAGCGATGTTGAGCACTTTTTCATGTGTCTGTTGGCTATTTGGATGTCTTCTTTGGAAAAATGTCTGTTCATGTCTTCTGCCCATTTCTTGATTGGATTCTTTGTTCTTTGGGTGTTGAGTTTGATAAGTTCTTTATAGATTTTGGATACTAGCCCTTTATCTGATATGTCATTTGCAAATATCTTCTCCCATTCTGTCGGTTGTCTTTTGGTTTTGTTGACTGTTTCCTTTGCTGTGCAAAAGCTTTCTATCTTGATGAAGTCCCAATAGTTCATTTTTAAAAAAAATTTTTATTGTTATGTTAATCACCATACATTATATCATTAGTTTTTGATGTAGTGTTTCATGATTCATTGTTTGTGTATAACACCCAGTGCTCCATTCAGTACGTGCCCTGTTTAATACCCATCAACAGGCTAACCCATCCCCCTCCCTCTCTCCCCTCTAGAACCCTCAGTTTGTTTCTCAGAGTCCATAATCTCTCATGGTTCGTCTCCACCTTATCTTTGTTTTCTTTGATATTTCACATACTTGGTATTATGTATAAGAATCTGCCTATCCTAAGAGGAAATGATATTTTCTTTGATATTTACTTTCTAAAGTTTATTGTTTTAGGGTTTACATTTAGGTTTATGAACCATGCCAGGCAATTTTTTTTTTTTTAATATAGTATGAAGTAAGGATAGAAGTTCATTTTGTTTTTAGGCATGTGTTTCTGATGGTCCAGTACCATTTGCTAAAAAGATTTAATTACCTTGGAAATTTTCTTGAAAATTTTCATCCTGTTTAAGAAAAATTACAAAAATGTTTATGCATTTTTATTTATAATTTCCAAAAGCAGTAAACAACTTCATTGTAATGTATTATCAATTAATGTATTTCCAGATACTTACTAACATTTTGTTAACAAAATTTGCATCTAAGTTTATAAAAAAAATATCTGTAGCTCATTATTTTTCCCTCTCTCCCTCTTTCCCTTTCCCTTTCTTATTTTATTGTATTTTCCTATAGCCCATAGTCTGATCAACCAGGGCACTTGTTTAATATTTTAAGGGTTAGAGTAGACTTTGTCATTCTGACAATGGTGTTAGAGCAACCTTAAGCCTATTGCCAGTACTCCTCTTCTCTCTTTCCAACAGTGGGGTGGGAATGATGCAGGAGAATATATCTTAGTCTAAAGAATAGTGAGGAAACCCTAGTGGTATTTCCATAAAGACCAGTAGCAAGTCAATGTCACCCAGTCTGTGTTACTGGATGACATTGTTTTGTAGGGCCATGAATGTCTCCCTTGCACTTCTTTTCCTCTTCATCCCACAGTTGTCAACAGACACTTCTCCTTTTCTTTTTTTTTTTTTTTTTCTTCCCCAGAATGTATTCATTTTAACTACTACCCCTTCAAAGTACATGTAGTTTTAAATCTTTTCCCTGTAGGCCATGATCTCATCATAGGACACTATGTTAGTATCTTCACTTTTGTAGTGTTTTTGGATCAACCTTAAGCCAATTACTAGCTTTTCCTTTCTGCCTTCCCTTCAGTGTGGTGGGGATGGGCAAGAACATGAAAAAGTGTGTGGTAGACTTTCTTCTTCTTTCTCTCTCTCTCTTTTTTTTTTTTAACTTACAGTTAATTCGATATTTGAACATTTTTCAGCTACACCAAAGGTGTGGTGTTGTGTACTTTTCCTTTTCCTTATTATTTTGCATTTGGAAGATATTTTTGGAGGTGAAGCTTACATAGTTGCCTATTCATCCCTCTCTTCCCACTAACTCTTGGCAACCATTGACCTTTTTATTGTCTCTATATTTTTGCCTTTTGTAGAATGTTATAGAGTTCAGTCATACAGTGTCTTAGTCTGTTTGGGCTGCTATAACAAAATACTGCAGCCTGGGTGGCTTATAAACAACAGAAATTTAGTTTTCATACTTCTAGAGGCTACAAAGTCCAAGATCATGGCACTGGCAGATTCAATGAGGCGGATGGTGAGAGGCCATTTCCTGGTTCATAGAGGGTGCCTTCTTACTGTGTCCTCACATGATAGAAGGTGCTAGGGAATCTCTCTAGAGTCTCTTTTATAAGGCACTATCTCATTCATGAGGGCTCCACACTCCTAACTTAAGCACTTACAAAGGCCCCATCTCTTAATATCATTATTGGGAGTTTGGATTTCAGCATGAATCAGGGGCAGGAGGGGTATAAACATTCAGATCATAGCATACGCTATGTAACCTTTTCAGATTGGATTCTTTCATGGAGTAATAGCATTTAAATTTCTCTATGTCTTTTCATTATATGATTTTTGTAAGATTTTATTTTTTAAGTTATCTCTCACCCAGTGTGGGGCTTGAACTCACAAAGCCAAGATCAAGAGTCACATGCTCCACCAACTGAGCCAACCAGGTGCCCCTATATGATTTTTAGACTAGTGAAACTGTACTGTAGTGATTTGGGTACATGTCCTTATACATTTGTCCAAACTCATAGATCAGTAGTGAATTATAATGACCAGTAGCAAGTCAATGTCTTTGAGTAATTATGATATGTTATTGTAGGTTCATCAATAGTAGCAAGTGTACCACTGTGGTGGGGGATGTTGATAATGGGGGCGGCTATGTATGTGCAGGGTCAGGGGGTATATGGAAAATTTCTGTACCTTTTGCTCAATGTTGTGAATCTAAAACTGCTCTAAAACTGAAGTCTATTAAAAATGTAATGCATTTCATATAAGTTCTGTGACAAATAATATAGGTGTGCTATGAAGAATAATATAGGCGAAGTTATGAATAGTTATAGGGAACTATTAAATGGTATTATCAGACAAGACTTTTCTGATGAGATGGCATTTGAGCAGAGTTTGATGTTATCATGAGAGTGAACAAGTGGATATTTCAAGGAAGACTGATCCAAGGGGACAGCAATTGCAAAGGGCCTGAATTTGGAGTATGCAGTTATTTTAATGTACCCCCCAATTCTGCTCAGTAAATATTATTGACTATATGAACTGTAAGTCATTACATCCTTGCATCTACAAGTTGATAAATTAACTCATAACTCATAACATTTGCAAATAAAGTTATGCCTAAGAATTATTATATGTAGAGTTAGACTATAATTCAAAAGAAGCTATAGACATTTGCAATAACAGGAGATTCTGGGCACAACTGCTAAAGTAAATTGTAATAAATCATTTTTATAAAACATTTTCTTAGTTTCTAAAATAAGCATAACAACAGTGAAAAACATCATTGCTTTTGAAACTACACTTCCAAATTTTAAAAACATTTTCATATGAAATTTGTTATTTTCCTGACAATTCTTCCATGAATGGGGGGGGGGGGGAGTAGTGCTTATTTCACAACAAATGGCCATCGTATTCTCAATTTTACAGCCCTATATGAATTACCCATACCACAAATTTCTGTATCTTAATGAAATGCTTTGAGTTCTTACTATGAGCCAAGTATTTTATATTTTCTTTTGTAATCACAGTACTACTATACAACAGGTGTTATTTTATTGTTGATAAAACTGAAGATCAGAAGTGTTATTTAAGACTAGGGTGACACAGGGGCACCTGGGTGGCTCAGTCATTAAGTGTCTGCCTTCAGCTTGGGTCATGATCCCGGGGTCCTGGGATCAAGCCCAGCATCGGGCTCCCTGCTCAATGGGAAGCCTGCTTCTCCCTCTCCCACCCGCCTTACTTGTGTTCCCTCTCTAGCTCTCTCTCTGTCAAATAAATAAATAAAATCTTAAAAAAAAAAAAAAAAGACTAGGGTGGGACACAGTTGTATCTGTATAAATGACTTCGATCTCCAGTTATTATGACTATGTCATAGACATAGATTTGTGTTGATTTGTAATATTATATTCATTGAAAATGAAAATATATTTATTTAGTATACTTGATGAAAACTTAAGTATGCATAATTATTGCTTTTGATAGCACTACAAATATGATGGTGTAACAATTGAAATTTTCAGATACGGTAGTATTATCTCATATGACACCTTATTTGAATGGAAACAATTTTAATAAGATAGGTACAACAGACATTAAAATGCCAGTTTTACATATTAATGCTCAGAAATGCGATTGAGAAAAGTCCTACAGCAATTAAATGGTACTCAGTAATTTGAAAGTAAGTTTTCTATTAAGCTTGCAAGTCACATGGCCAAAGACATGTATATCATGTAAGACATGTGAATGATATCATTCAAATTAAAATCTAATTTTCCTCTTTTAAAAGATATTGTAAATAATTTTATGTCATATCCTTTGATCATAATTTTGGAACTTAATTTAGGAATCTTAAAAATGAGAGAAAGTTAATAATGTATCTATGACAATGAAGTTTCCTAAACATAGCCAAATTTATTACAGATGCAGGGGCCTTTGTGTGACATTCATTATTTGCTGCGGCTGATGTAAAATTTGGCTGAACCTGTTCTCATAGAGTTTATTTTTAGTTTCATAAAAAAATAATTCTAAGTATATAGTGTAATTCATTACCTTATTAAAAATTAAAGATTTTTTTGTTTATTGTGAATAAGCAAATATGCAAATCTGGAATGGTATGTTACTACGCCCAGTTTTATTATTTATTTATTTTTTAAAGATTATTTATTTAATTGAGAGAGAGAGAGAGACAGGAAGAGGGAGAGGGAGAAGCAGACTCCCTGCTGAGCTTGATCCCAGGATCCCAGGATAATGACCTAAGCCAAAGGCAGATGCTTAACTGACTGAGCCACCCAGGCAACCCTAAGCCCAGTTTTAATATGAAGGCAGTGTTTTGAATTTTTGGCATCAACAGTTACTGAATGAAAAATCATTTAAAGACAACATGTCTGAAGCGTGTCTAATGGAGAGAAGACCAAACTCTCCTAAAAAATCAGTTATTAAAGAAGTAAACATGACTGAGGTATAATATAATTTATAATGGAATTCTGAATTCTTAGAGTATTATTGAGTTCCTACCCCACTGGAATATTTGCTTATAGATACATTTCAAATTGCATTCGTGTTTATAAAGATGATTTTCCTGACTAAAATCTATTTACTTAACAGTGCAAAATGAGTAATATATTGCATTACAGTACTGCTTCATTTATTCTACCAGTATTAATTGTGGAACTCTGAGGAACTCCAGGGAAAAAAAAGAAATGACACACTTTATCTTCTAGGAACTCTCCATGTCAGATTTTCTAGGTAGTTTCTAAATTTTAGCATAAAATTACCTATTTTAGACCTGTGACAATCTTTTTATCTTTATATATTTCTCTTTACAGAAAAAAAAAAACATGTAAATTTTAGGACATTAAGGAATTATTTATTCTAAGGGATGAATAAACAATAAATTGCCTGTTTTACAGCAAGTGGATAGTTCAGTAATTATGAAGGTTGAGTAATTTCCATCTACATTGGATGGTGTGGAGGTTGAGTTAGCCATCAGTTAATGGAGGAACATAAAAATCAGGAAGCCTTCTTTGCCTACCGTCTCTACACAATACAGTTTTTAACACTGAATCAGTTATTCATTCCCCATTGCCTTTTCTCATATAATTTCTCATCAGAATCTTAACACCTCTCATGTCAAAATGTTAGACATTGTCATGACAATGTTAACTTAGAGATGGTGAAGGGGAACTATTTTAAAGAATTGGCTGAGGGACGCCTGGGTGGCTCAGTTGGTTAAGCGGCTACCTTCGGCTCAGGTCATGATCCCCAGGTCCTGGGATCGAGTCCCATGTCAGGCTCTCTCTTCAGTAGGGAGTCTGCTTCTCCCTCTCCCTCTGCCTGCTGCTCTGCCTACTTGTGATCTCTCTCTATCTCTCTGTCAGATAAATAAAATAAAAATCTTAAAAAAAGAAGAATGTGGCTGAGATGCAACCCTTCTTGTTCTCCTTTTATGTTTCTGTTGTGTGCCTAAGGTAGAAGACACACAGTAAGAAGCTTCATAGGCTATATCCTAAGCAATATGAACCCTTCATGAATTTTAGCATAACTTGCCGGGGAACTACCCTGGGATATAGGAAAATACTTCAAAGCAATAAAATGTTAGCATTTACTGGCTTAAAGACACAAAAAGGAGCCAAAAGCTTCTATAATGACTAATGCAAGAAAATATTCAATTGAGACTCACTATATCTCAATCACTGTGCTTGGGGATTTTAAGTTATTTCATTAATTATTTCAATAATCACTAAAGTAATTATTTTTAGTCACATTTTAAATATAAGGAAACTGACCTTGAATAGTTTGCCCAACTTGTAAAACTAACATAGAACATAGTGTAGTTTGCAACATATTTTACTTTCATTCCATATTCACTGTTCTTTTCATATATCATCATTGCCAAATCTTTCTAATTGAATTAATGAATATGTGAAGAATCTATGTGAAAGTATTCACACTTTCCTATGCTGTTGTAGTAAATGCTTGTTTTTTAGGAATTTTTTTTCAGGAAATGAGAATCAATACCATACATAGAATGTTATTTGGGTCATTATAGTCTACGATAAAGATAAATATTTAAATCATATATTTTTATCCCTTGTATTCAAAAGCCTCAATGAATCTCAAGTAGGAAGAAAATAAAATATATACTAAAATGTGATTCAAGAAATAGTGTCCTTTGAAAAAAGTTATGATATGTATGGGATACTAAAATTTAAATTATGGCTAATTCAATGCTTGACTTATTTTGTTCAGTGTTCCACAGAGAAATAATCATTGTCTAAGTTGTAAAATATAGAGGAAAAGAAAAAAAAAACTCTTATCACAATTATAATCACCTCTTTTTTTTTTTTTTTACCTTAATGAGAAACCTAAATATCACTGAGAAAAAAAAGAGCTAGAAGTGGCAGATATTTTGTGTATTAACATTCATGGTATTAATAGTAGGGAGGAAAGAATTATTAAGGGGCGCCTGGGTGACTCAGTTGGTTAAGTGTCTGACTCTTGATTTTGACTCAGGTCATGAACTCAGGATGCTGAGATCCAGCCCTGCGCAGGCTCTGTGCTCAGCAGGGAGTCCGCTTGGGATTCTCTCTCTTCCTCTCTCTCTCTGCCCTTCCTCCCACTGGTTCATGGGTAAGCTCTCTCTTTCTCTCTCTCTCAAATAAATGAATAAATCTTTTAAAAAATGAATCATTAATATGACACCATTAGGATTCCAGAGTTTTATGTCTTCAAATATTAAATAATTATAAATAAGCTAAAGAGTAGTCTCTGAAAGAAATGTCCATTATAATAATTCTGATACTCAATGAGATAATGTAATTTATATGATAAACTATAAAAAATGCAAACTGTGAAAATTCAAATTGTAAAAGTACAGAACAATTTATGCATATGTTTATAAGAATTTTACCTTAAAAAAAAGCACACATAAAAACTCATACACACATAAACATTAGGCCCACACTTACTCATTAATTTAATGTAAATACAAACAAACAAAAAACATTCAGGATGACAATTATAAAGTATCTTCTGAATAGCCAGAAAGAGCTAAGCCTATTTTTGAGATTCCTTTATCAGTGAGATCTGTCCCTCAGGTTAATAAATAATAGTTTATTATGCCAGTGAGAAGAGTCTGTTAATCCTAACAAAAACAGAGTAAAAGCTATAAAGAGTCAGTTTAAATAACAGATGTAATTGCTGAAGGACCTAAGTAGATTTAGTTCTTAAAATTTGGGGAAGATGCTTTAGTTCACAAAGTAGTGCCCAAACTAATCTTGGACATTTCAAGATCACATTTTCCAGAAGAAAGAATAAAATCGTATTGATGATTCAGGACATGCTTCTTTGATTTCCATTTAAAAGCTTTTTGGTTTACTTGTTTTGTTTTGTTTTGTTTTTCATTAATGTATATGTCTATGGGAAGAGAGTGCCACCCTGGAAAGAAGCAAACCTCTCAAATATTTAACATTTTTGCACATTATGAATATATTTAAAATTTTCTGCTTAGGGGCACAAATCATCAAATTTTGAGGGTGTACTTCATATTCAAAATATGAGTCTAGGATATAAAATTATTATGGGGGTTCACAATGTCATGATAAGAAATGTAAACAAAAATACTGAGCAGAAAACAAGAAATGTAGCAAACAGAACATAAGTAATCAATTAAAACTATATTTTATGTTTTGAATTGGCTATGTTTTTCCCTGTTATTTAAAAGCTGAATCTGACCCAGTTTCACTGGAAGCAGAGGACATGGGAAGCAGCCTATCTTGGTCCCAACCCTAGTTCTCCCTCTTATTATCTATTAAATTTAGGATAGTTACTTTAGCTTCCAACTCCTCTGATTTCTCATCCCTACAGTGTGATGCTAATAAAACCTAAGGGGACAAGGGAGCTCCTGGGTGGCTCAGTCCGTTAAGTATCCAACTCTTGGTTTCGGCTCAGGTCATGATCTCAGGGTTGTGAGATCAAGCCCTGCATTGAGCTCCCCACTCGGCACAGAGTCTGCTTGTCCCTCTCCCCCTGCTCCTCCTCCTGCTCTCTCTCTCTCTCTCTCAAATAAATTAAATCTTAAAAAACAAAACAAAACAAAACAAAAAATACACCTAACTGGGAGGACTTTTATGTGAAATAAACTTTGAAATCACTTAGAACAATGTCTTCCATATAAGAATCACTCAATGAATGTAACTATAATTTATTATTACCATTGTTGGTGGTGGCAGCAGCAGCAGTAGTAGCAGTAGCAGTAGCAGTAGCAGCAGTAGCAGTAGCAGTAGTAGCAATAGCAGCGGCAGTAGTAGTAGCAGTAGCAGTAGTAGTAGCAGTAGCAGTAGTAGCAGTAGGAGTAGTAGCAGTAGTAGCAGTAGCAGTAGTAGCAGTAGTAGCAGTAGCAGTAGTAGCAGTAACAGCAGTAGCAGCAGTAGCAGTAGTAGCAGTAGAAGTAGCAGTAGTAGCAGTAGCAGTAGTAGCAATAGCAGTAGTAGTAGTAGCAGTAGTAGCAGTAGCAGTAGTAACAGTAGCAGTAGTAGTAGCAGTAGTAGCAATAGCAGTAGTAGTAGTAGCAGTAGTAGTAGTAGCAGTAGCAGTAGCAGCAGTAGCAGTAGAAGTAGCAGTAGTAGCAGTAGCAGTAGTAGCAGTAGCAGTAGCAGTAGTAACAGTAGCAGTAGTAGTAGCAGTAGTAGCAATAGCAGTAGCAGTAGTAGTAGTAGTAGTAGTAGCAGTAGTAGTAGTAGTAGCAGTAGTTAGCAGTAGTACGAAAGAACAAGAGAAGAGACTGATTAAGGATTTACTCAAGGGCAGGGAAACATATCAGAGTAAAATCAGGAGGGTAATGCGGTGAGCAGACAACCGAAAAAGGTAGGCTCTTAAATTAGTTTTCTGTGGCTATGGTAACAAATTACTGCAAATTTAGGTGTCATAAAACAATGCACATTTATCCTATTACAGTTCTGGAGGCCAGAAATCTGAAATCAGTTTCATGGGACTCAAGGCAAGGTGTTACCAGGGTTTGTCCTCATGAGGCTCTAGGGGAGAATCTGTTCCTTGCCTCTTTCAACTTCTGGAGGCTACTGACATTTCTTGGCTTATTGCCACATTGTTCTGATCTCTGTGTGTCATCATATTACCTTCTGTTCTATAGTCAGATCTCCCTTAGTTTATAAGGATACATGTCATTATATTCAAATCCACTTGGATAATCCAGGATGATCTCCCCACATCAAGATCCTTAATTGAATCTGATATGTGAAGAAAGTCCCTTTTGCTGTATAAAGTAACATTCACAGGTTTCAGTATCAGGATGTGGGTATGTTTGGGATATTATTAGTAGTAGTATCTTTTTAAATACTCTGACTTCTCCAAAAGATTGTTGTTATTATTATTATCTATAATTTCAATAAACAGTCAAATTGAATCAAGATTTTTTTTGTCATTTTTCTGAGAAAAACTGTTTCAAATTGTTAACTCTTTTGAAAAAAAAATAGGTAACAGAAAGTTGGGGTGTTTCAAAGCAACATAAAAAGTAATGGGATGCTTTATAACACATCTTTTACTTGTCAAAATTTCTACTTCTAAAATCATAAAATTATAATACAGTGTCACATGTATGTCTATAGTCAAATACGAGTAATAATTCAGTTTTCATTGCCTGCTATCAGGTATTATACTAGATTTAGGAGGGGTTGGTAAAGAAATTAAAGTCACATTTATTTCTAGTATACTGAGTATGAATTATAACATGGCAATTTTTGCCATATTCTACAAGAAACCAAACACTTCCTCTACTTTTTCCTGGGCCAACTGGCTATTCTTCTGTTGAAATCTGGTTAAAAGTATGGATTGTGCCACACTTAGTGATCCATCCAGAAAACAATGACAGCAACCAGAATTCCAAATACCAGAGACTGAAATCTTCAACATTACCTCAAGGAGAACCTCAATCTTTGGACCTTTATCTTGTTGTATTATTATACAGGGCATTCTCTGTACTAATTTGTTGTGGTTATAAAACAATTAGCAAAACAGTTTACATTTGTATTTATTTTCTATTCTATACTTCTCTGCCCCATTTTTTTCCCCCCTCAAAATCCATTTCTTTAAAAAGAAATAATAATCTTTTGGGAAAGTGAAGAACAATAAAAACAAACCAACAAACAAACAAACTGAAAAATGAGGGTCAGGGCCAGTGTTTATTCCCAGGGCTGGATTTTTACATATTTGATCTCACTTAAGCCCTCCAACCACCTGACGTAGACCTTGATGCTCTTGTTGCATATGGAGACATTGCAGCTCAGTCTGGTGGCATTTGAGCTCCAATGTCTGGCTACAAAGGATGGGTGTCCCACAATGTTGTTTTTGTTTTCTAGCATCAAATCCCTGTATTATTACCCTCATTATTACAAATTTCATTTGTTTCTCCACAAGTGTAAATTTTCTTCTAGATCACCATGGTCAGGAGCCTTGTTTAGAATTTAAAACAAATACCAATTTTCAACTGATGACCATTCAGATATTAATCTAGTGTAGGCAGAAGATCTGCAAAAAAAAATGTTATTTTAGATCTGAATTCATTCTCCTCAAGGAATTTTCTTCTATAGGTGTCAAAACTGCTTTTATTTTTTTTTAAGATTTTATTTATTTATTTGAGAGAGAGAGAGAGAGCACAAGTGAGGGGAGGGGCAGAGAGAGAGGGAGAGAGATAAGCAGACTTCGTGGTGAGTGGGAAGCCTGACGCAGGACTTGATCCCAGGACCCTGAGATCATGACCTGAGCTGAAGTCAGATGCTTAACCGACCGAGCCACCCAGGTGCCCCAAAACTCCTTGTATTTTTTAAAATAAATTCTCCAAAGGGCCATGTAACAGAATTTTAGAGTTTATATAATTAATAATCAGAAAATTGAATATTTTATTGTATTTTCCATCTTCCCTGATCCTTTTGAATTCTTGCTTCACATTACTTCTATCATTTTCTGCTCAAATTGATCTTTTATTATCTAAATTGTCAGAAAGCTAGTTAAAAATACTAGCTATATTTAAAGTTGAAAAATAATAGAAACTATTACCTGAAAAATGAGTGTTTTTTAAACACATGAATTTTTTTCTGAAATATATATATGTTCAAGATAACTTACTTATTTTCAAAGATCACCTTTGGATTTTTCATGATGTCTTGGAAGTATTTAGAGCATATTAAAAATAATGATTAGGGGTACCTAGGTGGCTCAGTCAGTTGAGTGTCTGTTCAAATACCTTGTCCTAGGATCAAGCCCTACGTCAGGGATCAAGCCCTATGTCGGGCTCCCTGCTCAGCGGTGAGTCTGCTTGTCCCTCTCCCTCTGCCCCTCCCTCTGCCCCTCCCTCTGCTCATGCGTGCTGTCTCTCAGATGAATAAATAAAATCTTTAAAAAATAAAATAAAATAAAAATATTAATTATATGGGAGCCAGTGAACTCTTGGTTTGACATTTCCATGGGAAACATTAATGTTTATTTACTGATCAAAATAAATGATATCTTAGTATTGTACAAAAAGCTAGCCTGCTTTTCTGTAGCTAATTATAAAAGAGAGATCAACTTTTTAGAATTTTGAGACCATTGCTCTGACACTTGACTGTAGAAAAAGAAGTACATCAGATGCAGTCTAGAAAAGTATAGCATCAAGACCAACAAAGTCATATTAAGGTATGCTTGATACACAAATGCACACATATGTAATATACACAATTTGGATGGGTTTTGACATATGCATACACCTGTGGAACCATCACCACAATCCAGGTAATAAACATATCTGTTACCTCCAAAAATTTCCTCCTGCCACCCACTTTTTTTTTTTTTTTTGGTGGTAAGAACACTTAAGTTGAGATCTTCTCTCAACTAATTTTTCAGTGTAAAATGGAATATTGTTCACTATAGGCACTATGTTGTATAGTAGATCTCTAGAACTCACACATCTTTGCATGACTGAAATTTTATACCCATTAAATGAATACTCCATATTTCCTTCTCCCGCCTCAGCTTTCTATAACCCATCATTCCATTTTCTGCTTCTATGAGTTTGACTATTTGAAGAATTTCAAAGAAATACCTCCCATGTTCATTGTAGGCTTATTCACAATAGATAAGATACTTAGATAAGATACAGAAACAATCTGGATGCCCCTATCTGCAGGTGAAAAGATAAAGAAAATGTAGTAAATACATACATTGGAATATCATTCAGCTAAAAAAAAAAAAAAATCCTACTATATGTGACAACATGGATGAACCTGGGGGACATTATGCTAAATGAAATAAGCCGATCACAGAAGGACACGAAAATCTTGTTTTATTGGACAAATATAGGCGCTAACACTATTTTGCTTTAAATTTAAACCTGTGTCATTGTGTTGCTACATTAGAAAAAAGAAAAAGAAAGTTTTGACAATTAAAAAGAAAGAAAGAAAGAATACTCTTCAGCATTAATAGTTCCTTCACTTTATGAAGAATTCTTTCTCTCCCAAGCCCTTGGCTACCTCGGGAATGGTTTCAATGATGTCTCATGTCCCCCCAACATAGAAACTTGTGTTAAATCAACTATAAGGGGAGATTCTTTGCTGTATATTCTATACTTTTCTTCAGCTATTATTTCATCCAAGCAAAGATAAGAATTTACCCTTCTGCAAATGCTGGTTTGGACTACTGAGTATTCCCCTTCTCTTATAACCAAATTATTTATTCCTCCTCATGTAGGCCAAACCCAGACAATTGATATCAGCGATATTCATAAACTTAGTCTTTGTGAGAAATAAAAATCTGAGCTTCCTCTCTAGGAGAACAGTATCTTCCACATCAAAAGTTTTATGAGAATTCTTTGCAAATGAGAAATGTCTGTAATAATCCATTCTTGAAACATAATCTTAAGTCCACTATACAATATATAACTAGGAAACACATTTCCTTTCCAATAAACCAGTATACTTGTACTGAAGACGTATGTAAAAATACATCAGCAAAATCTGGTGCAGTAAGGCTTAAGAGCAATAATTTGAATAATTTGAATTGATTTTGTAAAAAAAACAACAATTCGGTGTTACTAATTATATAATAGCACTGTTTAATTTTGGAATGTGAACCCAACCACTATTTCCATACTTTAATGTTGTTTCTGAATCATATTTAAAATATATTATTATTATATATATTATGTCCTCTGGGTTACTGGGAACCCAAGGTAGACAATTATTTTGCTTGGAATTTGATTGGCAGAACTATGAAAATAATCACTATCTGTACATTCCTTAATTTTATAACCACTTTCGGCTTTTTTCCACTTGTAATGATATTAGTTATTATTAATAACACATATTGTATAAAAGGGAAAGAAAAGAAATAGAATCTAACCTCAGTATGATTATATAATTTCAGTGTTCAACTCAAGGGACAAATCATGTAGTCTCTGTTATGTGTAAGGTATTATGCCAGCCATGGTAGGGGATGAAAAATTATATAGGCATTATCCCTGTTCTGAGTAAAAGAATATTCAAGTAGGAATAATTAATAAGCAACACAGAATAAAAAAAGTGAATATAACAGGCACAAATAAACACTGTAGATTCATAGACATTCTTAACTTTTTTATTGTTGAAGTCATTGTGGAAAAGTTAACTTTGAGTTGAATGTGACAATACACTATTGTGTATGTATGTGAGTATATACATACATATATTATATATATATAAATATATTTACAAATGTGTATATATATATATATACATATATATATAAACATAGGAGAAAGACATCAAGATATTAATAGATAGTGTGTTTTCAGGGAATCAAGAGTGTCCCAGAGTATAACAAGAACTGAATAGAACACATAATGTAAGAGGTAGGTTAAGACCAGTAGTAGAGCATTTGGCCTGGTATGCTAAGTATTTCAATCTTTATTGTTAAACTATTCACAAATAGATATAGAGAAAGTCTTTAGCATAAACAAATTGGATCTTAAAATATTAACTCTGCTGATTATAAAAAGTTCTTTCATTGAAAAAAAGAAGCAGAGGCTACATAACATAAACAAAATAAGAATTTATTAGAAAGTTTGAAAGGACTCATAAACAACATTAAAACTTGAAAAACTAGGTTCAGAATTAATAGCAACTATGGTGTTTCTGAAGATGATTATGTAGGTTAATATTTATAAATATGGGCAATCTAATTTAAATAAAATTAAGTGTAATATTAAAATAACAAATCAAATGATTTTTACCAATCAATAATAATAATAATGGGATCTGAATTGGGAGTTGGGAAGCTGAATTTGGTATACTGATTTGACTTTATCAGACATGTAATTAGTAGACATTTAAGATGCAACTGGAGGAAAATTTGAGACTGAGTTTATCATAACAGTCTATGTATACAAATATATAAATTTAAATGATTAATCAAGATATAATGTTTTAAATCAAATGTTGAGATTAATAATTTTAAAAAGCAGGATGAAACAAATTTCAACTCAATTATAGAATTATGAAAGATGCAATTTGTGCTAATTTCTTTGTTTATTTAAAATGTTTACCTAGGCTTTTTCCAATTTTCAGAATAACACATAATTGCATAACTTACTTAAAATTAATTTAATCTATCTACATGATGGTGCCCATTATCTATAAAGTTAAATCATACACTAAGGGTTTGGGTTTTTTTGGTTTTCTTTTTTGAGAAATATATCCTTTTCTTGCCCCCACCTTCCTCACTCTCATCAGCCTTCCTCCCCCAAAGCAAATTGTTTTAGATGTTTCTTCTGCCAACTTTTTTTCCTTTTCAAGTTTTTATTTTTATACATTTTTTATTAAAAAGAAAAGTATAATTACCACAACTTACAAAGGACTAAAGCAGGACTAGAATAATGAATGAATCACATCAGCCTGGAAAGCAGATACTCTCAATAATATTAATATTATAATACAGGCTCGTTCAAGTATTTTATGTTTTTTGGTTCTTTTAAATGTGATATCCTAGCAAATGGTAAAGAAATAAATGATATATTAGTATCTTTTTGGGTATCAATTTTAGATAGTATCTCTTGATTTGCTATTATGGTGAATGAGATTTAGCTATCTTATGCCACCATATTTTCTACTTCCTTTCCTCTCAGTGTAGTCATATTAACTCAATAACAATATTTAAATAACATTCCCTTGCAAATGTTATCTATAGCTAGACATCTTATTGAACTATCATCACAAATTCTTTATGTTTTCCTGAAGATATTCAATACCTTCTTCTTTAACTTGCTTTTCTCTGTGTTAATTGCTGATTCTTGCTAAAACTCTTAATAACCCCTCAATTTTCCATGAAGCCAATCTCCTCAAATAGTTCATTAGTTTCATGTTTTGCTTGGTAGCATTCCTCCTAGATAACTCCTGCCAAGGTTGGTTACTCTCTTGGTCTGATGAATAATAGTAATCTCAGGACATCCCTTTGATGGCATCCTTAAATTCCTTTGCCTGATCCCTGGATTGGATTCCGAGGTTCCTGAATCTCCAGATTTTTGTTTGTTTATTTTTGGTTTATCCCATGTTTTGGTGGAGCATATTTTCTGGTAACTTCATAAAATTTAAAATGTTTTGCAAATGCAGAGGGAAGAACTGATGACAGCCTTCATGAGATAGCCCCATATCCAATCTGCACTCACAGGAATTCAACCAGTTTAACATCAGGCCCGCCTTTCCTTCCTTTCTTTCTTCCTTCCTTCCTTCCTTCCTTCCTTCCTTCCTTCCTTCCTTCCTTCCTTCCTTCCTTCCTTCTTTCTTTTCCTTTCCTTTCCTTTCCTTTCCTTTCCTTTCCTTTCCTTTCCTTTCCTTTCCTTTCCTTTCCTTTCTTTTTCTTTCTTCTTTTCAACTAACATCTTTTTTTTAAATTTTTTATTTAAATTCAGTTAGCCAACATATAGTACATCATTAGTTTCAGATGTAGTGTTTAATAATTTATCAGTTGTGTATAACACCCATTACTCATCACATCACGACCCTCCTTAATGCCCATCACCCAATTACCCCCATCCTCCCACCTGCCTCCCCTCCAGCAGCCCTCAGTTTGTTTCCTATAGTTAGGAGTCTCTGATGGTTTTTCTCCCTCTCTGATGACTTCCCCTTCAATTTTCCCTCCCTTACCCTGTGATCCTCTGTACTGTTTCTTATATTCCCCATCTGAGTGAAACCATATGGTAATTGTCTTTCTCTGATTAACTTATTTCTCTCAGCATAATACCCCCCTCTAGATGCACCCATGTCAGTGTAAATAGTAAATACTCATCCTTTCTGATGGCTGAGTAGTATTCCATTGTATATATATACACCACATCTTTATCCATTCACCTGTTGATGGACATCTCGGCTCCTTGCACAGTTTGGCTATTGTGGACATAGCTGCTATGAACATTGGGGTGCAGGTGCTCCTTCGGATCACTACATTTGTAACTTTGGGGTAAGTACCTGATAGTGCAATTGCTGGGTCTAACTTCATTCCTCCCCTGAGGGAAGGGGAGACCCCAATTGCTAGAATCCTCCAACACCTACTCTTTCTTCCTGAAATGGAAGAAAATATACTTGCTCCTTTATTAAGATCAGAACACTTTCCCTCATGAAAATTAGGATAACAGTTAAATTGGGGGAGCTAATGGCTTATCAATACTCTTCTCTTCTCTCTTCCTTCACAAGGCTCCTGTCATGTCTTCTCTCCACAACTGTTAAGAAAGGAGTCTGAGTTTTACACATTTTCAGAGGAAAATTGTCAATTGGCATATACTTTAGGGTCAATTCTGAATATGTGAACCTGTGAAACTTCTATTATATTGATTTTGCATGTCAATATTTGGTTTATTTACATATTAATACATAATTAGGGAAGCGTTGTTTTAAGTTTTTGAAATATGGTTGAATAAACTGTAGGGGAAAATGTAATACGTTTTGGAAGCAGAATTCTTCTCTGCAGCATTAGAATTGAACTATTTTTTGCTTGTTTACTTGGGTTTTTTGGGAAATTCCACTAAGTTTATATAACTTAATGTTACATAGCTTTTAAGTGGAATTGCCAAGATTCAAAAAGGAAATGCTCAAATTATTGTTGTAATTTGATTTTGATTTGACAGATATTATGTGCACATGGACTATATAAATATTCATTTCAGGAATAAATTATGTTATAATATTCTTGACTTTTCTCTAACCATCATATCATTCTGAGTAAATATAAAAGTTGTGCTATATAAAATAATTACGTGATAATTATATTTACCTAAGAATAGTGACTAAACCAAAAATATGTGAAAACTATAAAGTCAATTAGTCAATCTTTCTAATAGTGAAATGATTCTGTCATTCTTTATCCATTTTGATAGGTTGATAGACATATTTGAGTGAGAAGATCATTATAATAGTAACAAAAATTGAAAAATTCCTGTGAAATTAGACATGCTTTGTAAGCTTATAGACAAAACAATCTTGTGGAGTTTCCCACATGTGTTTCACCACTCAGATACTCAAATGCCTTTTTTATGCTCACTCATGTGCCCTGAGCAGAATGTACCTTGCTGGTACTTTTCTTTTTCATTAAGAATTTTTCTTATGCCAAAAAAGTTATGTCAAAAATGATATGAATATTCAAGTCATTAAAATTTGGTATATTTAAAAGGAGCAAGATGGCCATTCTATGAAGGAATGATTTAAATTATATATATAGTGTATCATAAATGTTACATAGTATACATACACATATTATATAAATTCATATATATTACATATAACTCTCTTACCAGAACTATATATAATTGAATTATAATGAGTTCAAAATTTATAATTATTTCTTTTCTCAAATGCCATGGTTTGATGTTCATAGAGTAAATGCATTTAATCTGAGGATACCACAATTTGGGCCATTTCATGTCCTGAGTTTGCATTATCCAACAAAGATTCTTTGTATTCTCTCTACCAATTAAATCAATATATTTTATTTTTGGAATTTTTAAAAGGGCAGGTAGGTGCCTAGAAACCAGTATCAGAGAGCTTGATACAAAAGAAAGCTCAAAGCTGATGAATGAATGATTAATAAATCTCTTATCATTGCTGATATTTTGAGCTTTGAGTCTTTAACACAGATCTGCTGATATAATATTAGTTCAATGAAACCTTTCTCATCTGTTCACATCTCGCTTTTAGTGTCCCTGAGGTTCTTAGATAATGTAAGGGGAACTTGAGAATTTCCAACTGTAGGGCTTCCTTTGGGAGGATAAAGAAAAAACTAAGAATTTTCTAAAAAATAAGAATTCAAAGATATAGTCTATATTATTGGTTTATAAATTGAATTTAATAAATATATGTTTATAACTTTTCTAATTAGCTTATTAAAACATATAAATGATTCAACAAGTTTCCCACAGTCTCAATAGTATTATAGTTTATCACTTATTGTATTACCTCCCCATCGTTTAAGCTTAAAAATAGTTTTATTATATGCATGCTTGCATTCAAAGATACCAGCTAAGCTCTGTAATGTCATTGGAAGATATCTAAAATTGTCATATGTACATATATGATTTAAAACTTACGTATATGATGCAGTCAAATTCATGCTTTATGACTCCAGCCTCAGTATATTTTTTTCACATTCTATGACTTACTTTTTGTATTTAGTTTCTTTAAAGTCCTTCAGTGAATGTTGGTGGGAATGCCAACTGGTGCAGCCACTCTGGAAAACAGTATAGAGGTTCCTCCAAAAGTGGAAAATAGAGCTACCCTACAACCGAGCAATTGCACTACTGGGCATTTACCCTAAAGATACAAATGTAGTGATCCATAGGGGCACCTCACCCCAGCGTTTATAGGAACAATGTCCACAACAGCCAAACTATGGGAAGAGCCCAGATGTCCATTGACAGATGAATGGATAAAGAAGATGTGGTGTGTGTGTGTGTGTGTGTGTGTGTGTGTGTGTCTGTGTGTGTGTCTGTGTGTATGTATACATATATATATACACACACACACACATATATATTTATACAATGGAATACTACTCAGCCATCAAAAAAATGAGATCTTGCCATTTGCAAAGATGTGGATGGAACTAGAGAGTATTATGCTAAGTGAAATAAGTCAACCAGGGAAACACAATTATATGATCTTACTCATATGTGGAATTTAAGAAATAAAAGAGGATCATAGGGGAAGAGAGGAAAAAATAAAACAAGATGAAATCAGAGAGGGAGACATACCATAAGAGACTCTTAATCATAGGAAACAAACTGAGGGTTGCTGGAGGGGAGGGGGATGGGGGAATGGGGTAAATGGAAAAACAAAACAACAACAACAACAACAAAACTTAAAAAAAAAAAAAAGTCCTTCAGTGAAGTCTGTATGTTTGCTTGTATTTAGTATGTCATACTGGATTTTTTTTCTTTTAATAGATATATAAGACTTATTACTTGAGTTTTATAATTTGTTCAGTTAGTATATGTTTTCTAATTAAAAGTAGTACATGGTGATGCTTTCATTGTTTTATAAATGTAAATTATGGTTGATTTCATTATAAATTCATGTCTATATACACAAATATAAGGTTTTTAAGGAAGATTGTTTGGTTAGCCTGGAGCTCCCAAATATATTACCTGATGTCCAGTGTGATTTTACATTAGATTTAGATTTAATTTTAAATAAAATGTTGTTATTTTAATTGCAATAATATAATCCAAAATAATATTTGTAAACCCCCACTTTGTATGGAGTTTATACATATGAAAGTTCTGTTTTTGTAAGTTAAAATGATTGCTGTAAGTATTATATTTTATTTTTAAAGATTTATTTTATTTACTTATTTGAAAGAGAGAGAGAAAGTGAGCATGAATGGAGGGGAGGGGCAAGCAGATTCCCTGCTGAATGGGGAGCCATATGATGCAGTGCTGCATCCCAGGACCCTGAGATCATGACCTGAGCTGAAGTCAGATGCTTAACTGACTGAGACACCCAGGCGCCCTGCTATTAGAATTTTATATGAATTATTATAATACTTCCATTTCTGACATAGTCTTGTTAGTGGTATGTGGATTTATTTGTAATCAATAGAGTTCTCTCTATAAACCTTGGTTAAGACAGAGAGACTACCAGTGATAAACTGTTCCTCTCTTTACAGTCTTTCTCACCCTCAGTGGAACTGCTGTCTCCCATATAGTTCACCCCTCCCAGTATGCAGGTGGTTTCTGGTAAGAGATGTGCACTCAGACAGAAGCAGCTAGGAACAGCTTATGCTTTCCAGGCTCTAATGATAGTGGGAGAAATATTCAATGCTGCTATGTCTGCTGACCTCTATCCTTGCCATGACTTGGAAGATGCACACACAGAGTCTCAAAGCCATCAATCACCAAGGTCAAGAGGAAATTACAGGTTATACACACGTAAAATATTTGTGGAAAATAGAAACTGACAAGTCATCATCTGAACATATATAGGGAGTCATCTCAACACTCACAACAGCTCTAAAGCTCCCCCCCACATATATTTCAGGAAGTAAGTGCATAATTATGTATTCCTTTACTTGTTAGCAGTTTTTTCTTTTTTATTCAGAATATATGCTGTTAATTAATAGCAATGAACCTTAAGACAAAAGTAAATATTCAATTAAATATATTAAAACCTTTATATAATAATTCTAACATCTCTACTACCTGAGTAAGGGGTTTTGATTGTGTCTCTCATGAGGGATCACATTGTGTTTGCAGTTTTTATTAAATGTTGAACATTACAGTAAAAGAACACCGACAACTGAGGTAAGTAATATTTGTGCACAGATAAAGTATTCTTCTTCCTCCTCCTCCTTCTTTTTCTTTTCTTCCAGGTCATTAGTCTGTTGAGTTGAGTCAGAGTAATCAGTAGTTAGTCTGGGTCTGTTTTTTTAGTTTTTATTTTGTTTTGTTTTTCTTATATTTTGTTCATCACAACCTTCATAAACTTTGAAGGCAGGGTCATAGACTTTTATTTTAGCAGGAACTGGGATTTTAGTGCCTGGGGGTTTTGTCTCAGGTCTCCTGCCCTATCCTGAAGCTTTATTAGGATCTACATGCCTCTCTTCAGTTTTGAACCCTTCATCTCCCTTGCCTCTCCACTAGGGTGTATTGCCACTGACTCATTTAGTGGGGAATATCTGTATTGTTTCTTTGAGTTCTTTCTTTCTGGCTCTACACTATAGCAAGCCCCGCAGGCCTGCAGCTCAAAGTGGATCTCCCTGAACTCTCCTGCCATTCCTCCGGTGGTAGGCAGCTTATTGACTCATTCTCAGTATAAGGACTAGAACCTGGAACACTTTTTCCTAGGTCTTCTACTCCTGCCTCAAATCACAGCAGACTGGAGACGTTGAAGGAAGATTTTTTGGTAGTCTTCCCCTGCCTGCCACTAAAATGTTTTATATGCAAAATGCAAATAGTAGAGGCCTATGTAGAAGAATTGGCAGGTGCCCCTTATAGTTTCAGGGCTCCTTGGGATTCTAAACCACCTCTTAGTGTTACTCTACCAAAGGTGAAAGCAGCATGTGTTTCATCTCTCCAAGGCGAGGTTTATCTTCTTGAATCTTAGCTCACTAAATTGTCTTATCTCACTAATTGGCTTAAAAATAAGCATAATTTTATAGATTAGCAAATTCTTATTGTTAGTCAAAACAGTTAACCAATGGTAGTTTTACACTGTTGTCATAAGACTTTTTTAGCCCAATCTTCAAATTAAAGTTTTAGAGTTTTATTCTGTCAAAACCAAAACAACTGTCATTTGGGGGCATTATATTTAAAAATTCTATCCCAAAACATTTTTTTCTAAATTATATAAAATCACGTATCTTATTTAGAAAGAATTTTATTTTTGAATACAGTTTTCAAACAGAATGGTTTTAAAGGTACACAAAAATAATAAAATTGGTATTTTGGTCAACAAATAATGACTAATAATAATAATAATAATTTTATTATTTTAATGCCATATTTCACCATTAAAAGTCTTCTGGTTTGAACAAAAACAAATTAGGGGACTTTGAGTAGAATGTTACTTAGTTGATTTTCTTTTTTGGACTGCTGATACTTCTCATAATGGAACTTACATCACCCTCATGTAGGGCCATCTAATCCCAATAAAAGTGAAAAACGTATCTGAATATTTATGGGGCCCAGCCTTAAGTTAGTTTGGTTACTTTTGTGGTATCAGTTTTGTTCTTCCTTTCTAGTATAAGCATTTCTGTTTTACTGATGAAATTATGTATGTCTCCAGTGTCGATGAAATCCAAAGCACTCATCTTCCCTCTTCTTCAAAAACACCAAATTTCTCCGACATTTGTAACATTCTTTATCTGATAATACTTTTCCTTGTAGCTGTCATTAATATTCTCCATAGGTTCTTACATCTCATTTATTAATGGCTCTACCACCTGCATCACTTCTTTTCATTATTTGTCTTACTATAATTCATGGATATTTCAGTACATATGCAAATGTGCATAACACTTTTTCTTCTCAGATTGTCACCTTCCTCCCCTGCAACACTCTATTCCAAAAGTCATGCTTTTCTTTGATCATACTCTCAACAATACTTGTGCCACTCCAATATTTCATTGCTATAGATATTCCATCTCTAACTATATCATACACTTTTAGATCACGTATATTCACACCAGCAATTCTTCTATCTGTTCGGTACCCATTTTAAACCCTACTATTTTCTTCACTATCAATTTTTGCATTAATATCTTCAATTTTCATGTTATCTAATTATATTTTCCAGCATTTATATGGCTCCCTTACATAAAAACCTCAAATTGTTTACCTGGGAAAGCAAGCAAGCAAACAAACACAGACTGTATAAAACTATTCACCACCAAAGAAAATAATTTAAAAAAATTTTAAAATGAAAATAAACCTGGGGCGCCTGGGTGGCTCAGATGGTTAAGCGTCTGCCTTCGGCTCAGGTCATGATCCCGGGGTCCTGGGATCGAGCCCCGCATCAGGCTCCTGGCTCGGCGGGGAGCCTGCTTCTCCCTCTCCCTCTGCCTCTCTCCCTGCTCATGCTCTCTCTCTCTCTCTCTCTGTATCTCTGTCTCAAATGAATAAATAAAATCTTTAAAAAAAAAAAAAAAGAAAATAAACCTATTCACCCATTCAGCATCTATATCTCAATAACTAATTGATAGTGGAGAATAATGAGAAAGTACAGTTAGAGGATTCTTTAAATTTTTAGAAACTAAAGTCAAATAGTCAAAATTGCCTGATTATTCAATGATACTAGCCTAGTATTTTTGACTTCCTACTTGCGATAAACAATAATAAAAACCACTCACATTTGTTGAGTATGCAATGTTATGGCTTACTTTGTTCTGCACCGTGCTTTGACCTAGGGCATATATAATTTCCACAAGAAACTCATGACATATGTACCATTTTAGAACCATTTTACAGATGATAAAACAGTCATGGTGGCAGTATAGTAAGTGATGTAATTTCAGTGCATGTTCTGAATTGCTATGCCATACTGCCTCTATGACATGTTTGTTTTCTTTCTTTCTTTCTTTCTTTCTTTCTTTCTTTCTTTCTTTCTTTCTTTCTTTTCTTTCTTCCTTCCTTCCTTCCTTCCTTCCTTCCTTCCTTTTTCTTTCTTCCTTCCTTCCTTCCTTTTTCTTTCTTTCTTTCTTTCTTTCTTTCTTTCTTTCTTTCTTTCTTTCTTTCTTTCTTTCTTTTCTTTCTTTCTTTCTTTCTTTCTCTTTCTTTCCATCCTTTCCTTCCTTTCCTTCCTTCCTTCCTTGTTTCTTAATAATATGAATGATGTTTTATCTGCTTCCCTCAAAACTCAGTTTCTCCATTTGTGCCCAGATTCCATTCTGGAAATCTTCTCAAGGACTATTTCACTGATGTGGCCTTCCCTTTTGCTTTATCAATTACTTCCTCTCTACTACATCATTCCCATTTGCATAGAAATGAGCTCTAGATTCTCCTAGTTTAAAAAAAATTGTAATTCAGTGAATAAATAAATGAATCTCCCCTCTTCTTGCCTTTACCCCTATTTCTTATGCAGCATCCAGTCTTACTTTAGAAACTACCTTTAAGGGGCGCCTGGGTGGCTCAGTCATTAAGCATCTGCCTTCAGCTCAGGTCATAATCCCAGGACCCTGGGATCAAGCCCCACAATGGGCTCCCTGCTCAGTGGGAAGCCTGCTTCTCCCTCTCCCACTTCCCCTGCTTTTGTTCCCTCTCTGGCTGTCTCTCTGTGAAATAAATAAATAAAATCTTAAAAACAAAACAAAACCAAAAAACCCCTACCTTTAATTCTTTACCCCACTCCTCATCCTGCCCCTTTAGAACTCTCTTCTCCTCTGTGGTAGTCAGAATATTGGCCTCCCAAAGATGTCTATACCTAATTCCTGGAGCCTGTGATTATATTATGTTATATGGCAAATGGAAATTAAAATTACAGATGAAATTAAGGTAGCTAGTCATCTGATCTTAAAATAGAGATCATCCTACTTTTTCCAGGCAGGCCCAATGTAATCACAGGGTCATTAAAAGTGGAAAAGGGTGACAGAAAGTCAGAGGGAAATGTGACTACGGAAGAAGCACCAGTGAGATGTAATATTACTGGCTTTGAAGGTCGGGAAAAGGGGCCAGGAGCCAAGGAATGTGAGTAGCCTCTAAAAGGTCAAAAGGACATTGGAATGAATTTTCTTCTAGAGCCTCCAGAAAGAACACAGCAGTGCCAACACCTTGATTAGTGAGATCTGTCAGATTTTATGCTAGAGAACTGTAAGAAAGTGAAATTGTTTTGCTTTAATCCACTAAATTTGAGATAATGCATTGAAGTAGCAATAGAAAACAAATAGAGGATGTCTGGGTAGCTCAGTCGGTTAAAAGTCTGCCTTGGGCTCAGGTAATGATCCCAGGTTCTGGGATCGAGTCCCTCATCAGGCTCCTTGCTCAGCGGGGAGCCTGCTTCTCTCTCTGCCTGCCGCTCCCCCTGCTTGTGCGTGTGCAACCAAATACAGCTTCTCATATGGTTTCACCCTCTAGCTGAGGCATTTCTCTGATATCCCTGTGTTCTACATAAGTTCTCTGTTCATAATTTCATGAAAAACATCCATTTATTAAATACATATTTAATAAATAAATAAATAAATACGTCTTTATTAAGGCTTACCTAATATCAGGAGTGTGTCTATTTCTCAGTATCAGCGCTTCTAAGCCTACATACCTGATGTAGGTAACCAGTTCATGTATGTTCATAATTGAAATATACCATTTCTTTTTTTTAATTCATTATTAATAGGTCTGCTGGAGGACCTAGTTTAACATCTTTAAATATTAATTGCCAACCAATATTTTATACACCTCTAGATAATTTTTTTAACATTTTTTTTTCAATGTTTTATTTTCTAATACACATTTGTTCTGCCAATTAAACTTAAATCTGCTAACTAGAATTAAATAGTTTATGGAACTATGCCAGTACCCTAGCGTTTTGTTTAGTGCCTCATTAAGGCTTTGGGAGAAAGAGAAGAAATGTTGAAGGAATAACAGCACCACAACCTTGAGGAAGAGTGAATACATAACTCGATGTTTCTGTAAAGTTTTAACCATGAGATTGGGCTTTAAATATTTTTTTAAAGCATGTTATTTAAGCACTTTAATCTTCCAGTGGTAGTGAGGTTAAATGTATGTGTGTGTTTGCATGTATATATATAAAAGATCTGAGAAATAGGTTTTCATTTAGAAGTAATTTAAGGAAATGGAAACTACCCATACGCTGACATTTTTCTGACATAAGTTTTGGAATTTTCAAACACATACAGAACAAATACAGAAATGAGAAGTCAGGCTGGGATGAAATACAGCAATGAGGAGCTTTTATGAGTAGTAATGAGTGGAGTGGATCTTAAACAGAGTTCTCAAATACAGTATTTTTTTTTAATTTAATCTGTTTCTGAAGCTTTCCTTGGACTTCATAATAATTTTTCCTTACCATCTCTGTACTTGGTTCTTTTCTAGGAAATATGTTATCTATCTACATCTGTATCTGCCTATGTCCATATGTATATCTTATCTGTATCTACCTTTGTATCTATATATTTATATTACTCATGTTTTCATCAGGCACTATAAAATAGTTATATCAAAATAAATGTTTTTAAGATGAAATTCAGAGGAAAAATAAAATTAGTTTTATGGGAAAAATGTTTTAATTTAAAACACTATTCACAGGCTCTTTATTTATTTATTTATTTTTTAAGATTTTATTTATTTGCGAGAGAGACAATGAGCGACAGAGAGCATGAGAGGGAGGAGAGTCAGAGGGAGAAGCAGACTCCCTGCTGAGCAGGGAGCCCGATGTGGGACTCAATCCCGGGACTCCCAGGATCATGACCTGAGCCGAAGGCAGTTGCTTAACCAACTGAGCCACCCAGGCGCCCTCACAGGCTCTTTTAAACTCTGCAAAAAATAAAACAAAGCATTTAATTATTTAGAATATTCTTAGTTAGGATGGTCTCTTCCTTTATATCTATTTTAAAACGGCCATTTTGCAGTTTTGTCATGTATAGGGCTCAGCAAACAATGACTCATAGGAGTCCACTGCCTGTTTTTGTTTTGTTTAAATAATGCTTTATTGGAAAATGGTCACACTCATTTGTTTGCCTGTTATCCCTGGCTGCTTTCATATCACAATGGCAGAAGTAAATTGTGACAGATTCATTGCCCACGAAGACTAAAGTATTTATGATGTGGCCCTTTACATAAAAAGTTAAATATGGGTTCAAATTCAGGAATTACTTATGCACCTTGCAAATTATATTAGGTGACCTAAATTTTGTAATGTCTAACACTGTGCCTTAAATTTGATAGGCAGTCAATAAACACTTTTTGAATACATAATAATTCTAAGCCTCAGCAGTAAAATGGAAGAACTACTAATTGGCTATAAAGATTCATGTCCAAATAAAAATATATGCAAACAGTATAGAAATATACCAGAGGTATAGTAGGTTTTTAATAAACATTGGTTTTCCCTAATATACCTTCTCTGTTGAATTTTGGTATAGGGATGGTTCTTATCCAAAGAGCAACAGTAATACTGAAAGCCTGAAATTTTTAGGTACCTTAAGATCCTTACTCAGAAGTTAACATAATATCATTTTATTCTTATCTCAATTTTTAATTTGTGAATAAGATTAAGGACCTAAGACCTGAGCAACTTATGAGGAGCATTGGTTCTGTCTTTGAATGCTTAAATTTTCTCCCTTCAATACATCATGACAAATTCTGCCACTTTGGATATTTTGGGCCTAGCGTTTGACAAGAGAATCAAAAGTGTTTGAGCTGTATCTTATCAAATGGAAACTGAGCATGATTAGTGAATCATTCTATAAGTATTAAAGCAGGAAATCAGAGTTAAAACCAAGGGTTGCATGAAACCAGTTATATTTGAGTGATTATGGACAATAGAACTAATATATCTGCAACTGGCCTTACTGAACTTTGAATACATGTGATGAGCTGGTTTAATGGTTATGATTGGACTTCCTCTTTCTGCCAAGATAGAATAACAGGGACTAGATTTATCCACCCCTATACACTTAAAACACTAAAGCACACAAACACATCTGCACTCACACACACACAATATTTGAAACAGTGGTTTTCAACATACTGGGCATCAGGCAATAAGGGGCAATCAGTAATTCCTGAGAAATAAGATCAGCCCTATAAATGCTCCAGTTTACTGCCTTAAGAGTGTTTCCAGGCTGTGCCATTGTGGTAGAGAATTCATGTAGAACCAGGTGGACTCCAGAGTTCATAAAACAGAACTGAAAATCTGGGGCAACAAAGCCAGTTAGAGGTTATAGGATAGAAAACTACAAGAGAGAGCTTCATAGAGAACTCCAAACCTTGAAAGGGTCTCCTTGAATATTTATCTGAGTACTTATAAGCCCATGCACATGAGGAAACTACCTGAAGCTGGGTAATAAATTTCTGAGATGTGTCTGTTCCAACCCTGTCCTCAGTCTGGAGAATATCAAAATCAGGTATTGGGTAGAGTACTCAGAAGGGTCTTGCCTTAGTAGTGGAGAATAATAAATCCTGTACTAAATGCTCTTCTGGTGCCACCTAACAAATCTTAACCACACGATACAAATGGATCAAATTGTTTCTAAGTAATTTAGCTGCATCCTAGAATAAATTTCATGAATATTTATAAGTACAAAAAATATCTAGCATGCAACAATGTGAAATTCACAATGTCTAGTACCTTAGTCAAAGATTGGTAGAGATGATAAGAAGCAGAAAACTATGACCCATAAGAGGAGAAAGATCAACCATCTAAAGCCAACCAAGAAGTGACACACATGGTAGAATTAGCAGACAAGACCATTAAAAATAGTTATGCAGACTGTGTTCCAAGTGGTATAGAAACTATAAAAATGACCCCATTCAAATGTGTAGAGTTGAAAATTACAATATCTAAAATGTAAAACACACTCAGTGAGATCATTGGAAATGTTTCATTATGAAAGAAAGACTAATGAATTTGAAAATAACAAATATGAAACATACAGAGAAAAAGAGAATTAACCAGCAATTTAAAAATCATAACTGAACTACAGGACAACTTTAAACAACCCAATGTATATATAATTTGAGTCTCCAAAGGGAGAGAATAAAAACATATTTCAAGAAATAATGTCTGAAAGCCTTTTGAATTTGATTGAAACTGATGTAAAAAGCTCAATGAGTTCCAACTACAAGGAACATTAAAAAAAACACAAGTCATTTTATAATCCCACTGTCCAAATGAATGATGAAGAAAAAAATCTTAAAAGCAGCAGAAGGGGGAAAATGTTACCTTCAGAGGAAGAAACTTAAGTATTACAGCATAATTTTTGTTAGAAACAACACAACAAAGTAGACAGAAGTTCTCTCTGAAAGCTCTGATGGATAAGAAGATGTAAATTTAGAATTCTATACCCAGCTAACATATATTTTAAATGTATGGGGAAAAATAAAGACTTCTTTCCAGATACACAAGCTTTGAAAAATTTCTTCACCAGAAGTTCCACACTATAAGAAACATCAAAAGTACTCCTTTAGGTAGAATAAAAACGGCACAGGATAGGATCTATGGAAAATGTAGATCCCAAATTTAACTACATTGATAAATATATTTTTCTTGTTCCTTAAGTCTCTTGAAAAGATATTTGATTATTGAAACAAAAAAAAATGCAATGCATTATATATTTAAAATGCTTGTTTAAAAAAATGTATGATAAGAACCACATCACACCAAAATATGGATGAATCTCATAATAATTATGCTGAATGAAAAAAGCCAGAGGAAATTATTTTATAAAGTATGATTACATTCATATAAAACTCTAGAAAATGCCATTGAATCTGTAATGACAAAAAACCTAGTAGACACTGAGTAAAATGAAGGAAATGAGAGGCAGAGGGACAGAATCACAGCAGGGTATATTGAAGCTTTTGGAGGTAATGGAAATGTTTATTACTTTTATTTTGGTGATGGTTTCATGGTTGTATACAATTATTACATGGTTGTATACAATTAAAACTTACTAAATTGGGGGCGCCTGGGTGGCTCAGTTGTTAAGTGTCTGCCTTCAGCTCAGGTCATGATCCCAGGGTCCTGGGATCGAGCCCTGCATCGGGCTCCCTGCTCCACATGAAGCCTGCTTCTCTCTCTCCCACTCCCCCTGCTTGTGTTCCCTCTCTCTCTGCCAAATAAATAAATAAAATCTTTTTTAAAAAAACTTACTAAATTGTAAACTCTAAATATATGGAATCTATTATATGTCAACACATCAATAAACTGATTTTAAGAAAAAAGAAAGATTGAAGGTGAAGGATGATTGCTATGACCCCTTTTTCCCTCTGGTATATTTTTATATGGGTTCAGAACTCTATCTTCAGGAAAGAAAGCCTGTAATCAGAGATCTTAAGTTGATTGTCGTGGAGTTTATGCTAAATAATTATTGGTTGAACTAAATGAAATGCTAACCACATACCTGAAAAATAGTCCAGCGATCTGACCTTCCCTGATTTCATTGAGACAAGTGAATTTTCCAGTGTTTAACTCAATTAAATCAATTATTAAACATGATTGACTGCTTATCTCTACTCCTTAGAACAGCACTACAATAATCAAAACTGTACATATTATCTTTATAATACACTGCTTTATTTGTAACCATTATCTTTGCCTTGTTAAATACCCTCAATCTAAACAATCTGGTCAATTTATTGTAATTTTACTCTGTTCCTCATAACTCTTAGATTATTGCAAACTAATAATACTTTTGGCTGAACCAGCCCTTAGTCATAAAATTAGAGAGACGTTAAATTGGGAAATCATCATTCATTAATCAACAGTTTTTTCCACCTTAAAAGTTAACATACAAATGATGACAAAAACCTTTGTATTAAAGAACCTGAATTCAAGGTGGAGAGAGACTTAAAAATGAGTATGTGTGCTAAAATTTTACAGGTACTTTGGCAGTCCTGTATTTAGTGCACAATGGGAGATATAAGGAAACAGTGGTTACTATTTCTTGAGTTGTCAGAAAAAGCTTAAAAAACAGACGAGATTTGAGCTGAATCTTTAAGAATGACTTTATGTTTGCCAGGGAGAAAAAAGAAAAAGTGGTCATTTTAGAAAGATAAATGAGTACGTACAAGCAGAGTAGCAACTGAATTGTTTGCAAAGTGAATGGAGATGGCCAAAGATGAAGCCGTAGAGAGGTATTTAAGAGGCAGATTATAGGAGGGGTACCTTGTGGAGGGGTTTTAAATCAGACACTTAAAATGTTATTCAGCTTTATGGCTCTAATGGATTACTCGCTCTCTATAAATTATTCTTGCCTTGTAATTATCCACAGTTTATTCTGAAATTTAACAATTTTTCTACTATTTTTTGTATGGACCACTTAGAAGAGGTCTTCACATCTTAAATTCTGCTAAAACATTATATTGATACACAGCATCAATTTTTGTAATTTCCCTAAACTTAATTACTAGTGTGGTTTAGGTCACATGAAACAAGTTGTAGTACAATTCAGGAAGACACCTTTCTGACAGTTCCCACTTCTGTCCTCTTCATCTCAGTATCAGTTAGGTCCTTCACATTTCAGGGGATCGGAGGTTATATGAATTGTAGAATTAACATATGATAATAATGGTAAATTATAATTAACAAAAATATTAATATTAATCACTACGCATTGAGTGCTAGCTCTGTGATAAACATAAGGTGAAGTGCTTGTGTATTCTTTCCTTTAATTCTCATGACTAACCAATGAGGTTGCCATTTCACTGATGAGCAAACTGAAGCTTCAAATAGTTAAGGTCATGTAGATAGAGACTGGAGTGTAGCTCTGTCAGATTCTAAATAATGTAATAAAACATAAGGTTAATGAAATAACTGGTACCCCACTAAACCAAAATAACTCTTGTATTCTCAGAATGTAATTTAGGCCCTGCAAAGAATGTAACATGCCCAATTACTATCAACATTAAAATGAGAAAAGCCATTTCATTGTTAAATATTCTGTTACTCCTTTAAAATTCAATCTACACAGACATTTTTAAAACAAAGTATACAAAGAGCATAATTTGAATTCAAATGTTAAGTGCTTCTGATTCTAGGGGAAGCATTGGAAGTTGTTTGGAATTCTTGAATGAGTATCTGTAAATTGGACATTTACATAAAAGAGGTTTATTTTTGAAGTCATATAATTTTGAATCTGCAGAGTGTATATGTGCGTGTTTGTGTATAATGAATCAAATTGGAATGCCGTTACCTGTAAGAATAGGATCTGTCATCTTCAAGACTCAAATGTAACCCACATACAAACTATTTAATTGAGAAAGAAAATAGTAACAGTGTGTTGCTTCCTTTTTATGCTTCACATGGAATAAAATGTCAGAGAGTAACGAAAGGCTTTAGAAATACTGCTCCTAATGACTTTAATGACAGATGCAAGGCTAAAGCCCCATGCAGCATTATGAAAATTTATCCCACATGTGCTTTAATTATATGTGCTAACTTTACAGACAAAACCCAGATTGTTCTAGCTGTCAGCATAGAGGATAAAATATAAATGTGAATGCATATGTCACACTGTGTTGATTTTCCTATACACAAGTTTCCTACTTGACTTTCTTTAACATTAACAATGAACCTTAGACCAAAATGATGATGAACAGAAGACAAAATTAAATTGTAATCTTTTCCTCACTTAAAAAAATTACAGATTTTTCTCTTTATAATTTAATAATTAACATAATTATTAAAAACATCATTAGCGTGTTTGTTTTCAATCATAAAATTGCCAATGAACTGGTGGTACATGCAAAACTTTTTAATAGGAAGTACTTTAGTGGGTATATTAAAAGTACCAGAACAAAGATTGAGATAGTTGGATTTCCAAAGTATTCTTATTTTATGTGAAAAAATTCAAGTTTGGTCTAAAATATCAAATTAAATTCTTTACCCTGAAATACATCTCCTTTATTTCTACAGAATACTTTTAATTATCACTTCCATCCAAAATCATTCTATTACTTTGAATTTATTCTTATATTATGCCGGAAGTCCAGGGTGGAAAATAATTAGTTCAGTCTTATTTCAGAGATTAACTCCCAGAATTTGAAACTAATCAATGTCTCCAACAGTAATGTTTGCAGAAATTGTAAAATATGCATCTACCTATGGAAATATACTAATGGATAAAGCAATTGTATCAAAGGCCTTAATTCTTTACCCTTTTCTATATCCATCTTATTTGTCATATAACTGACTTTCTACTTGCTTTTGTGTTCCTCATGCCTTCACCATGAGCATATTCTAGTGATGGCCTGTTAAATAATGAAGTAAATGGAGAAGACAAATCTACCCCCATAAGGCCAATCTGTAGCTAACCCTCAGACATATGAGTCAGTCTAGATGAGCCCAGACTAAATGGTCAAACTACAGATTTGTGGACTAAATGAATACTTATTAACTTGGGGCACTGAGCTTTAGGACGTTTTACTGACATTGGAGCAGTAGATCATTGATTCACATCACTTTCTTTTTAGTTGAATTTTATTTAATGTTTAAAACATTTTACTGAATGAAGCTGTACCTAATTTAAATATTTAAATTTCAACTCAATATTTTTCTGCATTCTTACATATAAAGAATATTCATTAACCTTAAGGTACATGTGGCTTTGTCACCAGATAGGTATTCAATCACAGGATACTCGGTTCATTTAACTAGAATGCTATCTCAGCATGCTGGCATGGAAAATAGCCCCACAAATATCTTCTTACTAATTAATAGAAAGACTAGATCTTTTTCTCAGAAAATTCGCATTTCGAGAGCAGGTCCCAATTCTTCTTCTTTTTTTTTAAATTTTTTATTGTTATTTTAATCACCATACAGTACATCATTAGTTTTTGATGTAGTGTTCCATGATTCATTGTTTGTGCATAACACCCAGCGCCCCATGCAGAATGTGCCCTCTTTAATATCCATCACCAGGTTAACCCATCCTCCCACCCCCCTCCCCTCTAGGACCCTCAGTTTGTTTTTCAGAGTCCATCGTCTCTCATGGTTCATCTCCCCCTCTGATTTCACCCCCTTCATTCTTCCGCTCCTGCTATCTTTTTTTTTCATTAAATATATTGCATTCTTTGTTTCAGAGGTACAGATCTGTGATTCAACAGTCTTGCACAATTCACAGCGCTCACCATAGCACATACCATCCCCAATGTCTATCACCCAGCCACCCCATCCCTCCCACCCCCCCCCACTCCAGCAACCCTCAGTTTGTTTCCTGAGATTAAGAATTCCTCATATCAGTGAGGTCATATGATACATGTCTTTCTCTGATTGACTTATTTCGCTCACATTAACACCCTCCAGTTCTATCCATGTCATTGCAAATGGCAAGATCTCATTCCTTTTGATGGCTGCATAATATTCTATTGTATATATATACCACATCTTCTTTATCCATTCATCTGTCGATGGACATCTTGGTACTTTCCACAGTTTGGCTATTGTGGACATTGCTGCTATAAACATCGGGGTGCGCATACCCCTTCGGATCCCTACATTTGTATCTTTGGGGTAAATACCCAGTAGTGCAATTGCTGGATCGTATGGGAGCTCTATTTTCAACTTTTTGAGGAACCTCCATACTGTTTTCGAGAGTGGTTGCACCAGCTTGCATTCCCACCAACAGTGTAGGAGGGTTTCCCTTTCTCCGCATCCCCGCCAACATCTGTCGTTTCCTGACTTGTTAATTTTAGCCATTCTGACTGGTGTGAGTGGTATCTCATTGAGGTTTTGATTTGGATTTCCCTGATGCTGAGCAATGTTGAGCACTTTTTCATGTGTCTGTTGGCCATTTGGATGTCTTCTTTGGAAAAATGTCTCTTCATGTCTTCTACCCATTTCTTGATTGGATTATATGTCCTTTGGGTGTTGAGTTTGATAAGTTCTTTATAGATTTTGGATACTAGCCCTTTATCTGATATGTCATTTGCAAATATCTTCTCCCATTCTGTCGGTTGTCTTTTGGTTTTGTTGACTGTTTCTTTTGCTGTGTAAAAGCTTTTTATCTTGATGAAGTCCCAATAGTTCATTTTTGCCCCTGCTTCCCTTGCCTTTGGTGATGTTTCTAGGAAGAAGTTGCTGCTGCTGATGTCGAAGAGGTTGCTGCCTGTGTTCTCCTTTAGGATTTTGATGGACTCCTGTCTCACATTGAGGTCTTTCAACCATTTTGAGTCTATTTTTGTGTGTGGTGTAAGGAAATAGTCCAGTTTCATTCTTCTGCGTCTGGCTGTCCAATTTTCCCAACACCATGTGTTGAAGAGACTGTCTTTTTTCCATTGAACATTCTTTCCTGCTTTGTCAAAGATTAGCTGACCATAGAGTTGAGGGTCCATTTCTGGGCTCTCTATTCTGCTCCATTGATCTATGTGTCTGTTTTTGTGCCAGAACCATACTGTCTTGATGATGACAGCTTTGTAATAGAGCTGGAAGTCCGGAATTGTGATGCCGCCAGCTTTGCTTTTCTTTTTCAACATTCCTCTGGCTATGCGGGGTCTTTTCTGGTTCCATACAAATTTTAGGATTATTTGTTCCATTTCTTTGAAAAAAGTGGATGGTATTTTGATGGGGATTGCATTGAATGTGTAGATTGCTCTAGGTAGCATTGACATCTTCACAATATTTGTTCTTCCAATCCATGAACATGGAATGTTTTTCCATTTCTTTGTGTCTTCCTCAATTTCTTTCACTAGTCTTTTGTAGTTTTCTGAGTACAGATCCTTTGCCTCTTTGGTTAGATTTATTCCTAGGTATCTTATGGTTTGGGGTGCAATTGTAAATGGGATCGACTCCTTAATTTCTCTTTCTTCTGCCTTGTTGTTGGTGTATAGGAATGCCACTGATTTCTGTGCATTGATTTTATATCCTGCCACTCTACTGAATTCCTGTATGAGTTCTAGCAGTTTTGGGGTGGAGTCTTTTGGATTTTCCACATAAAGAATCATATCGTTTGCAAAGAGTGAGAGTTTGACTTCTTCTTTGCCAATTTGGATGCCTTTGATTTCTTTTTGTTGTCTGATTGCTGTGGCTAGGACTTCTAATACTACGTTGAATAGCAGTGGTGATAGTGGACATCCCTGCCGCATTCCTGACCTTAGGGGGAAAGCTCTCAGTTTATCCCCATTGAGAATGATATTCGCCTAGGTTTTTCATAGATGGCTTTTATGATATTGAGGTATGTACCCTCTATCCCTATACTCTGAAGAGTTTTGATCAAGAAAGGATGCTGTACTTTGTCAAATGCTTTTTCTGCATGTATTGAGAGGATCATATGATTCTTGTTCTTTCTTTTGTTAATGTATTGTATCACATTGATTGATTTGAGGAGGTTGAACCAACCTTGCATGCCAGGGATAAATCCCACTTGGTTGTGGTGAATAATCCTTTTAATGTACTTGTTGGATCCTATTGGCTAGTATTTTGGTGAGAATTTTTGCATCCATGTTCATCAAGGATATTGGTCTGTAATTCTCCTTTTTGATGGGGTCTTTGTCTGGTTTGGGGATCAAGGTAATGGTGGCCTCATAAAATGGGTTTGGAAGTTTTCTTCCATTTCTATTTTTGGAACAGTTTCAGAAGAATAGGTATTATTTCTTTTTGAAATGTTTGGTAGAATTCCCCTGGGAAGCCATCTGGCCCTGGGCTTTTGTTTTTGGGAGATTTTTGATGACTACTTCAATTTCGTTAGTGGTTATAGGTCTGTTCAGGTTTTCTATTTCTTCCTGGTTCAGTTTTGGTAGTTGATACATCTCTAGGAATGCATCCATTTCTCTCAGGTTATCGAATTTGCTGGCATAGAGTTGCTCATAATATGTTCTTATAATTGTTTGTATTTCTTTGGTGTTGGTTGTGATTTCTCCTCTTTCATTCATGATTTTGTTGATTTGGGTCATTTCTCTTTTCTTTTTGATAAATCTGGCCAGGGGTTCATCAATCTTGTTAATTCTTTCAAAGAACCAGCTGCTAGTTTCGTTGATCTGTTCTACTGTTCTTTTGGTTTCTATTTCATTGATTTCTGCTCTGATCTTTATTATTTCTCTTCTCCTGCTCGGTTTAGGCTTTATTTGCTGTTTTTTCTCTAGCTCCTTTAGTGTAGGGTTAGGTTGTGTACTTGAGACCTTTCTTGTTTCTTGAGAAAGGCTTGTATTGCTATATACTTTCCTCTTAGGACTGCCTTTGCTGCATCCCAAAGATTTTGAACAGTTGTGTTTCATTTTCATTGGTTTCCATGAATTTTTTTTTTTAATTCCTCTTTAATTTCCTGGTTGACCCATTCATTCTTTAGTAAGATGCTCTTTAGCCTCCATGTATTTGAGTTCTTTCTGACTATCCTCTTGTGATTTCTAGTTTCAAAGCACTGTGGTCTGAAAATATGCAGGGAATAATCCTAATCTTTTGGTACCCATTGAGACCTGATTTGTGACCCAGGATGTGATCTATTCTGGAGAATGTTCCATGGGCACTAGAGTGTATTCTGTTGTTTTGGGATGGAATGTTCTGAATATATCTGTGAAGTCCATTTGGTCCAGTGTGTCACTTAAAGTCTTTATTTCCTTGTTGATCTTTTGCTTAGGTGATCTGTCCATTTCAGAGAGGGGGGTGTTAAAGTCCTCCAATTTTATTGTATTGTTGTCTATGTGTTTTTGTGCTTTTGTTATTAATTGCCTTATATAATTGGTCACTCCCATGCTAGGGGCATAGATATTTACAATTGTTATATCTTCTTTTTGGATAGACCCTTTAAGTAGGATATAGTGTCCTTCCTCATCTCTTATTACAGTGTTTAGTTTAAAATCTAATTCATCTATATAAGGATTGCCACCCCAGCTTTCTTATGGTGTCCATTAGCATGGTAAATGGTTTTCAATCCCTTCACTTTCAATCTGGGGGTGTCTTTGTGTCTAAAATGAGTCTCTTGCAGAGAAAAAAAAAAACAACCGTCTTGTTTTTTTATCCAATCTGATAGCCTGTGTCTTTTGATTGGGGCATTTAGCCCATTTACATTCAGGGTAACTATTGAAAGATATGAATTTAGTGCCATTGTATTGCATGTACGGTACTGTTACTGTATATTGTCTGTGTTCCTTTTTGGTCTATGTTGCTCTTAGGCTCTCTCTTTGCTTTGAGGACCCCTTTCAATATTTCTTGTAGTGCTGGTTTCATGTTTGCAAATTCCTTTAGTTTTTGTTTGTCCTGGAAGCTTTTTATCTCTCCTTCTATTTTCAATGACGGCCTAGCTGGATATAGTATTCTTGGCTGCATATTTTTCTCGTTTAGTGCTCTGAATATATCATGCCAGTCCTTTCTGGTCTGCCAGGTCTCTGTGGATAGGTCTGTTGCCGGTCTAATGTTTCTACCATTGTAGGTTACAGATCTCTTCTCCCGAGCTGCTTTCAGGATTTTCTCTTTGTCTCTGAGACTCGTAAGTTTTACTATTAGATGTCGGGGTGTTGACTTGTTTTTACTGATTTTGAGAGGGTTTCTCTGTGCCTCCTGGATTTTGATGCCTGTTTCCTTCCCCAAATTAGGGAAGTTCTCTGCTATAATTTGCTCCAATATACCTTTTGCCCCTCTCTCTCTTTCTTCTTCTTCTGGGATCCCAATTATTCTAATGTTGTTTCCTCTTATGGTATCGCTTATCTCTCGAATTCTGCCCTCATTATCCAGTAGTTGTTTATCTCTCTTTTTCTCAGCTTCTTTATTTTCCATCATTTGGTCTTCTGTATCACTGATTCTGTCTTCTGCCTCATTTATCCTATCAGTTAGCACCCCCATTTTTGATTGCACCTCATTAATAGCCTTTTTGATTTTGACTTGGTTAGTGGAAAACCCAAAAGTTCTTTTATTTCTCCAGAAAGGGTTTCTCTAATAACTTCCATGCTTTTTCCACGCCCAGCTAGTATCTTTAAAATCATCATTCTGAACTCTAGGTCCAACATCATACTGATGTCCGAATTGAGTAGGTCCCTGGCAGTTGGTACTACCTCTTGTTCTTTTTGTTGAGGTGATTTTTTCCATCTTGTCATTTTGTCTAGAGGAGAACAGATGAAAGAACAAAATGCTAACAGGGTAACAACATCCCCAGAAAATATACTCTAAACAAATCAGAAAAGACCTGAAACCAGGGGAAAAGAAAGGGAAAGAAAGGAAAAAGAAAAAAAAAAGAAAAAGATAAAAACAAAAACAGAACAAAACAAAACAAAATAACCAGAATATGATCAAATATGATCAGGCTGGTGTATAGATCAGTGCCACACACTAGATTTTGGGTGTATTTTGGTCTGTTAGAAGGAAGTGCCTCCCCAAATTTTAAAGAAAGAAAAACTTATATATGTACAAAAATAAGGGTTGATACGATGAAGGGATGGAACATGACTGTAAAGATGAAAATTATAAAAATTTTATAAAAGGAATTGATAAGATAAGAAGTTGTTTGAAAAAAGAAAGAAGAGGATTTAAAAAAAGAAATAGAAAAAAAAGCAGAGAATGTGATCAGGCAGGAGATTAGAACAAAGCCATACACTAGAGATTTAGGGTATATTTTGATCTGTTAGAAGGAACTGTATCTCAAAATTTTAAAGAGATGACAACTTATATATATATGCCAAAAAGAAGGTAACAACTCTGAAGGGATAGAATATGACTCTAAAAATGAAAAATAAAATTTTTTTTAAAAAAGGGATTGATAAGATGTTGGTTGAAAAAGGGAAAAAGAAAAATTAAAAAAAAAAAAAAAAAAGACAGTTAAAAAAAATTAACTTTGAAAGACTAAAGAATCATAGTAGAAAAGCCATGAATTCTATGTGCAGTATTCCCCGAGCACTGGAGTTCTGCCGTCCTCATTGATCAGTAAACTTGGTCTTGGCTGGCTGTTCTCGCTGATCTTCTGGGGGAGGGGCCTGTTGCCGTGGTTCCCAAATGTCTTTGCTGGAGAAGGAATTGCCCCACCCTTGCCTGGTCGGGGCTGAGTAATCTGCTCGGGTTTGCTCTTGGGAGCTTTTATTCCCTGCAAGCTTTCCGTACAGCTTTGGAGGTTGAGTGAAAATGGCAGCCTCCCAATCTCCTCCCCAGAGGAACCTAGACCTCGGGCCCCCCTCCTCAGTGAGCCCCCAGAGAAAAGCAGTCAGTCACTCCCGTCTCGCGGTCTCTGGCCGCACTCTGTGCTCACCCGGCCTGTGACCGCGCGTTTCTATCTCTGGCACCCAACCCTGTGTGGAGTCTCCAAACCCAGCAGATCCCTGCGGTGCGCTCCCGTGCTGCTCCTCCCGCAGGAGGAAGGGGAGTCTCCCCGGATCTGCCGCTTCTTGGGTCCCTGCTGGCAGATCAGTGGCCTGCCTGTCCCGCGGATCACTGTTTATGGCAACCCCGAGCTGAGAGCCCGCACCTTGGCTCCGTCTCTGCAGCTGGCTTCCCTGCTCCAATACCTGGGAGCTCTGCTGCCCTCGGGCACCCCCGGTCTTTCTGTGACTCTGATGTCCTGAGACCACACTGTTCCAGCGAGGGTTCCACCCCCCACTTAGCCACTGGAGGGACATCTCTCAGCGGAGCCGACTTCTAAATGTTCCGATTTTGTGCTCCGTGGCTTTATCGCTTTCCAGAAGCAGCCGCCGGAGGCCCCCTCCCCCATCGTCTATCCTCCCAAATATTGCCTTGGATTCAATTCTCCGCATGTCCTACCTTCCAGAAAGTGGTCGCTTTTCTGTTCAGAGAGTTGTTGCTATTCTTTTTTTCAATCTCCTGTTGATTTTGTAGGTGTTCAGAATGGTTTGATCCCTATCCAGCTGAATTCCTGAGACCAGATGAAATCCAGGTCTCCTACTCCTCTGCCATCTTGCTCTGCCCCCCAGGTCCCAATTCTTCTAATTAATCATTGTTTAATGGATAAATTTTTAGCCACATTCAATTTAAATGTTTTGGAGTTTGAGCAATTGCCACTGAGATCTGTAAGAACTACTAAAGCTTTCTTAAAGTTACAATTTTTAGGAGCAGCTCTTGGTGTTACTATGTTTAATGAACATTAGTGTTCCAAATATGCATGATCTTTCTGCCTACAACAAACACAAGTTTGCAAACTGGTCCACAGGCCAAATCCTGCCTGCCACCTGTTTTTTTTTTGTTGTTGTTACTGTTTTCTAATTAAGTTTATTAGAATACAGCAATGCTGATTCATTTACGTATTGCCTATAGCTGCGTTCATACTACAATAACAGAATTGAATAATAGAGACACAGAATGACCTGTAAAGGCTAAAATATTTATTTTATGACCCTTTGTAGAAAAAGTTTGCTATTTCCTGGCCTATGACGTTAAGTATTACTTCAGTTTATTTTTTGTTTAGTTTTGAACATCAGTCATGCATTTATCGTATTTTTCATTAATTTTACCAAATCCATTTATTATTTCTATGCATTTTGGTAAAAAAAATACATTAAATATTTACATATTTTATGTAAATAAAGAGTGAAATCAAATGAACAGATGACAGACATTGTTATTGTTTGCTGTTCATAAAGTAGATCAAGTCTGAGTAATTCATTTGATTATTCAAAGTTCTCCATAACTTGGCCCTGTCAATATACTACAGTTGATTCATCATTATCCTTTTACCATACCATTCTTTAAAATCATGCCTCACAGAGAAAAGTTTTCTGTTAATTTTCCACTATCCCTATCCCCTTCAGTTCTCACTTTGAAATGTATTATTTTCTTATTTAATAAAAATCAAGAATCAACATTTACAAGTATCATTTTTCTTGATGATTTTATTAATCTAAAATTTTCAAATCTTCAAGTGCCAATTGCATGCTGATCTATAATATAATTATAGTATCAGTCATGTTTATTTCTGATGCCATATTTCAAGCAAAAGCTGATTTTATAAGCAAGATATAAGTTCTTAAGCCAATTGTAATATTTTCATATATTTTATATTCCCAAGAACTGAGCAAATTGCTGGTTTCAGAGTTTAATAAACTTTTTTGAATAAAATGGTCAAAGTGTTTCAGGTGCTCAATGAGTTTACATTCAAACTGAACACTAAATTAAGAGAGTTGAAAACAAGTGATACAAGGCCAAATATGACAGTTTGAAAATGAAAATTATGGAAATAGAAGAACTCATTCTTAGAACTAGCTATAAAATAATATTAAAATAGTAATTCTAGAAAAAGAGATTGCTGTATTTTAATGAATATATATCAGGTATTCAAAATGAATCTGATTTATATAATTTTGTATATACCTCAATAAATGTGGAAATGTAATGATAGCATCAATCTCTAAAATCATCACATCAAGCTGTGGAGAGTGGCTATGCTTTATTTTTTTCAATTACGTATTTGGAAATATATAGACATTATCAATAAATAGCATATCTAAAAACAGTTAAATGATTTTTCTAAAGTCATTGAACAAGTTATGAAAACAAATTAGAGATGTAATTTTGAATACAAATTTGGATTTAATTTATGATTACTAAGAATGTAACCACCATTCTGTAACCATGTTATCAAAAACTGTCAGCTGTCTGCCATTCAGATATTAAGATTTTCAGCTACTCTTGATTAACAGGGACAACTTTGTGACACAGTCTCATTATATCATACCAAAATGACCTGAGAGTGGGAAGAATTCATATGGAGATTAAATTTAAAATACTTAAACCACTTTGGGGTTTTGAGGTTGAAAAATACTGAATTTTTATTGCTAGTCAAGTCACAAGGATTAATCGAACACTCTTCTTAAAAAAAAAAAAAAAGAAATTGAAATTCTGAATGTTTTATTCCATACTATCAGAACCTTTTGAATATAAAAACCTGATATTTAAATACCATGAGGGGAGAACTGTGGTTTTTTGATCTTTCAAAATTAGGCTAATATTACTACAAGAACAGTCTCTCTTGGGACATCTATCTTCTCAAATAACCCTTTGACTGTGCTATTTAAGAGCAGAATGAATTTCATGTTTTCCAGTTAGATATCAAATAACAATTGCTAAAGCACTAAAATTGTTTTATTTGGTTTAATATTTTGATAAAATGTTCCAATTGAAATTTCTCATGTCATACCCTCATTTGTAAATCCTTTAAAAACCAGAGTAACTTTGACTAATTACTGGAAAGGAAGTATTATATCAGTCTGTATTAGAAGAGGATGCAAGAGGTATGGTTCAGTTACTTTCGAGTATAAATATTTTAGAAAAAATAATCAGAAAAATAGGAAAGAATAAATTGTGAAATACGAGACATAAAGAGGTATTCATTTTAATGCATTTGTTAACATTTAATGCAGAGATTAAAAAATTAATTTTTGATATTTCTATCACTTAAGATGGTGACTAGCAAGTAGTATTTCCTAAAGCAAAATTTATTGAATAACTGATTTAATTTGTCAAGTCTTTGTGTACTCCCTCAGAATGAAGACAAAAAGAGTCTGAAGGTGGAAGGGAAACTATTAGTGATAAATCTGCCTTTTGGGAGAGGCTTAAGCATTAAAATTTCAGTATCATAAAAAGGCTGGGAGATGAAATACTGTGAAATTTGATCTTGTTGGGTATTGGGAATGCAGGCAGAGATACACTTGGGATAAAGTCTTAGCTGATCAGGTCACAAGACAGAGCAGTAAATGTCTAAAAACACTTGGAGGAGCTTACAGTAAGTTGCATGAGAAGGACCGGAACAAGACAAAGGTGGGGAGTAAAAGTGGGAAGACATTACACTTGTCCTTCTCTAAAAGTGAGCTTGATGCATTGCATGAAAATTTATAAATTCAATTCCCAAAAGTTGAAAATCTAATGTTGTTTAGGAGGGGTAATGGATTTCTACCTTTTCAGTTTCAACCTACAAAACTACATTTTATCTTCTTTTGAGAGTTAGTGCTTCTGTTAATAAGACAAATGTATCAGTCATTGGTAACATTCATTGACTACTTTAAAGTTCCTATGAAATCAAAGAGTAATCAAATAAATCAATTTATTCTATATTTTTCACTTGAAGTACATTTTTATACTGACATATTATCTGTAATCTAAGTTGATTTGCAGAATGTGCACTACCTCCCAAGAAGAAATGCCTGTATTTTGTTCAAATTAGAGAGATGCTTATAATTTCATTTATTGAAGATTTCATTTTGGTAACAAAAGAACAAAAATAAAAACTTTATGTATGTTGGGAGAAAATCACATGATTAGATCAAAATATGTCATCTACCTGGAATCCTGGTGGATTTATTGTTACTCTCTTTGTAAGGCTGTGTTCCTACAGACAGATCTTTAAGGGTACAGAGATCTGTAAAATGATAAAATAGAGGGTCATTAGAAGGCACCTACTCTATCACTGTATTTCACACAGGACAGAGTGAAAATCAAGATGAGGACAAAAATGGAAACAGAAAGGTACTAGAATCTAGGTATATCTTAATTTAAGTTGAATTTGCTTTGTTTTGTTTGTTTATTAAAACAGTATAGATTGAATTTCAGTTTTTTTCAAGATATGTTGAAGTCCTAACCCCCAGTGAATTATCTCATTTGGAAAAAGGGTCTTTAAAGATATAATCAAGTTAAGATGAGTTCATTAGGGTAGGCGCCAATTCAATGTGACTGGTGTTTTTATAAGAAGAGGGGCATTTGAACACAGAGACACACTGGAGATGGCTTTGGTGGAAGCAGAGATTGGAGTGAGGAATTGGAGTCAAGGAATATCAATTATGGATGATTTCCACCAGAAGCTAGGAAATGGCAAGGAAGGATTCTGTCCTAAAGGTTCCAATGGAAGCATGGTCTTACTGACAGAGATTCCAGACTTCAAGCTTCCAGAGCTGTGAGATAAGAATTTGTGTTATTTTAAGCCATTCAGATGGTGGTATTTGGTTAAGGTAGCTCTCTACAACTAATACAGAGTTTGTGCCAGAAAGTGAGGTGCTGCTGTAAGAAATACCTAAACATGAGGAAATGGTTTGAAATTGGGTAAGGGTAGTGGCAGGAACAATTTTGAGGCATTTAATAGAAAAAGCCTAGTTTGTCTTGAAACTATTTGTAGAAATAAGGATGTTACAGGCAGTTCTGGTGAGGACTCAGAAACAGCAAAGAAGAGCCGTAGAGAAAGGATTTATTGTCTTAGAGAATACATATATTGTCATGAACAGGGTATTGCTACAAATATGAACATTAAAGATACTTCTGGTGAAGTCTCAAGGTATTGAGGGATCTGTTGGTGAACACAGAAGAAAGGTGATCCTTGATGTAAAGTGCACAGAATTTGGCTGAATTGGCTTCTTGTGTTAGCTGAAAGGCAGAACTTGTATGCAGTGTATTTGGATATTTAGCAGAGTGGAATTTCCAAGCAAAGTGTGGAATGTGCAACCTTGTTTCTCCTTACTGTGCTTATAGTAAAATGTGAGCAGAGAAAGATAAAATAAGGAAGGGGTTGTTAAGCAAAAGAAACCAGCATTTGATGATTTGGAAAATTCTTAGCCTGTCTAGGTAACATGCTCTGGAACCATGGCAAGTTATAGCTGGATATACGTTTGCTAAAGAGATCAGGTGTATGGTTCCTGGATCCAGTCAACCTTCTCAGCAGAAGCTGGGAATAGTGATGCAGTTATTCAGGATAAGTCTGTGGAGGACTCTTGTCTGATGGTTTGGGCCACCATGATGAATTGCAGGGTAGACTGACAAGGTTTTTGAGAGTTTTATTACCTGCTAAAGCACTGCCAACCTGTACTGAAAGGGACTGAAATGAGACAAAATGAAGGTAACTTCTTGCACAGCAGAGTGATGAATGTACAGCTTGCACTGCCTGATGTGCAAGAGGGTAGAGCTGCCACCCCAGCAGGCCCAGAGAAGGAAGCATCAAACTGTCCAGGATTATTCTCAGGTCTGAAAATATAATGGAAATTTGCTTACTGGGCTGGAAACTTGCTTTAGATGAGTGACTCCTTTATTACTTTCTTTTTCTCCCTTATGAAATGAGAGTGTTTATCCTATGTTTGACCTACCATTGTACTTCGGAAGCAGATAACTTATTTTTTAGGTTTCACAGGTACATGGCTGGAGGGAAATTTTGCCTCAGGATTAAGCATATCTATAGTGTCATCCATACGTGACTTAATAAGATTTATTATATGAGATTTGGGATCTTTTGCTTTTGAGTTAATTATTCTTAGGTAAGGCTTTTGAACTTAGTTGATGCTGGAATAGGTTAAGCTTTTGAGATATCATGATGGAAAGTATTTTGCAGGTGGGGAGTACATGAATTAATTATTGCCCATTCTTCTTTAATTTTCTAAATGTACTTACTACTAATTGATCCTAAATCTTTCTGCCAATGCAGAAAATGTCTCTCTTAAATGTGTTTAAGAACACAAGATCATATATCTGATTTTTTTATACTGGATGCATTTCTATTTTCTATTTCTATTTTCCTTTGCTCTTCTAGTCTTTACTATTTGCTATCCTGATTTTCTGGAGAGCTTTTGGGATTTCCCCTTATCCACATTATTGACTTTCTTATTATTGGATCCCCATTTTAGGGATTCTACATCTTCCGCACATTTACTGTCTCATTGTTGTAGGGTGTATATTTTAGTAGCTTCCAGAGAATGGGTGAATGACAGGTGAATCAGCCAAACTTTGATAAGAAAAGCCAAACTACTATTGGTGTTTAACATAAAGATTTTCTATAGGCCTCAGCCTCTCCATAGTTGTAGGCAATGGTACAAATTTCTTCTGTAAGCTGGTGTTTCTACATCTAGTATGGAGCCTAAAGTCACTATAGGTCATTGGATTGGCAGTTAAGAAGGAAAACTGAATGTGCAGAACAAAGATAAACTGGAACCAGGAGAACAACTGGAACATGCAAAGGCATACTAGATTTGTCTTCTGTCACTTCCTACCTTGATGTTGTGGGTGACTTACAGAAGAAATTATTGCCCATTACCATAGAGATACATATGTGCTTGCCCTTCCAAATCTAATGCAGAATGTTTCTTGTGGCTAATGTTAACCTGATGCCATACAGAAAAGGAAATACTGGAAATATTTAGTTGGGTTTTGAGTCTAGTGGAGGCAAACACATATATTCACATCTACAACATAGTATTTAACCTTCAGGATACTCTGTGTATGGATTTATCATTTGTCATGGCTTTTATCAGTTAATGCCAATTTACAGAAATATGGACAGGGCATACTAACAAAGGAGTTAGTGGCAACATGTTAGGATTTTGCTTCCTTCTAAAGGGCTGCTGCTCAGATGAGGGCAAATTTGGTTTGAATGTCCTTCTTGGAAGCCAATTTTAATTTTTCTTACATTTTTACCAGTTAAGTCATTTTGTGAGGTATCTTTGGCTTTAAAAAAATAATAGTTATTGGGGCGCCTGGGTGGCTCAGTCATTAAGCGTCTGCCTTCGGCTCAGGTCATGATCCCAGGGTCCTGGGATCGAGCCCCGCATCGGGCTCCCTGCTCAGCGGGAAGCCTGCTTCTCCCTCTCCCACTCCCCCTGCTTGTGTTCCCTCTCTCGCTGTGTCTCTCTCTAGCAAATAAATAAATAAAATCTTAAAAAAAAAAAAAAAAAAAAGAATTCTATTAAAAAAAAAAAAATAGTTATTAATTCTGAGTAAATGGTTTGTGGAGTATGAATTCAAAGTTAATAGAGTAAGAAATACTTGAAATTTCATAACTATAACAAACCAATGCTTATCAGAATCTATTGCTCTATCTAGAGTTTCAGTTTAATGAGCATACTAACATTTCAGCATCCATTACACACTGAAAAAAAGTTTTCAATAATTAAGGATAATTGGCAATAGAAATAAAATGAGCAGATGAAAATGACTCTACATTAGACTTTGGCAGTCTGCTCTTTCAGTGTGTGCTGGAAAAAGAGAAGGGAGGATGATGATTTTAAGTAGCAATCCAAATCGGTTAACTGTGTCCTTATTATTTCGCACTTTTTTTTACACTCTGTACTCCAGCTTCCATTTTACAATTATTTTATAAAGTTTCCTCAGATTGCCCACAAAACACTATTCTTAAAATTAAAAACCAATCAAATTATGACTATATTTAATGATTATGCAGTGTCATTTTGTGTCAGTTAGCTTTAATTTGTAATTTAATTTAAAAAGCCAAGTCATTTTGAAAAACCTACCTAATACAGGACACCATTGTTTATTATATTTTCCAATACAATATCATTATTATATCTAACTGATTTCACTGGGGAGATTTTTGTCATTCAAAGTGGCACGTTTGAGGCTTTATTTTATATTGGTGCCTGTTGGAAGGAGGAATATCTTTCATGTCATTAGAAAAATGCTAAGAAGTTACATAGCAGTCTACTTGGCTTGATTTAAGAACAGATTAGATATTCATCTACGTTAGGTTTATTTCTGAATGTCCTGTAACATTTTCAATAGAAATATTTGAGCATTCTGATTAAAACAACATTTTTAATGTTCTTTCCTAAGTGTTTATGAAAATACTTATAAATAAAAACACATGCAGACACACATGCACACACAGACAGGCATGCAAAGACATGTGTAGGCACATGCATACATGTAAGAACTCGGACACAGACATACTTATGTATGTGCATGTTCTCACATGTAAAGAAGCACAGACATATTAAAATTAACATTCACAGCACTACCACGCCAGAGGCTAACCCTGAAGGAAATTATTACTTGAATTGAGGAGGAATTATATCAGCTGTGAACCCAAGTGAATAAAAAAAATGACCAATAATGTATCTGAAAGGTAGGAAATTGTCTTATAAGACTTTTGGAACTTGCTGCCAACTTTTCTCCTGTTATAGTTACATACCGGTAAACCTCTTAACATCAGATTTACTTGGGAGTGTTTTTTTAAAATTCATATTTACAGACATTATCAAGACTTCCTGAATCTTACATGTTGTGTGGCTTAAAGATACACATCTTTCATGGAGATATAAGCTGCTTCAGTTGCATACTAAAATGTGGAAATCATTGTGGGGCAGTGTTGGCGCTGTGTGTTTAGGGCAGGCATGTATTAATTTCCATCCTCTCCAGTTTAAAAACAAAGTTCAGATTATAACTCTGAGGAAACAGTGTGAAAGAAGAAGAGAGGGTGGCAAGTGACACATTTTATTCTTTGATTTTGCAAATTTCTTTAATGTTGTGTTGATGGCTTAAGAGAAGTAGAGGGAAGTTGGAGAAGTAAAGGATAATAAAAAGAGCACTATGTGGCTAAGCTTTTAGTTTTGCATCAGTTCTTCTCATGGAATGTCCCAAGAGACAGGCAGAAGAGCTAGGAAACTATTCCAGATCATTATAATAGTGCTACATTAGGGGAGATAATGGAAATTGTACATGGACGTATATATATCAAACCATCCATCAGATATAGAGATGAGGGGACATTAGATAAATAGATAACAGAATCAAAACAAAGCAAAACTCAACATCTTCTCTCCCAGGCCATGCATTCATTTAATGGATATTCACTGAGCTCTTCTTATATACCAGGTACTGAAAATACCACAGACAAGAACTCATACTTCCATGAAGTTTACATTTTAGTGGTGAGAGACATACATGATACAAAATAAAGAAAGAAAGAAAGAAAGTGATGTGTTATGATAAAAGAATAAAGGAGGAAAAGACAGACAATGAATGCAGAGGGAAAAATACTATTTTAAATGGAAGAGTCAAAGAAGATATCATTGAGAAAGTGACATCGAAAATAGACCTAAAATGGCAAGAGTACATACCATGAGCATTTCTGAAAGAGTATCATTTGCAACTGAGAAAAGAGCAAATGCAGAATTCTAAAGTGGGAGGTTATTTAACATGTCTGTAAAAGCAAAGAGGTCATGATGGCTGGAGTAATGTGAGAAAAAAGGGAGTAAGAACATATACTCAGAGAGGTAGGGGTTTGAAGAGCAGGAATTTGGAACACAGTTTTGGCTATGTAGCATCTACACACACAATACTGAGTCAGATGGCAAACTAAGGATTTTGAGTTAAAGGATGACCTGATCTAACATCCTTTAAAATGGAGATTCTTGGTTGCTTTTATTAATACACTGTAAATGGAAAAAGGAGGAAGCAGGGGAACCATTAGGATGATATTGTAATGATTCAGGAGAAAGAAGGTAGTAGCCCAGACAAAAGTCCTGATAGTAACAGAGATGAGATGAAGAAATTTGATTCTAGGTACTTTTGGAAAAATATTGCACCCCCTCCATCCCACTATGACTTAATGAGAAAGGTACCTCACTTCTGTGGTATTCTTCCCCAGAACCCCAGGCTAACCATGAGAAAATATCACACAAACCCAAATTGAGGGACGTTAAAACAAAAACAAAAACAAAACCCAAAAACCAAAAAATCTTGGCGAGGGTGCTTCAAAAGTTAGGGAAAACAATAAAAGACTGAAAAACTGTCACCAACCTGAGAAAACTAAGGAGAAGTGATGACTACATTCAGTGTGAGGTTCTGGTTTGGATGCTAGAAGGGAAAAATGGCAATATTACAAAACCTGGGATAATTCATATCAAGTCTGTAGTTTAATTAATGCTATTATTCCAATGACAATTTTAGTTTTGATAAATGAACCATGATAATGTAAGATATTAACATTTGGGAAATAGGTGAGGGGTATACAAGAAATATATCAACTAGCTGTGACATTTATGTAAATCTAAAATTATTCTAAATTTAAGATATGTTTTAAGCAAGACAGGATTCATCAAGATAATTCGCTGTGTGATATAAAAGAAACAAACGCAACATTGAGGGTTACTCTGAGAATTTTAGCCTGACTACTTGCAGAATAAATTTCCTTTTAAATTATAAAAAAGCTTTGGCTTTTTCAGATAGTTTCTTAGATTTTCTTTCAAAGCACAAAATTGAAGTCATAGAGAATTAGAAGAACAAAGAAAGAAAGAAAAAGAGAAAAACATATTTGGAGAATTAAACATGAGAAAGACAAAATCAGAGTGAGGATGGTTGGGCAAAATAGGAAAGAAAGGGTTATTATGAATGTTACTGAATTTTCTGGACTATATAGATGTTAATGTTTTTCAGGAAAAGAAAGTATAGATTGGACTTATTAGTCTGAACTGTGTTTCCTCAAAAGTACTTTACTGCTGAGATTGGACTACTTGGTTCCAATATCTATAAGGGTTTTACCAATTTTTTTTTAATCTTCACATTTTCAAGGACAATAAGAGAAAATTGTATATGGTGCATTAAATCTAATACTACAGAATTAGAAAACAGGAGAATCATGCTGAAAAAAAATCCAACAGAATAAGAGTATGCTTTTTATAATTAATTACTGCAGAAGAGAAATTTAGAAAACTGGCATCACAAATCTAAAAATAAATAGATATGGAAATGTATGCAGATAATTCAAATAAGGTGATGTGATAGCAAGTGATTGCTATAGAGATTGCTTTTGTTTGATTACTGAGAGTTTGGGCAGAAAAATATTCTCTATGTGATGTGTCAAAAAACAGTGAGCCTTGTAATAATCAAGGGATGAACATCCAATAAAAAGAAAAACTAGTATAAATCCTTAAAGGCTGTAACTAACAGGGTATATATGAGAAGAGAATAAAGGTCCACATGATTATAGCATGGAAGGCGATGTGTAGAGGAATATGAAATGGAGTCACATAGGTAAGGAGGTACTAGTCATGGTTGTTGACCCTTAAAAAAAAAGATGATTGAGTTTTTAAAGTGCTATGGTAAACCTTTAGATTGTTTTTATTTTATTTTATTTTATTTTATTTTTTTTTATTATTTATTTATTCATGAGAGACAGAGAGAGAGAGAGACAGAGGCAGAGGGAGAAGCAGGCTCCCCGCGGAGCAGGGAGCCCGATGCGGGACTCGATCCCAGGACCCTGGGATCACGACCTGAGCCGAAGGCAGACGCTTAACCGACTGAGCCACCCAGGCGTCCCTAGATTGTTTTTAAATAAGAGACTGACATGATCTGATTTATACCTTTTATTTTTTTTTTAATTTTTTTAAATTTTATTTTATTATGTTATGTTAATCACCATACAATACATCATTAGTTTTTGATGTGGTGATCCACAATTCATTGTTTTCGTGTAACACCCAGTGCTCCATACAGTACATGCCCTCCTTAATACCCATCACCGGGCTAACCCATCCTCCCACCCCCCTCCCCTCTAAAACCCTCAGTTTGTTTCTCAGAGTCCATAGTCTCTCATGGTTCATCTCTCCCTCCGATACACCTTTTAAATGCATGCTTTGATTGTGAAGAATGGAATTTGAGGGAGCAAGGGAGGAAAGAGGCAACTTAAAAAAAAAAAAAAGAATGGCTAAGAAGCTAAAATTTCTAAGCAAAATACACACACACACACACACACACACACACACACATTGAAAAGAGTTAAGAGTAGGATAGGTATTGCCAGAATTAAATGTCATGTACTAGCAGTAACTGTTAGCATTCGTCAAATGTTTAATGTGCCCCCTTACATTTACCATCTTCTCATGTAATGAACTTGGGTTATGAAAGCTGTTTTGGTCTAATTCCTCTGAGCATAAATAAAGTATGGCATTTTTTGGTTTGAAGCAGATAAGAGATAATATGTTCCTCATTTGCTTTCATCCCCACTATGATAATTTCAAGGCCAGGTTTTCCATATGGTACAGCCACCAAGCAAGTGAGCCACCTTCACACCATCAGACTATATCAACCAACAAATAAGTAAATCTTTATTGTGTTAATAGTCATCTTTATTATTGTTAAGATTTAAGTTTGTCAGTTTGAGCAGCTAATATTAATTATTATAATTAATACATGTACCTATTAAAATTATGTTTATAAAACTAATAACTGACTTGAGTCAGTCAGAGCTCATGATACTGTGCTTAACAATAAAAGTTGATATGAAACCATCCATGTGCCATGACCCAAAACATAGGAAGGTGAAGTACACATAATGAAAATAACTGACAGATTATACCAACATGGTAACCATGTTTATTACTGGACAGATGATTTTTTTTAAATTTTATTTATTTTTTTATTATTTTTTTAAAAGATTTTATTTATTTATTTATTTATTTATTTATTTATTTATTTGAGAGAGAGAGAGAGAGAGAAACAGCACGAGAGGGGATAGGGTCAGAGGGAGAAGCAGGCTCCCGCCGAGCCGGGAGCCCGACGTGGGGCTCGATCCTAGGACTCCGGGATCATGACCTGAGCCGAAGGCAGTCGCTTAACCAACTGAGCCACCCAGGCGCCCTGGACAGATGATTTTAATGTATTTTTACACATATATATATATATATATGTATGGGGGAAATTGCATTTATAAACAAGCCATATAATTTTACAAGCCTTGATGAATCATTTAGTTCCTGAGCCTCAGCACTCTCATTGTTCAATGGGAACAATTCCTAACCTAGATGAGCAAGGGGGCTCATCTAGGTCACCTTTTAAAAACCATGAAGACGTATGCTTCTGTGTCTAGTCTGTATGTTGTTAAGTAAGACTCATTTTTTCTTCTATTTCTGTATGAAATCACAGGAGCTGTTCCACTAAATCTCATACAGCATCCTCATATATATAAATATTGTACACATTATATATAAATCCAGTAACTTTGGCTCATCTTATAGAACTTACATCAACTTTAGTTATTTTGTGATTCTCTTTTCTGAACTATCCAAGTTCTTCATTTATATCCCAAGTGGAACATAGAGCTCCAATATTGTTCTATTTAATGCTGGCTCTATGTTTCAAAATGACAGTTTTATTTATATAGTATTGGGAAAACAATTTTGAAAATACAGCTGAATCACATGCATATGTATTTAATGCATATGCATACTTATATATAATCTATATGTAATATATATAATATGTATAATGTGTTTATATATAAGGATATATGTAGTATATATATATATATGTATGTATATATATATACAGTGTGTGTATATATATTATATATAGTATATATATATATATGAAAGACAAAGTATTTTGTTATCACATTTGAAGAACACTGGTGAAATGTGGAGAAGACACATTAGAAACTGATAGGCAGAATTTCTTATTCTCATGGAATTCAGGATCTGAGATGAATGCATACACTTGATGGGACTTTGTGTATCCACTTTATTGAGGAGAGATTATTTTTATGAATGTATTAAATGGGGATTACATATGAGTAGGAGAAAAAAAATAGATGCCAAATTGTATTAACAATTTGCAGACTTTAATTCTCTCTATTTAAATGCTTGAGATGGGTTTTGTTTCCTGTTTGGATTGTGACTGATATAGCACCCCATATAATAGGAGCCCCCAAAATATTGAATAACTTTTGAACTCTTTATCTCAGAGTTATATTTCTAATTCAAAATGTACACTGTATTCTAAATAGTGAGATATCCATTTTTCCCAAGGAAAACATATTTGAGAGATATGTGGATATCAGAAGAGATAATATACTCAGAGAGAACTTCTCATCAGACTCTAGAAAAGCCCAAAGCAAGAACAAATAATGCCAACTTCACTTTCTATGTTTTCACATCAATAAAGGTGTTGATTTTAATGTCACACTAGAATTGTGTTCTCTCCCATATTTTAAATTTTAATCAAGTTGGGATTAATTGGTAGCTCTAAGTGATATTGATCCAAGACCTCGTCTGTGAAGACTCCTGGAAATGCAAGGATTTGAGTGGACAAATTCCTGTGTATCTCTCCAAGAGCAAATGCTGTGTGCAACATAAATTCTTTCATTAATTTTTTGGGTGTGATGACTTTTAGAGTTGATAATACTGGTTAATTATAATACATATTTCACAAATATTTGTTTTTGATGTTTCTCCATGTTATATGAGCATCTGGAACACAGATTTATAAAAGTACCAACTCCTACAGAAAAACTTAGAGTTTCACTTAGGAACTTCAGCAAAGTATTAATTTAATCTATTCTTCTCATTATTTTCATTCTTAAAAACATTCCGAATCCTTATCTGCCCATGCTTTTCCAGGCCACTGTTCCTGTAAGATTCTGTTTGTTTTCTCTCCAATTCCCATCACATCTGCAGTCCAAGCTTGCCTTTGGAGCCAACAATAGCTCTGTTACAAAATGAACTCTTCTGCATATGCAAGCTTTTAATTCAACATAAGGGTGTATTGAGTACTTAGCAGTTGTGATTGATTTAAAACTGTAATATCCATAAGGATCATTTTAGACTCCTGGTTAAAAATAAATTTGTAAGCTATACAACCACAGGTTTTGATTCAGGAGACCCCAAAAGTTGCATGTTTAACCAGATTATCAGGGAAATCTTTCCCAAGTGCCTTAAGCATAACAGTTCAAGAAACACTGGCTTAAATGAAAGCAATCCCTCAGCTAAAGGCTTAGAAATGCCAAGTTTAAATACTGCAGCCCCTGCCTCATGGAAAATGTGGTTGCGGTGGGCGGCTGAGGGCTCCAAATGTATTGATATCATCTCCAGTATGAAAATTTTTGAGCTTATGTCCTTAATATGTGTGTATTAATTTACTTATAAACTATATATAGCACCTTATATAACAGGTTATATGTAATTTTAGAGAAACAAATAGAAATTGAGAAACCAGAGGAAAAAGCAAAAAGAAATAGAGGATTCTATAAATGTCCCACCCATCACTTCTGTGTTCCTTAGGAGATAGACACCACACATTGGAGATCACTGATCAGATGTAGCATCACATGAGAACATAATCATAGAATAATGTAGGGGAAACTTAGAGTGCTTTTACCAGTCGCAGTAAGTATTCAAGGTATTACCAAACAACTAGAAAAGGACATTTACTCAAACTAGAAAGAATAGCTTGGAAAATGCTTCCATGGGTGGTGTCATGGGAGGTTGGTCTTAATGGATGAAAATGGGGGAAACATTCTGGGACAAACAGACATGAGACAAACAGGGAAGCAAGATACATAAGCAGTTAAGTTTGGTGAGTCATCAATGACATGATTGGCCAAAGTGGCAAAAATTAAAGCAGTAGAAGGAAGCATGGTCAGAGGACTAGTTGTTTAATGAGACCTATTAGAGTCTGAATGTTAATCCTGTTCACGGTGGGAGACATTGAAAATTCATAGAATAGCAGCAGTGTGATTGAGTAACATTTAAGTCAGTTGATGGATTTGAGAATATGACCAAATACAGAAAACTGAGTTAGAAGCTGTTCCATGATTTAAAGTAAGAAATGATGAGTGCCTGAACTAGGGCAGTGGAAGGGATATGAACTTAATAAAAGAGAAGATATGGTGGGTAAGGAAATAGGAAAGGGGTAACTTCGAAGTTTCTATCTTCTTCTACTCATTGCATCGCAGTGCCAAAAAATAAAGTGAGATTTGTGTAAGGTTTTATAAGGGAGGAGGAGATGTGAAAGGAAAATGAGGCATCTTTGGATTTTCTGAGTTGTGTTTCCTGTAGACCATCCAAGTGGAGATATTCAATGAACCTTTGGCAGTTGGTGCTCAGGAAAAAAAAAAAAAAAAAGTGCTTGGCTTGAAACATATACTTGGTAGTTCTTTATATATAAAAAATAGTTGAAGCCATGGTGGTAGATGCAGTCTCCCAGAGGGGGTATGCAAATTGGAAAGAGGACCAACATTTGTCAGAGAAGATGGGCTCAGGAAGGAGACAGAGCAGAAACCATCAGAAATGCAGGTAAGGAATCAAAAATATGTGGTGTCATGAAAGTTGGTTAGAAAGCAATTATCAAGAAAAAAAAAAAGCTGTTTTTAGCATTGCTGAGTGCTACAGAGAGACAAAGTTTAACAAATTCTTGAATGTAATTGTAGGACTGGTGAGATGTAGAGAGAGAAAATGCTATATTGGTGGCCTTAGGAGAGTAAGTTTAGCAGACTAGTGATTCAACAATCAGACTGCAGTGAGTTGAGGTGCAAATAAACTATATGGTAGTAAATCTGGGAAATGTAGGTTAGTCTCAAGAAGTGCAAGTGGAAAAGTTAAAAGATAAATGAGATGATATCTAATAGGTGTTTGGGGTCAGGATATATATATACATATACACACACACACATATATGCTATACCGTTCTCATTGAAGAGTAAAAAACAATTTGCTTAGTTGAGTAATACAGGAGAGAAAGGAAATGACTGATAAGGCAAGGTTTTAGAGGAGGTGGAAGTAAGAAGAAAATGAGTCCAAGGGCACAAATGGGTAATTTCACCTAAAAAGAAGAGGCTCGCTCCTTCATCTTCTGAAATGCAAAGAAAGGAAGGACTGGAAGTTTTAGATAAGACTTCATGTAAGGGAATAAAGAAAGACAGTAAAAAATTATAATGTCAACTTTATTGCAAAAATAGAGATTAATGTTATTTGCTAAGAGTGGGACAGGGATTAAGTAGTTGGGAGACATAAAGGCATAGTGAAGATCAGAGTCAGGGGTGGAAAAGGCACACAAAGTATAATAAGCAAAAGGGTGGGTGGCCCTGATGTAATCCACTAAAGTTGGACACAGTTTTAGGGGCACAAATTGGTAATGTTCATTGATTTTTTTTTTTTTCCCTAGCAAATTTGAACTGATTGGGTAAGTAATGGAGAAAAAAGGTTTCTAAAGTCAGATTTTGCTCTGTGAATGAAGGAAAATGGTAAGATTTCAAAAGAATCAAATTTGTTAATAAAACAATCACAAGATTCAATAGCCTGTATTAATGACACCTTTTTCTTTTAATATTTGCCTGTCATCTGTTTTGAACTCTATAAACTCTATTAAATGATTAAACACATATTTAGTTGTCTTCCTGACATCTCCAGACTTAATTATGAAATCCTTTTTGATTTCTAAAACAATCAAAATCTCTTAGTTGAGTCTTACCAACATTAATCAATGGTAATTTTTCTTTTTATTTCTATTTATATTAAATTCACTATGAATTGGTATTAATGTTTAGCATAGTGTTACACATTTTTTGGTGTTTGCTGCAAAAAAAAAAAAAAAAAAAAAAAAACCTTTCCCATTTGTAGTAAAAGAAGACAAGTTTCAGAGTCAGGCAAGTCTGGGTTCAAATGGTATTTCCTTGACTGGGAGATGTGGATCATATATTCTTTGTAGATACATTTTGAAGACAAAATGGAATTTGACACATACATGAACACATTTATACACATATATGTGTGTGTTTAAATATAATTTTGTATTTATTTATTCATAGCCTTAGCACTTTTCTTCTTGTCAGTATTATTCTGTTATCCTTAGCCTCAGGAACAAAGAACTAATTCCTAAGTGCTCTCTTGGGGGAGGCAATCTGCCACAGACTCTGAAAATCCTTTCATGTTCTTGCTGCATAAGCCAACAATGCAAAGCTCTGACCACTCTACCCAGGATATTTCTAAGGATTGTGGTTGAGAGATGAGATGGTTTGCTTCCCTTTACATATGGTGAATCTCTTCAGCTCAGTATTTCTCTCCTGTAATGCAGCTCAGAATGTGCAGGCCTTGTGTGTCTCCTTTGTGGGACAAGAAGAAGGTGAGAAGGGAGTGTGCGGGGACCATTGTAAATGAACTTGAATTTCTGCATATTGAATTTTGCCACGAGTTGTAAAATTCTTTGCCTCTCATACAGGTCTCTCATGTCTTCTGCTGTGATCCATAAGACAATAATAAACTAAGTAGGGTAGCTTATTTTGTCTTGTAAATAAAGTAAAATCCTAGAGTCTGCACAATTCTTTATCCTGTCCATTGTTGCAGCCCTCTTATCTGCAGTTTATACTACTGGCAGGGAGAGATTTCCAAAGGGTAAATTGTACCTTATACTCCCTTACTCAAAATCTTTCCATTATTCTCCATTACTTATAGGATCTGCTTCTATAGCTTGTTTATTATGCTGTTAACTTAGGTTTCACTAGCAAACAAAAATTATATGTTTATAAGTTTATCTATATATACGTTATATCAGGTGTTAGTTTAAAATATCGCATAATACACATCCTTAACTGCTTGTTACATGAACTGTCAGTAATATAATAAGTACAACTAATGAATATGTTGGTATTAAAATGAGGAAGAGAGAGATAAGTACACAATGTTATATTTAGGATCCAGTTGGTGGAAAATTAAAGTAAAATCTAACTAATACTTTTATTTCTTATCTATAAAGATATTGTGTAAAATTTAAATATTATATTCTACATAGTATATATACCAATAACTCTTAGTTTTAACTATCTGGCATTTTATTAATTTGACAATAAATATATAAAAATGATTATTGAATGTTATTTTCAAATGATTTTCTTATGAAGTATAGTTTTAAGTAACACTTATTACTGTTTATAGCTGTCATTTGATCAAACTATTTTGCAGTTGCATTTAGCATACAATTCGACTAATTTAATTTTATCCTGATGTAATTTAAACATGATACATAAAATCATTTTCTCCAAAACATCAGATGTGCTATCTTTTTCATTTAATTACTACAGTTAGCATATGATAATGTGGGCTTTATAGGTTATTTTCTTAACAAATTATCCCTTGTTACAACAATATGGAATGTCAATATACTTATTTTGTTTTGGTTTTCAAACATTAGCTTTTTAAATATAACTACTATTAAAGCTTTTCTTTTTTTTCAAATGCCATGTTTCTTTATCAAAAGTAATAATAAAACAAATGGAACTTTAAAAATCAGCGGACTCAGCTCTGGGAGAGATAGGAGGGCAATAGAAAACTGACTCCCTGACTTTAAAGAGAAAGCACAACAAACAGCCCCACTGAAATACAGCACAGAAGCAGCAGTTTGAAAAACACCCAGGGTATGCAAGAAGATTTATTTAATAATCTCAGTTTGTGCTGGAGGGGCAGGGATCTTTGGGAAATTTCTTCAAGAGCAAAGGAAGTGGCTGTCATCATTTCCCTCCCCCACACCCCCTTCCCCAGCCTGGATGCACAGACACCTGCAGGAACCAGCAAAGCAGGAACACTCTCCATCTAGCTTGCTAACAACAAGACCCACCCCTCTGCTCTTCTGCCCATCCACCCCCTCCAACCTGGCCTGGCCCAGAGTTTTCCCAGGTGGCTATAGGTTTCCTCCCACAGTGGCAGCTCAGACTTAGCTGGTACCACTCACCCCACCCCCACATTCTGCAGACACACCCTCCAACACACTTTTGGCAGGAGTTCATTCAAAGTGGTGTTATAAGCCTGGCAGCATGAAAATAGCCACAGGAGCCAGCACCACTCCAAAGTGACTCCTGCCCTGGGAAGAGGGTAAGGTAACCACACACACCAGTCCAGTTGCACCCAGCAGTGGGTTGGGGGCAGACATCTCAAGGTACAATGAAAGCTTCTTAAGGAACAACACAGGGAGAGTACTCTGCAGTTCAGTGCTACCACACTTCAGGTAAATGCCTAGTCAACTCAAGCCCAAGGTAGCCCCAGACTGCCCTACTAACAACTCAGGGACCAACCATGCCCATGACAGGCAAAGGAGTCATTGTAGATGACTGGACTGAAGGCAAGTATGGCTCAGCCACAGCAGTAGGGCACACATAACACACATCAGACACACCCCTGAAGCTCCATGTTCTGGTGAACAGGAGACATTGCACTGCAGGGCGCTACAGGACATCTTCCTAAGGCCACTACTTCAAGAGCAGGAGACCCAGCTGACTTTCCTAATACATGGAAACAGACACAGAGTTAAGAAAATGAGGAGACAGAGGACTATGTTCCAAATGAAAGGACAGAACAAAATTACAGCAAGAGACCTAAGTGAAACAGATAAAAATAATATGCCTGATAGAAAATTTAAAGTAATGGTTATAAATATATTCACTGGACTGGAGAAAAGAGTGGAGGGACCTCAATGACCCTAAACAAAGAGATAGAAAACATAAAAATAAAGAACCAATCAGAGATGAAGAATTCAATAACTGAAGTTAAAAATACACTAGAGGGAATAACCAGAAGACTAGAGGAAGCAGAACAGATCAGCAACCTGGAGGACAGAGTAATGGAAAGCAATCATACTGAACAGAAGAGAGAAAAAGAAATAATGAAAAATAAAAATAGACTAAGGGAATTCAATGATACCATCAAGCATAATAACATTTACATTGTAGGAATACCAGTAGGAGAAGAGAGAGAAAAGGGGCAGAAAATTTATTTGAAAAAATAATAGCTGTAAACTTCCTGAATACAGGGAAAGAAACAGAAATCAAAATCCAGGAGACACAAAGAGCCCCAAAAAATCAACACAAGGAGGTTCACCAAGACACACAGTAATTAAAATGGCAAAAAGTAGTGATAAAGAGAATTTTAAAAGCAGTAAGAGAAAAGAGGACAGTTACATACAAGAGAAACCCCATTAGGCTATGAACAGATTTTTCAGCAGAAACTTTGCAGGCCAGAAGAAAGTGGCATGATTTAGTCAAAATACTGAAAGAGAAAGAGAGAGGGAGAAACCCTACAGCCAAGAATATTCTATAACAAGGCTATCATTCATAATAGAAGTAGAGAGAGAAAGTTTCCCAGACAAACAAAAGTGAAAGGAATTCATGACCACTAAACTAACCCCTACAAGAAATGTTAAAGAGCATTCGTTGAGTGGAAAGGAAAAACCATAAGTAAGAAGTAAGAAAAATAGGAAGCACAAAAGCTGTAGAATTAAGTATATCTATAAAAATCAGTCAAGAGATTCACAAAATAAAAGGATGTAAATTATGCACCATATACCTAAAACAGGTTGGGGAGAGGAGTAAAGAATGGGTTCAAACTTAAGCAACCATCAACTTAATATAGACTGCTATATGCATAAGACATTATATATAAACCTAATGGTAATCACAAATCAAAACCTGGTAATAGATATGCAAAAAATAAAGAGAAGGGAATCTAAGTATATCACTAAAAAAAAGCCAGCAAACTATGAGAGAAGAGAGCAAGAGAAGAAAGGAACAGAGAAGAACTACAAAAGCAAACATAAAACAAGTAACAAAATGGCAATGATTACATACCTATCAATAATTTCTATCAATGTAAGTGGACAAAATGCTCCAACTAAGGGACATAGGGTGACAGAATGCATGACCCATCTATATGCTGCATATAAGGGATTCATTTCAGATTGAAAGAAAAGGGTTAGGGAAACATTTCTCATGCAGATGGAGGTGAAAATAAAGCCACAGTAGCAATACTTATATCACACAAAAGACTTTTAAACAAGAGCCAAATACTATAACAAGAGCCAAAGAAGGACACTGCATAATCATAAGGGGAACAGTCCAAAGAGAAGATATAACAATTGCAAATATTAATGCACTCAACATGGGAGTACCCAAATGCATAAAGCAGATAATAACAAACATAAAATAAATAATTGGTAGTAATACATAATAGTAGGGAGCTTTAACACCACACCTACATCAATGGATAGATCATCCAAACAGAAAATCAACAGGGAAACAGTGACTTTGAATGACACATTGGACCAAATGAATTTAACAGATATATACAGAACATTCCACCCTAAAACAGTGGAATACACATTCTTTTCAAGTGCATATGGAACATTCTCTAGAACAGATCATATGTTAGGCCACAAAATAAGTCTCAACAAATTTTAAAAAGGTTGAAATAATACCATGCATCTTTTTCTGACCACAATGCTATGAAACTAGAAATCAACCACAAGCAATAATCTGGAAAGAACACAAATATATGGAGGTTAAATAGCATGCTACTAAATAATGAATGGTTCGACCAAGAAATGAAAGAGAAAACAAAAAAATACATGGAGACAAATGAAAATGAAAATACAGTGGTCCAAAATCATTTGGATGCAGCAAAAGCTCTTCTAAGAGGCAAGTTTTTTTACAGGCCTACCTCAAGAAACAAGAAAAATTTCAAATAAACAACCTAAACTTACACCTAAAGGAGCTAGACAAAAAAAGAACAACAACAACAAAAAACCCAAAACAAGTAGAAGGAAGAGAATAATAAAGGTTAGAACAGAAGTTAATGAAAAACTAAACTAAAAAACACAATAGAACAGATCAATGAAGCCAGGAACTGGTTCTTTGAAAAGATAGACAAAATTTAAACCTTTAGCCAGACTCATCAAAAGAAAAAAAAAAGTACTCAAAATCAGAAACGAAAGAGAAAGAACAACCAATAGCCCAGAAATACAAAGAATTATAAAAGAACATGTGAAAAATTATGTGTGAACAAATTGGACAACCTAGAAGAAATGGATAAATTCCTAGAAATATATAACCTCTGAAAACTGAATCAGGAAGAAATGGATAATTTGAACAGACTGATTACCAGAAATGAAGTTGAATCAATAATCAAAAATCTCTCAAGAAGCAAGAGTCTAGGACAAGATGGCTTCATATGTGAATTCTACCAAACATTTAAGGAAGAGTTAATACCTGTTCTTCTCAAACTATTCCAAAAAAAAAAAAAAAAAAAGGAAGATTTTCAAATTCAGTCTATGAAACCAGCATTACTCTAATACCAAAAGCAGATAAAGACACTATAAAAAAAAGAGAACTACCAGTCAATATCTCTGATGAACAAAGATGCAAAAATTCTTAACAAAATATTAGCAAACAGAATCCAACAACACATTAAAAAATTCATCCCATCTTTTCTTTTTCATAAGTCTGGCTAGGGGTTTATCAATTTTATGAATTCTTTCAAAAACCAACTCCTGGTTTCACTGATCTTCTCTACTGTTTTTTGTTTGTTTGTTTTTGTATCATTTATTTCTTTAATCTTTATTATTTCCCTTCTTCTGATTATTTTAGGCTTCATTTGTTATTCTTTTCCTAGCTCCTTTAAATTTAAGGTTAGGTTGTGTATTTGAGATTTTTCTTGCTTCTTGAGGTAGGCCTGTATTGTTATATACTGCCCTCTTAATGACTGCTTTTGCTGCATCCCAAAAGTTTTCGACCATCTTGTTTTCATTTTCATTTGTTTCCATATATATTTTTTAAAGATTTATTTATTTATTTTAGAGAGAGCAAGCAAGTGGTGGAGGGGTAGAGGGAGAGAGAGAGAGAGAGAGAATCCCAAGCAGACTCCGCACTGAGCATGGAACCTGATGCAGGGCTCAATCTCTTGACCCTGGGATCATGACCTGAGCTGAAACCAAGAGTCGGACACTTTATTGACTGTACCACCCCGGTGCCCCTTCATGTATTTTTTATTTCTTCTTTTAATTTTCTGGTTTACCCATTCATGTTTTAGTAGGATGTTCTTTAACTTCCATGCATTTGTGGTCTTTACAAGTTTTTTTCTTATGGTTGACTTCAAGTTTCATAGTATTGTGGTCAGAAAATATGCATGGTATGATCTAAATCTTTTTGTGCTTGTTGAGGCCTTTAAATAATTATTTTGCAAGAATGAATTGCTGGCCAAAACATGATGTAATGGCACTAAAGTTGTTTGTCCCCAGAGAGCAAGTTTCCTTTCTGTATGGTACCATGGCCAAGGATGGGGTTGGTTGCTGTTATAAGAGAATTGAGAGCTCAAAATGAAGGACTTGACTATGGGATGTCTGTGCTGCCCAGACTATGCATGACCTCCAGTCTTACACCATTACTCTTTTATATATGAGCACAGTAAACAACACACTGTCATACTGTGTTAAAGAGAAAAGGTGGACAACTAATATCTACAGAGTGGTCATTCTGCCTAACATTATGCAGAACATATTTTTCAGTAAGATACTTCTGATGAGCATTTTTATGGATTTGGATGTTTTCATGTGTTGGGTCTATTTTGAAATGTGCATCATTAGCCTTCCTTTAATATACTTCTTCCAATCTTCAATCTTGCTTTTCCTTTTTTGCACAGCAAAAGAGATAGTCAACAAAAAGAAATAGTCAACAAAAATAATCAACAAAAAGTCAACAAATAGTCAACAAAAAGAAATAGTCAACAAAACCAAAAGACAACCGACAGAATGGGAGAAGATATTTGCAAATGACATATCAGATAAAGGGCTAGTATCCAAAATCTATAAAGAACTTATTAAACTCAACACCTAAAGAACAAATGACCCAGTGTGTTTCAACTCTTGTCAAAAAAGTCATCCTCACCTCTTGCATTGGTTGCAGCAAATTGTGCTTCCTTCAGAAAGGCCAATCTCTCTCCTCTGTTTATTCACCTGACAAAAACAAAGAAACAATAAACTATACGTAAATGCAGGTTACCTCTTAATGTCTCCTTACTCCAGAACTGTGCATAAAAAAATTTCAGTGTGGCTCTACAAAAGTCATACAACCAACTGACTAACTTCATGTTAAGTCCGTGACTCCTAAACTTATAGTGGACCATTGGTTCTGATTGGCTACTCTACACTTCTCTTGTTAATTTATGTTTCCACTCTCTTGTGTCCTATTTTCACAGTCTTCCTATATTCCTTCACCAAAGTCAGCCTCATCTTATTTCATTAATAAAATAATGCAATTTAGAAAATGTTATAGTATTTTCATTTTTACCCATAGCTACTTATTCATGTTTATGTTTATAAAGGATAGATTGTGATTTTTCCCCCTAAAGCCAAACCTGTCACTTGGATCCCAACACCTTTTATCTACCTGAGATATCACTCTTAAAATTGTCACGTCATCAATTTTTAAACAACCTTTTGAGTTATAATGGTGTGTGATGGAATGTATCAATTATAATTGTACAGCTTGGTAAGTTTTGACAAAGGTATATGCTTTGGAACCATCAACACAATGAAAAAATAGAATAATTTTATCATCCCCAAAAAGTTTCCCCATACTCCTCCGTAAGTAAATTCCCCCAATTCTGGTCTTAGACTATCCCTGATGTGCTTTCTGTTACCATGGATTACTTTGGCCAGCTCTTGAATTTCCAAAAGTCAAGTGGAAACATTATGCATTCTGTTTATGGAATGGCTTCATTTTTTTCTCAGTTATGTTTTTGAGTTACATCTGTGTTTTGTTTATCCATAGTTCATGTCATTTCAATGATCTAATGAATTGCCTTACATGGCCATTTCACGATTTGATTGCCCATATTTATGTTGATAGACATTTGGGTTGTTTACTTTTGGCTATTGTGAATAAAGTTTCTATGGGTGTTCTTGTACACATCTCCCTGTTGTTATATGTTTTTATGTTTCTTAGCTAGATACTAAGGAAAGGATATTTAGGGTCATATAGTATGTGCATTTGTGACTTTATAAAAAGAAGTCACCAAATTGTATTCTAAGTTGTGTATGACATTTTACATTCCTACTATTAATGTGTGAAGATTCCCGTTGCTTCACTATCATGCTAAAAGTTGTTATTGTCAGGCTTTTTAAATTTTAGTGAATCTAGTTGTGATGTATAATGCTATTTCATTGTAGTTTCGATTTGCATTTTCCTGCTATTGATGTTGAGTGTCTTCTTCTTATGTGCTTATTGGTCAATTGCATACCTTCTTTCATGAAGTTCTCTTCAGATATTTTGCCCACTTCTAGGAATTGTTTGACTTGCAAGACTTCTTTCTATGTTTAAGATACAAGGCCTTAAATATTTCTTTTCAGTTATCTGTTGCTAGTTTACAGAAACATAATTAAACTTTCTTTGTATATTGACCTTGTACAAAGTGAACTAGATGAATGTATTTACGAGTTCTAGTATCTTAGAATTTCTATGCATATTTTATGTCACCTGTCAATAATGAAAGTTTTATTTTCTCCTTCCAAATCTTTTAGTCCTCAGTTTTTTTGCTTTATTTCTCTGGCTCTGCCCTCCAGAAGGAAAATAGTGTGAGCAAACATTCTTGGCTTATTACTGCTCTTAGGGATAATATGTTCAGGTCTTTAGCATTACATATAATGAGGCTATAGATCATTCATAGATGCCCTTTATCAGGTCAGGGAAGTTCTCTTTCATTTCCAGTTTGATGCAAAGTTTTATTTTCTATGTTTGTTTTGTTTTGTTCTGTTTTCAAATCATGCATGGGTGATAAATTTCTTCAAATGCTTTATTCATATATTTAGATCATACATATTTTCTTTTGTTTTGGAGAGAGAGTGAATTACATCAACTGGCTTTTGAATGTTAAACCAACCTATGTGATTTTAATAAGTACCCTTTATTAAGATGTATTAACATTCTTGTGTATCATTCAATTTAATTTGCTAATATTTTGTTAAGAACTGTAATGTCTACATTAATTGGGGTTGTCATTGTTTTTATTTTCCCCCAGAGAGCAAACTGTTAAACATATCCAGGATATTATTGACTTTTTAATTGTATGATTCAAGTTTCCAAATATGTACAAATATGCATATTTATACATTGATATGTTTATACATAAAATTTTAAATTCTTAGGCTTGTAACCTGTGTTCTCTTAATCGAAAAGACACTTAAAACATGTTTCTTTTTTATTATTATAATTGGACATTCTTCTCTTATACTGTCTTATACTTTTAGCCTTTTACTTGGGAGTTCTGAAGATATACATTAACATGTCTAGTAATAAGTTTTGTTTAAGTAAACCTCTCGCTGTTTTTTTCTAACTCGTCCATGTATGTTTGTTCGTGGTTTTTTTTTTTTTTTTTTTTTACTTTTTCTCATTTCCTGGCTTATTTGGATTGTGTACTTTTTAGTATTCCATTTTAGGCTTCCATTTGTTTTGACAAATTTTAGTGAATGATTCTTTAGTAAATTATTCACATTTTTTAAGTAACCAAACATACTTCCATCTAATTTGGCAGATTACTCTCAAAATTTTAAAAAATTCTCTCATTTTTGTTGTTTCATCTTTGATATTTCTAATTTTGTGTGCTTGTATTACTTGTATTGTCTCTCATTTTCTTTTTTTTTTTTTTTTTTAAGATTTTATTTATTTATTTGACAGAGAGAGACAGTGAGAGAGGGAACACAAGCTGGCAGAGTGGGAGAGGGAGAAGCAGGCTCCCTTTTGAACAGAGAGCCTGATGCGGGGCTCGATCCCAGCACCCTGGGATCATGACCTGAGCCGAAGGCAGACGCTTAACGACTGAGCCACCCAGGCGCCCCTTGTCTCTCATTTTCATAATTTTTTTTTGCTTTTCCCTTAAAAATCAGCTTAGATGAATTCAACAAGCTAATTCAATTTCGCTATTATCTTTATTATTATTTCCTTCTAGTGTTCTTCTTATTGTTGTTATTTTTCTAAGTTCTTTATTTGAATTGATGATGCAGGTTCGTTCATTGTGTTCAAGAGAAACTCGTAACCAAAAACACTTATATTACTAAAAATAACACCAAATAAGTGCATATGGGACTTTAGAAAATCTTCTAACTCCAGGAATATGAAAGAAACATACTGAATGTCCTCTGGGAACCTACTAGTGCTTATTTCATTTAACAAGTGCATGACTTTGGACACAGGCACAACAAATATAAGACTACTAAAATGAGTGAGTGTAGCGATGATATGTATTCATTGTCACTAGCTTCAATTTCCATTTCTACAAAATGAGGATGATACCAGTCTTGATTTATTGTGATGAGGATAGAATGATAATCCTAGTAGTAGTAGTAGTAGTAGTAGTAGTCTTCACAGTAATTTTATATCACATACAATGTCAGACACAGTCTTAAAGTTTTTATAATGCATATGCTTGATTCCAGTAAATATTTCTTTCTTGCAGTTTAAAGATTTCATAAATTTAACAATTATGGTACACAATTTAATTATAAAACAGTTATTGGCAGAGTTTATTTTTTATTGACAGAGTTTTATCTAAGAATTTTGTCAGTTTGAGGCTTAGGCAAAACATGAATAAACATCTAATTTATTTCAAAGAGTACTACTAATTTACTTAAATATCCCAAATAAGGTGTAATTGGAATGAGAACATATATATCCCCTGTTTCTCAGCAGGTTAGCCTTGTTTTTCCTTGTCATTATACTTAATTAGAGCTTTAAAGGTACGTTTTTTGAAAAAATTATATTTCTGTCAACTGCTGTCATTCGGTTCCCAATTCCATGTCACTCTCAAGTAATAGAGTACTTGACAATCTTCTGACAGACTCCCAACTGTCAGACAGCTATGCTGGTTGCTACTGCTTCCCTTCAACCTAATTAAAGATTTGTCATTTTCATCACCAAAGATAATCTTTTCTGTTTCAGTCAACTTTAGCCTTGAGGTGCCCAATATAATAATGCTATAATTTTTCTCTCAGCTCACCCATTTTTTTCTTCCACATGCTTGAGACAGAATATCTTTGTTGTTGTTGTTTTTCTATGAAGGCAAAGTTCATTCTAAATACCACGAATCTTTAAAGGACTTTCAATAATTTATATCACATAGTATATACATTATAGCATTGTATACCTAAATAAGAATTATCATTTTTTAAATTTATTTTTTGTCATTTTTAAATATAACAGAATATACAAAAGTGGGCTAACTATAATTTTAATAATGAGTCTCTGCCTTAACTTCTAGATACATAACTTTTAAGATCAGAAATGGATATAAATGTATACTGTTAACAAAAAAAATGAGATCTACAGAATTACGAACTCCCAATTGTATGCTTTGCTGTACACCAGCGTATGCATTTGCAAGTATATTTGTATTCACTTTTTGTTGTTGTTGCTTCTGTGACAGTGGTTCTTGTGTTAATTTGTCTCTATCCTACATGAGATAATCAAGCCAAATTAGAAAGTATTTACTGATTTTTATTAGATTTCTGGAGGGTTTTTTTGGGGGGGATAGGTATCTCTAACAATCTTTGTAAGAGTTAGATACACATTTGGGATTATACCAAAAAGATACAGTTTCTCTTTTTAACCTTGTTCTTCTTAGTCAGTATTGCCATAAAGATATAATGGCCCTAAAATTTTTAAGTAGAAGAAAAATCTCATTTATAGAGAATTGCTCATCCTGTAGGTATCTGTAATTCCTTTATAAGAGGTTCCAAAGCTTAATGATTTTGAAGAAAACTTGAAATATATTAAATTTAGCAATATATCACACATTTACTTTAGAATAATTGATCTATGGATGGAAAGGAAGTTTCTAATAGCACCCTAGAAACACATTTATGTGCATGGATACACACACATATGTACACACACACATACACACTATTCTGCAAATGCCTGAATCCCAGAAATCGTTAGATACATCATTAATGACAATGAGATTGTTCTCTTCTGAGTTGTTTATTACAAATAATTTCAGTGGGAGAGTGATTGTACTTTACTCACCACTGTGCACAGGAGGAAAAGAAGGCAGAGGAGGAAAAGGAGCAAAAGAAAGAAGGGGAGGAGGAAAGGAAAGTATCTAAGTACATTCCTGAGTCAATATTTTGTAAGAATAGTATATGTCCTTGGTGACTTTTATCACATTTGTTTCTACTAATACAATAAGGTGCACAACCTAATCATTTCCTTCTAAACATTACAAAATAGAGGGTGCTGGAGAGTCCCAATTCTGAAATAATTTCTGTTCAAATTACACTTTTTTTGGAAACAAATTAAATCTCGGTTCCAAACAGCCTTTCTATTGTCATCAGAAGATATCTACATTTATAAATTGTGTTTTTAACTTGAAAGAAATACTCAGGGAGAAGCTTAGCTGTACTTAATCACCAATAGCATTGGTGAGAGTAAACACAATTTACATTTTTAATACTTACCTGATGAAGGAAGTGGTTTCACACAACTGTGAAAAATGCAGTAAACCAGAGCTAATCACTAATAGAAAAATCCACTATATACAATCAGCATCCTATGTATTTCTTAAGAAGGTGCTGGCTTGATCTGCATGATGTGACAATAACGATTATAATTCTATAAAGCCATAAAAATGACCGAGAATCTGTAAAAACCTTTTGGGAAAATTCATGAAAATTATATGTATGTATATATTTATATATTTGTACATTTAAAGTCTGGAAAATATTATGTATTAATAATAACTACAAATTAAACATAACAATTACACCGTAGGGGAAAAAATTTAAATGGTGTCATAAAATTTCTTATAAGTAAAATATTTAAAATATAAACTAGAGAAACCTATTGGATAATTTATAATGGCATATGCAGTTATTTACTCCTAGGTATGTCTTCTAGGTGACCAGTTCAGATTTGAGTTTCTTCTTAACCTATTTTACTGCCATACATCTGGAAGATGACCACTACATAAGAATGAAGTAGAGTTTTCCTATATGACTTCTAAAATGTAAATACTTTACCTAGTTTTTCTAGTTTTCTTCCTTGTCTAAGATATGTAAAATAAAAATCTTCCAATATACCCTAAGCTAAAATTTTCTAAAGGTGAGGGATATGTTGTCACATGTATAATTTAAAGTATAATGCATAATCTGGGCGCCCGGGTGGCTCAGACGGTTGGGCACCTGCCTTCAGCTCAGGTCGTGATCCCGGGGTCCTGGGATCGAGCCCCGCATCAGGGAGCCTGCTTCTCAGTCTCCCTCTGCCTGCCGCTCCCCCTACTTGCACTCTCTTTCTCTCTGTCAAATAAAAAATTAAAAAATCCTTAAAAAATAAACAAAGTATAATGCATATCTTGAAATATGGGAAACTATTATGTTTATGTCCTGACATCAGTGTGGTTAAAACAATCCTCCCATGAGTTAAGTTAAATACATATTAACAGGGGAAAAATATAATTAAGTGAGCATGATGTCTTGCTTAAAAGTCAAGAAGTTGTTGAATCATGGCAACAATCATCTGTAATATGAACATTGTTATTTGACTTGACAGGCCCCAAAATAATATTTATAATTTTCCTTATTGTAATCAAGCACTAATGAATTTGACTACTATTAACCAAAACATTAATTCATCCACTTTTAGTAATATGTGCAATTGTCACGTATCTTGAAATATAGACTCGTGCAAATAAAAATCTATGTAGCCATTACCAAAAATAAAGTTAGAAGTATATGGAATTAATATATTACTAACATTTGCAGGGTAGTACTGGTCTATTTATAACACTACTTCATTTAATACTCAAAATAGATACTTGCATTATTTTCTCTATTTTATAAATAAATAAATAAACTCTAAGTGGGGATAAATATGCTCTGAAGTATATATGTATGATGGTAGAGTTTTAAAAACATATTACCATTCAGGAGGTTATTGGTGAATGTAACTCAGATAAAGTGGTATTTTGGATATTATGGGATAATTAAATTGAGTAGCAATGATCGATGGTTGGAAAAGAGTAGTGACACATCTCAGTATGACAGGTCAAGAGAAGCATTGATTGTCCATTCTAATATCTTTATAAATTGCATGCTCACTTGCTTCTGATTTTTACTTTTTTCCCTGACTCCACTGGTCTTATAACACTGCTCTGCTATTGGCACAGTACCTTTTGCATTGAACAGTGATTGTGCTTTCCGGCGGCCTCCTATAGATTGATAATATACATTGATTATAGATAGATAGATAGATATGTGTGTGTGTGTGTATCATATGGATCTTATATCCACAATATGTGGATTTGCCATTATTAGAGAATATATATTCCTGAAGATCTTGGGTTGCTTCACATCATTCCTAATTTTGTGTATGTAGGCAAATTATGTCCTTGTTTTGATTCTTTGGGAACAAGGTTTACTACTTAATAAAAGTCTATTGTTTTATTATTTATTGCATCAAGTATTGTTTTAATTGATGGGATGTCAAATGTATTAAAGATAGATTCTGTGAACCTGTATAAAACTCAGTCTAAAATTGAGAAAGGTAAAAATTTACCTTGGAAGCCTCCTATCTCAAATTTCTGGTATTTTTAAATGGCCGTTGCTGATTTCAATTCCTGCTATTTACTGTATATCACATATTTGCATATATATTGTCTTGTTTTGTTCCCAATACAGAGATGTGACTTTATAAATATCCTTTCTTCATGCGTAAGATAGATATATATATATCAAGAATCTGAAAGGCTAAGAGACCTTCTTTGTGACAAAGATTTTGTGTAACAGAGAAAGATTTAGTCCTATAGTTCCTGTCTTAAATTAGTAAACTTTCTATGAATATTTTACTTTATTTAGTATTTATTTGTTCTTTGTAGATATCAAATAGGAGTTCAGCATATGTTGAAAATAGATTATACATTAAAAGCCTCATTTTTCATATATATGACAATGGCCTTTGCTTTTTCAAAATGTTATCTTGACCATAATTTGAGTAGTTGTAGTTATCAAAGTGAAACTAACTTTCATGGGAATTTCTGGATCAAGAAATACAGTGTAAACTTTTGAATATCATTTGATTGTAAATTTAATATAGAATTAATATTTACAAATCATACAAATTTTATTTCCTGCAACTATTTGCATTTTATTTAATTATTCAAATTCTTTAAACTTACACACATATATTGCTTTATGAATATATACAATTTATTGTTAGAATATAAATATGCATTTCTTCATGTTTACTGTATGTATATATTTTGCTCCTTTTTTTGTTAGGCTCTCCAATTCTTCTGATTTCTCTGCAGTTACCTTCCTTGACTCATTTCACAACCTACATGACCATCTTACAACTGAATTTCAATATATTTTCATGTATTTTTAAGCTATTTGAGTTACTTTCCTATTATATTAAAATCTCCATGCATTTCACAAATAAAATCTGCTGCTTATTAAGTGTTATACTTTCAGTATATTGCTGGATTTTTGTTTCATAACTTTATTTGTTACATACTTTTTTGTGAATAGCAGTGAGTACTGACACCTGTATTAATAAGTAGGGTAGATAGAATTACAGATAGGCAAATCTTTCTTTTTTTAATACTAACAGATTTTGGTAGTAAAACTTAACTAGTTTCCTTAAAGTAAATTAATGAATTTAACCTTTATTTTCTATAGGTTGTTTAATATATTTTTTATTTTTTTAGGCTTGTTTAATTTAAATAACCATTGTAAACAACTAGAATTATTTAAAAGTAGATAAAACTCAGCTGTGGACCTTTTTTTTTAATGAGGAATGAAATTAAGACAAGTTGTATACTTGAAATTAATGTAACATTGTGTGTCAAATATACCAGAACAAAAAAACAAAAGAAACAGATCATCTGTGTGGTTTAATAATCCTCATTTTTTTGCCTTTTTAATATTGAATTTAAGTTTATATACTTTTTATTTCAGTGCTAACATATTTGTTTTTTCATGTAATATTTTCATTAGAATAGTCTAGTTAAATTTTGATCTTTTTGTGATAATTACTTCTTTGCCTAGTGATTTTAGACATCTTTTTTCTAATTCCTAATCACATGGAGTTATCTAGTTTTTGTTATTGGTATTGCTATATTTCTAACTTAATTGCATTTTGATCAGAAATGTGATTTATATGATACCAAGGGTATGTAATTAGATAAGTTATATTAAATTGTATTGTCTAGTGTGAAGAAAGTTTTCATAAATGTTCTTTTTTTAATAAATGTTCTATTTGTACTTCAAAAGTGTGTTCTTCAATTCTTAAATATTATATTCCAAAGGTATCCAAAATTTTCCTAATAAATTGAGCATGTAAATTCCTCAATTCAAATTTTTTGTTTATAATGTTTTTATTTATTTGACCCATTAATTTCTGAAAATTGTGCTCAAACATTACAGTATGTTCTTAGATTAGCTAATTCCCACTACAGTTTGATTTGTAAAGTCCTACCTATTTTATGTATTATGAAGCTAAGTTATTTGGCATTTTGACTGTTTAATATCTTTCACCAGCTTATTTTTTTCCATTTTTTAACTTTTCACCTTCCTGCAATCTAATGTTTTAGAAAATTTCCTTGTAAATAACATATATTTAAATTTTGTTTGTTTTGTTTTTTAAGCTAGTTTTGTAATCCATTTATATTTTTTCATAATATTGACATATGCCTTGCTATTCTTTTACCATGTGCTTGCTATTTCTTTTTACTTATATTTAAATTTGGTTGCTGTTTCCCACTGTCATTTTTTTTAAACTTCTTTTGGAAGGATTTTTTTTTTTTTAATTTTATTTATTTATTTGAGAGAGAGAGACACAGCGAGAGAGGGAACACAAGCAGGAGGAGTAGGACAGGGAGAAGCAGTCTTCCCATGGAGCAGGGAGCCTGATGCGGGGCTCTATCCCAGGACCCTGGGATCATGACCTGAGCTGAAGGCAGATGCTTAACAACTAGCCGCCCAGGCGCCCCAAAACTTCTTTTGGAAGGATTAAATTTCTTTCTTTTTATATTTTTGCCATTTTTTCAAATAGATTTTCTTGCAAGTTTTATACTCTATAATTAGTCTTGTCTGATTATCAAACAGTTTTAGCAAAGGCTAATTTATATTTTTCTAATCAATTACTTTATGTACTTTTGAACCATATTATCTACTGTCTACATTATATGCTATTTTGAGTAACTGTTGTCTGTCTTGTTTCTTCCTATGTGTTAGACATTTTTATATTATTGTTGCATACAGCCATTGTATTGATATATGCACTCTTACTAGAAATATTTACCAATAGTGTTGCTCACTATTTCTTATATTTTACATCTTCTGGTAGGAACCATTCTCTTCTGCAGATTAAGCATCTTTTATCATTTCCCCTAAATAAGATTTGTCAATTAAAACTTTTCAAGATTTGTCTAAAAAATCTTTATTTTATTCTATAACTTGAAAAATAAATTCAATATTAGGTGTAGAATTCTAAATGACTGTTCTTTTCTCTCTACATATTAAAGATATTATTGCATTGTTTTCTCACTCTAATTGTTTTGGTTGAGTGTCAGGTATCAGTCTATTATTGTTCTCATGTCCCATAATCTGAGATTTCTTGTAGGTTGCTTTTAAGATCTGTCTTGCCTTACCTTTAGTTAGGTAATTAATTAATTAATTTGCATATAGTTTTACTATTATGCATTTAAGGTTAAATAAATTTTTATTTTCCAGCTTTGGATTTGCTGGGCTTCCTTGATCTAAGAATTGGCATTTTTAATCAAATAGAAAATCTTTGGTCTTGCCTCTTTGAAAATTCCATCTTCATTTTTATTGTACTATTCCCAGCCTCATGAACCTGTGGCCTAATTCTTAACATCTATGAACTTCAACTTTCCCAACTATAAAATAGTGAATATGGTAGGGCCCCTGGGTGGTTCAGTCAAGTATCTGACTTTGGCTCAGGTCATAATCTCGGGTCGTGGGATCGAGCCCCACATCAGGCTCACTGCTCAGCAGGGAGTCTGCTTGTCCATCTCCCTCTTCCTCTGCCCCCACTCATGCACACGTTCTCTCTCTCTCTCAAATAAATAAATAAATAAATAAAATCTTAAAAAAATAAAACAGTGATTATGGTACTCACCTTAAAGATTCCATATAAGGATTAATTATGTTGTATTTAAAGCACAGTGCCTAGTACATATTAGCAGCTTCAACAGGTAGTTGTAGAAAAAAAAATTTGTTTATTAGAAAATGTTTAACAAGGCAAAATTAGAATAATAATTCATAAACCACTGTGTATTTTCTATTTATGTGGCTTAATGAAGGCTTAATTTAATTTGGTTGGATACTAAAAATATCTAATTTTGTTCAGAACACATGATTAACTTAGAAATGTTAAACCTCAGGATTTGATGGCTTATCATATAGAATGTTACTTATGGCCTCGTTAGAACAAACAAACACAAAACATTGCTATTTATGTATTTATTAGTCTGTCATCACAAAATAGCCCATGTTTGGGACTAGGCAGTGCTTTGTCAAAAGAGTCAACGGAAATGAAATTAGTAACAATATTAAGTGGTTTGTTCACTTAAAGTTGTTGGATTGTGCAATTTAAGGACTAGTTTTTTATTTTTAATGTTTATAATAATAAGTTCATTTTGTTCCTGTAATAAACTCTTGTTTACATACTCCAAATACTTTCTCCCTATTGAATGGTTTCTTTGGTTAACCTAAGAATTTACTTCTTCTTATCAAATGTTAGGCTTAACCATTGATATTTTCTCTTAAAAATTTTTAAGGTTAACTTGGAAGGATTTGGTATGATGGATCTTCCAAAGGAAGTTTCCTGAGAGAAATATCATAAACAATTTTGATTGCTTTATTCTATTACAGGAGCTACATAAGTGATATTTGTGGCTGTGTAGAGAGAAGAGAGAGAAAGGAAAAGAACAGATCACTGAATAGTAATGGCTTCTTAAATATGACTTTTAACTTTATTGTTACTGTTTTTGTTGTTGTTGTTGCTTTCAAATATATATTTACTACATGAAGAATAGAACTGCATTAAAATAAACGTAAGTGACTTGATTAAGTAAGCGTGCATTTAAAATGTTTTAGTGGTGATATGTCTTATTTGTAAATGCTATGGTCTAGAGATTTTTTAAGTTAATATTAATTTGGAACTGTAGGATGTGTTAAGTGTCATCAGCACTGGAATTTACTGCTTATTTCTCACAGGTCCAGAATGCATATGTAGCTGAGTTTAAGTGTAGATATACAATTGGCTTCAGTATAACACACATGTAGCTGGGTTACATTGTAATTTACATTACAACCACTGATGTATGTGCAGAAAATTATTTTATTTCTTTAAACTTACTTTATCCCTTCCTTCTATCAACTTCTGGGCAATAAGTAAAATAAAACAAAAATAATTTTATCAGGTAAATGTTGGTCTGATCTCCAAAATTATAAAATACCTTTTCAGATTACTTTCCTCTCCCTCTTCCCTAAGATGGCTTCTGGGTTTGTGGGTGAGAGTCTTGCATGATCCCTTGGCATTGAAGGAAAAAAGGCAATGGAAAAGGGGCAATGATCCTGCCTTAGGAATCCTTAGTGATGTAAACCCCTAGCAGGGTCTCATTCCCTGACTGCATGCCTGCTTCAGATTTTACCCTGCTCTTCATGTCTGAATATTCCCTGTATCATATCCTTATCCTTTGTGAGATAACATATTTGTCACTCCCCCTTTCTGCCCTGGAGCCATAATGGTAGGCTAGAGAGGGAAAATAGCTAACAGAATGAACCAAACTAATAGATATTTCACAATGACCACATCAGTTATAACTATACATACATACATGGGTGGAGAAAAAAGATAATATTATGAACCAAAACTGTGCCCAATTCTGCTTTGTTTTTTTTTTTTTCCCAATTCTGCTTTATAACAGAAGAAACATATTTAAAATCAGTATGAAAATCAATTAATACTCTCCTAATTTAAACTTACCAAAAACAATTTGAGAGGAGGGAAGGAATAGAGGAATTTAAAAATCTCTGCCACTTCAGTGCACTCACATAGGTAAGTAACCTCTTGGTTAGCAGAGCATATCCAGAAGGCCCATTCATGAATATAGGTTAGAACCAAGAAGGTTTTTGGAGAGCTAAACTTCTGTAAAACAGTATCAGGAAATTTGTGTTTCTGACAAAAATCAGAAAGGTAGAGACTTGAAAAACTCAGGAGTCAGGGATTATTTAGAGGAAGCAATGGCAGCAACCATGATAGCAGTGTAAAATCTATATAATCCTCCAGTTCCATCCATGTTGATGTGAGAGACTATGGACTCCAGGAAACAAACTGAGGGTTACAGAAGGGAGGGGGGGTGGGGGGATGGGGTAACCCGGTGATGAGTATTAAGGAGGGCACATGTTGTGATGAGCACTGGGTGTTATATGCAACTGATGCATCGTTGAACGCTACATCAGAAACTAATGATGTACTATATGTTGATTAACTGAACATAATAATAAAAAAAATGAAATAAAATAAAATCTACATCATCCTAAAGATTCTGCAAGGGCTGCTACACACACAAGTGCATTTTGCAAGTGAGCCTTTTGGAAGAGAAATTAACATAGCTGGATGGGTATCTTGAGAGTTGCAAACTTAGAGGTTACATGATCGATTCCAGGAAATGATTCAGTGCCTATATTGACTAAAAACTGTAAACCATTCTCAAGTTTTTTAATCCTCAAAAAAAAAAACAAACAACCCCCCCAAAAAAAAACAGGGGTTGGGGATAGAACACAGAACTGAATCACAAAAGTGTGGAAACCACAGGAGACATCTGGAGAAACATGTATTTTAAAAATGTCCTTATTTTATTAATTACATAAAGTACATAATAAACCTCAAATAAAACCTTATTTATGGCTCTGTTTTTCAGGTATTGGGGGCTATGACATTTGGTACCTGGAGTAGACTTGAAGTAGATATTCTGGGTAGGATTTTGGAGTTCATTGCCCACTGGCTTGAAGGCAGTAAGAGCCCCTTTGCTGGTGAGAGTGATGGAAAAAGAGAAGTGATCCGAGAAGGAGGAAAACAAATACAGGGTGGGATATATTAGAGTTGCCTGAAGCTTTTCAAGAAATCATTGGCTGTTGACTGGACACTTGAAACATCCATAGAGAGACTGTACGGAATCACTATGAAAAAGAACATTTGATCAGGAAGATCAAGGGTGGGCAGGTTACCTGGTGGATCCTTCCAGTCTCTGACTTCCACTGGTAAAAGTTCAACCCATGGGACATAAATCTATGAAGTCACAGGTTAATTAATGCCATGACTGGGGTAACTATTGAATGTGATTTTCAAGGAGGGTTTAGTATACTTACTTTGACAATAGAGCTGTATGTTGACAAAGTCTGTTCATCTGCTATCTAGGGAGCTTTACCTACAGAGTTTGATGTAATGGGTGCTGGTTAATGAAATGGATATCAATCGCTTTGTGAGTTTTGTGGCAGTCTAAGATTCTGTTGTGGTTAAAATAGTCTTCATAGAGCTGATAGTTATGATGGAGCTGAGTTATGGTGAAGATCTTTGGCAAGCAGAGGAGTAATGAGAAATATGAACTAATATCATAAAAGATGACAATTTTCAAAAATGAGATGGGATGAATGAAAGCAGAGATTGAATAATATTTGTACACCCATGTTCATAGCAATATTATTCACAATACCCCAAAGATGGAAGGAACCTAAGGATCCATAGATGGATGAAAGGATAAATAAAATGTAATATGTTCATACAATGCAATATTATTCAGCCTTAAAAAGGAAAAGAATTTTGACACATCCTACAGCATGGGTGAACCTTGAAGACATTATACTAAATTAAACAAGGCAGTTACAAAAAGACAAGCAGTGTATAATTCCATTTATGTGAGGTACTCAGATTAGTCAAATTCATAGAGACAGAAAATAGAATGATGGTTTCCAGGGTCTGAGGGGACAGGAGGAACAAATGGAGAGTTATTATTTAATGGGTATGGATTTTCAGTTTGAGTAGATGAAAAACTCTGCAAATGGATGGTGGTAACGGTGCATAACAATCACCACTAACCTGTATACTTTAAATTTGTCAAAATGGAAAATTTTATGTTATATATGTTTTACCACAACAAAAATGTATCATCCAAAATAAGAAATGAAGTGGGAAGGAAAATTTGAGAAGATAGGTTTGGGAAAAAATCCATTTATTTTATTATTTTTTTAAGATTTTTATTTATTTATTTGAGAGAGAGAGAGAAAGAGCATGAGCAGGGGGGAGGGAGAAGCAGACTCTCCACTGAGCAGGGAGTCCATCGCAGGGCTCAATCCCAGGATCCTGGGATCATGACCTAAGCCGAAGGTAGACACTTAACCAACTGAGCCACCCAGGTGCCCCAGAAAAAAATCCATTTAAATAAAAATATTGATTAGATATGTATAGTATATCTGCCCTGTGTAATGTGCTTTAGGTGAAATAGAAATTTGTCACTAATTAGCTGTGAATTCTTGGGTATGTCAATTAATCTGCCTTACCTTCTCAAGTGTGATAGTTTGGATTAGGTGAATTCCAGACTTCTTACGTCTTCAAATACACATCTGATAATGTCTATACTTTGCTCAAAAAAATATGGAATACTCACTCAAATTAAGTCCAGGCATTGTATTATAGAAAAACATTGCTGCTGTAATCCAGTCCCAGCTGTCTCTCCTATATTATCTATCAGTGCATTACCTGGGTCGAGCTCTGCTTAGCACTTACCATTCTCTGGAGACATCCTGCTGTATCAGATGGTGTTCTTCAAGCAATTTCCACATTTTTATCTGGCATGTTTATATTTCCAAAACTAGAAAGTTCTGGAATGTGTTCCAGAACAATTCTTACAGATTCCAATATGATTTAACTCTCCCCTTTTCCTGAATTTCCATGGAAATGCATTTATATGCTAGTCACAGTTTCTCTTGTAATAACATATATTTTACTATAATTAGTGCCTTGAACTAGGAAGTGCTCAGTAAAAATGTTGAATTACTTTGAAAAGCAAGTGATATATGTATTTTGCTATTTATGTCTTCTAATTTTTAGTTTTTATTTTTCTAATATTCATATTTATCCTATAATTGCATTAAAAATAGAAATAGAAGAAAATAAGGTAAATATAAAGAGACACTGAAATAACTTCTGACATCTTATTTTGATTTAAAATATATCAGAACTATAAGCCTAATGAGACATAAAAATGAGTAGAAATGAAATTGAATTATGTCAGTACTTTTTTTTTCCCTCGTTGTGACTGAATTTCACATTTGGGAAAAAGAATAGTAATCGCACATAAAACTGTTGTCATTTCTCCAATTTGATTAAGAAGAGAAAAAGGAAAGGTGGATATTGGTATGTAGGGTGATAATACATATGGCATGAGCCAATGAAAATTTTGTAGAATATTACTCTGTTCCTTTTTAGACATCTAACTTTATAAATTTGGGGAAAATAATAAGGTTGATAGGACATAATATTTATATGCTTATATTTAAGTGAAATTTTAAGCAGTGTAATTACAGAACACTATAATAATATTTCAGTGTCTCGAATTTAGCTTGGTAGGATAAGTGCAGTTATGTGAGAAGACGTATTGGTGTATCCTGTTGGTAACTAACAAGTTTCAGACAAAAAAATAAATCCTAAGAGGTTTTTTTTTCAACTTAAAAGAGTTTAGAAGTTTTTTTAAGTTAAAAAAAAATACTGGAATATAGTAATTTAAATGAAAATTCTTAAATCATAGAGCTTACTTCTGGTTTGAGTGTGATTTACAGAAAAAGAAGAATGAATCAATCAACTTGGTACATCTCTTAAAGCCACATCACTTTCAATCACCAAAAAATGATAGGAAGAAATTGCTTATAACAAGTTCCAATTGCATAATATTCCCAGGACCTATATTAGCAGTTTTGAGTATTATTAAGACAGGTGTATATAGACCTGCAAATTTCTGTGATGAAAACATATCTGAATGAAGAAAATATTAGCCCTGAAATGCTATAAAAGCTTGTATTTTTAATATGCCCTGATGATGGTGTTAGAGCTGTTTAGTTGTGCTTATCTAAAGCTACCCATCTCAAGGCTAATGAAGAGATCCCTACAGCTTTTCTGCAATGTCAGTAAAGAGCTTTAATGACTAGAGATTCATCAGTTTCCAAGGCAGCAATCTTTAGGGATATCTACCCCATTAGGGCATGGCAAATAAGTGGCAAAAATTTATGCCACCAAATAGAAATAAACAAAAAACAGGCTGAGAGCATTTTTGCTCCTTAAAGAAATTGCAAGGGAAAGGGTCTTAGATTTAGTTGCATTCACTTAATTAAAATAGTCAGGATTTTTATTTTCTTCTCAATATAAATCACTATTGAGAAAAGTATCTGTCACCTCTGATATTCCCTGGGCAATAAATTTAAATGAATTAATCATTTCATTTATTCAGAAATTTTGAAGAATGATAGGCACTTGCCAGTGGGCTGTAGAATTCCTGGCTCATTGATTTTTAGATGCCAGAGGAGATTGGAGAGGCTGTGAAATGATTAAGTAGAAATAAAAAGAAGTAAATCATTCCATACTAGATTTGCCTGTTTATCTTTTTTACCCTCTAATCAAACATGGATTATAATATTACATGTACATATAGTATAATAACAGTATAGATTGTTCTATCCTTCTGCTTAATCAAAGTTTATAAAGTCATCATAATTTTGAACTATACCTGAATTGGAATTTAGTTTTCATTAGAAGCCTTTTAAAATTCTGATATATCATTGATCAATCCAAGTCCCTTAAAACTAAGGTGGCTATCTAATTTATTATTTCAACAAGGCCACTTTTGAAGAAGAAAGAGAGCTCTGGTCAGACTAGGATAGATGGTCACTCTAAAACTGAAATATTAACAAATAATGCATTATATGGCCATGGGTAGGAATTGGCTCAATTCCTCAAAATTGTTATTAAAGTATTAGCTAAGCTGCTATGACAAAGCTGGCAATAAAATACAGAGACTTACAGAACTGCAAGTGGTTCAGGAAGATCTAGCTATCTATCTATGTATTTGTTGTTGTTCAACATCCCCTTAGTGTTCTTGGTTTGCTTGGTTAAATGTGGCTTACAGGCAGCAAGACCATATTCCAGACTGTGAAATGAGATACAAAGTACTTAGCTTTTAAGGAAGTGACAAAACTTGCATACTTCATTTCTACTTTCACTTCAGTAGCAAGAGCTTAGTCATATGGCCATATGTAGCCTATTAGTCATCAGACCTACTAAAATATGGATGTGGGTGATGAGGGATATTCTATTACTAGAAGAATGGGAGTTAGACACTGGGGGGGATTTAGCTGTTTTTTCTTCACAAGATTGTTTCTCAAATATGATATGCTGAACCATCAGAATTCCATGGACTATTTGCTAAATTGTATGTCCCTGAGTACCACCCTGTTATTCTGTATCAGAATCTTTGAGAGTGGGAACCAGGAATGGACATTTACTACAAATTCAGGATACTTGTAGATATGTAAGATTGGAGCTATAATCTTTTAATGATTATTTACATATCATGGCTTCTTTTTATGTAAACAAAAGACAATTTAATTCTTCATTTGCAAAACATATTACTCTTTTAAACAATAAGCTTGTAATTTTTACCTATACATAAATGAAATGAAAAAGATTATGTTGAACCATAATATTCTCCTTATGAACCACAATATTTTCATCACTATATTTCTGAAAAAATATGCTGATTAGAGTGGCTAAAAATGAGATTTCTGACGATTAGTTGGACTTGTACTGATGTTAGGCTTCTAATGTATGAAACAAAAAATAGTATACCAAAAATTACCCTTTATACAAACTTTCAGTTATAAAATGAATAAGATCTGAGGACCCAATGTATAACATGGTAACTATAGTTAATAACACTGTATTGTGTAATTTAAATTTTCTAAGAGAACTTAGAAACAACAAAAAAGGCAACAACAAAAAAAGAAAACATAATGAAATGGGAATAACACTTGACCTCTGTGGTCTTCTTCATACTTTCCCCAATCCCTTAAAAATAACCTTTGTCCAATCATAGAAAATAATCAGACAAGTCTAAATTGAGAAACACTCCACAATATCCCTGATCAGTATTCCTCAAAACTGTCAAAGCCATTGAAAACAAGGAAAGTCTGAGGAATTATGATAGCCAAGAGAAGTCTAAGGAGATATGACAAATAAATGTAATATGGTATCCCGGATGGGATCCTGGACCAATACAAAGACATTGGGTAAGAACTAAAGGAATATGAATACTGTATTGACTTTAGTTAATACTAATGTACCAGTATTGATTCACTGTGACCAAAGTACCATACTAATGTAAGATGTTAACAATAGTGGAAACTGTGTGGTGGGTTTAGGGCGTATATGAGAACTCCTTGTACTATCTCCACAACTTTTCTGTAAATCTAAAACTATTGTAAAAACTTTATTAAAAGAAATAGTCTTTGACAACTATTTTTACAGTGAGTCTTCTAATAAAATGGCTGGCATGAGTTTAGAGGATGTGTTTTACAAACACATTTATTAAAACTTTGGAATTTGGTTTCCTATTAAGATATGCTTTTGCCTGGAAAAAACACAATGGAACTGAGAACACTGAAGATTGAAAAGATGTAAGTCACCCTCCTTGTAATCATTCTTAGCCATAACCTCTATGAGTAGAATGGCAGGGATTTTCCCTTTGGTTTTCTTCATGGCATTCAGTAGAGTTCTTTTTTTTTTTTTTTTTTAAGATTTTATCTTTTTATTTGGAAGAGAGAGAGAGGGAGGGGCAGAGGGACAAGCAGACTCCCTACTGAGCGCAGAAACTGATAAGCCTAGGATCCTGAGATCCTGACCTGAGCCCAAGTCAGACACCCAACTGACTGAGCCACCCAGGTGCCCCTCAGTAGAGTTCTATAAGTTAAAGATACGCACAATGTGGCACCACGGTACTTGAAATCAGAGGAGGAAATTTTTAAATCTAAATATATTGAAATTATTTGTACATATGTTAGCAAAATTCTTAGTGTGGTGCTTTTGGAGAAAATTTAATATGTGTATATAGGAATATTTGGAATAGGGACTGTCACAATATAGATTGTTGGGAGACTGTTAGGGCATTTTGGGTATGAAATTGTGAGGTTGCTGGCGGTGGGATGGATAAGAAGATATTGATTTGAGGATGTCATGGAATCAATGGAGATGGAGAAAGAGGAGAAAGGAACAGGGATTAGGAGCAGGTTTTAAATCTGGTCACTTGGTGGATATTTACTGGCAAATGTTTGATAAAGAAAAAAAAGTCAACATAAAATCATAAAATTAGAAGTATTGTGGTTAGTGGATTTATCAGATTGGATATCTTCAATACACAAAGATCTCTGTAGCCTTGTGGTCTTGGTAACCATTTAAATAATTAGTGTCCTAGATTGTCAGTTTATTTAATGAGGACAGTAATTCTTTCTACCTGCCTTATGGGGATGTGAAAATTAATAAGAAAAAAATCCTAAAGACTTTTTGAGCTCTTCACTATATAACTTTGCTAGAGAGGGGATTCACTAGAGCGTGAATTACAGTTTTGCCACAAGAAAAACAGGAGATTTTCAGTAAGAGCAGGAATGAAAGAATATGCTTCAAAAGATTTATGTCTCCTGTATTATTAGCTGATGATGTTATATATGTTGTTTTGAAAGTCTCTATTACAAAAATATGCTTGAGAAATTAGTATATTTCCCTATGGGTTTTATTTTTTTCTTATCTTTTAAGAATTTACTTATGGATCATCTCCTCTTTAAACTTTTATGACAGTAGCAAGCACTATCAACTCCCTCCTTTAAACTCCTTCAAGTATTTGCACTCCCCAAATCCAGTACACATACCTTGAATATATAATTTACTGATTTATATTATTAGTTATATTTGTTCATTTGCCTTTTCAATGTGATTGTGAAATTCTTAAAAGGATTAAGTGTTATAGTACTAAGTGAACACTAAAAAATGTTTAATAAGCTATTTATATGTGGATATTTAAACATCTAAATGCTGCACATAATGGTCGGTTTGAGCAACAAAATGGGAATTTGATCTGCTTTCAGGGAATTGTTACCTTTTCAATGAAAAACCCCAATGTTTTAATAATATTTATTGAAAATTCATTAAAGCAATGAACCCTATATATTTAAAATATAATTCTTCAATTTGTTAAATAATACCAAAGTTATTTAAATTTTTTGAAATGTCAAACCAGTGTAGATACATTTATTATGCAGAGCCCTGTATTATTATACATTTTTATAAATATCTCCTATGTCATTAACAGGATTGTGCACAAATGGCTGTATAGAAAAAAACAATGCCTTATAAATTATCCATACTCAGTGGACACTTGATGGAAATAAAATCTAGTTCTTATATTTACAGCAGTGGCGGAAAAACTAAGAACTCACAGATGGTTTGCCCATGATAGAAAATACAAAAAAAAAAAAAAAAAGTATTTAGAAAATGTAATTCAAACTATTTAGGGGGATGGACTAAATTCCATCAGTTGCAACCTAGAGCAGGTTATGACACATTGTCTATCAGTTTTCTGCATCTGAAATCTAACATCACGGCCACCATAAGAGAGAGTATTTTCAAATCCTAAATGCTGCAGAGCTCAGCACAAGATGTATACCTCTACTTACATCAATATCTTCTTTCTCTGACTGCCATTTTTGGAAGTACTATTCTATTACAGTCATACATTTCTAGCTCCAGGAAAAAAAAAAAAAAGATTGTGTATATCACTTTAGAATGAGGAGTAGCAAAAACCTCTGGAAGAAGTTTCAGAAGGAGTTATATGGATGCCAAAGAAATTGTAAATTAGGATAGTATACTTTGAAAATCAGTTGGAAGGCCTTGCCCCAAGTTACATACAGCAATCACAAAAACTATTTTATATATATATAAATATATTCCTAGAAGCTAAAATCTATGACTTGATTATCTTTTCCTTAAAAGTATCTCCTGCAGTTTTTGTAATACTATTGTAGTCAATTATTACTTTTTACATATTGAATAATTAAGTTACAATTTGTAAACTAAGTTATGAAGGAAAATATTTGACTAACAAGTGGACTTGTAAGGGAATATACAGAAAAACTGAAGGTGAAAGTTAAGTATGAAAATTATGTTCATTATGGAAAAGAACTTTGAAATATTTTCTGATTTTGAATATTTATGAGAATGGGAATTTGACTAACTGAATATTTGATCTATTGAGAAATTATTGTTATTTCTTCAAATGTGATAATGCTGTTTGCAGTCCAGATAATTAAAAAGAGTACTTCTTTAAAAATACTAAAATTTTTGTGAATAAACATAAACTCCCTCACAATATGGGGGGAGGATGTGTGGGGATATACGTGGGACAGAATAGATTTTAATTTGATGCAGATAGGGATGTATTAGAGTCTGAGTACTTTTTTGTATTTTGAAGTTCTCCATTATATAAAAGATTCAGAATATATAAAAACAAAGAAAACATAATTAGGATATAATTTTATGAATAAAAAATTTTAATATTGCTTATTTTGAGTTGTCATTTTAGAGTTTCTGAACATTTATAATAGTGTTTTATTCATTCTTTTGAGTTTTGTGGGTAGATGACTAACACATATACAAATGATATTTGGGCGCCTAATTTCCAAAATTAAGCTTATAATATGAATTACCTGCCTTGTTGTGTTAGGTCTAGAATTTCCAGAACAGTGTTATGGAATAAGGACACTATATTCCACACAATACATTTTTGTTACATGAATGACTGGATAAATTAGTGGAGTGATAATAGACTTCTGTGTCTTATTCCTGTCTTCAGTGATGGTCTTTCAGTTATTTGACATTAAGAATAATTATGAAAACCATGGCATCACAGATGGCAGAGTAAAAGTACGTTTTCTACCTCACTTGAATCCACCAAATATATATATTCCCTTTTCAGTTATACCAGACAATGATTATAAGACCAAATTGAAGTTATGCAGAATACCAAAGTAAGAGAAGATAAGAGCTATCATTAAACACTTTTCCAGGTTTTAAACAGGGAAAATTTCTCTAAAAGTGAGAAGGTTCAGAAAAACAGCCAACAAATCTTTACCTGGATTGCTGTGGCTCACACCTATGAATCAAAAAGAAGAAAAGACTATTGTCTATTCCCCTTCCTTACAGCAGATCAGTAAGGGGGAGGAGGGTTCAAGGAGAAATGTTACCAATGGGCTATCATTATGTTTTCCTAACATAATAATTTGTCTAAAAAGTAACTCAGAAAATTGAATATACTTCAAAATAAATATACATTAATATACCTTACCAATGGAATAAGAAAGTAATTTGAAACATTCAGAGAGGATCCTTATCTATGGCACTGTTCTCAGACCTGAGAAGGTCGGTCAGTTCTCTTGAATATTTTATCTATACATACCTTATACTATATCTCCTATTTCAAAATATTCACCTTAAAAATATATAAGTATATACTTTTTAAAAATGTATTGAAATTATTCCAGTGTTTTGCTGCATTAAATTACAAGATTAATAGGAAAATATTCCTTTGAAGGTTTTTTTTAATACACAAAGCAATATGGCATCTGTTCAGTTATTAATTACAAATATGTAGTCACTTCTCTTCAGAGACAGAGAAAGTATTGTCAAACTTCTTATTAAAATGTATTGATTTCTTTAAGAGGAATTTTTAGTTTATGAATGTTTAAATGCTTTTAATTCATGGCTATTAAAAAAACCATTTTTCTTAGAACATCAATAAATCTGTAATTTCAATTGAATATCCACTTCACCAATTAGTAGGAAGACCCAAATTTCATTATTGTGAGGCAAGCTTTACCAAAATGGTAATAGGTACCATTTCTGGTTTAAAAAATAACTACTCAGGGGCATCTGGGTGGCTCAGTTGATTAAGCAGCATCTGCCTTTGTCTCAGGTCATGATCCCGGGGTCCTGAGATCTGACCCATGTCAGGCTCCCTGCTCAGCGGGGAGCCTGCTTCTCCCTCTCCCTCTGCTGCTCCCCCTGCTTGTGCAAACTCTCTCTCTCTCTGACAAATAAACAAACAAACAAAACATTCCATTTTAAAGACTTGACAGTGCTCTGAAGGGAATTGCATTTTCTCTAAAATTGACAGATTCTAAGGGGAAAAAAATGTCATTGAGGTACTTTCGAGTATAGTCAAGCGTGCATACATACATACTTGATAGCGAAACCATAGCCAAATTTCTGCCTCAGAAATGACACACCATGGACAAGTTGCTTGAGGAAACTAACACAAAAGGAGATGACCTGAACTCATCTCTAGAGATCTATATTTGTCCAAATGATTTTCTGAGTTAATAATCTGGAGGCAAATGTGAACACTAGTAGGAGCTCAGGCTTATAGAAAGATGCTGACTGGAATTGGGGCAACCATCTTTACAAGAAAAATCAAATACCAAAATTAACGTTAACAAAAGAAAAGGAAATGGAGAATAAGTTTGTCTAGAGAATTGTGGATCTGTATATATAAACAAAGAAAGGACATATGACTAACAGGGTTGGTTTAATGGAAGAATCACAGACAAATGCTTTTAGTCTCAGATTCCATTCAAATAGACAAACAAAAAGAAAAACCTTGCTCTTTTGGAAAATTGATTCCATGGACCACTTGGAAAAATACAGACAATTAAATAAATGTTATAACACTGATGCAATAGAGAGGAATTTTTTTTTCCAAAATTGACTGCTTTGGACTGCTACAAAATATTTTTAAGCAAGTATGTTACATAAATATTTAAACAAATATATTACAGTCTTGCATTGTGTATGACATTTGATTTGTGATTATCCTGGCTAATAAAAAATCAAGTCATTTTCATTGGGTTTAAGCATATATCATGTGAATTCTTTGTTTTTATATTTTTTATTTATTTTTTTTACTGGGTGTCATGTGTATTAGAAATTTATATTTCTGACTTTATGTTAATATATAAATCAACTGTAGAGGTTTGACTTGTTAGATTCTGAGTGCAGAATATCTATCTGTCTATCAGTTGTTGACTATATGTATCACTAGCTTATAGTGTGTGTGTGTGTGTGTGTGTGTGTAAATACATATAGCTATAAGCATTCAAATATATACTTGAATATATATATATATATATATACTTGAATAATCAATTCTTACTTACATAGGGAAAGAAGCAATTGAAGACATGTCTGAATGTCTGATGAAGTTGGCATCGAGAAGGAAAAGCACATTTTCTTTTTTTTTTTTTTTAAAGATTTTATTTATTTGACAGAGAGAGAGAGAGAGAAGGGCAGGGGAAGAGGGAGAAACAGGCTCTCTGCAGTGCAGAGTGCCCGATGCGGGACCCGATCCCAGGACCCTGAGATCATGACCTGAGCCGAAGGCAGACGCTTAACCGACTGAGCCACCCAGGCGCCTCGGAAAAGCACATTTTCTTATATTTAATGCTGTAATTGTGTTAAAAAGATAAAGATGGGATTAATTACTGAAATGCTTTTATCTAATTTATTTAGGCTTTTTGTCTCTAACTCCATCATGATGAGTTATTTAAAAATCTCTAACATAGGCAGCAGAAGTGATCCTAAAACCTGTTTGAGTGAGATATTAAAATTAACAACATTACATACTTGTTGCCATGGGATTATTTTTCTCTCTCTCTCTCTTTTTTTTTTAATTTACCAAAGGATTAGGTAGAATTCTTGCTCTGAACATATCAAAACCACTGAAATAATATAATCAATTTCTTACTTTATAAGAATTTTAACATTAAGATGACACAATGCTACAGTAGCTCTCTATAACACCATCTGGTAAGAATATCACTAAATGATTTTGTGTGTGCTCAAAGAGATAAAGTCTTAAAAATGAGACAAATTTAGGAAATGGATAAAATGAAAATGAATAATCAGAATGCTAATGGTACAGATGAAACTTTAGAAGACATATTGGCTAATGACATATATAATGGCTAGTTATATGTCCTAGGAGAGACTTTTAAATTAAGTTCAATTTGACAATGTACACTTAATAAAATGCTCTAAACTATCATTATATATTATAAGTTGATATAAAATACTATAAATATAATTTTATGTAGATTTTATGATAGTTTATATATAAAGATTTACTTTAAATCTATTCCTACAGAATTATTAAGTCATATAACTTCTATTTTCAGGAATAAATATACTGTAACTACAATAATTCTAAAAAATATTAACTTGTGAAAATGAAAAATATTTAATTAAAACATGGTAACTTTTGGAGTTTGTCTCTTCTATGATTTTGAATATTTGTTTTATGGATCCAAATAAAGGGTTATTGGTGTAAAGAGAATGTTAAAAGTAACAAGGATGTCTACATATAGAATAATCTGGGAATACATTGTTCCAAGAAACTAGAAGTTACATTCTTATACTGTCTCTCACTTCAGTCAAAAGAATATTAAAGATATATATCAAAATGCACTTTCTTTATGCTGTCTTAAAGGCAATGTAGGTACCCCATGACTTAGAAGGCCTCCCTCCAATGTTCAGTTTCTATATTCAGAGACCTTTTTTTTCCAGACACAGTTTAGCTTATATTTTGTTACATTAAAATATAATGTCCTGCATAAACAAGTAGAAAGCATCCCTTATTTTTTAAAGTGAATGTTCAAAACAGAAAAAAACACATTTATGTCAAAATTAACTTTTTTCCAAATGAGAAAATCTAAAGATGTACACTTCGATTTCTTGTTTTTATTAAGATGAGTTTTCTAATTATTTTATAATATATTTAGGGACATTTTTGTTCTAATGCAACATATTTTTAAAATATACATTTAAATTATACTTACTTTTCATATCAAAATGCAATTAATATTAAGGACTATTGATTGGGTGCAGTACTCTTTTCAAGTAGCACATTGGTATTAAGCATAGACTTCCTCAACTTCACTCTTCCAAGTAACTATGTACTTATGAAACAATATGAGCCTAATAAATGGTCATGAAGTTTCTCCCTAAAGTTATAGCTGAATATGCTGCATTTATTAAGTTTTTTTCCACTAGAAGTTATAACTTTAGGAATTTGTCACTTTCAGAATGATGGACAAAGTAGGCCACATTTTATCATCAAAAATAATTTAAGGCCTTGTATTTTCAATACTTTAGGAACGGTTGTTCTGAAATGACATTTTTATTTGAAAGAAAAGACTCAATGACTCTACATTCATAATGAAGGCTTAGGGAAGGGTGAATATAACCTAAAAAGAAACACGCTGATATATTAAAAACCTCAAGCAAACATTGGATAAAGAGCTGTAACCTGGGTAGAGCAAAGAGCAAATGGTTAGCTTAGTTGATGGAGATGTTTATTTAAATTGTATAAGAAGTTAAAGCAGAGAAGCTTTGTGGCATAGACTGGGAATTTTGATTTTATGTTAGGTAAAATGGGCATTTACTTCAATGTCGTTAATATTATGATGAAAATGGTGCTTAAGGGAGCATTTATTATAACTTCACAAAAATTAATGGCAGAAGTTACGAGAATGGAATCTTGATAGAGATTCTGAAGCAACCTGCTAATCATTGCATGTAAGCTATGCAGGCTCTTGGGTGAAAGTTAAAGATGGAGCTTGAAGGAAGCATTGTTAAGGTTGGCATAATACAGTAGCAAGTAGAAGAAGCAAGTCATGTGATGAAGGTCTTTGTGTGTCTGCATAGAATGAATCTGCCACACTGTCAGGATGGCTTTCTAATATAGGAATAATGACTTAAGAACTTCTGGTAGTAAGGTATTCTCTTTGACCTATTGATTATTTAGTAGTGTATTATTTAATTGCCTAAATTTTTGACACATTTATTTAGACTAACCTTGTTTTATCCAAGTTAGTGTCAAAATATAATAAGTAAAAAACTTCTGCAAGAGTTGACAGACATGACATCTCTGTGACTTCAGTATTATTTGCTTTTACTTGCATCATTAGGATTATCAGCCTATTTTCTTTACAAGTATCTTTGTTAGTCATCTTTCCATTTTATAAGTGTTAGTTTAACTAAAGTTATATAATTTAATCTAAAAATTCACTCAACAGGGAACATATAAGGGAAAATAGGTTCTAGTATGCTAAGAGCATACCAATGAGTGAGGACCTCAGTAAAATCATTCTGAGTTTAGAACCTTCACTCTTCTTTCAGGTTATCTCTCATATTGTGTATGACGCATAGCCACAAGTATGAGTGTGAGCACCAGTGACAATCTACATATTGGCCATTAGAGAAATGCAGTGCCCTCCAACATTTAGACCAAAAAGAAATTTAAATACCTGTGCTAATAATTTATTTTTGCTGCTCAGAGGCCCACCTTCCACATCTGTTTCCAGTTGCAGTTTTCAGGAAACAGATTCTGAGAGGGGGGAAAAAAGCATGAGAGAAATGTAAGAATTATTTTCTTAAGACTAACACCTATAGGAAGAAAGAAAGAAAGAATCAGGATTGGTCATAGGGAGAATGGGTGTAATGTTGCCTTATCCAGGGTTTCTGCTGACCCCAAAGTGAGCTCTGAAACATGTTTGGCCCTTCAAAATTGCCCTGAGTTATAGCAAAGGACTTAGGACTCCCTCGATGTCCCAGAAAAAGCATATGACCTTAGGTGAGGAGATTCTTTTCAGCAGTGGCAGTTCATAAAGAACTCTCACAGTGTAGGGCTATTTGCCAGCAGCTGGGTTCTGAAAGGGGATCTGAGCAGCACATCATAGCATCCACTAGAGCATTCTATATATGGTACTTTTAAAAATGATTATGAAATGTAATTACATTATGGTAACAAATGATCTAAGTGTGGAGTCTCAGATATATATTTGGTATTTGCAAAATCAGTGTTAAAACTTGGGGTTAAAACTTTAAATTCATTCACTCAATGATTGTCACAAATCTGATATATGTCAACCATTTGCCTGAGGATGCAAATATCAATAAAGCAAGACCCTTCAGTCTGGTCAAGAAACACTTAGCATGCAAATATGTAGGTGTAATAAAACATTATAGACACTATGATAGAAGCATGAATCAAGTTCAGGGGAGGCAAAGACATTAAATGTTCTATGTAGGGGATAAGTAGGGAATCTGGTAAAGTTTTGTAGCAGAAATAACCTTTGAACTGATTGTTAAAAGAACAGGAGAGGTTGTCTGAGCAGATGATGGGTAAAAAGAGTATTCATTATAGACAGAGAGCAGAATGAATTTGGTTGGTAGGCATTGGACAACGTGGTGCATGAGGCAAAACTCATTGAAGGATTGAGGGCAACACAAAGACTGGGAAGTGCAGTCAGGCATTAGGCCCTGGAGAGCCTGAATTCTTTTGCCAGGAGTGAGAACTTTGCCTATGAGAAATAGGAGAGTCACTGAAGGATTTTATACAGGGATAAATAGAAAGACCATTCCTGAAACCATGTAAATAATTAAAGAGAAGACTAGTTAATGGAATGTTACAATAGTGGAGAAATTGTAAAAGCATTAAACACAGTGATAAGAGGAGGACTTAAAAATTTTTTAAAAAGGGGCGCCTGGGTGGCTCAGTCGTTAAGCGTCTGCCTTCGGCTCAGGTCATGATCCCAAGGTCCTGGGATCGAGCCCCACATCGGGCTCCCTGCTCAGCAGGAAGCCTGCTTCTCCCTCTCCCACTCCCCCTGCTTGTGTTCCCTATCTCGCTGTGTCTCTCTCTGTCAAATAAATAAATAAAATCTTTAAAAAAAAAAATTAAAAAAAAAAAAGCATTGAAGAACTATGTCAAAAAAAGAAGAAATTTAAATTTGTATTTTCATATCAGTTGTATTTCTATCCAAAAAGAATGTACATTTTTCCATGTATTCAATTCTAATTCAGTGAGATTTTGAAATTTACTTAATAAATTTATGATTTACTTTGCATTGTCAAGAGAGCAAACCTGGGTCACCTGACTTCTTTCTTCCCTGACAATAATCTGCTGGGAAACAGATTGCAAACCAGCTGCTCAAATCCCTTTCTTCTCAAAGATGATGTCATGATGATCATCATTTGGCACATTTAAAGCAATTATTTAAATTACTCCTCAGGTTATATTTCCACAAATGAAACTCTTTTGTCTTCAGACAGTTCTTGAAGGTTTTACAACATTGCTTTCCATAAAATTTGTTTGAATTTTCATTGCAACCAACTACACATACTACTGCAACATTGATGGACTTATTATTGATTTAAATGCTTCTGTTTCTTAATTGATATAAACCTTTTTATCTAGATTGTTAATGATTTGAACTCAGTCCATCAAAACCATATTTCAACATTGTTCTTTTTTCCATAGGACCTCTAATCTATTTTATGAGTTACTTGTTTTCCTTTCTTTGGCAAAGCTAGAGCAGGATCCATAACTTTCTCCATAATGCTTATACATTTAACATATATTCTCTTTTATTTTTTTCCTTAAATTTTGTCCAGTATAACCATCATAACTTTAAACTTCACTTTACTAAAAGATGGATCTGTTCTCCATATTGGGTATCTTCAAGTCTTGGAAGCTGCAGTGCAGGATGGGAATGAATTCTTCAATTTCCTAGCCCATTACCTAGCTCCTGCTTCTGATCTCTTCACTGTCATACATATAGGAAGGTAACATTAAAGAAAAAAAAAAGTGGAACAGACTTTGCTAGTGATGTTTATAATCTGATTTTAATACATAAAGCTAACTCTCTCTTAGGGGACAACTGATTTTTTTTTTCCTTTGTGGAAATATTCTTGTTAATATCTTCCAATTATAATTCCCCAGATCTAAATATGCCTTCTCCAGATGGTCCCATTATTCCCTGAGAATCTACTGTTCCTTGAAAATCAGTGATTTGTCCCATTTTTTTAAATTCTCGATGATATTCTTAGAAATATTCCCTCTCAAGATGGCTCCAGACCATGTGATCCCCTTAATCAGGTACCTTTGTCTCTAAGTTGGTGGAAATATGGCTTTTTCCCAATGCAGTACCTCCCCTCACTCTCTGCTTTTCATCTCAGTACAATTTAGCTACAGCCTCTCATGTCATCTTTATGATCCCCAAACTAAAACTCTCTGAGTAGTTGATCCTCTTGAAGGATCTATCTCTGGCTTAATGGTTAGGAGAAACACTCTCCTCCTGCCTCTTCCTCCTCCGTAGATAAGGGTAGAATGTACAACATACCTACAAATCCTTACAAAAGAATCTTCGTGCTTGATTCTTCTTTGTTCCTTAAAACCAGGAGGTAGGATGCCAATTATTTTACAGAACTTTTTTGATAATCTCTTAGAACATCTGTATAGGTTAGCCTAACATCTCACTTATGATATGAGGGTACTCAACAACTATTGTATTTCTCTTAGATTTGGAGTTGCTGGAGAAACTTTGAGAAAATGAACGACAATGAAAATCCTGTTACACTTGATTTCATTTTTCTTTACTAAATCTCTTTCATCTTGATTGAATTACCTGTATTTTTATCCGAACCTTTTTTATTTCTTTAAGGGCTTAATTAATTGCATTTTATATTTCTTCATGGCATTGCTATTTAGGACTTATTAAGTGGATATATTCATTCACCTTTAGAAGTTGTCATTGATTCTTTCAGCTTAGTAGTATGAACTGAAAGAACAATTAACTACTGTTTTTTAATTTATTCTAGAATATATTTTATAATCCTCTGAAAGAGAAATGCTGAATTTATGTAGTGGTTGGCTTATGCACCTTTGAAAGCAAGTAATCTAATTCTGTACTTAAACGCATCTAGAAATCTAGAACTAAAACATCTATTGCACAAGATTCTTAGTTATATATATTGTATTTTTAAAATACATAGAGTGGATATTATTGTAATAGGAAAAATGGTGTACAAAGATTAACCACTTATTTCTTTATAACTAAATACTACATAGGTCTTGAATCTCATTTTTATTATAAAGGGAAACCAATGTTGCCAATTCAAAGTGAAATCATTAATCCCAATTTTTCCTTTGTTTTTCTTGGCATAAGGAGTTCAAGATCATCACCCTCACTATTCTTCTTTTCCTTCTAAAGAAGACTTACACTTGAGTAAATGATGGGAAGATATAAAAGTCAGGGGGTCTTGCAAAGAGCTATGTTGTTATGACATATGAAAATGCAACACTCAGATCTCTCTTCAGGAAAGGACTTGCTGCCCAGCTGTAGAGAGGGTAGTTAGTTAAGAGCCTCAATCTTTATCTCAGCTGTTGAACCCAGGTCACACTATTTTCAGGATAGACCTACTAAACAAGACAGTGGTATCCAGGGATATGCTCTTATCTGGATGCCCACCAGCCAATAAGAGAAAGGTGATCATCCAAAGATCTAGTCATTTCTACCTGAAATGGATCTAATTATTTATATTTGCTCACAAGATCCCTGCTGGATTGATGGAGACTTGGTTAATCATCTCCACTACTAAGGGCTGTCCTGCTCAATCTCGTTTCATCTCTTTCTCTTTCACTAGTGTTATCCCCCAATAAATAAATATTTGTGCCCCTAACTATATTTTAGTGTCTGCTTTCCTGGATATTCAAAACTAGCACACCTCATGTATATAAGGAGGACTTCTACTGTTTCTTCTCAGGTATTATTTTTCCTTTGTCTGAGTTTGCTACTGATGAGATTCAGTGATTTATCTGGTCTGTTGTTTCCTTGGTCTTTTTCTTGATTTCATTCTTGCTGAAGGCGCTTTGATCCTTCTGATCTGGGGTCATGATCTTCAAAGAAATATAGCTGCCAATTCCTTGATCTGACCTAGAGGCCTCATCAGTTCCACATGTCCATTCTTTCTTCTTCCTTACTCCTCATGGGAAGTGTGAGAAACTTCTGTGTATGGAAAATTCAAGGGAGGGATGACTTGGTAACTCTTTCTAAATATGAGTTGGTACAATGTCTCCTATAGAATTACTGCTATGCTTTACTTTCAGTGTTATTAATAGTAGTTTATCTTAACAAAAGCAGTTGCTTTCCCTGGCTTCAACAAGAAAAGAAAGCAAAAATTTTCTCAGATCCGGTTCACTCTACTTAGTGTTTCTCTTTCCTGATACCTGAGACTAGAGCAAGAGGCAGGTACTTCCTACTCACAAGCCTTTGCTTCTCCTTTTCCAATCATCTTTTTTAATGAGAAGTGTTAGTACACATTTTTTCACTCTACGGTTTATGGTATAGTTCAAGTTCCTTCACACTTAATATTCAAAAGCAATCCTTGGTGGAAAGAAGGAAGGGAGGGTGGAAGAAAGGAAGGAAAGAGAGAGACAGAGAGAGAGAAAGAGAAGAGGATTCAAAGGCATATAGATTTTAAAAAGATTATATTTACTTTAAAAATGTAAAATAAATTTGACTCTATTTCAAATGTATCAGCTTTTAATCACACTTAGAGCTGTAGATATTGAAAATTGTCACTCTGCCGAAATGTGGGATAATGGATATAATGGTGAGCAGGGCAGAGAAAACCTGCCTCAGCTATTTCAGAACAGCCTCCTACATTTCTCTTCCTAAAATCTCTGTGCCTTGTAGGTGAATCGCTTGTACTGTATATTATTTTGAATAGTGTATTTGCCTGCACTCTATGTTGCTCCCAGTACTCTTAGCAGGCTTCCTGTTTCCTTACCCAACCATGAAGCTCACATGAGAATACAAACTGAACATTGCATGAATGAGGGTAACTTTTGATGTTTTAAAAAAGTAGAATAAGAAATACCACTATTCATTTTGTTGCTGTATTTTTCAGTTAAAGAATTTAACACACTTTCATGTGGTTGCTTATGAAAAAGAAAGGAAGAAAAAAAAGGAAAGGAAAAGAAAGGAAGGAAAAGAAAAAGAAAGAAAGAAAAAGAAGAAAGAAAGAGAAAGAAAGAAAAAGAAAAAGAGAGGACAGAAAGGGAGAGAGAAAGAATGAAAAAGAGAGGGAGAGAGAGGGAGGGAGGGGAAAAAATGCAGAATTAGGAAACTGCTTAAAACCAGTAAGAAATTTAGACTGGGGATGGGCCTGAGAGTTTTACAGACATAAACTAAAGAGTGTAAAAAAACTTGATTTCTTGGTATCTATAATTATAACTTAATATTTATTATTTATTTCACAATAATTTCACTTAATTGTTAAACCCACATTTCTACTGATGGTTTAAATTGAATTTTGCCAATTAATTGACAACTTAGTCATCCCTTTTTCTCAGTCTTGTTTTTTTGGGTTTTTTTGTTTTGTTTTGTTTTTAAATACTAATCTAATTAAAGATTTTTCTTCTCTTTTTGTTTCCTTCCCAAAGGGACATTTAAATTCCTGAGTGTTTAAATATGAGCTGGGCATCAGTGTAATGAGTCATCAGTTTCTTCAATTTTGTCTCATTTTATTCTGACTTCAACTAATGATGTAATATTTTGTCTTTATCACTTTGCCTTTCCCTGTTGCATCTTTGCTGATCTCTGGACATTAGTTAACTAATAACAGAGCTAAATACCATCCATATGCAATGTTGGTAATTAGGAGCACAATGAAATTATTCTTTTCTATAGCATCAGTAACCTACTATTTTCTCATGCCTCTGTTTATCTCTTAACTTTTGCTAAGGACTTTTCCTATCAACTCAGCAAGAAATATTTTATTCCTTAAACTCATGATCCTAATTTTATTTTTATCAGCAGTCTGATATATTACTTTTAATTTTGATTATTATGCTTAAAATTTTCCATGTAGATTTTAAGCATTTGGTATATAGGATAATTTATTAAACAAACTTATTTCACTTTAAAGCTGTCTGTTTTATTTAAAACCCTGTATATTTAATACATGCCTATATGTTATCACTCACTAAATGTGATTTAATAAAATTATGGCTCAAATGATGGAGGCCATGTTTCATAGAACATAAAAGTATATCTTAGGTAGAAATTAATCTCTGCAGAGGAATTTGAAGTCTTTAAGAATAAAAAAGTTGTGTTTTATTAATGATCACTATAATATTGGGTTAAAAGTTATGTTAATACTAGGATTTAGATCTGTTTAACTATGATCACCAAAAGTAAAACTATTATCTGTGTTTAACAGACTGCTCAACAGAAGTAGCTACTTATTAAGAAATTAGTAAATTAATCTTATTAAATAATCAATAACCAGTTTTAAGAAGAAGTATGCAAAATTTGTAAATAAGGCAATAAATAAATAAATAAATAAATAGCCCTATGATGTATACTAGAACATTTCCTAATAGATCCATCTAAGAATAATCCATTTAGAAAAATGTAACGATGTAGTATTTACTCAGGTTTAGCCTTTTTAAAGTTAGTTGTTGACTTATGCAAATTAATAAGATCCAACAGATTTTTTTCTAGTATTAGACAAAATAACCACAAAGTTTTTCTTTTATTATCCTTTGGTGCATTAATCTGTTTTAGATTTAAGTTGGCATTTTCACTGCAGGATTCATATATATCTATATCTTTAGCTATATCTATATCTAAGTCATAAGAGTTTTTCATACTGTTTTTGATCAGCTATTTCATCTTCCTGTTCTCTTATTCAGCTAAAATTTGGATAGATTCTCACTCTGTATATATGTGAAAATTATGTGTTTCACATTTTTTAAATTTTACTATGTTATGTTAATCACCATACATTACATCATTAGTGTTTGATGTAGTGTTCCATGATTCATTGTTTGCATATAATGCCCAGTGCTCCACTCAGTACATGCCCTCTTTAATACCCATCACCAGGCTAACCCATCCCCCTACCCCCTCCCCTCTAGAACCCTCAGTTTGTTTCTCAGAGTCCATAGTCTCTCATCGTTTGTCTCCCCCTCTGATTTCACATTTTTAAAGTTATGGCACTGATCATCAATAAAAATAATTGAACCAGTTTGTGTTTATAGCATACTCATTTTGCAAGATTGTATCATTACATTTAAATGAAGAAAAAAATGCTTAGGTCTATTTAAAAAACACAGGGAAATAAAATTTTATTGCCCCTTTATGATTTCTCCATATATAATACTCAAAAAAAATCACATTAACTTCCTATTTTTACAGTCAATATGCATGGCATTACACATCTAACATTCTGATATATAACTTGAGCCCCTTATTGGAAAGAGAACAAACTTTCAACATAATCCAGGTTAGAAAAAATTGCATCCTTTCTGAATCTGGCTGTATTTTTAATTATGTTTCAAAGTATTCTGGATTCTTCAAATAAGGATCTAAGGGGAAAAATGGTTGAAAATAAATTCTTAATTAATTTAAATGTATTAAATGATTCTCTGACATGGAAACTAAAGTTAGTATAAATGCACTGTACATTTATCTTGACCCTATTAAGCATCATCATTGCTTTATTAATATAGAGAGGGGGAATAGAGAATTGTACTTATTAATAATTCTCAGTGCTTTTTGTGCATGGTATACAAATTGCCATCTGTTTTTTTTAAATTTTTTATTGTCATGTTAATCACCATACATTACATCATTAGTTTTAGATGTAGTGTTCCATGATTCATTGTTTGTGCATAACACCCAGTGCTCCATGCAGAACGTGCCCTCTTTAATACCCATCACCAGGCTAACCTATCCCCCCACCCCCCTCCCCTCTAGAACCCTCAGTTTGTTTTTCAGAGTCCATTGTCTCTCATGGTTCGTCTCCCCCTCTGATTCCCCCCCCCTTCATTCTTCCCCTACTGCTATCTTCTTTTTTTTTTTCCTTAAATATATTGCATTATTTGTTTCAGAGGTACAGTCTGTGATTCAACAGTCTTGCACAATTCACAGTGCTCACCATAGCACATACCCTCCACAATTCACAGTGCTCACCATAGCACATACCCTCTATCACCCAGCCACCCCATCCCTCCTAACCCCCACCCCCACTCCAGCAACCCTCAGTTTGTTTCCTGAGATTAGGAATTCCTCATATCAGTGAGGTCATATGATACATGTCTTTCTCTGATTGACTTATTTCGCTCAGCATAACACCATGCAGTTCCATCCACGTCATTGCAAATGGCAAGATCTCATTCCTTTTGATGGCTGCATAATATTCCATTGTGTATATATACCACTTCTTCTTTATCCATTCATCTGTTGATGGACATCTTGGCTCTTTCCACATTTTGGCTATTGTGGACATTGCTGCTATAAACATCGGGGTGGACGTACCCCTTCGGATCCCTACATTTGTATCTTTGGGGTAAATACCCAGTAGTGCAATTGCTGGATCGTATGGGAGCTCTATTTTCAACTTTTTGAGAAGCCTCCATACTGTTTTCCAGAGTGGCTGCACCAGCTTGCATTCCCACCAACAGTGTAGGAGGTTTCCCCTATCTCCGCATCCCTGCCAACATCTGTCGTTTCCTAACGTTGATTTTAGCCATTCTGACTGGTGTGAGGTGGTATCTCATTGAGGTTTTGATTTGGATTTCCCTGATGCCGAGCGATGTTGAGCACTTTTTCATGTGTCTGTTGGCCGTTTGGATGTCTTCTTTGGAAAAATGTCTGTTCATGTCTTCTGCCCATTTCTTGGTTGGATTATATGTTCTTTGGGTGTTGAGTTTCATAAGTTCTTTATAGATTTTGGATACTAGCCCTTTATCTGATATGTCATTTGCAGATATCTTCTCCCATTCTGTCGGTTGTCTTTTGGTTTTGTTGACTGTTTCTTTTGCTGTGCAAAAGCTTTTTATCTTGATGAAGTCCCAATAGTTCATTTTTGCCCTTGCTTCCCTTGCCTTTGATGATGTTTCTAGGAAGAAGTTGCTGTGGCTGAGGCCAAAGAGGTTGCTGCCTGTGTTCCCCTTTAAGATTTTGATGGACTCCTGTCTCACATTGAGGTCTTTCAACCATTTGGAGTCTATTGTTGTGTGTGGTGTAAGGAAATGGTCCAGTTTCATTCTTCTGCATGTGGCTGTCCAATTTTCCCAACACCATTTGTTGAAGAGACTGTCTTTTTTTCCATTGGACATTCTTTCCTGCTTTGTCGAAGATTTGTTGACCATAGAGTTGAGGGTCCATTTCTGGGCTCTCTATTCTGTTCCACTGATCTATGTGTCTGTTTTTGTACCAGGACCATACTGTCTTGATGATGAAAGCTTTGTAATAGAGCTGGAAGTCCGGAATTGTGATGCCGCCAGCTTTGCTTTTCTTTTTCAACATTCCTCTGGCTATTCGGGGTCTTTTCTGGTTCCATACAAATTTTAGCATTATTTGTTCCATTTCTTTGAAAAAAGTGGATGGCATTTTGATAGGGATTGCACTGAATCTGTAGATTGCTCTAGGTAGCATTGACACCTTCTCAATATTTGTTCTCCCAATCCATGAGCATGGAACGTTTTTCCATTTCTTTGTGTCTTCCTCAATTTCTTTCATGAGTATTTTATAGTTTTCTGAGTACAGATCCTTTGCCTCTTTGGTTAGATTTATTCCTAGGTATCTTATGGTTTTGGGTGCATTTGTAAATGGGATCGACTCCTTAATTTCTCTTTCTTCTGTCTTGTTGTTGGTGTATAGGAATGCCACTGATTTCTGTGCATTGATTTTATATCCTGCCACTTTACTGAATTCCTGTATGAGTTCTAGAAGTTTTGGGGTGGAGTCTTTTGGGTTATCCACATAAAGTATCATATCATCTGCAAAGAGTGAGAGTTTGACTTCTTCTTTGCTGATTCAGATGCCTTTTATTTCTTTTTGTTGTCTGATTGCTTTGGCCAGGACTTCTAATTCTATGTTGAATAGCAGTTGTGATAGTGGACATCCCTGCCATGTTCCTGACCTTAGGGGGAAAGCTCTCAGTTTTTCTCCATTGAGAATGATATTCGCTGTGGGTTTTTCATAGATGGCTTTTATGATATTGAGGTATGTACCCTCTAGGTCTATACTCTGAAGAGTTTTGATCAAGAAAGGATGCTGTACCCTGTCAAATGCTTTTTCTGCATCTATTGAGAGGATCATATGATTCTTGTTCTTTCTTTTATTAATGTATGTATCACATTGATTGATTTGCAGATGTTGAACCAACCTTGCAGCCCAGGGATAAATCCCACTTGGTCGTGGTGAATAATCCTTTTAATGTACTGTTCGATCCTCTTGGCTAGTATTTTGGTGAGAATTTCCCCCCCCCCGTGATCATCAGGGATATTGGTCTGTAATTCTCCTTTTTGATGGGATCTTTGTCTGGTTTTGGGATCAAGGTAATGGTGGCCTCATAAAACGAGTTTGGAAGGTTTCCTTCCAATTCCTTTTTTTGGAACAATTTGAGAAGAATAGGTATTAATTCTTCTTTAAATGTTTGGTAGAATTCCCCTGGGAAGCCATCTCGCCCTGGGCTTTTTTTGTTGGGAGATTTTTGATGACTGCTTCAATTTCCTTAGTGGTTATAGGTCTGTTCAGGTTTTCTATTTCTTCCTGGTTCAGTTTTGGTAGTTGATACATCTCTAGGAATGCATCCATTTCTTCCAGGTTATCTAATTTGCTGGCATATACTTGCTCGTAGTACGTTCTTATAATTGTTTGTATTTCTTTGGTGTTGGTTGTGATCTCTCCTCTTTCATTCATGATTTTGTTGATTTGGGTCATTTCTCTTTTCTTTTGATAAGTCTGGCCAGGGGTTTATCAATCTTGTTAATTCTTTCAAAGAACCAGCTCCTAGTTTCGTTGATCTGTTCTACTGTTCTTTTGGTTTCTATTTCATTGATTTCTGCTCTGATCTTTATTATTTCTCTTCTCCTGCTGGGTTTGGGCTTTATTTGCTGTTCTTTATCCAGTTCCTTTAGGTGTAGGGTTCGGTTGTGTATTTGAGACCTTTCTTATGTCTTGAGAAAGGCTTGTATTGCTATATACTTTCCTCTTAGGACTGCCTTTGCTGCATCCCGAAGATTTTGAATAGTTGTGTTTTCATTTTCATTTGTTTCCATGATTTTTTTAATTCTTTAATTTCCTGGTTGACCCATTCATTCTTTAGTAAGATGCTCTTTAGCCTCCATGTATTTGAGTTCTTTCTGACTATCCTCTTGTGATTGAGTTCTAGTTTCAAAGCATTGTGGTCTGAAAATAGGCAGGGAATGATCCCAGTCTTTTGGTACCCATTGAGACCTGATTTGTGACCTAGGATGTGATCTATTTTTAGTTTTTGTTTGTCCTGGAAGCTTTTTCTCTCTCCTTCTATTTTCAATGACAGCCTAGCTGGATATAGTATTCTTGGCTGCATATTTCTCTCGTTTAGTGCTCTGAATATATCATGCCAGTCCTTTCTGGTCTGCCAGGTCTCTGTGGATAGGTCTTTTGCCAATCTGATGTTTCTACCATTGTAGGTTACAGATCTCTTCTCCCAAGCTGCTTTCAGGATTTTCTCTTTGTCTCTGAGACTCGTTAAGTTTTACTATTTGATGTCAGGGTGTTGACCTATTTTTATTGATTTTGAGAGGGGTTCTCTGTGCCTCCTGGATTTTGATGCCTGTTTCCTTTCCCAAATTAGGGAAGTTCTCTGCTATAATTTGCTCCAATATACCTTTTGCCCCTCTCTCTCTTTCTTCTTCTTCTGGGATCCCAATTATTCTAATGTTGTTTTCTCTTATGGTATCGCTTTTCTCTCAAATTCTGCCCTCGTGATCCAGTAGTTGTTTATCTCTCTGTTTCTCAGCTTCTTTATTTTCCATCATTTGGTCTTCTATCTCACCGATACTCTCTTCCGCCTCATTTATCCTAGCAGTTAGCACCCCCATTTTTGATTGCACCTCATTAATAACCTTTTTGATTTCAACTTGGTTAGATTTTAGTTCTTTTATTTCTCCAGAAAAGGTTTCTCTAATAACTTCCATGCTTTTTTCAAGCCCAGTTAGTATCTTTAAAATCATCATTCTGAACTCTTGGTCTGACATTGTACTAATGTCTGTATTGAGTAGGTCCCTGGCAGTCAGTACTACCTCTTGTTTTTTTTTGTTGAGGTGATTTTTTCCATCTTGTCATTTTGTCCAGAGGAGAATAGATGAGTGAGAGAACAAAATGCTAACAGGGTAACAACATCCCCAGAAAATATACTCTAAACAAATCATAAAAAACCTGACGCCGGGAGAAAAGAAAGGGAAAGAAAGAAAAAAAAAAAAAAAAAAAAAGAAAAGGAAAAAGATAAAAACAAACAAAAACAGAACAAAACAAAACAAAAAAACAGAATATGATCAAATATGATCAGGCTGGTGCATAGATCAATGCCACACACTAGATTTTGGGTGTATTTTGGTCTGTTAGAAGAAAGTGCCTCCCAAATTTTTAAAGAAATAAAAACTTATATATGTACAAAAATAAGGGTTGATACAATGAAGGGATGGAATATGAGTGTAAATACGAAAATTATAAAAAATATTATAAAAGGAATTGATAAGAAGTTGTTTGAAAAAAGAAAGAAGAGGATTTAAAAAAAAAAAAGGAAAAAAAAAAGGGAGAGAATGTGATCAGGCAAGAGACTAGAACAAAGCCATACACTAGAGATTTAGGATATATTTTGATCTGTTAGAAGAAACTGTATCTCAAAATTTTAAAGAGAGAACAACTTATATATTTATATATATATATATATATATATATATATATATATATATATATATATATATATATATGTATATATGCCAAAAATAAGGGTAACTGCTATGAAGGGATAGAATATGACTCTAAAAATGAAAAATAAAAATGTTTTTTATAAAAGGATTGTTAAGATGTTGGTTGAAAAAGGGAAAAAGAAAAATTAAAAAAAAAAAGACAGTTAAAGATAAAATTAACTTTGAAAGACTGAAGAATTAGGGGGAAAAAAGGCATGGTTTCTATGTGCAGTATTTCCCTAGCTCTGGAGTTTTGCCATTCTCATTGATCGGTAAACTTGGTCTTGGCTGGCTGTTCTTGCTGATCTTCTGGGGGAGGGGCCTGTTGCCGTGGTTCCCAAATGTCTTTGCCAGAGGCGGAATTGCCTCACCCTTGCCGGGTCCGGGCTAAGTAATCTTTTCGGGTTTGTTCTCAGGAGCTTTTGTTCCCTGCAAGCTTTCTGTACAGCTTTGGAGGAAAAGAGTGAAAATGGCAGCCTCCCAATCTCCACCCCGGAGGAGCCGAGAACTTGGGGCCCCGCTCCCCATTGAAGCCCCCAAAGGAAAGCAATCACTCTCATCTCCCCGGTCTCCGGCTGCACTCTGTGCTCACCCGGCCTGTGACCAGCGTTTCTATCTCTGGCACCCGACTTGATGGGGAGTCTCGAAACCCAGCAGATCCCTGTGGTGCACTCCCACGCTGCTCCTTCCGGGGGAGGAAGGGGAGTCTCCCCGCATTTGCTGCTTGTTGGGTTCCTGCTGGAGGAGCAGTGGCCCGATTGTGCTGCGGATCACGGTTTATGGTAACCCCGAGCTGAGAGCCCACGCCTTGGCTCTGTCTCTGTAGCCGACTTCTCCATTCCGATACCTGGGAGCTTTTCCACACTCAGTCACCCATGGTCTTTCTGTGACCCCGAGGGTCCTGAGACCACACTGTCCCAGTGAGGGTTCCACCCCCGCTTAGCCACTGGAGCAATGTCCCTCAGCGGAGCCAACTTCTAAAAGTTCCGATTTTGTGCTCCAGTGCTCTATCACTTGCCGATAGCCGGCTGACGGAGGCTCCCTCACCCCACCTTCTATTTTCCTCAATATCTCTTCAGATTCACTTCTCAGCATATCCTACGTTCCAGAATGTGGTCACTTTTCTGTTTAGAGAGTTGCTGCTATTCTTTTCTTTGATCTCCTGTTGAGTTCGTAGGTGTTCAGAATGGTTTGATCCCTATCTGACTGAATTCCTGGGACCAGACAAAATTTAGGTCTCCTACTCCTGTGCCATCTTGCTCCTCCGCCCTTTTTAAAACATCATTAACAACAACATACTAATAAGCTTGTAACACATGCCAGAAATTATCATTTTAATGAGTTAGCTCTCATTACCTCAATTTTTTAAATGACTAAACTAGCACTTCAGGCGACTTTAAATAAGTTGTCCAAATTTCTATAACTAATGAGTTGCAGACACATAATTTGTATTGAAGTCTTTATAACTGTTAAGAGCTCAGGCTCTTTCTATAGTAAAAACCTGAAAATGTTATATATTTTATACTTAAATATTATATTAAATAATTTATTAAGTATAATTTGAATTAAAATATGAATTCAAAAATCATATTAACCATTATTTAAATATGTATATTCAGTTAATGTGAGATATTGTTAGGATATAAAATTTAGAAATTGGAGTCACCTGTGTAAATATGATCTTGGAACCTGTAAGAACTGATGAGTTAACTGAGAGAGAAAATGTTGCAGGATCATTGAGCACAATGGTCAAGAAAGAATTCTTGAGACATTTTATGGTGCAATTTAGAGAATTTGTTTAAGTAGCACAGGGCAGGACCCGTGGGCAAAAAGAGCTACACTTTTTGTTGTATGAAGCTGATGATTATATGCTTAGTGCTCAAGGGGAAGGGGACTTGCAGAGAGTATTAGATCATAAATGTCTTTGAATCTCTACTCATAAAACTACTTTCACAAGATTTCTCTGGTGGTTATCATTCAGATTGATATTATTTATCAGTGTGATTTACAGGCAGTCATGAGACCCTTTAAGAATATAGCAACCAGCACGCATTTGATCCTTATTAAAACTATGCAGGCTATAAGGTCAGCCTTCTGGGTTAAAAGTGAACATTTTTCTGCTTCTGTCCTCATCAGTAATACCTAAACCTAAGTTTCACTATGCCAAATACACAAATTAAGAAGATAAAATAGAGCCAGTAATGCAGTAAGTTTATAAAACTGAATACGTGAAAGTGTAAAGCAATGAGGATAAGAGAGGCACTTTTCTAGAGAAGAAAGTAGTGGTGGTAGTTAGCGTGAAATGTTCCAGGTAGGTTAGAAAATTGAAGGCTGAGAGAAGCCCTATTTTTAATTTTCCCAAGATGTAACTCTAGCTTGTAGAGGTGGCTTAGAAACTGCCAAAGCATTCACATACATTCCTATGGATCAGTATCATGAGATCAATTCCGTGTTGATATAAGCAAGTTGAGAATATGGCAGAATTGATACAGATATTTTGTTGATCTGGTCAACTGCTACATAATCTTTAACTACATTTAGTCCATTTTCTTTTCTTTTCTTTTTTTTTTTTTTTTAATTTAGTCCATTTTATAGACTGGGTTACAGATTAGTTATGGGTTTGGAATAAATTAGTTTAACAAATATTTATTGAGACACCTGGGTGGCTCAGTTGGTTAAGGGTCCACCTTCAGCTCAGGTCCTGATCCCAGGGTCCTGGGACCGAGTTCTGCATCAGGCTCCTTGCTCAGAAGGGAGCCTGCTTCTTCCTCTGCCTGTAGGTCCCTCTGCTTGTGCTCTCTCTCTCTCTCTCTCTCACATAAACTCTTAAAAAAACACAAATATTTATTGAGTGACTACTATGTCTCAGATACTAAAAAGATATATTGGTGTGTGAGATGAAAAAAATTCCTGTTCTCATGGAGCTGAAATTGTAGTGGTGGAGAATTCAATAGAAAAATAAATATTGTGTTTTGAAAAGCGCTATTTTAAAAAATAAGAAACAACAAAACAAAAAAGCCACAAAGTAACTGGTGATGTTATATGTTAGGTAGTTTCTGTCTGAAGAGAAATTAAGACATGAAGGAGAGAATCAATGTGTCCACATTCTCTAAGAAGCAGATGTTCTGATGATCTTAAATTTTTAAGAATTTTCTTAGAGAAAATCTGTGAGAAATTGGGACAAATCTGGATAAGTCTGGAAAAGCCCTAGGACTGCATTACAGGTATGATCCTGAGTCAAAGAGAGAGGAAGGGCGGTTGAAAGTGAAATTGTTCTGCTCTCCTTGCAACCTAAGAAAAGTTTGGCCAGGCTAAGTGGAGTCCTAGAACCAAAGTCATTCATCAGACGATTACTGTGCCTCCTAGGGGGGAGTCTGCCTTAGTATCATTGCCATGTCCATCTCTTGACCAGGACCACCCTGTGGGAAGCATGGACCTTGGTGGAAACCCAGAGATGGATTTCAGGGAACAGTAGCTGAGGCCAATATAAATTTAATTCTCTGTAGTTGGCTATCTGACAGATAAATTTTCATGGCTGCCCCCAAAAGCCAGCCAGGAGATGGAATTTCTTGGTAGAAAGGATATATGGCACTGAAGTGGAAAGGGAGATAACATATTAGGAACATAGAGAAGGCTGGCAGGACCAAACAGTAGTATGTGAGAGGAAGTCTGTAATGATATGATGACAGGAAAAGTAGGCTGGATTCATATTCCACAGGACCTTCCAGACCACAATAAAAAGCTTTGATTTTTAAAGAAGGAATTACAGAATTTTAATCAAGGGAGTATAATTATTCTATCAATACTACTAGATAGTTCTGACTTCTGTGTAGAGAAAAGATTAGATGTGGATAAACTCAAAACAGGGAGACCAAAGAGTGTACTGCCTTGAGAGAAAGGTGGATTGGACTACAAAACAGCAATGGAGGTGAAGATAGTAGTTTTATTAGCGGTACAGTTTAAAGATGGAGACTGTAGAATTTACTGTGGGGTTAGATATGGTGTTTCAAGGAAAGAGAGAAATAAAGACTGATTCCTGACTTTATTCGTGGGCTCTGTAACTTAATATAGGGAAGAAAAAAATGTGTACGGATTTTTTGTTGCAGTTATTTTTTTTTCCTGATTGTAAACCTTTGTTTATTGTAGTAAACTTAGAGAACCAATAAGCTTAAAAAGAAATTGAATACTGCTCATCTTCTATATACAGTGGCAGCTTTTTTGGAAACTATTTTAAATTTATTTCCATATACCGTGTGCATGTATTACATGGTTAAGATTATGCAGTAAACCCGGGTATTTACCCCAAAGATACAAAAGTAGGGATCCAAAAGGGTACGTGCACCCCGATGTTTATAGCAGCAATGTCCACAATAGCCAAACTGTGGAAAGAGCCAAGATGTCCATCAACAGACGAATGGATAAAGAAGATGTGGTATATATATACAATGGGATATTATGCAGCCATCAAAAGGAATGAGATCTTGCCATTTGCAACGACGTGGATGGAACTGGAGGGTATTATGCTGAGCGAAATAAGTCAAACAGAGAAAGATATGTATCATATGACCTCACTGATATGAGGAATTCTTAATCTCAGGAAACAAACTGAGGGTTGCTGGAGTGGAGGGTGGGGTGGGAGGGATGGGGTGACTGGGTGATGGACACTGGGGAGGGTATGTGCTCTGGTGAGTGCTGTGAATTGTGCAAGACTGTTGAATCCCTGTACTGCTGAAACAAATAATGCAATATATGTTAAGAAAAAAAAAAAAAAAAAGAAGATAGCAGGAGGGGAAATCGGAGGGGTAGACGAACCATGAGAGATGATGGACTCTGAAAAACAAACTGAGGGTTCTAGAGGGGAGGGGGGTGGGAGGATAGGTTAGCCTGGTGATGGGTATTGAGGAGGGCATGTTCTGCATGGAGCACTGGGTGTTATGCACAAACAATGAATCATGGAACACTATATCTAAAACTAATGATGTAATGTATGGGGATTAACATAACAATAAAAAAATTAAAAAAAAAGATTATGCAGTAAACCCAATATTATTATTCCTACCTTCTATATAATATGAAGACATTTTGATTGATACATGATATTCTAACATATATGCAAAAAATTGGCATAACCTTTCTCTCACATGTAGACATTTAGATTATTTTTTTCTTTATTAATATTATGTTAACATCTTTAGGAATCATATTTTTTGAATTTCAAATTGATTTTGAAATATATCCAATTTAGATAATGAATATTTACAAAGTTTTTCACAGCCTTTCATGATGCTGTCAGAAGTGAATGAAAATACTCATGTCATAATACTCTTACCAGCATTGTATGTAGCCATTTGATAATCTTTTGTAATCACATTAGAATCAATGTGGTGAAACTGCCTTTATTTATTTATTTATTTATTTATTTATTTATTTATTTTTTTATTTTATTTGACAGAGAGAGAGAGAGAGCACAAGCAGGGGCAGTGGCAGGCAGAGGGAGAGGGAGAAGCAGGCTCTCCACAAATCAGGGAGCTGGATGTGGGGCTAGATCCCAGGGTCCTGAGATCATGACCTGAGCTGAAGGCAGACACTTAACTGTCTGAGCCACCCAAGCACTCTTGAAACTGCCTTTAAAAGGTATCCTTCGTCTAGAATTATATCCCATTTATTAATGACTTATTTTTGTTTCCTCTAAGAGCATACAAGTGTTTTCCCAAAATGCAAGAATAAAAATTATCTAAACACGGAAAATATACATTTTAAGATAAATCTACTTTTAGGCTGGTAGATATTATTACTTATCTTGACTTTTTACCTTGGACAAAGTGTCTTAAATGAGATTTTACCTCCTAGATGATATGGTCTGTTTTATATCATTTCCTTTTATAACTCTAATGATTAAACTGTTTAGAGCAGTATGAATTTTTTGATCCTGTGGTTATAACCACATAGCCTTGCTAGTCCCCCAAAGTACACTAACTGTCGACACAACGAAGAACAGTTACACTAAGTCAGTGACATTCTGCTGTATAACCTTAGGACTTCTTTGATAATTTCACTTAGCTGTAGTTCTTGCTGAGTACACATGTACAAAATATGTAAGATCTCTACCTAAGAAGACAGAATCACATACTCTATGTCTAGACTCAAAAAAGTATCTATGCAATCCCTTCCATTGTCAAGAGATTTCGTGAATTTGAGCTCAGTCTTGTCAATCTGAGCTTGACTGGCCCAGCAAATCCAGAAAAATTTATGCTTGTTTGGCAAACACTTGTCACTAAAATTTTCCAATTAATCATGCCATTTCCTTTGAGATGTGTATTTAAATAAAATAATAAACTATTATTAAAGGATAAGACATGCTTGCTACATACCTGTAAGATTTTACTTGTAAGAAGATTGAAGCATTTGTCCATATTATTGCCTCCTGAAATTGTTTACACACTGACCATCAATTTGTACTTCTCCATGGCATATTTCACTAGATCATTTTGAAGAATTCATTAGGGGGATACATAATCCCATATAACAAATGAGAACATTGAAGATCAACGATTTTTTCATAACACAATAAGGAAGAGAGAAAATATTTGACTTCAGATGTAGAACCAATTTTTTAAAATAAATCATAATTTAACAAAGAATATTTCTAAAAATTTATTTCTTGCCAATGTAAACTTTTATATACTAACATGATAATATGTTGTGTTATGGCCTAACCTGATTTAGAGTCTCAAAATACAGAAGACAAAAATACATCAGATTGATATAAATAAATATAAAGGGGAGAAGAAATTTTATGTAATTAAAAAAATAATAAAAAACAATGGATAATGAAAATGCACAAGAATAAGTTGCTTATATTTAGACAATTTATGAAACTTTTCTAACATCTATTAGTTGTATGTAATTTTAAATGTTTGATTTTTACTTTATTGATCTAGGAAGAATGGATTAGAAATAGATTTTGATAGACATCCTATATATGTTATTATTGTGATTAATTTAAAATCATGCTCTTTTTAGACCATTATTATTTATTCAAAAAATACATGTGATCATTGTTAAATAGCCCAAACAGAAAACTCATTATTTTCATGCGGAATAGAAAAATATGTGATGTTTTGGTAAATTTTCCAGAGTGGAATCATGAAAATATATTCACTAAAAAAATAGAGAAATAATAATATTTATATTAATGGAACATGTTAATCAGTTAACATCAGAGATGCTTAAAATATGAAAATAAAGTAATTTTGGCATACCTTAAATATTTTGTTTGTAGTATAAAATATGTAAGAAGAACAATGCAAATACTTATGTACCAATGAGCTAAAGAAATATAACAAAATGCTCCACAAAAATCTTCTTTGTGACTTGTATTTTTCTCTTATAGTGTTTTTTGATACTTTTTCTTATTTTTAATCTAATTCAATTTATCTACATTTTCTTAAATATATTTCCTTAATGTATCTAAAGACTTATCTACTCTAAAATAACATTCTTATTTAATCTTTTCTAAATTTTTTTATTATGTTCAGTTAGCCAACATATAGTCCATCATTAGTTTCTGATGTAGTGTTCAATAATTCATTAGTTGTGTATAATACCGAGTGCTCATCACAACACGTGCCTTCCTTAATACTCATCACCTGGCTACCCCATTATGAAGATCTATTTTTCACTTTTGTGTGATTCATTAGAAATGTATTTTACAGTGTAAAATAAGATAAAATTTTCCATACAGTATCTTCCCAATAATAATTAAAGGAGCCATACATTTCCAACAGAACTCAGATGCCTTTTTTGCCCATATATGTGTCTCTATTTTTGCTAGTCTTTAGTTTCATTGGATGATTTAGTATCTCCATGCAAATGTTATACTGTCTTAATAGGTTATGGTGATACTTTTTTTAATTTTACTAGAAAATACTTCCATATTTTATTCTCCCTTTAGTGCCTTCACTGTTCTTGGTCTTTTGTCCTGCTGCATATGTTTTGGAGGAAATTAGCTTTGCAACTTATAAAACAAAATATAAACCATCACGGACAACTTGGGTTATCCCAAGAAAGGAAACTATATTTAGTATTAGAAGTTATTTATATAATTCATCATATTAACAGTTTGAGGTATAAATGATTGCCATATTTTATCCTGTGTTTCCTCCTTTCTTTGGATCATTTTAGGTTTTCTTTGCTGCAGCACATGTAGCAATTGCATAAATCATACATTTAAGAAAATATTTATGATAGTAATTCTGACCAGTTTCTTTTTTTATAATCTCTATGGCTTAACTTTTCTGGGAAAAAAATGTCTATTTTTTTATGGTCTTCCTGGACTCCCTTTGCTTTAATCATACCACTTTTCTGCTTTGAAGATTCAGAAATTGTAATATTTCTAAAATAATTAAAACTAATTAGCTTCACTCATGGTCATTGATAAAGTTATTAGATAAATCCAGCCCTGAACTTTTAAACCTGCATTCTTTTAATAAAAATTCCTTTTATAGATCTGCCATCTGTTATTTGTATTAGAGCAGTTTAAATTATCAGAACCTTCATATTTTTTTCTGCAAAATGTAGCAATACTAATACTAATACTAATAATAGTGAAAAATAACTGGCATACTGCCTGACACAGAGTAGGTATGAGAAGACTATTGATTAAATAAGAATGTTACAGTAATTATGACCAGCATTATAATAGCTCATACTATAAAGACCCTTTCAATGTTGTAAGAACCACTTTGTGAATTCCTTTATATCTGTAAAACCTTATGTGATAGGGTAAAACCAGCATTATGTTATAGTTGACACTTGACCAAGTCAAGTTTGAATATTGGCTCTATGGCTTAATATCTTTATAATTTTGGAAAATTACTTAACTTCTCTGTGTCTTAGTTTCCCTATAGGTAAAATGGTGCTGATAGAGTTGATAGGGGGATTAATGTGAACTTTAAAAGCAATGCCTGTAACATAATGTGTTGTATTGTTTCCTAAAAGATATGTGTTAGCTATGCTGTACACCTGAAACTAATGTAACATTGTGTGTCAACTATACTAAAAAAAATATACATGTTAATATTTTACAGTTGAGAAAACTAAGGCACAGAGAGAATAATTAAATTGCTCATGGTCATTATAATTGGCATTAGGTGGCACATATTAGATTCTTCTATAATTTAAGATTATCTATGATACTATCATTTCTTAAGATTATCTATGATACTTGTACCTAACAAAAAGAGGAATTTAAGTTTTGAAGTTGTTGTTTACAGTTTACAAAATACATATAATAACCATGGCTAATAAAATATGGAAACCTGGTAGTGAGATTAATGAATCATGGGAACACTATACAAATATATTTCTGTCAGTGAGCAAAATAATTTTGTGACATTTCAATGAAAAGAAAAAAAAAGGCAAGGTAAAACAATTCATTTTCAATTACTTTTAAACATATACAAATCCAGTCAAAAGAAGTACCTTGAAACTTTTTTTTTATTATGTTATGTTAATCAACATACATTACATCATTAGTTTTTGATGTAGTGTTCCATGATTCATTGTTGGCATATAACACCCAGTGCTCCATGCAGAACGTGCCCTCTTAAGAAGTACTTTGAAACTTTTAAACATTGTAACAGCACCCTATTTACCTGGATCTGCTTCAGCATTGTATCCTCTTACAACTCACTGAAAGGTGATTGAAAAATAAAGATTTTTTAGCAAAGGTGGAGATAGGATTTGAAAAATAAAAACAAATTTGAAGAGAAAATATTAAATGTACAAAATCTACAAAGAAAAAAATCTGAGTTACTATCAAGTGAAAATGGGAGAGCCAGGTGTATATAACAGAGAAAGGACACACTCCTTTCTGTTATATGTAGAAGAAATGGGTTTAGATCAGCAAACATGAGGTTTTTGAATAGAAGGGGAGAGAGGGAAAATAAGAGTTCACTTTTATTTTTTTGGCTTGTAAATGTTATTGGTCAGTTATAGAAACAGGTTTATGAACAGATTAAAAACAGATACTTCAGAAAGCTGTTGCAATTTGAATATTAAACTACTTAAGTTGAATCTATAATTTTTGTATAGTCTCCATTAAAAAAGGACTTTAATAATAGAATAATATTCTGAGTTACTTCACATGGGAAGCCATTTAGTATTTCTCTTTAGTTTTTTCAAAGTTCTTGATTTAACAGAGTAAACAAGGTTTAAGTACAAACCTAAAGGACAGCTTAATCTTACAATCATTTCTCCTTATGCTGCAGGCTTCCATTTTAGCTTTATTCATTACAGCCCTAAAGCTTCTGCTTTTTAAATGGTGTAGGTTAGAGAAAGTACCTTGGAGCTCACCTGCTCAAGATTAATAATATCACTCCAAGAAGATTAGAGCGATTACTCTTCCTGACCTGATCCAAATGGTACAAATGGGATTTTAAGGATGATGTCTGTTCAGAGATCTAACGGAGTGATGAGGTGGAGGGGATAGCTACCCTAAGGAATCAGGGAAGATAGACTGTCGGGGTTGTACAGATGATAAACCATTAGCTTTAGCTATTACCCAAAGAAAAGATTATGGCTATAAATAAATTCATCCAGGCCTTTAATACAATAGACAGGCAGACCAATGGATGGACAGGCCAGGAACATAACTATTATTTAAAAAGAAAGCCTTAGGGTAAGATCTTATTTCAGAAGCAGAATTGTAAGTAATACCAGATAGGAAAAAAGTGTGTGTGTGTGTGTGTGTGTGTGTGTGTGTGTGTGTGTGATTTAACTTAAAATCTTAGAAATGGCAGTTTAGAATTAAAAAAAATCATTTTTCAGAAATTATCTGTTCTTGCCCTACTTTTAGGTTATTGTGGTTTTGACTAAAAATTAGGGTTTTCCACTTGTACAATTAAAACTCCTTTGTGATTGACTCAGTGAAGCATTCAAAAATATGTAAATCTACTCACCTTACAGAACAACTACATGAAATTACAAACACACACACACACACACATTTTTGCACGATACTCTGCATGGGTATCTTCTTCAGTGATTTAACTTATACTCATCTAAAATCTCTTCACATCCTCTTCATCATTATGGATTCCTTCATGACTTTTTTGGGCACATCTTGATCCCCTAAAAAGTACATCAATCTCCCTATTGTTTGCTCTCACAACACCATCCTCTTTGCAGAAAATATCATGGTTGCTCGCTTCAAGCTGGATTTTAAAAAACACTCAAGACTATATTATAGGAAGAATCTTCTAATGTATTACAGATTTTAATTATATTACTTATTGGTTTATTGTCTCTTTGCCCCCACTAAAATACAAACTCATGAGCTATAACTCCAGAATGTAGAACAGCACCTGAAATTCAGTATGTGATTGGTGCATATTTATTAAATGAATTATTGAATCGTATAATTGATAGTCAATTGTCCATTTGTCAAACATTAAAGAAAAATTGGTTATGGAGATAATAAAGGAGAGACAAAATTCAATAAAACTTTCTGCTTTTTAGATCAAATGGTTGACAGATGATGCTATTCATAAAAAAGAGGGCACAAAAAGGAAGGTAACTATTGAGGAAGGAGAGAGCTAATGAGAACACTGTTTGACATATTGACTTTGAGGTATGTATGAGATGTTTTATAGAGTTATTTCCAATAGGATTTTAGAAAGGAACAGCTCAAGCTCAAGGCATGACTGATTTAGAAAGGAAGATTTAAGCATCATCAACATGTGGGAGGAGGTCATTGAGCGCATGTGAACACCAGCAGAGAGTGGTAGAAGCTGAAATAGATAAAAACCATGGACAGAATTTGACAGACACCCGTTATTTCAGTAGTAAGCAAAGAGAAGTGGACAGAAGTTGAATGTGAGGTATTAGTTTCTAAAAATATGACAGAGATTTCTTTGATTTAGTTGTACTCATTTTCTCAGTCTTAATTTCTAATTGTCATCCATCACAATACTCACAAATGTCATAACTGTCATTTTTTTAAATTTCTCCAAATATTGATGCAAAGAAAAGGGATGTAGGTGGATGGTGAAGTATGCATATTGTTGCTGGCTAATTTATTACTTTCTGAAACTTTTCATTCTGTCCTGGAGTTTCAAATTTTTTATTATATTGGTATTGATAAATAAATATTTCCCTTAGAAGTCTTCAGACAACAATTTGAATGTAAATATGAAGAATGGTAGTATGGTATTTTTTATTTTATAACTATGCAAATATATGAAAATTATTATATGACTGTGTTAAAGCATTTTCTATTAACCAACTTCAATTTTTATATAATTAAATAGAAAGCATAGATTGACAAGGAGATATTCTGCAACTATTTGAAGATTTTTCTTTGTCTATTAATGCTTTCTGAAATCTGGATTCAGTGATTCAGGATATGACCCAAAATAAGTGAGTACAACATCAAATAATGTTGGGAAATTTTATTATCCATCAAAATTATAAAGATACAAATTCATTTTCTGTTGATATTTCCTACTACCTTTAGAAAATATTTTTAAGGCATCTGTCTTTTAAATTCAGTTCATGTTTTGTTCCTAAGTTGTGTGTGTTTTCATGGCATGCACGTACATTTTTATAAACTATATTCAAACAAAATAATTACACATTGGCAAGACAGATGACAATAGCAGAAAATGAAGGAAGTAAACAAATGAAATAAAAATATTATAGTAGAGCTCCTTCATTCGGGCAAATGTGACATAAATCTTACAGAATTGAATCATAAGAAACTAAACTTGAGGGGTGCCTGGGTGGCTCAGTCAGTTAAGTGACTCTTGATTTTGACTCAGGTCATGATCTCAGAGTCATGAGATCCAGCCCCACGTAGGACTCCACACTCAGCACAGACTCTGCTTGTCCCTCTCCCTCTGCTCCTCCCCCTGCTCACACACGTGCTCTCTCCCTTTCTCTCTTTCAAATAAAAAATAAAATCTCAAAAAAAAGATGGGGTGCCTGGGTGGCTCAGTTGGTTAAGTGTCTGCCTTTCACTTGGGTCATGATCTCAGGGTGCTGAGATGGAGCCCGGCAACATCAGGCTCCCTGCTTCTCTCTTTCCCTCTGCCCCAGCTTGTGCTTGCATGCTCTCTTCTTTCTCTCTCAAATAAATAAATAAATAAAAAATAAATAAAAAATCTTAAAGAAATAAATTAAGTTTTTAAAAAAGAAATTAAACTGGATTAAAACATGTCTTCATTTGATCTAATATTTGATCTAATATTCTGTCAACTCTGATTGTACACAGTTCTCAGGTAACTCAAAGGCCCAAGCCTAATCCAAAGTAGAAGATTTTCAAAAAGTTAGCTACAATGCCAAAGTCCTATACAAGAATATAATAATGTCTTGAAAATCATGTACTATTTAAATGTTACCTTCTAAAAATATTGCTACTGGGTCTCTGTTAGAGAGTAAATTTCTCATGAAATAGAAGAGATAATAAAGTTCAACACAATAGAGTTGAACTTAGAAGAATGTGTTAGTGTCAGTCATTGATTTCCACTGTAGAGATCAAGAAACTGGGGCAGGTAGCATACTGGCTTCCAATACCCTGGAGAGATGGCCTGCATGACTGGGGAAACATTTTTGTCCCTTATCAATCCTGTCAACTTCTATTAGGAGACAACTTCTTTACTTAACTCTGGTAGAACGAATTACTCTGCATACCATATAACTTTCACTTTATACTTATGAACTCTTACTGAACACCTGGTGGGCATGAGGCACTGTATTTGTAACATTAGTATATACTATATAACTTGATTCTTATTATAAATTTGTAAAGGGATTACTACCCACACTATAAATGAGAAAATAGAGGCATAAAGAGGAAGAGGCTTGAAGATCAAATCACAGAGCTTGCAGGACAGAATTTGAACGAAGGTCTTCTGATACTTTGCCTTGTGATATTCATGTTGTTTTGTTATTGTTTGTATGTTTGTTGGAATTCACTGGTAGAGAAGGCCTATTCTGGAAGTCCTGACAGAGTATAGAGTTAGGATATCAAGGCATATTTTGATATTTTTCTTTGTCATTTTCTGATCACTTTACCTAATATCTAATAAAAAGTATGGTGACAAGGTAAATATTTTGCTGTACCTTTCTCTTATATTGATACCTCGCATCTGTTTGTATTTTGTATTTTTCACCTACTTGATTATGGACTTAAATAGAAGTTCCAGTTGATATTATTAGGGGAGAATTGCCATTCATTAATGTATTCATTCACTCAACAGCCTTATATAAAGCAAATAATATAGGTCAAGTTTTTGGTAGAAATAAGAGTTAAATAGTCATAAGAAGAATGCACTGGCTTTGATAGTGTCTACTGCAGAAAGACAGGAATCAAATAATCACAGAATTAAATATAAACTTATAACCATGGTAAGTTCTAAAAAGGATATGAAGTAGTGAGGACAAATAATGAAAGTCTGCATACTTTTTCAAGGATTAGTAATGCTTTCCTGAAGAAGGATGGAGAACATAAATAACGAGAAGAATTGAAGAAGTTTTTGATGAGTAAAATTAAATAAAAAGGGAGAGGAGGAGGGAATATTTCAAAGTATATCAGCTTATGAAAGGATTTCATCTTGGATGGGGGCAGGGGCATTCTGTACACTAAGAACTGAAAAAACATCCATGTGATGATCTGCATGGAGGATAAGGAGAAGTAGACCATAATATGATCTTTGACAGGCAGGTAGAGGTGGTAACTGCATAATATAGTTCAGGATCATGGTGTTCATTATGAAAAATATTAAACAAGATTTGAAAATTTTAGTCTGTTTTATTTTTTTTCACTTACTCTATTGTGAGGACAATGGATTTAATGGGGGTCAGAATGGATGAGGGTAGTGCAGTTAAAAATATATTGACTTAGTCAATGATGGTAATCTGGGTTATGTTGGCATTAAGTCAAAAACTGTGAAAGGTATGTTACTCTTCCTGTAAGCTAACAAGTTAGCCTGCACATTTCTGACAGATGACATGAGGCTTCCGGGACCAGACAGGCATGCAGTTTATTACTCATGGCAAAATGCAGTAGCTAGAACAATACCTTTGTGTGGATTCCCCAAGCCTCAAGCCCCATGGGGCAACATGATGAGAGCCAGATACTACCCTGAATGTGCAGTAGGTTGCATGTAGCCCAGAAGAGAAAACCTGAACTTAGAAGACTCAGAGTTTCTATAGGACAGCTAGCACTTCTATCCATCCTTGTCTTCAGAGAAATTACATATTAAGCATATCTCTTCCAGAGAAAAGGAGGAAGTTTCTTTATATGTTTTCCTTTGGAAAGTAAGCAAATGTTTCTAGGGAGAGAAGAATAAAGTCTTATGGCTCAAAATATTCCCATTGTTTCTGTCTTTAGGGAGATACTACTTTTAACATCAAAAGCTACCTGTTATGCAGTTATTCTTTTGGTATATTTTACTCAGAAGATTTGCAAAAGTGCCAGAATTATGAAGAATTCTCTCCTAACAGTATTAGATAAAGAGATTTATATAAGTGAGAGCTAATTTTAGTAAACTCAAATAATGTAGACCTCTGAGAAAGAGCAAGACAGACATGGATGACTTATGTTATATAAAAGTATAGTACAGACCATGAGCATATCCTCAGATAATTATTAGTTGCCTGAAAATAGAATTTGTTTCAGTTATCTGTTACAGCATAACAAACCTAAAATTTAGTGGCCTAAACAACTTATTAACTTTGCTTGGGATTTTTAAAGTCAGAAATTCAGGAAGGCTCAGCTATGAGCATTCCACTGGCAGTTTCTCAATGAGAAGAATAACACAGAATGTGTTGCTGTCTTTAATCTAGTGCATTGTTTATTTTAAAAATAATAATTCCTTGAAGAAGAGTGTATTCATTTTCTATTGCTACCATAACAAATCTCACAAATTTAGCAGTATAAACCACATGCACTTATTATCTCACTGTTGTGTAAGTCAAACTTCTAGGCAGTCTTGATCAGAACTATGCTTACATCTTACAAGGCCAAAATCAAGGTGTCAGTTGGCCTGGATTCTTATTTGGAGGCTCTAGGGGAGAAGAATACATTTCCTTCTTATGCCTTCCAGTGTCCCTACGCTAGCAAAGGCACTTGGAATCTCCAACTTTCCCATCTGCTAAGTCTCTCTCACTTTGTCTCCTGTTCTCACTTGAAGGTAAGCTCTACTTTTATGGGTTTCTGTGATTACATTGGGCCTACCCAGATAATCCAGGATCATCTCCCTATTTTAAGGTCAACTGATTAGTAACTGTACTAAAATGAATTGTATCCCTCCAAATGTCATGTCCACCCAGACCTTCAGAATGTGACCTTATTTGGAAATAAGGCTTTTGCAGACATAATTAGTAAAGTTAAAAGGAGGTGATACTGAATTAGGGTGGGCTCTAATTCCAGTATGACTGGTGGGGAAGAGTGGAGGAGATACAGAAGCAGACAGACATAAAGAGGAGAAGGTTGTGTGATAACGAAGGCAGAAATTGGATGAATATAGCTGCAAGCCAAAGAATACCAAGGATTGCCAGGAACCACCAGAACCTAGGAAGAGACAAGAAAGGATTCTTTTCTAGAGCCTTTTGGAGGCTGCAGGTTCCTGCCAAAACCTTTACTTCAGACTTCTAGCTTCCAGAAGTCTGAGAGAATAAATTTTTATTGTTTTAAGTTACCAAGTTTATTATAATTTGTCACACCAACCCTAGGAAACTAATACAATAATCTTAATTACATCTGCAGTCCCATTTACCATATATTACAATATATTCATGAGCATGACACCTTGGCTGAAGGTTATGGTGCCAAAATTCTGCCTATCTCTGGGCCCCATTATTCACATCCCTATCAAATGCAAGATACATATTCATTCCTCCCCAAGTCCTAAAAAGTCTCATTATAACATTAACTCAAAGTCTAAAATTTCATCCTAATCCCACCAACTCAAAATTCCCAAATCTCATCTAAATTTCATCAGCTCACAGGTCCCAAAACTCATCATCTCAGTAATAGAAATCAGGTGCACATGAGGTACCCCATCACAACTTTTCATTATCTGTAGGCCTGTGAAGCTAATGAAACAAATGATCTGCTTATAACACTCCCAACATACAATGGCGAGACAAGCACCAGATAACAATAGACATTTGAGTTCAAAACTGAGCGAAATGCAAGGAAAAAGGAAGCACTGGTTCAGAGCCCTTCTGAAATTCAGCCAGGAAAACTCAATTAAGTTTCCAGGGCTGGGAGGAGTCTTCCTGTCTCTCCTCATTCCACCCTCTTGTGTCTGTTCTGTGTTCAATCCTTTGGGCTCTTGGTTCTACACTCCCAGGAGGCATGCTTCTGTTTTCATAAAACTGGGTACATGTTTGCAGCTAAGTAGTTTTTTACACTGCTTTCCATCAGTAGAAGTTTGGGGGTTCAGCAGCTTTCTTCTCATATTCTTCTTGTCCTTTTCCTTTCAATCTAAGTTGGCAGATTTTCTGCTGATATAAAATTCCCAAGAAGCCGGTGGGCTTTGTGTGGATTTATCAAGGGATCACTCCATTGGAGCAAAGCTCTTCCACAGATCTTTCTTCAATAATCCCTTCCCTACTTTTGGCTTCTACTAAGATGAGTGATGGGCCATATCCTTAAAATGTCTAGAGAGCCTCTGATTTGACTGTGATTTCATTTTGTGTAACTGAATACTCTGACCTATTGGTCTTTCTGATGTTTCAAGACCTTGTACCACCACAACCTCAGCTTTCTGTTACGCTTTCCAAAGAAATCTCTTAATTTTAGTGACTTTTGTCATCTGGATAGGCTGAGAATTTTCCAAATCATCAAGTTCTGGGTCATTTTTGTTTAGCAGATTTTCCCTCAATTTATCCCCCCCCCCCCATTTTACTCTAAGCAGTATCTTCAACATTTTGAAAATCATATTCATTGCTTACAATATCTGCTTTTCATATAACTCCAGGGCACAATTTGCTAAGCATTCTGAATCTTTATAACAAGATCCTGTTTCCTATTATTTCCAGTAGCATTTTCTTCACTTTTTTCTGAGCTCTCACTAGCAACACTTTAGTCAACATATTTCTTTTTTACAGTCTGTTCAGGGCAATCTAGGTTTTTACTATTATGCTTCTCAAAATTCTCCCAGCTTACTCCCACTCCCCCACTCCAAAGCCACTTCCATATTTTTAGGTACTTGTTACAGGAACAAACATCATTTCAATGTAGCTGGATTCCTCACATGCAGCCTCATTTCCTGCAGAGAGAAGTCCTCAATGGGAAGAGTAGCCAGGAATTGGCATCTTTAATTTACTACTGTGTTTATTTAAACAAACAAACAAAAAAAAAGCTGATAACTTGTGAAAAAGAGTGATTAGGCTGCCTAAGAAAGCAAATTTCCAATAACTGTTAAAATCATTTTATCAATCTCCTTTTATTTGAACTAAGATCAACATTTTTAAATACTCGTTTATTAAAGCAGCCTGAAACTTGGAAATTTGTTAATAAAACATTTGTTACCAACTGCAGTTAACATGACGTAAACCACATATTTTAAAACAAAAGCTGTGACTTAGACTTGTGTGTAACTAATTCAGATTATATTTACTTCAATTATTTAAAATTAGTGAATATCACTTTTTGCTCATGTAAGTTTGCTTTCTCTCATCTCATTGAAATTTAGCAAAAGATCTCAAAAATAACTTTAAAAGCCCAAGTTAATTATTTAGAATTCGTACTCAAAATAAGAGAATGATAAATAAGCAATAATAATTTAAGGATTTCACAGAGATGACTGAAGGAAGAAGACTAAATGATATCCAAAGGAAAACATGATGAAATGTGATATTATTTAACCTCTTCTGCTTTCAGTAAGAAGGAACCAAAAGATCAGGTTTTCTGTTCGAGTGACAATTCAATTGTGTTTCATTTCCCAGGAAAAAATGAATTCAGAACCTGAGGCCTGAAATCAAGCATTTATGAAAGTTCAATTGGACCCTAATTTAAAAACTCAAAAGATAAAATCCTTGGTATTCTTTAGTGGTGATTCTTGAGAAAGCTACTTTTATTCTGGGAGAATTAAAAACCTTGAAGCAGTGTTTCTGAAAGTGACATCAGGTAAATGTCCAGGTCTGTAAATATCATGAGGTTAGAAGGTGCCTTGTACACACATGTATCACAGTGCCTGGTACTTGGTGTTCAACACAAGTAGATATTGAATAAATTCATTCTAAACCACAAAAAATTAAAATAAATTAAAAAATAAAGATTGAAAACAGAATTAAGGGGATGAATAATAGTTGAAAAATACAATATTTTAAAACAGTGGGCTTAAATATGTTTGTTCTTTCTTGCCAAATTAAAATTTACTGTAGATGTCATAAGATGACTTTAATAATTATCTTTAAAACATGAGGTCTTTTTATAAACCTCCACATGGAAATAAGAGAACTAGAGAAAAGTAGGAATTTGTTAGAAGTCTTAAAGAAATGTTCAGGAGGAGGAGCAAGATGGCGGAGGAGTAGGAGACCTAAATTTCATCTGGTCCCAGGAATTCAGCTAGATAAGGATCAAACAATTCTAAACACCTATGAACGCAGCAGGAGATTGAAGAAAAAAATAGCAGCAACTCTCTGAACAGAAAAGCGACCACTTTCTGGAAGGTAGGACATGCAGAGAAGTGAATCTGAGGTGATATTCAGGAATAGATGGTGGGGGGAGGGGGCTACTGGCAAGTGATAGAGCAGCAGAGCACAAAATCACAACTTTTAGAATCGGCTCCGCTGAGGGACATTGTTCCAGTGGCTAAGCAGGGGGTGGAACCCTCGCTGGGACAGTGTGGTCTCAGGACCCTCGGAGTCACAGAAAGACCACGGGTGCCTGAGTGCAGCAGAGCTCCCAGGGATCAGAGAAGGGAAGCCAGATGCAGAGATGGAGCGGGGCTGGGCTGTCAGCTCGGGGTTGCCCACTGAGGAGTGGGCTGTCAGCTCGGGGTTGCCATAAACCATGATCCGCGGCACAGTTGGGCCACTGCTCTTCCAGCAGGAACCCAACAAGCGGCAGATCCGGGGAGACTCCCCTTCCTCCCCTGGGAGGAGCGGTGCAAGAGCGCACCACAGGAACCTGCTGGGTTTGAAGACTCCAAACGGGGTCATGTGCCAGAGATAGAAATGCTCGGTCACAGGCCAGGTGAGCACGGAGTGTGGCCAGAGACCGGGGAGACGGGAGTGATTGACTGCTTATCTCTGGGGGCTTACTGAGGAGTGGGGCCCTGAGTTCTCGGCTCCTCTGGGGCAGAGATTAGGAGGCCGCCATTTTCATTCTCATCCTCCAAAGCTGTACAGAAAGCTTGCAGGGAACAAAAGCTCCTGAGAGCAAACCCCAGCAGATTACTTAGCCTGGCCCCGGGCAAGGGTGGGGCAATTCCGCCTCCGGCAAAGACATTTGAGAACCATGGCAACAGGCCCTTCCCCCAGAAGATCAGCAAGAACAGCCAGCCAAGACCAAGTTTACCGATCAATGAGAATGGCAGAACTCCAGCACTAGGGGAATACAGCACATAGAATTTATGGCTTTTTCCCCCCTGATTCTTTAGTCTTTCAAAGTTAATTTTTTTTATTTTCTTTTTTTTCTTTTTCTTCTTTTTTTTTTTTGAATTTTTCTTTTTCCCTTTCTCAACCAACATCTTATCAATCCCTTTTTTTAAAAATCCTTTTTATTTTTCACTTTTAGAGTCATATTCTATCCCCTCATAGTATTTAACCTTATTTTTGGTGGTGTTCTCTCTTTAAAATGTTTGGATACAATTTCTTCTAAAAGACCAATATATACCCTAAATCCCTAGTGTATGGCTTTGTTCCAGTCTCCTGCCTGATCACATTCTCTCCCATTTTTTTTTAAAGATTTTATTTATTTATTTGACAGAGAGGAACACAGCAAAAGAGGGAATACAAGCAGGGGGAGTGGGAGAGGGAGAAGCAGGCCCCCCACTGAGCAGGGAGCCCGATGTGGACTCGAACCCAGGACCCTGGGATCATGACCTGAGCCGAAGGCAGATGCTTAATGACTGAGCCACCCAGGTGCCCCACTCTCTCCCATTTTTTTTTTAATTCTTCTTTCTTTTTTCAAACAACTTCTTATCTTATCAATTCCTTTTATAAAATCTTTTATAATATTCATCTTTATACTCATATTCCATCCTTTCATCATATTTACCTTTATTTTTGTACATATATAAGTTTTTCTTTCTTTAAAACTTTGGGAGGCAGTTTCTTCTAGCAGACCAAAATATGCCCAAAATCTAGTGTGTGGCACTGATCTATGCACCAGCCAGATCATATATGATCTTTTTTTTTTTTATCTTTTTCTTTTTCTCCTTTTTTCTTTTTTCTTTCTTTCCCTTTCTTTTCCCCCGCTTTCAGGTCTCTTCTGATTCGTTTAGTGTATATTTTTCTGGGGTCATTGTTACCCTGTTAGCATTGTGTTCTCTCATTCATCTGTTGTCCTCTGGACAAAATGACAAGATGGAAAAAATCACCTCAAAAAATAACACAAGAGTCACTACCGACTGCCAGAGACCTAATCAATATGGACATTAGTAAGATGTTGGAACTAGAGTTCGGAATGATGATTTTAAAGATACTAGCTGGGCTTCAAAAAAGCATCGAAGTTATTAGAGAAACGCTTTTTGGAGAAATAAAAGAACTAAAATCTAACCAAGTTGAAATCAAAAAGGCTATTAATGAGATGCAATAAAAAATGGAGGCTCTAAATGCTAGGATAAATGAGGCAGAAGAGCGAATTAGTGAGATAGAAGACTAAATGATGGAAAATAAAGAAGCTGAGAAAAAGAGAGATAGACAACTACTGGATCATGAGGGCAGAATTCGAGAGATAAGTGATACCATAAGACAAAACAATATTAGAATAATTGGGATCCCAGAAGAAGAAAAAAGAGAGAGAGGGGCAGAAGGTATATTGGAGCAAGTTATAGCAGAGAACTTCCCTAATTTGGGGAAGGAAAAGGGCTTAAAATCCAGAAGGCACGGAGAACCCCTCTCAAAATCAATACAAATAGGTCAACACCCCAACATCTAATAGTAAAACTTATGAGTCTCAGAGACAAAGAGAAAATCCTGAAAGCAGCTCAGGACAAGAGATCTGTAACCTACAATGGTAGAAACATTAGATTGGCAACAGACCTATCCACAGAGACCTGGCAGGCCAGAAAGGACTGGCATGATATATTCAGAGCACTAAATGAGAAAAATATGCAGCCAAGAATACTATATCCAGCTAGGCTGTCATTGAAAATAGAAGGAGAGAGAAAAAGCTTCCAGGACAAACAAAATCTAAAGGAATTTGCAAACACGAAACCAGCCCTACAACAAATATTGAAAGGGGTCCTGTAAGCAAAGAGAGAGCCTAAAAGTAACATAGACCAGAAAGGAACACAGACAATATATAGTAACAGTCACGTCCCAGGCAATACAATGGCACTAAATTCCTATCTTTCAGTAGTTACCCTGAATGTAAATGGGCTAAATGCCCCAATCAAAAGACGTAGGCTATCAGATTGGATAAAAAAACAAGACCCATCGATATGCTGTCTGCAAGAGACTCATTTTAGACCCAAAGACACCTCCAGATTGAAAGTGAGGGTTTGGAAAACCATTTACCATGCTAATGGACACCAAAAGCAAGCTGGGGTGGCAATCCTTATATCAAATAAATTATATTTTATACCAAAGACTATAATAAGAGATGAGGAGGGACACTATATCATACTTAAGGGTCTATGCAACAAGAAGATATAACAATTATAAATATCTATGCCCCTAACATGGGAGCAGCCAATTATATAATCCAATTAATAACAAAAGCACAAAAACACATAGAAAACAATACAATAATATGGGGGACTTTAACACCCACCTCACTGAAATGGACAGATCATCTAAACAAAAGATCACCAAGGAAATAAAGACTTTAAATGACACACTGGACCAAATGGACTTCAAAGATATATTCGGAACATTCCATCCCAAAGCAGCAGAATACACATTCTTCTTTAGTGCCCATGGAACATTCTCCAGAATAGATCACATCCTAGGTCACAAATCAGGTCTGAATGGGTACCAAAAGATTGGGATCATTCCCTGCATATTTTCAGACCACAATGCTTTGAAACTAGAACTCAATCACAAGAGGAAAGTTGGAAAGAACTCAAATACATGGAGGCCAAAGAGCATCCTACTAAAAAATGAATGGGTCAACCAGGAAATAAAAGAAGAAGTAAAAAACAATTCATGGAAACAAATGAAAATGAAAACACAACTGTTCAAAACCTTTGGGATGCAGCAAAGACGCTCCTAAGAGGAAATTATATAGCAATACAAGTCTTTCTCAAGAAACAAGAAAGGTCTCAAATACACAACCTGGCCCTACACCTAAAGGAACTGGATAAAGAACAGCAAATAAAGCCTAAACCCAGCAGGAGAAGAGAAATAATAAAGATCAGAGCAGAAATCAATGAAATAGAAACCAAAAGAACAGTAGAACAGATCAACGAAACTAGGAGCTGGTTCTTTGAAAGAATTAACAAGATTGATAAACCCCTGGCCAGACTTATCAAAAGAAAAGAGAAATGACCCAAATCAACAAAATCATGAATGAAAGAGGAGAGATCACAACCAACACCAAAGAAATACAAACAATTATAAGAACGTACTACGAGCAAGTATATGCCAGCAAATTAGATAACCTGGAAGAAATGGATGCATTCCTAGAGATGTATCAACTACCAAAACTGAACCAGGAAGAAATAGAAAACCTGAACAGACCTATAACCACTAAGGAAATTGAAGCAGTCATCAAAAATCTCCCAACAAAAAAAGCCCAGGGCGAGATGGCTTCCCAGGGGAATTCTACCAAACATTTAAAGAAGAATTAATACCTATTCTTCTCAAATTGTTCCAAAAAAAGGAATTGGAAGGAAACCTTCCAAACTCGTTTTATGAGGCCACCATTACCTTGATCCCAAAACCAGACAAAGACCCCATCAAAAAGGAGAATTACAGACCAATATCCCTGATGATCACGGGGTGGGGGGGGGGAAATTCTCACCAAAATACTAGCCAAGAGGATCGAACAGTACATTAAAAGGATTATTCACCACGACCAAGTGGGATTTATCCCTGGGCTGCAAGGTTGGTTCAACATCTGCAAATCAATCAATGTGATACATACATTAATAAAAGAAAGAACAAGAATCATATGATCCTCTCAATAGATGCAGAAAAAGCATTTGACAGGGTACAGCATCCTTTCTTGATCAAAACTCTTCAGAGTATAGACCTAGAGGGTACATACCTCAATATCATAAAAGCCATCTATGAAAAACCCACAGCGAATATCATTCTCAATGGAGAAAAACTGAGAGCTTTCCCCCTAAGGTCAGGAACATGGCAGGGATGTCCACTATCACAACTGCTATTCAACATAGAATTAGAAGTCCTGGCCAAAGCAATCAGACAACAAAAAGAAATAAAAGGCATCTGAATCAGCAAAGAAGAAGTCAAACTCTCACTCTTTGCAGATGATATGATACTTTATGTGGATAACCCAAAAGACTCCACCCCAAAACTTCTAGAACTCATACAGGAATTCAGTAAAGTGGCAGGATATAAAATCAATGCACAGAAATCAGTGGCATTCCTATACACCAACAACAAGACAGAAGAAAGAGAAATTAAGGAGTCGATCCCATTTACAAATGCACCCAAAACCATAAGATACCTAGGAATAAATCTAACCAAAGAGGCAAAGGATCTGTACTCAGAAAACTATAAAATACTCATGAAAGAAATTGAGGAAGACACAAAGAAATGGAAAAACGTTCCATGCTCATGGATTGGGAGAACAAATATTGAGAAGGTGTCAATGCTACCTAGAGCAATCTACAGATTCAGTGCAATCCCTATCAAAATGCCATCCACTTTTTTCAAAGAAATGGAACAAATAATGCTAAAATTTGTATGGAACCAGAAAAGACCCCAAATAGCCAGAGGAACGTTGAAAAAGAAAAGCAAAGCTGGTGGCATCACAATTCTGGACTTCAAGCTCTATTACAAAGCTTTCATCATCAAGACAGTATGGTACTGCACAAAAACAGACACATAGATCAATGGAACAGAATAGAGAGCCCAGAAATGGACCCTCAACTCTATGGTCAACTAATCTTCAACAAAGCAGGAAAGAATGTCCAATGGAAAAAAGCCAGTCTCTTCAACAAATGGTGTTGGGAGAATTGGACAGCCACATGCAGAAGAATGAAACTGGACCATTTCCTTACACCACACACAAAAATAGACTCCAAATGGTTGAAAGACCTCAATGTGAGACAGGAGTCCATCAAAATCCTAAAGGAGAACACAGGCAACAACCTTTTCGACCTCAGCCACAGCAACTTCTTCCTAGAAACATCACCAAAGGCAAGGGAAGCAAGGGCAAAAATGAACTATTGGGACTTCATCAAGATAAAAAGCTTTTGCACAGCAAAAGAAACAGTCAACAAAACCAAAAGACAACCGACAGAATGGGAGAAGATATTTGCAAATGACATATCAGATAAAGGGCTAGTATCCAAAATCTATAAAGAACTTATCAAACTCAACACCCAAAGAACAAATGATCCAATCAAGAAATGGGTAGAAGACATGAACAGACATATTTCCAAAGAAGACATCCAAACGTCCAGCAGACACATGAAAAAGTGCTGAACATCGCTCGGCATCAGGGAAATCCAAATTAAAACCTCAATGAGATACCACCTCACACCAGTCAGAATGGCTAAAATTAACAAGTCGGGAAATGACAGATGTTGGCGGGGATGCAGAGAAAGGGGAACCCTCCTACACTGTTGGTGGGAATGCAAGCTGGTGCAACCACTCTGGAAAAGAGTACGGATGTTCCTCAAAAAGTTGAAAATAGAGCTCCCATACGATCCAGCAATTGCACTACTGGGTATTTACCCCAAAGATACAAATGTAGGGATCCGAAGGGGTACATGCAACCCGATGTTTATAGCAGTATTGTCCACAATAGCCAAACTTCGTAAAGAGCCACGATGTCCATCGACAGATGAATGGCTAAGGAAGAAGTGGTATATATATACAATGGAATATTATGCAGCCATCAAAAAACCCAAAATCTTGCCATTTGCAATGATGTGGATGGAACTGGAGGGTATTATGCTGAGCGAAATAAGTCAATCAGAGAAAGACATGTATCTATGGTCTCACTGATATGAGGAATTCTTAATCTCAGGAAACAAACTGAGGGTTGCTGAAGTGGTGGGGGGTGGGGGTATGTGGTGGCTGGGTGATAGACATTGGGGAGGGTATGTGCTATGGTGAGCACTGTGAATTGTGCAAGAATGTTGAATCACAGATCTGTACCTCTGAAACAAACACTATATTATATGTTAAAAAAAAAAAAAGAAGAAGATAGGAGGTAGGAAGAATGAAGGGAGTGAAATCTGAGGGGTAGATGCACCATGTGAGACTATGGACTCTGAGAAACAAACTGAGGGTTCTAGAGGGGAAGGGGGTGGGGGATGGGTTAGCCTGGTGATGTTTATTAAAGAGGGCACATACTGAATGGAGCACTGGGTGTTATATGCAAACAATGAATCATGGAACACTACATCAAAAACTAATGATGTAATGTGTGGTGATTAACATAACATAATAATAAAGAAAATGTTCCAAAAAATTAGGATAAGTCATATCTAATGGAGATGGGAAAATAGGTTTAATGTATGTAATATACTGTCAATCTTCCATATATGTTCTACTAAATGTATATGTTTATTTATATAATAAAATTTTGTATTTTGCATATAGTAGTATGTTATAAAGCATATTATTAACTACATTAGCATATAACATAAATTGTGATGCATATTTATATATAAATATATTAATTATATAATAATAACATGACATTTTAATGTATATAGTTTATTTAACTTTTGTTTTTTATATATTATGGTGTATACATGTATTATATAAAATATGAAGCATTGAGTTACAAAAAGTATATATGTATTATATTTTATAACAAGGTTTTTCAGCATATATGTTCCTGTGCAAACTTAAGTAAATCTTAATATAATTTTTATAGTTGGTTAAAATGACTGTACATATAAATGCAACTTATTTTATTTACTATTACTAGCATATTTAAAACCCTCTATAGCCTTCTTAAGTAACTTAGTTTCATCTTTCTATATCTAATTATTAGGATCCTGGCTAGAACATATTACATTTTGGTTTGTGTTGGAAATTGTCTATGCAAAAATAAATTACAAACTATGTTTTTTATTTTGGCTTTTTAGTAAAATCACTGTTATTTGTTTAACATATATTAAGAGAGCATCTACTATGAATCAAGACTATGCTGTTTACTAATATTAAGCCAGTGAAAAAGAAATATATAATCCCTGTTCTATTGGAAAGGAGTATTAGTAGGGAATACAGGTATAACATAACTACAGAGTCAAATATTTAAAACAATTGTCGTGAATAATAGTAGGGTGCTATACTGGAATATGAGATGAGGGGCAGATCAAGACAAAAATTTCAGTGCAAAATTTTTGAGAAGCAGTTGTTTTAGGTAAGTTGTAAATATTTCGTCTAAAATAAGAAAAGAGGAAGAATATTCTGGAAGAAGGAATGGCTTCTAGGAAGGATACAATACAGAAACTAGCATAGTCATTGAAAGAAAAAGACAAGAGCAATTTGATTAGAAAGAAGAAAGCAAAGGAGAAAATGGTATAATATGAGTGGCACAAAGTTGATAATATTTAGATTCTTCTGGTTCTTCATGTCTAAGTTACAAGGTTTGGATTTAGGTAAAGAACAATGAGCTACTACTGGAGATTCTTTAGACAAGATATGATGGAAGTTTACTGTACAGCAGAGATAATAGAGATGGAATGAAGTTGAGATTTATTTAGAAGTCCAGTCTATAAAGCATAGTGGCTGGTCAGATATGGAGGTTTGGGAGAAAGGACTCAAGAAAAACTTAGAGATTTCTGCCTTGTGAAGTTGGATGAATAATTCACTATCCAGAGTATTAGAATATTTGTTTCCTTCCTTCCTCCCTCCCTCCCTCTCTCTCTCTCTCTTTCTTTCTCTCTTTAAGACTTTATTTATTTATTCGATAGATAGATGGAGAGAGAGCACAAGTAGGCAGAGCTGCAGGCAGAGTGAGAGGGAGAAGCAGGCTCTCCACTGAGCAGTGAGCTGGACGTGGGGCTCGATCCCAGGACCCTGGGATCATGAACTGAGCTGAAGGCAGCCACTTAACTGACTGAGCCACCCAGGTACCCCTCTCTTTCTTTTTCCTTTCTTTTTCTTTCTTTTCTTTCTTTCTTTCTTTTCTTTTTCTTTCTTTCTTTCTTTCTTTTTCTTTCTTTCTTTCTTTCTTTTTCTTTCTTTCTTTCTTTCTTTTCTTTCTTTCTTTCTTTCTTTCTTTCTTTCTTTCTTTCTTTCTTTCTTTCTTTCCTTCTTTCTTTCTTTCTTTTTTTCTTTTTCTTTCTTTCTTTCTTCCTTTTTCTTTCTTTCTTTCTTTCTTTTTCTTTCTTTCTTTTTCTTTTTCTTCTTTTTCTCTTTTTTTCTTTTTTTTCTTTCTTCTTTCTTTCTTTCTTTCTTTCTTTCTTTCTTTCTTTCTTTCTTTCTTTTTCTTTCTTTCTTTCTTTCTTTCTTCTTCCTTCCTTCCTTTTCTTTCTTTCCTATCCATTTTTCTTTCTTTCTGTTTCTTTCTTGTATTGCAAAAAATACATGGTTTTGTACTTTTTCCCTTGATTAGAGAATGGTGATAAATTCAGTTTTAACATTTTTGAGTTGAACATGCTTATGAAGTGTCCACATAGGATCAATTAGGCTGTTATAATGTCTGGTACTCAAATTATATCAAACTGTATTCTTGGTGTATATTCTTCGGATAATGACTCCTAAATGGTATTCAAAGTTGTGAATAATGGTGACATTATGTCAGAAGAAAGTACTAAGTGAAAAGACCAAAGAGTGAAACATGAGAAAATGCTGCCTCTAATAATAGTTATATATGTGTATGTGTGTATGTGTGTGTGTGTGTATTATTAATACTCCAGGAAATAGAAAAATTCTCATTTAAATGTAATTTTTTGTACAAGATTTATAGTTACCTTTCCCAACTTTTCTGTTTTTTAATCACTTTATCTTTCCTCAGTTTCTCCTTGTTTATTTAATATTTGCTATTGTTTAGAATATTAAAGAATAATGTATGCTTGATGTTATCATTCTATAAGGAAATTCTGGGAGACAGAAACATAGGTAAAAAAATTAACTGAATTTGGAAATAATGAAGGAAAGCAACTCTATGAACAAGAGAGATGAGGAGAAAAAATAAAAGAATAAAAAGGGAGACAAGATGGTTTTGATCAGTTAAGGGATTAATTCCACTACTCTAGTGACATTGATGAGATTACAGTATCTTGTGTGTCCAGGCTGAAAAGTAGAATAAATAGGCAGCAATTATAGCCAGCTATTTGCTTCATGAAAAGTGAGAAGGGAAAACTTCATATCACTTTGCAGAGAATTATAACTTGAGCCACAGTCTACAAGGTAAGACAAAATAATTGAAGAAAAGTGGACCTCAAAATAGATTCCCTATTGGTTTTCCAGAATCAAAATTTTAATAAACTGTCCAGAAAATTCAGGAGGTAAATCACAAGGTGAATGTACCTCAGGATCTTTCATTAACGTACAAGAAAAATAATAACTATATATATGTGTGTGTATCATATTTGTGTATCAAAATACATATATAATATCATATATATGTATATATACATGCATATATAATACATATATGTATGTATGGATGCGTGCATGCTTATATCAAAAGTGTTGATCCACTTGCAAAATGAGACTCTCTAGAGTTTCTTGTATTCTGTATTGGTTATATACTACATGGAAAAATAGATGATGTATAATATTTTCTGTTACCTCTACCTCTTGGTCTAAGTTTATGAAAAAAGTGCTGGGCCAATACTTTAGATATTACCAGAAGCATCAAGCAATAGGAGATTAAATTTAACCCATGAGGCAATAATTTATGATCTGAATTATCTAGTAAAAATGTATTGTCTATTACAGGACATGGTGCTACAGGAGGTAGTTTATTAGAAAGATGTAATTACAATGCATAGGCTTTATAGTGTTAAAAGTCATTAAAAATATTAGCAGGGACTTCTGATTTCAGCTCTAACATGTAAACAGGTAGTGGTCACTCATGGTCTTACTATAAGAAAAAGCTGGAAAAACTGAAAAATCTACAGCTTTTCTTTTCTTTTCTTCTCTTTTCTTTTTTTTTTTTTTTTGGACCTGTCAGGAAACTGAAGACACAGAAAAAACCATCACCAAAAATTGGAAGGGAAGGGACATTCAGAGAGATAAAACTAAGATGTGCTTAGATAGAACAAAAGCTTCTAGAGACATAAACTGGTAGGCATACCTAACTGACACTTCGATAAACTGATAGAGGCCGACTGTGTGAAAAAATCCTGGGAGTATAGTTTTAAGGAAGCCCCATAATTTTTGTGAGATTTACCTCCAGGAGCCCCATCAGGCACTCAGATAAGAGAGGCTTAAATTCTACGGGAAAGAATTTTGGCAGTTTTATCACAGCTCATGGAAGGTAATCCCTCCTTACTTCAGGCCTTCCAGCTTTCATGTCTCACCAAGGGAGAAAAATTGTAGTCAAAAGGGGTTAGGACTTCAAAAGCTGTACACAGGAGAAATACTTCTGATGGTTAAATGTTCTGGTGGAAAAAAAAGAAAAAGGAGACAACGTGTGTAAGAACAGATGGGAAAAATAACAGAGATTGAAACTCAAAAAAAAAAAAAACAAGAAAATGCTAGAAATAAAAAGCATTGTAACAAAAATAAAAGATATTTTTGATGGGCTCATTGGTAGAGTGAACACAGCTGAAAAGAAAATCAGTGAACTTGAAGATATGTCAATGGAAACTCCACAAATGAAGTGTAATAAGGAAAAAAAAAGGAAAAAAGTGAGGAAAAAAACTCAGAATATCCAACACTATGGGACATTTTCAAAATGTAACATTCATAACTGGAATATCAGAAGGATAAGGAACATAATAGAACAGAAGAAATATTTGAAGTAGTAATTGCAGAGAATATTCCAAAATTAATGCTAGACACAAACCACAAATACAGCAAGTCAGACAACACTAAAGCAGATAAATATCAAACACTGCACCTAAGCATATCACATTAAACTGCAGAAAATCAAACAAAGAGAAATATTAAAAGAAACCAGACAAAGTTGGGGGAGGGGGAAACCTTACTTATAGAAAAGCAGGAATAGTAATTACACTGAGCTTCTCTTCACAAAGCAAGGAAGCAAAAAAGAGAGTGGAGTGAAATATTTAAAGTATCAAAAGAACAAAACCATCATCCCGGAATTCTGTATCCAGCAAAATTATACTTTAAAAGTGAAGGAGAAATAAACACTTTGTCAGACAGAAAATAAACCAAGGGAATTCTTTGCTGGCAGACCTACCCTGAAAGTAGTGTTAATAGAAAGTTTTCAAGCAGAAGGAAATGAGGCTAGCTCAGAAACTTGGATCTACATAAGAAAGAGTGTCTCAGAAGGAATCAATAAAAGGAAGACAAAATCATTTATTTTTCTTACTCATTATTGATCTAAAAAGATAACTGTTTGTTTAGAGCATAATGGTAACAATGTACTAGGCCATTATATCACATAAAATAAAATGAATAACAGAAGTATAACAAGTGACATGAAAGAGGAATTGGGAATACTCTTTTTGATAAGGGAGCTGTACTAAACATGAGGCAAAATTGTGTTAAGTGGAAATGGACTAAAAACATTTTTTTAAATGATTTATTTATTTGAGAGAGAGCGTGGGGGCCAGGGGGGAGGGGTGGAGGGGGAGGGAGAGAGAGAAGTTCAAGCAGGCTCCCTTCTGAGCTCAGAGCCCAATGCAGGGCTGGATCTTAGGACCCTGAGATCATGACCTGAGCCAAAATCAAGAGTTGGACATTTAACCTGCTAAGCCAACCCATGTACCCTGGAAGTGGACTAAAATTAAAAAAAAAAAAATATTATAAACAATAGAGCAATCACTAAAAATGAATAAAAGATGATATGTTACAGTAGGAGATAAAATGGAATATACAAATTTCTCAATTAAAACCATGCCACAGAGAAATAGGGAAAATAGAAACAAAGAAAAAATGGAAAATACAGATGATATCTATGAATCTAAATATATCACTATTCATGTTAAATGTGAATAATATTCCCATTATTTATCTTATTTAATTGGCCACAAGGTAAATATTTGCTTTAAGTCAAAAGATATACTGTTTTTTGGGAAAAAGTGAAAAAAAAATGTCTAGAAGTTCCAACATGCAAAAGATCACTCTTAATAGTCTATATAGTAAAAAACAAAACAAAACAAAACATTTTCTCTTCGCTAAAATGCAAAGGCCGTTTCAAAATTATATCTATATCAAAAATAATAATAAATGCACTAAAGCAGTTAGGTGAGGTCACATTTATCAAATTTGATGAATGCTTTACATTTATGACTGGTAAAGGATGCTCAACATAACATCCAATTCAGGAAGTGAACAGTACAAGGACTCTTGTGAATCAGTGTTCTCTTGTGTATCAGGCAAAGATTTATCATTAGAGGATATTTTACACTTTATTTCACTCAGGGATTAAAGTTCTAAACTATTGATGTTTTTGAAATTCATACACTTGAGAAACGCTCAAAATTAAATATGATCATACAAGGTGGGGTAGCTTAACACATTTACACTCCAGTAAATGCCATGGGCACACATTACTGCTAGGCTCCTTGCAGGGGAATCTTTTCACCTTTAAAACACAATTATTTCACTTCCCCCTGTTATTACTAAGCTCTAAGAAAATTTCCAAAATCTTGGAGGTTAAAAGACAGATTAGAAAATCTATGTATTTATAGCTATTCTACAGTGAATTAGGAAAGGAGGAAAATTTTATTTCTAAATAGCAAGTGGTATATTTGGATAAGAAAGCAGAAAGGGAAATTTTAGAGTAAATGAAGAAAAGGATGCTCAGGACATGAGAATGACTGAGGGTTTACATCAGCCAAAGTCTGTATCTCCTAAATTCTCAGCCTCTGACTCCTTCCTGCTTCTTATTAAACAACAGGAGTCCCTGCCAACTTTGAGGAGACCAAACTCTGACAGCAGTGACTGGCAAGTAAGGAGAAAGGAAGAAAATATGTTTTCCTGATTACAAGGTAGAACTTGATAATTTTTTTTTTTATTTTTATTTTTTTCAGGAAGCTTATAGTTGACTTCTTAGTATTATTAGTGTTTAGGCCTCTGGAAACTACTGAATCCTTACCAGAGCATAGTAGCATTTTCTGCCTTTGTGATTAAGTTGCATAAGGTTTCTGAGATCCAGTTTTCTCCTATATGGAACTGAGATAGTAGTAGCTCCTTCTTTATAGAATTCCCACGAGGATCAAGTGAGATAATTGATTTAAAGTGTTCATCACAGGGACTGCCATGTATTAAGTACTTAATATATTGGTTATTAATATTAACTTCAGTGCCTTAATACTGCTTAGAATTGTTTGTATACCTTCCATCATTTAAAAGATGAAATTTTAGAATGTGCCCAATTCGTATGTTGCAGTGGTGTTATTCATTTAATGTAAGTATTTTTTAAAAGACCTTATTTTTTAGAGTAATTTTAGGTTTATAATAAAATTGAGAGGAAAATATAGAGATTTCCCACATTCCTCCTGCATAGCCTCCCCATTATCAACATTGCTCATCAAAATGGAACTTTTTTTTTCCCCAGAATAAAGCCTCCATTGACACATCATAATTAGCCAAAGTCCATAGTTTACATTAGTAGAGTTCACTCTTGGTGTTATATACTCTTTGAGTTTGGACAAATACATAGTGACATATATTCATCATTACAAAATCATACATTTTTACTGCCCTAATGGTCTTATGTGCTTTATTATTCCTGTCCCATGTCCCTATCCCTGGCAACCACTGATCTTTTTTTTTTTTTTTTTTTAAGATTTTATTTATTTATTTGACAGAGAGAGAGAGAGCGAGAGCAGGAACACAAGCAGGGGGAGTGGGAGAGGGAGAAGCAGGCTTCCTGCCGAACAGGGAGCCCGATGTGGGACTCGATCCCAGGACCCTGGGATCATGACCTGAGCCGAAGGCAGACGCTTAATGACTGAGCCACCCAGGCGCCCAAACACTGATCTTTTTATTGTCTCCATTTTTGCCTTTCCGAGAATGTCATATGATTGGAATGGTGTAGTACATAGCCTTTTCAGATTGGCTTCTTTCATTTATTAATGTGCACTTGAGGTTCTTCCATGTCTTTTCATGGTTTGGTAGCTCATTTATTTTAAGTGCTGAATAATATTTCATTGTCTGGATCACCAGTAGTTTATTTATCCATTCACTTACTGAAAGACATCTTGGTTGTTGCCAATTTTTGAAAATTATGGATAAAGCTGCTAGAAACATGAGTTCAGGTTTTTGTGTGGATATAGGTTTTCAGATCCTTTGGCTAAATACCGAGGAGTGCAATTGCTGGATTGTATGTTTAGTTTCGTAAGATACTACAAAACTGTCGTCCAAAGTGGCTGCACCATTTTGCATTCATAATAGTGTTGAGTTCTGAGAAGGAAGAACTAGTAATAATAACAATAATAATTCATATTGAAGAATATATAGCATAATAATTTTTGAGGTAATCTTATATTTTGTATGTCACAATTTCCTCTTAATAACATAGAACATTTCAAAAGTCTAGTCAGTTACCAAATCCCCATTTGACCACATAGTATGCGGAAGCACCTAAAATGCAGAATACAGTGATTGCATATGATTGTTTAGCAAATTATTGGTGCAATATCCCCTGGTAATCATAACTAATAACCAGGTTAATTGATTGTCACTGTCACTGTTTTCAGAACTGTGTATAACCTGTTCAGAGACCAGTGACAATTCTAGTATTAGAATCCCTTCTCAAAGAAATTTTCTTTTCTTGTGTTGACTAGATTGAAATAGCTATTTTAACAGTGTTTCAGGTCTAGGCAGCCATTTTAGGTGGGATCATACGTTTTGTCAGTATCTTACAAAACTGAACATTCTTGACTTCATCAAGGGGGAGGCTGGGCTACATGGCACAGGAGGCCTACTTTTGTGAAGGCCACACAGCACTGTTTATGATTTGTCTTTCTTCATTCACTTATGTAGTAAGCCTTACCCACTGAATCTTATTTCCAGATACAGCTGATAAAATCATAGAGTGTTGCACATTACATTATGTTATAATCTGGTCAAATATCAAGTAGTAGTCCTGGCTGTATTTTGCGGGATGAAGGGCAGAGGTGCACAGGATACCAGTCTGTGCATGTGTGGTAAAGCAAATGCTAAGGTCACTGCCTATAATTAAGTGTCCTGTTCTTCTTATTGGGCCATGGGATTAATTTATGATAGCTTTCTGTGGTTGCTAACAGTTTTTTATTTGACTTACTACATCAGTGAGATGTATTTGTTTCAAAACAAGCATCCTTGACTATATTAATGAGATAACAAAACTTCCTCCCTTCCTCTAGGAAATACAAATATTAACTCTGAAAATCTTTAATCAAGAGAAAATTTAGATTTGTAATTAAAAAATGTGAACTCAATTTCTACTTTTTTCCACTTACTAGCTAATGATAGTAGACAAGTCATTTGACTTCTATGAGTCTCAGTTTCATCTTCTGTAAAACAGAGATATGTGGAAAAATAGCAATATATGTGGACGTATTTTATAAACTGTAAAGAAATAACTTTTTAAATCTGAATATTGATAAAGAATGATTTAAATGACTTGGTCTAGGGGCACCTGGATGGCTCAGTCGGTTAAGCATTGGACTCAGTTTTTGCTCAGGTCATGGTTTTAGGGTTATGATCAGCACAAAGTCTGCTTGGGTTTCTCTCCCTCTCCCGCCCCCTCTGCCTCTCTCTCTTTCTCTCTCTCTAAAATAAATAAATAAATATTTGAAAAAACAAATGACTTAGTCTAAAGAAACATTCATTCAGGTCCTCTTTTTTTCTTTTTTTTTAGTGTTTGATTGCTTTTCTACAGTGTTAATGTGTTGAAGGGAAGTTTAACGTGCTCAAAACGATTGTGATTTACAAATGGTATTAAATGGGAACAATTATAGGTTATATTTGTGAGTGAATATATATTTCTTCAGTTTTTTTTTTTTTACTATTTTAACAATAATAGCTTTTATTCTTCTTTTAGGTTTTTTTATCCTTATTCTTAGCTTTTTGAGGAACCAGTTTCTTATGCAGAATATCTACTTGGTTTTCTCAGTTTTTAGGATAATATTTTCATACTCAGTCATTTTATATGTTGCTATTTTTTTTAAAAAGTGCTATTCCAGATTGATTTGTGGAGCCAGAATCAATTACAAAGACATTTATAGAAACGTCTTTTCACAGCTGGCTAACTGAGGCACAGAGAGGCTAAGTGGTGTGTGCAAGGTCACTCAGCTAGTTTTGGCGAATCTGTTCACACTCACTGACTAGGCTAGTGATCCATGTGTTTTTCATTAAGATCATTGCTTCAGATAATGACACAAAAATACAAAATGGTGTCAACTATGTGATAGATTGATTGTGCCTTAAAGGAAAGATCAATCTTAAAGAAAAGAACTTTCACGTTGTTCATCATTTGTAGTCCTGGACTTCCAGCACCTCTCCTGAAATGTGTCAACATATTCATTTGGGGGAGAAGGATCAGTAAGTTTTCTGACATCAAGCACAAAGAATATCTTTGGTACTTCTTAGCTTTCATTTTACCCTTGTCATCTACACTTAATAAATCCTTTCAATGACTAGACACAAGAAAAAAAAAATTCTATAATCAAATCACCATCACTTCATTTTGACTTTTCAAAACAAGGTAAGAGCTAGGTATATATTTGAAACCTATATATATGTATATTTCCATATGGTAGTAACTACTTATATTCAGCAGGATTTCTGTAAATTGAGTGTACCTAAATTGGGAAAGTAAATACATATTTCTGGTCCTATTTTTATAACATTTTCTACTTTCAGAAACCTTATTTCCATGTTCATGTACTCCATTCATTTTCTGTATTCTAATATTTTTTTTTTTATGATATAACCTCCTTATTAAGACTAAATTATATTAGGAAATGTGCCTACTTAAGATTTATTTTCAATCATCACCAAATAAAATGCTTTCAACATAATCAGTATATTAAAAAAGACATCTCGAGTTAAACTGCTGACAGTTTAATCTCATCTGAGCAGAGGACTCCCAATATCTATATAAGCAATCCTTGTCTCATACCTCAACCCTATTTTTTTATTCAAAAATTACCCAATAAATGGTGTGTATTGAGTATCATATTGTTTCACTAATTTCATTATGTCTGTAATTTCCCACAATATTTACTTTTCTTTTCAAATATACTTTTTTCAGCAATCAGTTATATTATCCCAGAGACTATGGTTTAAAATGTGGAAGTATATTCTCTGTATTTTTTCCACTATAAACTGCACTATTTTTTTCTTCATTCTTTTAATCACTCATTCATCAGTGTGCTCATTTTTTCAACCATCAAGTATTTGAGTGCCTGCTGTATGCCAGAGTGAGCAGCATATACAAAGGCCATGTTACAAAGGTATGCATGGTACTTTAAAGAAGCTGAAATAAGGCAGGCTTGACCAGAACTCAGAATAAGAGGAGGAAATCTGGTGAAGGAAGTTTGAGAACTAGGTCAGGGCCCAGCCCTCCAGGGAATTACAGGATATGTTAAGGATACTATCGAATACATTAATTATTTGCTCCTTATTCTAAAAGCAACACAAAACCCTTACAGTATTTTAGGCAAGGATGTATGTTGGATTTAATTTTGTAAAGAACTCTCTTACTCCCTCCTGAGAATGCATTGGTCAGAGAGAGTTTGTTGCACAATACATGCAAAGAGAAAATATGGGAGATAATTGCTTGTCATCAAATGCCGGCAATGGGAAAAGGTGGTGGTGGTGGTATTGAATCCATATAGTAATGATTAATTACAGAGAAGATTAGAATAAAAGGATGTCCCATGACTTATTTTATTATTTATTTACTTTTAGATATTCATATTTTTTTCAAGTTTCCTTTTTTTACCTTAACACTGCAGCAACTCTATATGCATAAATCTTTGACAACCTCTCTGATTATTTTCTAGGATAAACTCCAGTAAGTGAAATTACTGGTAAAAGAGTATTGATATTTTAAATATATGCTGGCATATACTGACTACTTGTTTTCCAGAAAAGGTGTGGTGATGTGCATTGCCTTAAATTCAATAAGAAAAGTCACAGAATTGAATGTCCATTTTGTCAGGATTTAAGGTTAGAAAAATCATTATTTTAATACACATTATGAAATATTATAAAAGCTCTTGTCTACTTAAATTATATAATTTTATGGTATTAACCAAATATTTTTTATTTGTGATATTTTTTTCTAGAGTCCCAGCTGTCTTTTGATTTTATGCATCTTGTTTTTAGTATACATTTTGTCAATTCTTAACTCAAATTTCTTTTTTCAGTGAAGTCAAGCTGTAGTAACTACTCTTTATTGTGATACATCTGACACTCTTACCATTCTTTCTTTTTCTCTATAGCACTTATCAAAAATACAATATAATTCACATAATTATGTAAATATATAATATATATGTATTTTTTCACTGAGGGATTTTATTTATACTGATTTTGCTACAAAGCGTTGCTGAGATAGAGCTAATTTTCCAGGGTGAGACTGAGGCAAGGAACACAGGGACCCAGGGAAAGGAGAGTCAGGATCCTAGGTGTGGTACAGGGCCCCTCAAACAGTTAGTAAATAGGGCAATAAAAAGAGGGTGAGCTATGGTCAGAAGGGCAGAGAAGGCTCCAAGGGGTGAGAGGCTGCAGGCCCTGGGGGATGACAGAGCATAGCACTGGGCATGGACCCAGAACACCCTTCCCCAGTCCTCCCAGATCAATTTAGGGCATATGGAGCAGAGAGGGTTTCAGCCAGAAGGCATCAATAAAAGAGAAGATAATATTTTATCTATCTCTTTCTATCTGTACCATAATGTAGGTTCCCCATAAGAGCAATGATCATTGTTTGGTTTATTTATTGATGCATTCCAGGCATTCAGAACAACACTTAATTATTAATCAATAAATATTTGTTGAATGAATGTTAAATTTTGTTTTATGCTTTTTCTGTGAGTTCTTTTGCTGTGTGTGCCAATAGAATATTTCTCTCCATCTGTGAATCTGACAGGTGTTCAACTATATTTTCATTATTGTGGGCATATATTATTCTTTCAATTCCATTAGAATAATATAATCTTGCTAATTTTTGCAAGTTGTGCTTTATTAGTCTAGATAACCTTCAAAAATGCTTTTTCCATATTAATACAAAAATCCCTAGAGATTTTGATTGGAGTTCATGGTATATTTCTTTTTTTTCATGGTATATTTCTGAATTTATTTTAGTTCTAAAGCCTTTAACATCAGAATTTTGCAGAGGATAGTAACACAGAGCATTTGAGTTAGACCTAATCACATATTTCACAATTTTACAAGAAGGTAAATGAATATATAAATACTTAGAGCATTAGAAATACAAAGATTAAAACTTAAAAACTAAAATTTGAAAATGTACACATACAATGAGAATTTGTCACAAGTAGAATCCTAGAAAGAAAAAGACCAGGGAAATACTGTGGTCCATGGCAGCACTTGGATTGGGTGTAGATCAATGGAAGTTAAGAACTTTTTTACTGTAGTGGACAGTTTTCTCAGAACCAAAACAGAGCTATTTCCTAGCCTCTTCTAACAAAAAGTTTTACCAATACCCTAATAAATTAGAATACAATGCCAGAGCCATATCATTATTTTATGTATGTTTTGTTTATAAATAGTCAATTTAGGTATAGAAATGAAGCTATATAAGTATGAAAAAAGTCTTTAAGCATATAACTAGCAACTAGACATGTTTTTGCTACATTTTTTTTCCTTAAAATCTTTCAGTGGCTTCTCATTGTTCTTAAGATAAAATAGAAACCTATTAGCATGGAGGGTGGAAGAGCAAGATGTCAGAGGAGTAGGAGACCTAAATTTCATCTGGTCCCAGGAATTCGGCTAGATAGGAAACAAACCATTCTGAACACCTACAAACTCAACAGGAGATCGAAGAAAAGAATAGCAGCAACTCTGAACAGAAAAGCAACCACTTTCTGGAAGGTGGGACGTGCAGAGAAGTGAACCCGAGGCGATATTCGGGAGGATAGACGGCAGGGGAGGGAGCCTCCATCAGCCGCTACTGGCAAGTGATAGAGCAGCGGAGCACAAAATCACAACTTTTAGAAGTCGGCTCCACTGAGGGGCATCGCTCCAGTGGCTAAGCAGGGGGTGGAACCCTCGATGGGACAGTGTGATCTCAGGACCCTCAGGGTCACAGAAAGACCGGGGGTGCCTGAGTGCAGCAGAGCTCCCAGAGATCGGAGCGGAGAAGCTGGCAGCAGAGACAGAGCCAAGGAGTAGGCTCTCAGCTCGGGGTTGCCATAAACCATGATCCGCGGCACAGTCAGGCCACTGCTCCTCCAGCAGGGACCCAACAAGCGGCAGATCCAGGGAGACTCCCCTTCCTCCCCCGGGAGGAGCAGCGCAGGAGCGCACCGCAGGGATCTGCTGGGTTTGGAGACTCCACACCAAGTCAGGTGCCAGGGATAGAAATGCTTGGTCACAGGCCGGGTGAGCTCGGAGTGCACCCAGAGACCAGGTAGTCAGGAGTGATTGACTCACTGAGGAGTGGCGCCCTGAGTTCTTGGCTCCTCCGGGACGGAGATTGGGAGGCCACCATTTTCACTCTTGTCCTCCAAAGCTGTATAGAAAGCTTGCAGGGAACAAAAGCTCCCGAGAACAAACCCAAGCAGATTACTTAGCCCGGCCCTGGCAAGGGCAGGGCAATACCGCCTCTGGCAGATACATTTCAGAACCACAACAACAGGCCCCTCCCCCAGAAGATCAGCGAGAACAGCCAGCCAAGACCAAGTTTACCGATCAATGAGAACGGCAGAACTCCAGCACTAGGGGAATACAGCACGTAAAATTCATGGCTTTTTTCCCCCTGATTCTTTAGTCTTTCAAAGTTAATTTTTTTAATTTTCTTTTTTTCTTTTTCTTTTCTTTTTTTGAATTTTTCTTTTTCCCTTTTTCAACCAACATCTTATCAATCCCTTTTTTAAATTTTTTTTTTATTTTCCATTTTTAGAGTCATATTCTATCCCTTCATAGTAGTTAACCTTTTTGGTATATATATAAGTTGTTCTCTCTTTAAAATATTTGGATACTGTTTCTTCTAACCGACCAAAATATACCCTAAATCTCTAGTGTATGGATTTGTTCTGGTCTCCTACCTGATCCCCCCCACCCTTTGTTTTTAATTCCTCTTCTTTATTTTTTCAACCAACTTCTTATCAATTCCTTTTATAAACACTTTTATAATTTTCATCTTTACAGTCATATTCCATCCCTTCATCGTATTTACCCTTATTTTTGTACATATATAAGTTTTTCTTTCTTTAAAACTTTGGGAGGCAGTTTCTTCTAACAGACCAAAATACACCCAAAATCTAGTGTGTGGCACTGATCTATGCACCAGCCTGATCATATTTGATCATATTCTTTTTTTTTTTTAATCTTTTTTATTTCTTTTTTCTTTCATTCCCTTTCTTTTCCCCGTGGTTTCAGGTCTCTTCTGATTTGTTTAGTGTATATTTTTCTGGGGTCATTGTTACCCTGTTAGTATTTTGTTCTCTCATTCATCTATTGTCCTCCAGAACAAAATGACAACACGGAAAAAATCACCATAAAAAAAAGAACAAGAGGCAGTACCGACTGCCAAGGACCTATTCAATACAGTCATGGGTAAGATATCAGAACTATAGTTCAGAATGATGATTTTAAAGATACTAGCTGGGCTTAAAAAAGTATGGAAGATATTAGAGAAACCCTTTCTGGAGGAATAAAAGAACTAAAATCTAACCAAGTCGAAATCAAAAAGGCTACTAATGAGGTGCAATAAAAAATGGAGGCTCTAAATGGTAGGATAAATGAGGCAGAAGAGAGAATTAGTGATATAGAAGACCAAATGATGGAGAATAAACAAGCTGAGAAAAAGAGAGATAAACAACTACTGGATCACAAGGGCAGAATTCAAAAGATAAGTGATACCATAAGACAAAACAACATTTAGAATAATTGGGATCCCAGAAGAAGAAGAAAGAGAGAGAGGGGCAGAAGGTATATTGGAGCAAATTATAACAGAGAACTTACCTAATTTGGGGAAAGAAACAGGCGTCAAAATCCAGGAAGCACAGAGAACCCCTCTCAAAATCAATACAAATAGGTCAACACCCCGACATCTAATAGTAAAACTTACGAGTCTCAGAGACAAAGAGAGGGGGTAAAAAACCATTTACCATGCTAATGGAAACCAAAAGGAAGCTGGGGTAATAACCCTTATATCAGACAAGTTAGATTTTAAGTCAAAGACTGTAATAAGAGATGAGGAAGGACACTATATCCTACTTAAAGGGTCTATCCAACAAGAAGATCTAATAATTGTAAATATCTATGCCCCTAACATGGGAGCAGCCAATTATATAAGCCAATTAATAACAAAAGCAAAGGAATACATTGACAACAATACAGTAATAGTAGGGGATTTTAACACCCCCCTCACTGAAATGGACAGATCATCTAAGCAAAAGATCAACAAGGAAATAAAGACTTTAAATGACACACTGGACCAAATGGACTTCACAGATATATTCAGAACATTCTATCCTAAAGCAACAGAATACACATATTCTCTAGTTTCCATGGAAGATTCTCCATAATAGATCACATCCTACGTCACTAATCAGGTCTCAACTGGTACCATAAGATTCGGATCATTCCCTGCATATTTTTAGACCACAATGCTTTGAAACTAGAACTCACTCACAAGAGGAAAGTTGGGAAGAACTCAAATACATGGAGGCTAAAGAGCATCCTACTAAAGAATGAATGGGTCAACCAGGAAATAAAAGAAGAAGTAAAAAAAAAATCATGGAAACAAATGAAAATGAAACACTACTCAAAATCTTTGGGATGCAGCAAAGGTGGTCCTAAGAGGAAAGTATATAGCAATACAAGCCTTTCTCAAGAAACAAGAAAGGTCTCCAATACACAACCTAACCCTACACCTAAAGGAGCTAGAGGAAACACAGCAAATAAAGCCTAAACCCAGCAGGAGAAGAGAAATAATAAAGAACAAAGCAGAAATCAATGAACTAGAAACCAAAAGAACAGTAGAACAGATCAATGAAACTAGGGGCTGGTTCTTTGAAAGAATTAACAAGATTGATAAACCCCTGGCCAGACTTATCAAAAAGAAAAATGACCCAAATAAATAAAATCGTGAATGAAAGAGAGATCACAACCAACACCAAAGAAATACAAACAATTATAAGAACATATTATGAGCAACTGTATGCCAGCAAATTAGATAATCTGGAAGAAATGGGTGCATTCCTAGAGATGTATCAACTACCAAAACTGAACCAGGAAGAAATAGAAAACCTGAACAGACCTATAACCACTAAGGAAATTGAAGCAGTCATCAAAAATCTCCCAAAAACAAAAGCCCAGGGCCAGATACCTTCCCAGGGGACTTCTACCAAACATTTAAAGAAGAATTAATACCTATTCTTCTGAAACTCTTCCAAAAAATAGAAATGGAAGAAAACATTCCAAAGTCGTTTTATGAGCCCACCATTACCTTGATCCCAAAACCAGACAAAGACCCCATCAAAAAGGAGAATTACCAACAAATATCCTTGATGAACATGGATGCAAAAATTCTCACCAGAATACTAGCCAATAGGATCCAACAGTACATTAAAAGGATTATTCACCACGACCAAGTGGCATTTATCCCTGGGCTGCAAGGTTGGTTCAACATCCGCAAATCAATCAATGTGATACAATACATTAACAAAAGAAAGAACAAGAACTATATGATCCTCTCAATACATGCAGAAAAAGTATTTGACAAAGTACAGCATCCTTTCTTGATCAAAACTCTTCAGAGTATAGGCATAGAGGGTACATACCTCAATATCATAAAAGCCATCTATGAAAAACCCACAGCGAATATCATTCTCAATGGGGAAAAACTGAGAGCTTTCCCCCTAAGGTCAGGAACGCAGCAGGGATGTCCACTATCACCACTGCTATTCAACATAGTATTAGAAGTCCTGGCCAAAGCAATCAGACAACAAAAAGAAATAAAAGGCATCCAAATTGGCAAAGAAGAAGTCAAACTCTCACTCTTTGCAGACGATATGATACTTTATGTGGAAAACCCTAAATACTCCCCCCCAAAACTGCTAGAACTCATACAGGAATTCACTAAAGTGGCAGGATATAAAATCAATGCACAGAAATCAGTGGCATTCCTATACACCAACAACAAGGCAGAAGAAAGAGAAATTTAGGAGTCGATCCCATTTACAATTGCACCCAAAACCATAAGATACCTAGGAATAAATCTAACCCAAGAGGCAAAGAATCTGTACTCAGAAAATTATAAAAGACTCATGAAAGAAATTGAGGAAGACACAAAGAAATGGAAAAACATTCCATGCTCATGGATCAGAAGAACAAATATTGTGAAGATGTCAATGCTACCTAGAGCAATCTACACATTCAATGCAATCCCCATCAAAATACCATCTACTTTTTTCAAAGAAATGGAACAAATAATGCTAAAATTTGTATGGAACCAGAAAAGACCCCGAAGAGCCAGAGGAATGTTGAAAAAGAAAAGCAAAGCTGGCGGCATCACAATTCCGGACTTCAAGCTCTATTACAAAGCTTTCATCATCAAGACAGTATGGTACTGGCACAAAAACAGACACAAAGATCAATGGAACAGAACAGAGAGCCCAGACATGGACCCTCAACTCTATGGTCAACTAATCTTCAACAAAGCAGGAAAGAATGTCCAATGGAAAAAAGACAGTCTCTTCAACAAATGGTGTTGGGCAAATTGGACAGCCACATGCAGAAGAATGAAACTGGACCATTTCCTTACACCACACACAACAATAGACTCCAAATGGTTGAAAGACCTCAATGTGAGACAGGAGTCCATCAAAATCCTAAAGGAGAACACAGGCAGCAACCTCTTCAGCCTCAGCCACAGCAACTTCTTCCTAGAAACATCATCAAAGGCAAGGGAAGCAAGGGCAAAAATGAACTATTGGGACTTCATCAAGATAAAAAGCTTTTGCACAGCAAAAGAAACAGTCCACAAAACCAAAAGACAACTGACAGAATGGGAGAAGATATTTGCAAATGACATATCAGATAAAGGGCTAGTATCCAAAATCTATAAAGAACTTATCAAACTCAATACCCAAAGAACAAATGATCCAATCAAGAAATGGGCAGAAGACATGAACAGACTTTTTTCCGAAGATTCATCCAATTGTCAACAGACAGATGAAAAAGTGCTCAACATCGCTTGGCATCAGGGAAATCCAAATCAAAACCTCAATGAGATACTATGTCACACCAGTCAGAATGGCTAAAATTAAGAGGTCAGGAAATGACATATGTTGGCAGGGATGCGGAAAAAGGGGAACCCTCCTACACTGTTGATGGGAATGTCAGCTGGTGCAGCCACTTGGAAAACAGTATGGAAGTTCCTCAAAGAGTTGAAAATAGAGCTACCATATGACCCAGGAACTGCACTGGTGGGTATTCACCCCAAAGATACAAATGTAGGGATCTGAAGTGGTACGAGCACCCCGATGTTTATAGCGGCAATGTCCACAATAGCCAAACTATGGAAAGAGGCAAGATGTCCATCGACAGATGAATGGATACAATGGAATGTTATGCAGCCATCAAAAAAACCGAAATCTTGCCATTTGCCATGAAGTGGATGGAACTGGAGGGTATTATGCTGAGCAAAATAAGTCATTCAGAGAAAGACATGTATCATATGATCTCACTGATATGAGGGATTCTTAATCTCAGGAAACAAACTGAGGTTTGCTGGAGTGGTTGGGGGTGGGAGGGTTGGGGTGGCTTGGTGATAGACATTGGGGATGGTATGTGCTATGGTGAGTGCTGTGAATTGTGTAAGACTGTTGAATCACAGACCTGTACCTCTGAAACAAATAATACATAATATGTTTAAAAAAAGAAGAAAATAGTAGGAAGGGTAAAATGAAGGGGGGGGGAAATTGGAGGGGGAGACCAACCATGAGAGACTATGGACTCTGAGAAACAAACTGAGGGTTCTAGAGGGGAGGGGGGTAGGGGGGTGGGTTAGCCTGGTGATGGGGATTAAAGAGGGCACATATTGAATGGAGTACTGGGTGTTATACACAAACAATGAATCATGGTACACTACATCAAAAACTAATGATGTAATGTATTGTGATTAACATAACATTAAAAAAAATGAAACCTATTAGCATGGATTTCTGAGGTCAGTATTTTCTAAATTCTGCTCTTCATTTCAACCTTCTTTGATACTACTGTCTCCTTTAATCACCACTCTCCAGACATACTGCACTCTTTTATTGTCCCTTGCATATCCCAAGCCCTTTCAAATCCTAGGGCCTTATACTTTTCTTCCCTCCCCTAGCATATATCTCAGTGTTTCCCATCCATCAATGCAATCTCAAAAATCACCTCTTCAGAGAGGCTTCCTTGGCTATCATATCAAAAGTAGTCCAATCCGGGCACCTGGGTGGCTCAGTCGTTAAACATCTGCCTTCGGCTCAGGTCATGATCCCAGGGTCCTGGGATCAAGTCCCACATTGGGCTCCCTGCTCGGCAGGAAGCCTGCTTCTCCCTCTCCCACTCCCCCTGCTTGTGTTCCTGCTCTCGCTATCTCTCACTCTGTCAAGTAAATAAATAAAATCTTTAAAAAAAAAAAAAAAGTAGTCCAATCCCCAACTCTCTAGTTACAATTCTCCATAATTTTGCCCTTGGTATTTCCTTCATCTCACTGAACGTAATCTGACATTCTATATCCACTTATGGGAAAAGAATTCATGATGTTTTAGTATATCTTTTGGACAAACCAAATGCTCTAGTAGCTTAACAGTTATTGATGATTTAACCAAAATTTCAGTAGTAGTTTTCATAGATGCTTTTATCTTTTTATTCCAAGTGGAACATGTGACCATCAATGTGACTCATCTGTCAATTCCATCTTCCCTTGTTTCTGAGTACCTTTGTTTCTCTTTTTTATGGTATGTAGTTTATCTCTTACTCAAATTCACCAAAATAGGGAATCAGAATTGTGGGGCAAAGCTCTCACATAACACTTTTCTTCGATTGCTTACTGGAGTCCATGGTTGAGTGCTTTTGGGTGCAATTTCCTTTCTTTTGATGCAAATGACCATGACCAAGTTAGAGAGCAATGTATAAAACCTTTCCAAGACTGTCTCCCAGCTAAGAGGAATAAAAGATAGCTAAGAGCTTCTTTTAGGAGAGAAAGGTGGTTAGGCAACCAAATAGAGCCTAAGAAAGCCATCCCCATCGTTGGAGACTAGATAACTTATATTCAGTTCTTAACGATGACCGGTAAATTTATAATCCAGTTTAAATAACCTACCTTGCAATATCCATAAGAAAGACTCAGTCTTTACTAAGGTGAAGGAATAAGGAAGTGGATAGAGAATTTTCTATCATTATAGTCATTGCATTTTTCAGATGACTGTAACATAAGACTTGTGGCAAACTCCATATTGTCTAGCTGGATGTATGTTTCCTAAACTTTGTCAAAAATAATTTTTTTAACAAAGAAGAAAACAACAGCTTATTCCTGTTGAAGTTCTTCTTTCACAAGGAAAAGGCTCATTGTGCATTAAGTTACATTTTTCTCCATTGCAGGTGTTAAATTCTGCAGAGCATCTTTATAAACCACAGGGAGGCTGTGAGCATTTTGAACAAATACTCTTTTCTTTTGTCTTGTTGAAGACTAAGAGTGATTTACCCAAGTGGTAATTCAATTGTTAAAGTAGAAGGTGCTAGAATGAAAACAGAGCCCCACAAATCTCTGTTGGTTTTAAGTATACAAGTGAAGTACTATCAAGTCACCACTAGAAAAAATAGTAATAACCTCAGACTGTTCTAGTATAGATGTGCAGCTATATTTGTTAACACTGGATATTCAAGAGGGGGAGAAATGTAAATGCTTTTCCTTATTCAAGATATTTGTGGAAGAAGAGGAAATTGAGGACATGTTTGGGGCCTTGGAGATTGCCATGGATTTCCATTTTATATTACAAAATATCCATCAATCAAAGGGTTAAAGTGCCTCAGATATATATAGATATACATGAACAAAATTACTGTGGGAAGTGATACTAAAGGTGGGATAGACAGTGAGAAGCCTTTCCCCTATGAGTCTTTCTTAACTTGTACCTAAAGGAAGATTACAAATTCTCTTGTGAAATTTTAAGTTTGGGAAATAGTGAACATACAACACCAAGACTGGTGCCTGACAATACGTGAAAGCTATTAGACATGAGGATGTATATGATTCAAAAGATTTATTCACTTAATTTGGCTTGCTTTCTATCATCTGTAGCTATGCACTCAGCTAAGGTTCAGGCATTTCCAGCAATATTGGTCATATTTATCCTTAATGTAAACAGTTCCTTTTTGGATTCATTTGTTTTAAATTATCCTCCTGTAACTCTGCACTTTCAATAAAAAGCAGTCTTTGGCTCTCTAGACTTTGTTGGGTTTTTGACAAATACTTTACTCATATACACATACAACACACACATATAAAGGCCTCACTACAGTTAATACTTGTAAATGATTACATTTATAGATTCAAATCCATTTATTAAAATGTTCTCTAAATGGTCAAATTGTTTACAGTCATTAGTTTAGAAAGAATATTGAACCAAAACTGGGTTCCCAATACATGCACAAAAACATACAACTTAACTTTGATCAAATGTCTTACGTTTGTTCACATTTGAACTGAAGGTGTTATTTTAAATGTGGCTATATAAGAAGGGGATTAATGATTTGGAGACAGTATGTACACAGCAGTTATTGGTTGTCCAACTGTAGAGTCTATTTAGAAGTATTTATTTTGGAAGACCATTTGCATTTGTTCAATAAGATCTATTGACTTTCTTTTGAAATCATTGTTTTACTATTGTGAAATCTGTACATACAGATAAGAATTTTTTTTTTTAAAAAGTATGGCTCAGTGATTTTTCAAAAAGTGAATATCCATGTGACCACAACCCAAAGCAATAATAGAACATTATCAATTCCCTCGATGCAAACCTCATTCCACACCTTAGTCACTATTTGTTCCTTCCCACAAAGGTAACAACTCTTCTTCCTTGAATATTTTTATAAATTTATCCCCTAAGTATGCATTCTTGAAATAATGTTTCACTTTTTAAAAATATATATGGTTGGAACCATAATACATATTCTTTTATATCTGACTTCTTTCAATCAACATTTTTTAATGAATTTTACCATCGTGTATATCAATAGGTTGTCCAATTGTTGATCTGTTTTTTCTATCTTCTTAAGTCAGTCTAGGTAAGGGATTATAAATTTTCGAAGAATTAACTTTTGATTTAATTGATTTTGTCTATTGCTTTCTGTTTTCATTCATTGATTTCCCATCTAATCATTATTATATCCTTTCTTCTGCTTGCCTTGGGTTTATTTCGCTCTTTATTTTTTAGATTTCTAAGGTGAAAGTTTAGATTATTTATCTCAGATCTTGTTTTCTAATATATGCATTAAAAACTATAAAATTACATCTAAGCACAATTTTTGTTACATTATACATTTTAATATTTTAATTATAATTTAAGATATTTTATAATCCCTATTAAAATTTTTTCTTTCAACTGTGGTTTATTTTTAATTTTTTATTATTATATTCAATTAGCCAGCATGTAGTACATCATTATTTTTTGATGTGGTGTTCAAAGATTCATTAGTTATGTTTAACACCCAGTGCTCATCACCACATGTGCCCTCTTTAATACCCATCACCCGGTTACCCCATCTCCTCAACCCCCTCCCTTCTGTAACCCTCGGTTTGGTTCCCAGAGTCCAGAGTCTCTCATGATTTGTCTCCCTTTTGGATTTCTTCCCATTCAGTTTTCCCTCCCTTCCCCTGTGGTCCTCCACGCTATTCCTTATGTTCCACATATGAGTGAAACCATATGATAATTGTCTTTCTCTACTTGATGTATTTCACTTAGCATAATCCCCTCCAGTTCCATCCATGTCAGTGCAAATAGTGGACATTCATTCTTTCTGTTGGCTGAGTAATATTCCATTGTATATATGGACCACATCTTCTTTATCCATTCATCTGTTGAAGGGCATCTCGGCTCCTTCCACAGTTTGGCCATTGTGGACATGGCTGCTATGAACATTGGAGTGCATGTGCCCCTTCTTTTCACTACATCTGTAACTTTGGGGTAAATACCTAGTAGTGTAATTGCTGGGTCGTAGGGTAGCTCTAGACAGCATGGTATTGGCACAAAAACAGACACATTGATCAGTGGAACAGAATAGAGACCCCCAGAAATCGACCCTCAACTCTATGGTCAACTAATCTTCAACAAAGCAGGAAAGAATATCCAATGGAAAAAAGACAATCTCTCCAATAAACAGTGCTGGGAAAATTCGACAGCCACATGCAGAAGTATGAAACTGAACCATTCTCTTATACCATACACAAAGATAAACTCAAAATGGATGAAAGACCTAAATGTGAGACAGGAATCCATCAAAATCCTAGAGGAGAGCATAGGCAGTTACCTCTTCGACATTGGCCACAGTAACTTCTTTCAAGACACGTCTCCAAAGGCAAGTGAAACAAAAGCAAAAATGAACTTTTGGGACTTCATGAAGATAAAAAGCTTCTGCACAGCAAAGGAAACAGTCGACAAAACTAACAGGCAGCCCACACAATGGGAGAAGATATTTGCAAATGACATTATAGATAAAGGGATGATATCCAAGATCTATAAAGAATTTCTCAAACTCAACACTCAAACAACTAATAACCCAGTCAAAAAATGGGCAGAAGGCATGAACAGACACTTCTCCAAAAAAGACATACAAATGGCTAACAGACATGAAAAAATGTTCAACATCACTAGCCATCAGGGAAATACAAATCAAAACCACAATGAGATACCACCTTACAGCAGTTAGAATGGCAAAAATTTAACAAGACAGGAAACAAGTGTTGGCAAGGATGTGGAGAAACGGGAACCCTCTTAACACTGTTGGTGGGAATGCAAGCTGGTACAGCCATTCTGGAAAACAGTATGGAGGTTCCTAAAGTTGTTAAAAATTCAGCTCTGGTTTATTTAAATTTGTCTTGTTTAATTTCAAAATATTTATAGTTTTTTGGATTCTTACTTTTATTGTTTTCTAATTTAATACCCTTGTGGTCAGAGCATGTGTTTTGTAAGAATTTAATTATTTGATGTTTAGGGCTACTAATTTTATGGTCCAGCATCTGGTCTGTTTTGGGGAAGGTTCCATGTGTACTTGAAAATAATTTGTTTCTATAATTATTGGGTAAAATATTCTAAAAAGTACAATTATCAATAGAAAGTTGTTTGATCGTTATTCAGATACTCAACATTTTTTCCTGATGTTTTTATTCACTTGTTTATCAATTGCTGGAAGAGAAATATTAAAATCTATTTTTATTGTGGGTTTGCCTATTCTCTTTAGTTCAGTCAATTTTTTTTTAAGATTTTTACTTTTTTATTTAACAGAGTAGAGAGAGAGCACAAGTAGGCAGAGCAGCAGACAGAGGGAGAGGGAGAAGCAGGCTTCCCGCTGAGCAGGGAGCCCGATGCGGGGCTTGATCCAAGGACCCTGGGATCATGACCTGTGCCGAAGGCAGCCGCTTAACCGACTGAGACACCCAGGCGCCCCTAGTTCAGTCAATTTTTAATTCATGTATTTAAATACTGTTTAAGGTGCTCATACATATAGTATTATTATATATTTTTTTAATATTTACAATTATAATATATTTCCCTTTATCTTTTCAAAATTCTTTGTGGTGAAATCTACTGTTTCTGATATTAAGGTAGCCACTCTGTTTTATATTTAGTTTTTGCAGCTATATCCTTTTTTATACACTTATTTTCACACTGTTATTTAAGGTTTATTTCTCATAAAGAGCATAAATATGGGCTTACTTTTCTATACAACTGGGATTATCTAGCTTTTAGATGGAGTTTTCATTCAATTTATTTTTATTATATTTATTGATATGTTTGGGTTAAAAGTTGCCATTTGGTATTAACTATTTTGTTCCTCTACACATTTTTTCCTAATTTCATTTCTGTTAAACTTATAGTGTTAGTAATCCATTTTATCCCTGCCTTTCCCTTTTTGGTTATTCTTCTTTTTGTTCATTTTTAGTGGTTCCTCTAGGGATTAAAATGTTCATCTTACGTTATATCATTCTACATGCAAATAATATATTGTTGTGAACAGTGTAATTATCTTACAAGAGTATTTTACATTTCCTCCTCTCATATCCTGTTCTCTTGTTATCCTGCATTTTACTATATACTATATTGTCTTTATTTTTACTTTGAACAATGAGTATTTTTATCCTTAATAACCATCAATATTGCCTTATATTTACCTTGATGTTTACACATTTTACATGTATTTCTTAATTTTTGAAAGAAAATTTTTTGCTTTCTGTATCTGTATCTGCATTCAGTCTGAAGAACAACTTTTAACATTTCTCTTAATATGGATCTCCTGATCAGAAAGTTCCCCAATATTTTTTAATATTTTTGTTTTTCTTTTTTTGCCTTATTGTTGTAGTTTAATTGAAATCCTTCTTTTCACTCTTTTTTATATTTTTATTGTATGAATTTTCAAACATACATAATTTCTCTAATTCATATTCAAATTTACTAATTCTTATTCATTAATTTTCTCTTCTTCTGTGTTTAATCTGTTCTTAAATCTATCAGTTTGGGTCTCCATTTAGTTATAATTTTTTTCACTTCCTTAACTTAAAATCTTTTCCCTTAAATATTATTCCAGGCTCTTTCCAAATAATTTTTTTTCATTAGGTTTTTATAAAGGACTCAAATTAATATATTGCTATCAAAAAGTTAACTATTTTTAACTATTATTTAATGGATACTGAGTGGCCATTATATCTTTTTTAAGCAAATCAACAATTCATAAGGGAGTAAAAAGAATTGTTCCAAACTTAAAGAGTGGTATTTGCAAAGCTCATAACACAAAGAGAAATCTAAGTATCAACAAAAGGGGGGCAAAGTACAGTGATTTTATAGCATCCACCATTAAGCAAATTATAAAATATTAAAGGGAGATTATGTAAAACAACCAAGATTAATTGCTGCTAATTGACAAAAGTCACAAAACCAAGTGTTGGTTTCATTTGTGATACTGATGTCATTTACAAGGTTAATTACTGTGTCACCTCACAGTCCCCAGTTGTTTTTCATATTGTGGCAGAGAACGCGTGAACAGATGGGCCAGAATAACATCTGGCTTAGGTGAGCAATAAGAGTACAGCTGACATCCTTGAATGATTTCCTTCAGTTGCACTGTCTCAGGAAAAGAAAGTAATAAGAGAGAAACACAGGTGCCAAAAATAAACAACTTGATATTTACTTATTAGCATACTGGCCCTTGCCAAATTCTAGAGTGAATGTCATAATTAGCATCTAATAGGGCTATAGTAATGTTCTTATCAATATAATCTTTTAAAGAATACTTATATTTAATTTAGTCAATTTGTCATTAATATCTTACTTTCCAACCTTGCTTTTGCATGCCAATCAAAATAATACCTTCTAGTTTGTGGAAAATCACAGTATTTCAAACTTGTAATATTTTTCTTGATCCTCAGGATAAACTTATAAATTAGATATTACAACATGATATCCAAATTAATAACCAAAACCCAGAGATACTATATCCTAGGTTAAAAAGTTAAATGACAGAACAAGGATACAAAACCAGAATTATTGGCTATTGCATTCACATTTAGAACTCCATTATGTCAGTAACAGAAAGAAGAAAGCCTTTGATAATAATAACGACTATTAAAAACTTCGAAGCTACAATTTGCAAATTTCATCTCTATGTTTTAAGTAATACTATAATCATTTTGCTATTCAGAATGGTATAGGTCTAAGGAATTTAATTCCAAGTATTCTAGTATAAAATTATATCAGTTTTTTTAATTTTTATTATCATTTTTAAATTTTTATTGTTATGTTAATCACCATATATTACATCATTAGTTTTTGATGTAGTGTTCCATGATTCATTGTTTGCGTATAACACCCAGTGCTCCATGCAGAACATGCCCTCTTTAATACCCATGACCAGGCTAACCCATCCTCCCACCCCCCTATATCAGTTTTTTTTAAAAGATTTTATTTATTTATTTGACAGAGAGATAGACAGATTGAGAATAAGCAAGGGGAGCAGCAGGCAGAGGGAGAGGGAGAAGTAGGCTCCCCGCTGAGCACAGAGTCCAAGGTGGGGCTTGATCCCAGCACCCTGAGATCATGGCCTGAGCTGAAGGCAGATGCTTAACTGACTGAGCCACCCAGGCGCCCCAAAATTATTTCAGTTTTATTTTATCTATTAAACATATTATTCTTTCAATGGCCTGAGATGTGCAAGAATGCCATTCCTGGTTTATAAAATCACTCAGAATTCAAGGTGAAAATACGTATCTAAATAGCACAATACAACCTCCTTAGGAAAGAGATAATTATCAGGACTATGAGATTGTGTCTATTTTTAAAAATGTATTTGAATGTATTCCGTAGTTTGTTTATGTGTACATTTGTTCGTTCTGAAGCCCTGCCCTGTTCTGGTTGTCTTTATTACAAAGAGCACAGACTACACAGTGACATTAGAGAGATGGTTCAAGGGGGAGCTCTCTTGGCCTTTCTTTCTTTCTTTTTTTTTTTTTTTTAAAGATTTTATTTATTTATTTGACAGAGAGAGACACAGCAAGAGAGGGAACACAAGCAGAGGGAGAGGGAGAAGCAGGCTTCCCGCGGAGCAGGGAGCCCGATGTGGGGCTCGATCCCAGGACCCTGGGATCATGACCTGATCCGAAGGCAGACGCTTAACGACTGAGCCACCCAGGTGCCCCGCTTGGCCTTTATTTCTGTCTGTAAGGTATTACAGTGTTGCTGCTCTTTTGTCAGGAAGGAAAACGCTGAACACTGCACATGTAATTATCACTATTGTTATCACTGAAATACAGCTAAGCATAATATAGCCAGCTTTGTTGTTCTGTTTTAGTCAGGCATGTTTCATAATGTAGTCCCTTTCCTTTTATGGAGCTCCAGAACCAGTTTCCATCCTTAGAGCTTTGAATTAGTACCTTTGAACATAAGAAATTCATGGACAGGGATGGTTATTCAAGCTGTGTTTCCTCTTTTTTCTTTTTTCTATATGAATTTTTAGTCATTATCTCCTTTTGCAGCTCATCAATAAATATGGGTCTCAGGGGAAAATATTTTTTAGGATAATTTCAGTATAAAGAATACTTCAACAGGCTAACATCACTATAATAATGCTTTCTAAAGAAAAATGGTGCATTATCTACATCATTAAAATCGTTTGTTCAGATTTAGTATCCATACTAAGAGCAATACAGTAGTACATAGGTTACTGTAGATTATTTTTACCAGTTTTATTGAGATATAATTCATATACTATATAATTCACACAGTTAAAGCATACAATTCGATGGATATTTTAGTGTATTCACAGACTTGTACAACCATTACTACAGTCAATTTTAGAACAATTCCAACACTCCAGAGAAAAACCCTGGGACCACTAGCAGTCACTCTCCATTTCTTACCAATCCTCCCTAACCCACTTCTAGAAATCATGAATCTATTTTCTTTCTCTATACATTTGTCAATTCTGGACATTTCATATAAATAGAATAATGAAGTACACGTTATTTGGTAACTGGCTTCTTTTACTTAATAGGATCTTTTCAGGGTTCATCCAGATTATAGCAAATATAAGTATTTTATTTTTATTGCTTAATAATAGTCTATAGTTTGGATAATACTGCATTTTATGTATCTGTTCATCAGTTCATGGATTTTTAGGCTGTTTTTACTTTTTGGCTATTATGACTAATGCTGCTATGAATTTTGTACTCAAGATTTTGTTGTGTGGACAAATGTTTTAATTACTCCTAGATATATACAAAGGAATACATTCACTGAATTATAAGGCATATCTAAGTTTAACCTTTTGAATAACTACCAGATTATTTCCAAAGTTGCTACACCATTTTACATTCCTACCAGAAATGTACTAGAGTTCCAGTTACTGCACACCCTTGTCAACATTTGTATCATCTGCCATTTTGATTATACCCGTCCTACTGGGTATCTCATTTGTTGTGTTGAATTGTATTTCCTTAATGACTAATGAGATTGACAGAATGAAACGTGTTTTTTAGCCATTCATGCATCTTCTCTGGAGAAATATCTATTCAGGTTCTTTGCTCATTGGCCTTTTTATTTTTGATTTGTAATGGTTTTTATTTATTCTAGATAAAACTACTTATCTCATGATTTACAAATATTTTCTCCTAGTTTGTGTGTTGTGCTTTCACTTCCTGATGATGTTCTTTTAGTTACAATGGTCTTAATTTTGTTGAAGTCAGCTTTATCTATTTTCTCTTGTTCCTTATATTTTTTGTATAACATCTAAGAAAGTTTTGTTTATTACAAGGTCATGAAGACTTAGTCCTGTATTTTCCTTAACAAAATTTATGTTTTAGCTTTTATCTTATGTTTTCAATATATTTTTATTAATTTCTGTTTATAGTGTGATTCTTTTTCAAGTGCATATCCAGTTGTCCCAGAACCATTACTTGAAAATACTACTTTTCCTCATTGAATTATTTTTGAACACTTGTTGAAAATAAATTAACTTTAAATATAGGGCTTATTTCTGATTCTAAATTATATTCCACTGATCTATATGTATATCTTTATGTCAGTTCCTTTTCCCTCCATTCACTTCAATAAGTTTGTTTCATACATTTATAATAGAGTTAGATTATTTTGTCACATTTTGCATTATATCCTGGGATCCTTGAATTCCTAAGTCTTTAAATTAACACACACTTATGTTATCAAATTATATGAATTTTGACAAATGCATAGTGGTATATGTCCACCATTATAATTAACCTTCTCCCATCCTGAAACCCAGGCAACCACTGATTTGTTTATGGATGCTTATAGTTTGCTTTTTCAGGAATTTCATATAAATGGTCTCATACAGTAGTATGAAACCTTTTCAGATTAGCTTCTTTCACTTAGCAATTTACAGCTAAGATTCATTCATTCATGTTTTAACATGGCTTTATAGCACTCTTCTTTTTATCACTGAAGAGTATTCTATTTTAGGGATGTACCACAATTTGTTTATCCATTCACCTACTTAAGGGCATCTGGTTGCTTCCACTTTTTGGTTATTATGAATAAGCTGGATAAATATTGATTCAGTGTTTATTTGGGAAAATAAGTTTTCAGATCCGTTGGAGCATGTTTTCTTGATCATGTTCTAAGACTATCTTTGCTTTGAAAGAAACTGCCAAACTGTCTTCTAAGGTGGCTATACTATTTTGTGTTCCCACCAGCAGCAAATAAGAGTTCTTGATCCACACTGTTTCCAGCAATTAGTATAAGCAACTTTTCAGGGAGGTTAAGCCATTCTAATAGGATTGTAATTTATCTCATTTAAGAAAAAAAATCACAATCCTGTAATGTCAGAGAATGTTGAGCATCTTTTCATATGCCTATTTTCTATCTATATATCTTCTTTGGTGAAATGTCTGTTAAGATTTTTTTCCCTCTGTTCTTAATTGGGTTGTTACTTTTATGATTGAATTTTAAGACCTCTTTGTATATTTCTGATACAAGACTTATATTAGATATATTTTCTGCAAAGATTTATTCCAGTCTGTGGCTTTTCTTTCATTATATTAACAGTGCATTTTGCAGAGCAATTATTTTTTAATTTTAATAAAGTCTCAGGTCTATTTTTCTTTCATGGGTTATGCTTTTGATGTTGTATCTAAAACCACTTCAACTTCACTTCACATAGATTTTTCTCCTATATTTTCTTGTAGTTGCTTTATAATTTTGTATTTTACATTTAGGCTTATGGCTCATTTTGTATACAGTGTGACATCTATGTCTAGTTTCATTTTATTCTTTATTCCGGAGCCAGAGTTTTCATGGTTTGAATATCCTTCTGCAGAAGTTGCAGGATTGTGCGCACAGGCTTTCTTATCCACTTAACCAGATGTGGGTGAAGAGGGTAAGCAGGAGATGAGGTTTGAAAGCTTTCAGTTGTTAAACATCAAAAATTGAGTCAGACTGTTGAGCACGTCTTAATTCTGAAAAAGGATGAGGAAAAGGATCTTATGCATTAAAAAATAGTTGGTTCGATATGAATACTATTCAAAGTAACTAAAATATATTTCATTTTAAATTTTTTCTTAATAAAATTAATTCAAGTATAACATTGAAAAAAATTGAAGTTAGGAATGATACCCTGCCCTATCACCCTGTCACTAGAGCTTTGCAAGGACTTCAGCTATTACCATATGCTCCAAAGATTTAACCATGCCTCCAGATTTGGGAGCATTTGTACCATTTCTCTTTTTTTAAAAAAATTATTTATTTATTTATTTGAGAGAGAGAGCGCAAGAGATCCTGTGTGTGCAAGCAGGGGCAGGGGCAGAGGGGGAGAAAGAGGAGAGAAAGAATCTCAAGCAGACTCCCCGCTGAGCACTGGGCTCAATCCCGGGACCATGAGATCATAACCTCAGCCGAAATCACAAATCCAACGCTTAATCAACTGAGCCACCCAGGTGCCACTGTACCATTTCTTATATATACGTCTGTGCCTAACTCGACAAGGCACATAGACACCCAATAAATTTTGATAAATAGCATGGAATATATTAACTGAACCAAACCTGCTGCAACCACAAATGTGATTTATGCCTTGGGTTTTATGGCCTTATTTTAGTGCCTAAGATTTCACAGTGGATCCTAACTTCATCCCTATCTTGGACCACTGTGCCTAAGTACCCTCTTGATTTCCTGCACAAATTCAAGTTAGTCTTTAGCTGGAGTTCCATATTTGTTGTTACCTGTTCTATTACAGTCAGATGTTTTGCCCTATCCTGATCTAGCTAACATCTGAAGCCACCTCCCCTCTCCATCTTAACCTGCTGCCTGAAGCCCTAGCCCTCAACAGGTTACCTCATGGTAAATCTAATTTCTTGTTATCTTTATTTTTTTTTTAAAGATTTTATTTATTTATTTGAGAGAGAGAGAGAATGAGAGACAGAGAGCATGAGAGGGAGGAGGGTCAGAGGGAGAAGCAGACTCCCTGCCAAGCAGGGAGCCCGATGTGGGACTCGATCCCGGGACTCCAGGATCATGACCTGAGCCGAAGGCAGTTGCTTAACCAACTGAGCCACCCAGGTGCCCTCTTGTTATCTTTAAATATATACTATTATTTTAATTTCATCTGAACTAAAATTTTCACTCAGATTGCTGATATAGTCCCTTCATTGCTGCCTTCTATCCTCTGGTCCATCTTTTTCCACATTTCTGCCAGACCAGTCATTCTAAAGTTGTATCCTTTCTGGTCATTCATCAGTTTAAAATACTGTGCTGAATTCCCATTAACTTAGTTGAGATCTAAACCATTTAAAATAGAATTGGTTTTCTTTTAAAAATTTTATCTCCAACCTATCTTTAAACAATTTCTACCACCATGGCTACAGTAACCCACCTTAAGCCAGAACACTACAAGAAAAAGGCAAAAGACAGTTGTGGCCCATCTAGGCAACCAGATATTCTAGACTGGTACTCTAGGACTTAAATGCTGGGATACTAGACCCATGGGTGGTACTTTGGTGATACTTTCATGTTTCCAAGACAGCCACTATGTATGGCTACTATGTATATGAATAATGTATGTTATCCCTCTCACTAGGTTCCTTCTCATAGTCTGTGGCCACCTTCAAGTACCTGCTAGTAATACTGGCTGTTCATCCCTTCAGGTCCAACTCCTCTAAATAACATCCTCCCAACAGGCTTCTCCATTTTTCCTTCTCCATTCTGAATAGAGCTTTTGTGGTAAATGATGATGGTGCCAATACAAAAAAGTAGTCCCAAGCATTTACTGAATGTTTACTTATATTACAAAGAGTGAACTTAGCAAAGCTAACTTAAACCTCACAAAGATCATATTGATAAGTATCATTATCTGCTTTTACCAGATGTGGAAACTCAAATTCAAAAAAGTTACTTGTTTAGGGACAAAGAGCTATTAAAGTACATATTAATTATTAAAATCTGGTTGTACCAGACTCCATAAGCTGTTCTTTGAATGTTATATATTCATATATATAAATATATATGAGAATAGTAGTAGAACATTATATATATATATTCAGTCCACACTAAAACTAAAGCTTGAGTAGGTGTGGAGAGAGGAGAAGGGGAAGTTCACTAATGTAAGGGGATTTGCAATTTCTGAATGCATGCATTGATGGTGGAATTGTACTCAGCATTTTAAAAAAATCAAGATGTTCTGCAAATGTGTTGTCTGAAACATGTGTAATAACTATGCTAGAGAAGTGAAACATAATGATAACTTTTTGCAAAGTACTTCCCAATGAATTATATCATTAAATTTCAACTAAATTAAGTAGTACACTCAAAAGTTTTACTTCAATTTCATATAATGTTGATAAGCCATGTGTAATATGTTAATAATCTGGATAATATTCAAGGCATTGTAGAAGACATAATATCACTTCATCTAAGAGTGAATATTCCAAAAGCTATTTGAACTGAAATTTCTCACTTTAAAATCAATTACATATAGCATGGATGAATAATAAATAGATTGAGCACATCTCCAACTCTTCTATAAATGTTTAATGTTCAAAATAATTGGAGAAGTATCTTATTCAGAAACTCTGATAGGCCTTTTGACCTTCTATCATGCTCTGCTTATTGTACCTGGTTGAGTTCATGAATAGTAAAACTAGAAGGCCTTGTTCATAAAGACTAACTTGAAAAAGAAGAAGAAAAAACATTACATCTTATGGAAAATAAGCATTTGCCACTCCATTGGAATTATTTTAGGCAGATTATTCTGTGTGATACTTAATTTCTAGAGATATCATTTCTATATGATATAAAGCCATTTTATTCCATGCCTCTGGGTGTGTGTATGTGTGTGTGTGTGAGAGAGAGAGAAGGAGAGAGAGAGATGGGGAGAGAGAGAGAGAGGTTATATGTGCACACAGCTGGGATGAATGTCAAGTAGTTAAGATTTATTCGGTATGTATGGAGATATAACTACTAGATTGCATAATATAGATTAGACATAAGAAGTAGAAAATTGTGCAATAGGAATGAAAGTAAAATTAAAGTCCACTGGTTCAAACACATAGAATACATAATCTTTATCAAATAAACTCATAACAGATTTATTCATATCCTCAAGCAGCTGGTGCAAGCTTGCTATTCTTATTTGAAACATTCATATTTTTATATTAAGAATCATCAGTTTTCATGTCAGCAAGATCCTCTGTTAAGTTGATCCTCCAAACCTTCCATTACAAATCCTCAAGTGTAAAAAAAGAAAAACAAACAAACAAATCCTCAAGTGTGTTGACAAATCACCACTTGGTATTTTGTTATGGTTTTTTATTTCAATAAATTATGAGGTATCTGCCTCAGGTTAAAGGCATATAGTTATTGTACCTAAACAAGTTTCTCAGTATACTTTCATGATAGCTACCTACTGAGGGGACATAAATTTCCTGCTTCCCTTCAGTTCTTTTTCGTTTTATAATTTCACTTTCCTCTGACCTGTGTGAGTAAGAAAGTTCCATTTGCACACCAAAGGAGGATAACATAAGTCACTGAAGTAGGATAATTTGCATTTTATTGTTGTTCTGTGCTAATTTCTCATGTGTTTAGTAACCCTAAGGGATGTTATAAATGCTTTCAATATGCACTGAATATACAGTGGATAAACTGCTCTGTGACGTTGTTTAATTTTTTAACAAAAATTAATTTTCTCCTTGTGTTGACCTCTATCCTTTGCTGAGAAAACTATGAACATTGACATGGAACTTAAGACAACAAAGATAAACTATATGGAGAGCTGTGGGCAAAGAAATACCTTCTTGGGAGTCTTAAATTTCACTTAAAAAATTAACAGTTTTAAGGATGCACTAAGTGATTTCTATTAAATCATGAGTCATTGCATTTGTTTCTCAGCATTGAAACCAGGGCTGGCACTCTACAGCCTGAAGCCCAAATCTGATTGCTGCCTGTTCGTGCCAATAAAGTTTTATTGGAACACGTCCATCCACACTTATTTATGTGCTATGTATGAATGCTTTCCTGCCACAAAGCAGAGTTAAGTAGTTGCTAGAGAGAGACCATATTATACACAAAGCCTAAAATATTTACTCTGGTCTTTTAAGAAAAAAATTTGCCAACACTGATATAAACAAATACAAATACAGATCTGTTTTGAACTGCAAATAATTTTTAGTAATAGAAATTAATCCTTAATATCTGTTACTTACATGCTATGTACCAGGCAGTTTTGAGCTATTTACTTTAATTAATATCATTTAATTCTCACCTTATAAGTGGGCAATATTAGTATCCTTATTTTATAAATGATGCAGAAACTGAGCCCTGGAGGAATTGAATAGATAACTAAGGTGCTAAGATTTGAACTGAAGCAGTCTAATTCCAAATAGAATCATGTATTTGTACATCTTATATTCAACCTAAGTATGTGGAAATGAGTTAGAGTTTGAGATAACAATATAAATATAGAATAATCCAATAATTTTGTGTTGACATTTGTAAAAAGAAAATCTAACATTGAAAAAATATTCATTTCAGAAAGAATTCACCATATTTGTAGATACTTGATTCTGAATTCCCAAATTAAGAATCTTTGGGGTGCCTGGATGGCTCTGTTGGTTAAGCATCTCATCTGCCTTTGGCTCAGGTCATGATCCCAGGGTCCTGGGATGAAGCCCTGTGCACTGGATTCCCTGCTCAGTGGGGAGTCTGCTTCTCCCTCTCCCTCTGCCTCTCTCCCTCTCTGCTGATGCTCTATCTCACTCTCTCTCTCTCAAATAAATAAATAAAATCTTAAAACAATCCTCAAAATATTTTCTCCCATTCCTTAGTTTGCCTTTTCATTTTTTGATTGTTTCTTCGGCTGTGTAGAAGCTTTTCAGTTTGATGTAGTCAGTTGTTTATTTCTACTTTTGTAGCTTGTGATTTTGATATCATCTCCAAAAAAAAAAAAAAAAAAAATTGTTGCCAAGACTAATGTCAAGGAGATTTCCCCCTGTTTTCTTCTGGAAGTTTAATGGTTTCAGGTCTTATATTTGAGTCTTTAATTCATTTTGATGTAATTTTTTGAGCAGTGAAAATTGGGGCCCAATTTCATTCTTCTGCATGTGATTATCTAGAATTGCCAACACCGTTTATTGAAAAGACTTCCCTTTTTCTATTGAGTATTCTTGGCTCCTTTGTCAAATATTAGTTGACTGTATATGCAAAGGTTTATTTTTGAGTTGCAAAAATATTTGCAAACCATCTACTCCATACAGAGTTAATGTTCAAAATAGATAAAGAACTCATATAACTTAATAGCAAAAAAATAAATAAAAATAACCCAGTAAAAAATGGGAGAGGACCTGAATAGATATATTTCCAAAGAAGACACAGCAATGGCCAACAGGTACATGAAAAGGTGCTCCACATTACTCACATCAGGATCAGGGAAGTGCAAATCAAAACTGTAATGAGGTATTACCTCACACATGTTAGAATGACATCATCAAAGAGATAAGAAATAAGTATTGACAAGGATGTGGAGTAGAGTGAACTATTGTGTACTATTGGTGGGATTGTAAGTTGGTGCAACCACTGAGGAAAAAAGTTCGGAGATTCCTCAATAAATTAGAAATAGAACTACCATATGATCCAGGAAGCCAGCTTCTGGGTATACATCTAGATAAGATGTAATCAGTATCTCAAAGAGATACCTACATTTTCATGTTCATCATTGCACCATCATTCACAATAGCTGATATATGGAAACGACCTGTGATAGATAGGTAGATGATAGATAGATAGATGATAGATAGGTAGATAGATAGATAGATAGATAGATAGATAGATAGATAGATAGACACATCTTTATCCATCTATCTGTAGATGGTCATTTAGGTTTCTTCCATATCTATATCTATATCTAATGGAATATTATTCAGCCACAAGAAAGAAGGAAATCCTGCCATTTGCAACAATATGGATGGATCTTGAGGGCAATGTGCTAAGTGAAATAAGTCAGACAGGAAAGACAAATACATCACTTATATGTGGAATCTAAGAAAAGATGAGCTTGTGTAAACAGAGAAGAATGGGGTAACCTGGGACTGGTGGGAGGTACAGGGAATAGGGAGATGTTTGTCAGAGGATATGGATTTCCACTTCCTTAAAATGAATAAGGGGATCTAATGTACAACATGATGACTGTAGTTAACAGTATTTTATCATATACTTGAAAGTTGCTAACAGAGTAGATCTTAAATGTTCTCACCACACACACACAAACATTAAGTATGTGAAGTGTTTTGATGGAAGTGTTAACTAACACTATTGTGATAATCATTTTGCAGTAGAGAAGGGTATTAAATAATCATGTACACACTTTAAACTTACACAATGTTATATGTCAATTATATTTCAATAAAGCTGGACAAAGTCTTTCAAACAATGTCTTAAATTATAAAACATGACAGACTTCCTAAGAACTAATTAATGCCATTAGTAAACAATAGAAATGGAAAGTTACCAGTCCCCCCAAAATTAATTAATTAATTAAAAAACAGTTCCTTCAAAAAAAAAGGGAAATTGAAAGTCATTATCTAAAGTTGGCAATAAACATGAAATGCACAGAATTTATCCAAAATACTGATTTTTGTATCATTAATTCATACCATAACCCAACTCAATGAACTTAGGAATGTGACTTAAATGTGAGTCTATAACTGAACTGTTTATGGACTTATTCCTGACAGAGAATGGGGTTTTAAAATATGACTTCTCAATAATAGCAGCCACATATGTGCTATACTAGTAATTATTTATTTTATTTTATTTTATTTTATTTATTATTATTATTATTATTTTCTTTTTTACTTTCTTACCTCGGTTAACAATGTTTATCAATGGACATGCTTCCAGACTTCTTTTTTCTTTAGTGGAGTCATCTGTCACTCCAGTAAAAACTGTCTCTCCAAAAGTTTCTACAGAACAGTTTCCTGTCTCTTTGACTATTGTAATAATGGAATGGACTCTAAAATTAGTTCTTAGAAGACCAGTATGCTGATTTTATCTTGCTGCTGCTGTTTCCTTTGATTTTTTTTGTTTTCTGAAAAGATACAACCCTCTGTTTGTAACTTTAGAGGGAGTGTTCCTTGTTATCCACACTTTCATGATAAATATGACTGTTAGACAATAGTAAAAATGAGAGATTAAACATAAGGTATAGAAATAATAGGGAAATAAGTAGGTAAAGGGAAAATTAATTGTAAGAAGGGAAGGCTAACATTACTGAATAGAGATGCAGGTTGATTAGAATTAAATATAAACTGAGAAATAAAGTTTAGCAACTTTAGAATTTCCTAAGTTGCTTCCAGATGCAGGGAAGATTTGATGCACAACATTTCATCTAGAATAGGTGTTGAATCTCAACTATTCCACTTTTTATCTGGGTAAAGGGGGTGATGTCATTTAACATCTCTGAATCACTACTTTTTCATTTGAAAAATGAGCAATACTCATAGCTGTTCTGTGAAAATCCCAAAACTATGTAAGGAACAACTATAAAATGAGAAAATAAATCATAGAAAATTTTGAAAATGTGGAGAATTTCATTTTGGTATTGTTATTTAGAAGATGGAAAGTGAGCAAGGGACTCTTGTATAAATACATCAGATAATGAAATCAGAAGAAAGAAACCATGATTTCCAGTAATGGTGCTGTGGACATGGGGAGAACCTTGAGTGAGGATCTTGAAGGGACCAGGGAAGAATACAGAAGCATAGTGAGGAGGGAACTGGAACAATCCTGATGATAAATGGGTTAGCCGAAGGTCAAATAATCTTTATCTATGATGAAGCTGGCATAAATCTATTCACAACTGGATGGAGATGGGGTAAACATTAGATTATTTGAAGATCCTTACATTTTAGTGAAGGAAGGAATCCTAATTAATAATAGATAAAAAGCACCAGCAGTCAGCATGCTTTCATGTTAAATCTATTAAGAAATAGAAAGTAGTAAGACTTTTTAATGTAGACCATTCTTATGAAATACCTCTTCCATATAAATTGGATGGTTCTTAAAAAATCTGGCTAAGAAAATGGAGATTCAAGCATTCATTTATCAGATACATGCAATCTCTCGTAAAGCAGTACTGATTAACCTGTGTGTGAACTCTCTCCCTCTGTCTCAGTGTCTCTCTGTCTGTCTGTCTCTCTCTCCCTCTCTCTCTTACACACACACACACACATACACACACAGTAGTAAACAAATATAGCAGTTTTATTCAGTGTAGATTGGGAAGGAAATCCATTAGGGACAAAGTCCAAAGTGTAATTAAAACTAATGTACTTTCGGGGCACCTGGGTGGCTCAGTTGTTAAGTGTCTGCCTTCGACTCAGGTCATGATCTAAGGGTTCTGGGATCGAGCCCCACATCGGGCTCCCTGCTCCCTGCTCCCTGGTCGGTGGGATGCCTACTTCTTCTTCTGCCACTCTCCCCTGCTTGTGTTCCCTCACTTGCTGTCTCTTTCTCTCTGTCAAATAAATAAATAAGATCTTTAAAAAAAAAAAAAACTAATGTATTTTCTTTCTTTGTTTCCAGGCCTCTGTCTTCTAGGGGAAAGACTCTTACTACTCTAATATTTTCTCATTTTTAATTTCTTCACTTTAATTACCTTCTCACAGGCCTATAAAATTATTACTTCTTTTTAAAAGAAAAACAAGAGAAATTAACTGTTTGCTGAAGGCCTTTACCAAGCTTTCACAGATGGACCTATTTCAAATAACAGTATTGCTAGTTATTGAACCAAACATGGAATGTCCACTTCTACTTTCCATAACTTTTATCCCCCAGATATTTCGTTCTTTTCTACATATCCATGTTTTTGTACATGTTCTCATTTCATCTGATTCAATCTCATCTTCCTTACCTATGATTTTTTTTTAATGATTCTTGAAAGGACAGCCTAAATATCCTTGCCTTTGTGAAATCTTTCTGACTTATTCAAATCAAGGTTTTTATTCCTGTTTTTCTCCAGAAGATCTGTTTTATATTTAATTGAATTGTTTTACAATTTTTATTTACATACCTGTCCTTCCATACTAGACAAGGAGTTGCATAAGTGCATGGAACATATGTTAATTTATCTTTGGATATTCAACACTAAGTAAAGTGCCTGGCACTTAGTAGTACTCAACTCAATGCATTTTTGTCAACGTAGTTTCTCACTAAACAAATAAGAGAGCTTTCTTTTTTTCCCCTTTCTTTCCTTTTTTATACCATTAGGTGGTATTTTTTTTCAAGTTACTTATATTTTTATTAATCCACCTGTTATGAAATTTTTTTTACATTTAAATAGTGAGATGAAAAGTATAATCTTGATAATTTATATTTATTTAGACCTTTTGTTTTTTACTTCTCAAAGCCTTTTTAAATATATTATAACAACTCCTGAGTCAGACAGAGCAGATATTCTCAATTCATTGCCATCAAACTGAGGACTGCTGAGATAAAATTATTTTTCCACGGTTATTTATTCACTTAAGCATCGTCAAACCTAGAGCTATCACCAAATTCTTACCAATTCTTGCTTATTATTATCAGTGCCTCCTAAAAGTATAAAAAACATAGTTCACAAAGGAAAAGAGACTTCATCGTGGCAGCAAGAAGTTACCCTGAGATAACTGGCAACATAGGTTGAGAGACTTCCTGTTTGAAAGCTATCCTTGGGCCATTGATTGGTTTCTTCTAATAATATAGTACATCTTTCAGCACGTTTGTTCCTCTGATATTAATACTCACCATCATATTAATGGAGCAACCACTAAAGTCTTTGCCCAAGGACATGTCTGAATACCACATATAAGGTGACTTGGGATATATATTGATGCCCTATTTTCTTTTTTTTCCTTGATTCATCAGTTTTATTTTGTTCTTTAAATTTAAATTCAGTTAATCAACATATGATGTATTTTTAGTTTCAGAGGTAGAGGTCAGTGATTCAACAGTCTTATATAATACCCAGTGCTCATTACATTACGTACCCTCCTTAATGTCCATCACCTAGTTACCCCATCCCCCAACCCTTCCACTCCAGAACCCTCAGCTTGTTTCCTATGATTAAGTCTCTTATAGTTTGTCTCCCTCTCTCATTTCATCTTGTTTTATTTTTTCCTCTCTTCCCCTGTGATCCTCTGTATTAAATTCCACATGAGTGAGATCATATGATAATTGTCTTTCTCTGATTGACTTATTTCACTTAGCATGATATCCTCTAGTTCCATCCATGCCATTGCAAATGGCAAGATTTCATTATTTGATGGCTGCATAATATTTCATTGTATATATATATACCACATCTTCTTTATCCATTCATCTGTCGGACATCTGGGCTCTTTACATAGTTTGGCTATTGTGGACATTGCTGCTATAAACATTGGGGTGCAGGTGCCCCTACGGATCACTACATTTGTATCTTTGGGGTAAATCCCTAGTAGTGCAATTGCTGGGTCGTAAGGTAGCTCTATTTTCAACTTTTTGAGGACCCTCCATACTGTTTTCCAGAGTGGCTGCACCAGCTTGCATTCCCACCAACAGTGTAAGAAGGTTCCCCTTTCTCTGCATCCTCGTCAACATTTGTCATTTCTTGACTTGTTAATTTTAGCCATTCTGACTGGTGTGAGGTGGTATCTCATTGAGGTTTTGATTTGGATTTCCCTGATGCCGAGCTATGTTGAGCACTTTTTCATGTGTCTGTTGGCCATTTGGATGTTTTCTTTGGTGAAATGTGTGTTCATGTCTTCTGCCCATTTCTTGATTGGATCATTTGTTCTTTGGGTGTTGAGTTTGATAAGTTCTTTATAGCTTTTAGATACTAGCCCTTTATGTGATAAGACATTTGCAAATATCTTCTCCCATTCTGTCAGTTGTCTTTTGGTTTTGTTGACTGTTTCTTTTGCTGTGCAAAAGCTTTTTATCTTGATGAAGTCCCAATAGTTCATTTTTGCCTTTGTTCCCTTGCCTTTGGAGACGTGTCTAGCAAGAATTTGCTGTGGCCGAGATCAAAGAGGTTGCTGCTTATGTTTTCCCCTAGCATTTTGATGGACTCCTGTTTCACATTTAGGAATTTCATCCATTTTGAGTCTATTTTTGTGTGTGGTGTAAGGAAATGGTCCAGTTTCATTCTTCTGCATGTGGCTGTCCAATTTGCCCAACACCATTTGTTGAAGAGACTGTCTTTTTTCCATTGGACATTCTTTCCTGCTTTGTCAAAGATTAGTTGACCGTAGAGTTGAAGGTCTATTTCTGGGCTCACTATTCTGTTCCATTGATCTATGTGTCTGTTTTTGTGCCAGTACCATACTGTCTTGATGATGAAAGCTTTGTAATAGAGCTTGAAGTCCAGGATTGTGATGCCACCAGCTTTGCTTTTCTTTTTCAACATTCCTTTGGCTATTTGGGGTCTTTTATGGTTCCATACAAATTTTAGGATTATTTGTTCCAGCTCTGTGAAAAAAGTAGATGGTATTTTGATAGGGATTGCATTGAATGTATAGATTGCTCTAGGTAGCATAGAAATTTTAACAATATTTGTTCCTCCAATCCCTGAGCATAGAACGTTTTTCCATTTCTTTGTACCATCCTCAGTTTCTTTCATGAGTGTTCTATAGTTTTCTGAGTACAGATCCTTTGCCTCTTTGGTTAGGTTTATTTCTAGGTATCTTATGGTTTTGGGTGCAAATGTAAATGAGATCAACTTCTTAATTTCTCTTTTTCTTTCTCATTGTTAGTGTATAGAAATGCAACTGATTTCTGTGCATTTATGTTATATCCTGCCCTTTTGCTGAATTCCTGTATGAGTTTGAGCAATTTTGGGGTGGAGTTTTTTGGGTTTTCCACAGAGTATCATGTCATCTGTGAAAAGTGAGAGATTGACTTCATATTTACCAGTTTTGATGCCTTTTATTTCATTTTGTTGTCTGATTGATGAGTCTAGGACTTCTAGTACTATGTTGAACAATAGTGGTGAGAGTGGACATCCCTCCCATGTTCCCTGACCTTAGGGAAAAAGCTCTCAGTTTTTCCCCACTGAGAATGATATTTGCTGTGGGCTTTTGTAGATGACTTTTATGATATTGAGGTATATTCGTTCTATCCCTACACTCTGAAGAGTTTTAATCAAGAAAAGACGCTGTACTTTGTTAAATGCTTTTTCTGCATCTATTGAGAGGATCATATGTTTCTTGTCCTTTCTTTTATTACTGTAGTGTATCACGTTGATTGATTTGTGGATGCTAAACCACTCTTGCAGCCCAGGAATAAATCCCACTTGGTCGTGGTGAATAATCCTTCTACTGTACTGTTGGATCCTATTGGCTAGTATCTTGGTGAGAATTTTGGCATCCATGTTCATCAGGAATATTGGTCTGTAATTCTCCTTTTTGGTGGGGTCTTTATCTGGTTTTGGGATCAAGGTAATGCTGGCCTCATAGAAAGAGTTTGGAAGTTTTCCTTTCATTTCTATTTTTGAAATAGCTTCAGAAGAATAGGTATTAATTCTTCCATAAATGTTTGGTAGAATTCACCTGGGAAGCCATCCAGCCACTCTTGTTTGTTGGATTTTTGATTATTGCTTTAATTTCCTTGCTGGTTATGGTTCTGTTTAGGTTTTCTATTGATTCCTGTTTCAGTTTTGGTTGTTTATTTATTTTTTTAAGATTTTATTCATTTGACAGAGAGAGAGTGTGTACAAGGAGGGGGAGGGGCAATGGAAGAGGGTGAAACAGGCTCCCCACTGAGCAGGGAGCCTGATGAGGGGCTCAGTCCCAGGACCCTGGGATCATGACCTGAGTCAAAGGCAGACGCTTAACCGATTGAGCCACCTAGGTGCCCCAGTTTTTGTAGTTTATACATCTCTAGGAATACATCCATTTCTTCCAGATTGCCTAATTTGTTGCATACACTTGCTCGTAATATGTTCTTATAATGGCATTTCTTCGGTATTAGTTTGATCTCTCCTCTTTCATTGATGATTTTATTTATTTGGGTTCTTTCTCTTTTCTTTTTGATAAATCTGGCCAGAGGTTTATCAATCTTATTAATTCTTTCAAAGAACCAACTCCTAATTTTGTTGACCTGTTCTACTGTTCCTTTGGCTTCTGTTTCATTGATTTCTGCTCCAGTCTTTATTAATTCTCTTCTCCTGCTGGGTTTAGGCTTTATTTGCTGTTCTTTCTCCAGCTCCTTTAGGTGTAAGGTTAGGTTGTGTATTTGAGACCTTTCTTGTTTCTTGAGAAAGGCTTATATTGCTATTTACCTCCCTCTTAGGACTGACTTTACTGCATCCCAAAGGTTTTGAACAGTTGTGTTTTCATTTTCATTTGTTTCCATGATTTTTTAAAATTCTTCTTTAATTTCCTGGTTAACCCATTCATTCTTTAGTAGGATACTCTTTAACTTCTACGTATTTGAGTTTTTTCCAAATTTCCTCTTGTGACTGAGTTCCAGTTTCAAAGCATTGTGGTCTGAAAATATGCAGGGAATGAAACTAATCTTTTGGTACTGGTTGAGACCTGATTTGTGACCCAGCATGTGATCTATTCTGGAGAATGTTCCATGTGCACTTGAGAAGAATGTGTATTCTGTTATTTTAGGATGGAATGCTCTGGACATATCTGTAAAGTCCATCTGGCCTAGTGTGTCATTCAAAGCCCTTGTTTCCTTGTTGATTGTCTGCTTAGATGATCTGTCCATTGCAGTGAGTGGGGTGTTGAAGTCCCCTACTATTATTGCAGTATTATCAATGTGTTTCTTTAATTTTATTACTAATTGGTTTATATAATTGGCTGTTCCCATGTTAGGGGCATAAATATTTACAATTGTTAAGATCTTCTTGTAGGGTAGATGCTTTAATATGAAATACTGTCATTCCTTATCTTTTATTACAGTCTTTGGTTTAAAATCTAATTTGTCTGATACAAGGATTGTCACCCCAGCTTTCTTTTGCCATCCATTAGCATGATCAGTGGTTTTCCACTCCCCCCACTTTCAATCTGGAGGTGTCTTTGGGTCTAAAATGAGTCTTTTGCTGACAGCATATTGATGAGTCTTGCTTTTTTATCCAATCTGATACCCTGTGTCTTTTGATTGAGGCACTTAGCCCATTTACATTCAGAGTAACTATTGAAAGATAAGAATTTATTGCCATTACATTACCTGTAAAGTCACTGTTTTTGTATATTGTCTCTGTTCCTTTCTGGTCTATGTTATTTTGGGCTCTCTCTTCACTTAAAGGATTCCTTTTAATATTTGTTGCATGGCTGGTTTAGTGATCACAAATTCTTTTAGTTTCTGTTAGTCCTGGAAAATTTTCATCTCTCCTTCTATTTTGAATGACAGCCTTGCTGGATAAAGTATTTTGGCCACATATTTTTTCTCATTTAGCACCCCAAATATATCATGCCAGTCCTTTCTGGCCTGCCAGGTCTCAGTGGATAGAGTCTGCTGCCAGTCTATTGTTCCTATCCCTGTAGGTTAAGGAGTTCTTGTCTCAAGCTGCTTTCAGGATTTTCTCTTTGTCTCTGAGATTTGCAAGTTTCACTATTATTTGTTGAGTTGTTGGCCTATTTTTATTGATTTTGAAGGGGGTTCTCTGTGCCTCCTTGACTTGGATGCCTGTTTCCTTCCCCAGATTAGGGAAGTTCTCTGCTATAATTTGCTACAATATACCTTCTGCTTCTCTCTGTCTCTCCCTTTTTTTTTCTTCTGGGATCCTAATTATTTCTAATATCGTTTAACTCTATGGAAGCACTTACCTCTCGAATCTCCCCTCATGATCCAGTAGTTGTTTATCTCTCTTTATCTCAGCTTCTTTATTTTCCATCATTTTGTCTTCTATATCACTAATTCTCTCTTTTGCCTCATTTATCCTAGCAGTTAGTCTCCATTTTTTATTGCATCTCATTAATAGCCTTTTTTATTTCAACTTGATTAGATTTTAGTTCTTTAATCCAGAAAGGGATTCTCTAGTGCTTTATATGCTTTTTTCAAGCCCAGATAGTATCTTTATAATGGTTATTCTGAACTCTAGTTCTGACATCTTATTTATATCCATACTGATTAGGTCCCTGGCAGTCAGTATTGCCTCTTGTTCTTTTTTTTTTTTTGAGGTGAGTTTTTCTGTCTTATCATTCTGTCCAAAGAAGAATAGATGAACGAGAGAACAAAATACTAAAATGGCAACAATGACCCCCAGAGAAATACACACTAAACAAATCAGAAGAGACCCAAAACTGGAAAAAAAAATTAAAAAAAAGAAGGAATATAAACAGAGAAGTGAACAGAACAGAGCAGTACACTATATCCTGAGTGTATTTTGGCCTGTTTGTTAGAAGAAACTGCATCCCAAAATTGTAAAGAAACACAAAAATAAAATTAAATACAATGAAAGGATAGGATGTAAGTGTGAAAATGAAAATTAAAAAAAGATTTAAAAAAGTGTTGATAAAATAAGAAATTGGTTGAAAAAAGAAGGAGAAAAAATTAAAATTGAAAGACTAAGGAATTCATGGGAAAAAAAACAATGAATTCTATATACTATTTTCCCCTATTGCTGGAGTTTTGCAGTTCTCTATGATCAGTAAACTTGGTTTTAGCTGGATATTTTTTCTGATCTTCTGAGTAGGGACCTGTTGTCCTGATTCTCAGGTGTCTTTGCCCCCAGCACACTTGCAACGCCCTTGCCAGGGAGCCAAGTTAAGTAAGCTACTCCAGATTGCTCTATGTGGCTTTTGTTCCCTGAAGGCTTTCCACACCTCTTTAGAGGATGAGAATGAAAATAACAGCCTCCCAGTCTCCAGCCTGAGCTGAAAGCTTAGGGCCCTATTCTTCAGTGTGCCCTCAGGGAAAAGCAGTCAGTCAATCCTGTCTCCCTGGTCTCCATCCACACTCTGTGCTCACTCAGCCTGTGACCAAGCATTTCTATCTCAGGCATGAAACCCCATTTTGAGTCTTCAAACCCTGCAAACTCCTGCAGCGTGCACCTGCGACATTCCTTCCAGGGAAGAAAGGGGGGTCTTGCAGCAGTTCTGTCACTTGCTGGGCCTCTACTCGGAGAGCAATCTTCCAACCATGCCCTGGTTCATGGTTTATGGCAACCATGAGCTGAGAGCGCACTGCTGGGCTCGCTGGTTGCAGCCAGCTTCCCCGCTCCAATGCCTGAGATCTCTGCCACACTCAGGCACCCCCAGTCTTCCTGTGATCCTGGGGATCCTGACACCACACTGTCCCACCTAGGATTCCACCCCACTTTGCCACCTGAGCGCTTTCAGTCAGGGAAATCCCTCACTCAATTTTTAAAAGTTCTGATTTTGTGCTCCGCTGCTATATCACTTTCTGGTGCTGGCTGACAGTGGTTCCATTCCTCCGTGGTTTATCTTCCCAGATAGCCCCTCGGATTCACTTCTCTGCACCTCATACCTTGCAGAAAGTGGTCGCTTTTCTATTTGTAGAGCTGCAGCTATTCTTTTCTTAGATCTCCAGTTGAGTTTGCAGGTGTTCAGAATGAGATAGCTATCTAGCTGAATTCCTGGCACCAGACAAAACTAAGGTCTTCTTCTCCTCCACCTCTTGGACTATCTCCACCATTAGGTGTTGTAATTTAATTTCATTTATTTTTTATTTCATTTGAATTCTTTTTTTTTTTTTAAAGATTTTATTTATTTGACAGAGAGAGACACAGTGAGAGAGGGAACACAAACAGGGGGAGTGGGAGAGGGAGAAGCAGGCTTCCCACTGAGCAGGAAGCCCAGTGTGGGGCTCGATCCCAGGACCCTGGGACCATGACCTGAGTCGAAGGCAGACACTTAATGACTAAGCCACCCAGGTGCCCCTTGATTTGAATTCTTATATTTAAGTTAATTGAGTTCCTGTATCTAACGGCTTAAAAATGAAACAAGTAAACAAGGGCTTAGCTTTGTAATTTTTATTTTAGTACAGGTATATCATTTCCTTGACTCTTATTACCACTTTATTATTACTCAAGCACAATAGTAACTGATGGGTCAATAGTTGTAGTAAGTCTGGTTGTTGATAGAAGAAAGACTAAAATACAGTTTGCTTCTCACTTATTCCCTTGCCCCTTGTTTTGTACAACGCCACCTCTACCTCCAAATGGGTCTATGCATATCTACTGTGGTTCATCTTACAGAAGGCCGGTGGTCATTTCTTACACATTAAGTATTGGAGAAAATGGCTTATCTTATTTTACTGAAAATGTGCTACAAATCCATACCACATAAAAGCAAGTTAATGATATTTTAATGCAAACTATATCATACCTACCAACTCTTCCTATAATTTAAACTGTATTTTGGAGCCCTGTTCACAAAAGGAGAACTTGAAAAGGTAAATGAACCTTTATCTCATTCATAATAAATTTTCTAATTTCATAGTATGTTTAAATCATAGACATGTTTTTATTTCATCTGTATATGAAGGTAATAATGTTCACAACATCTAAAGTAGGACCTGAATTCTTCCACTATTTTTCCAGTATTGTTGAAGTAGTTGGTCCTGAGCAATGCATACTCTCTAATGGTTTTCAGTGAAAACCAGTGGCAAATTCAAGACATCACTGTGATAAGGCAGTTTTCTAAGTAAGTGGTTCTAAAAGGTGGTTTTCTCTGTTCAAGATATGTAGGTTTTTAAGGTGATTATATCTGTGTCCTTGGTTTAATTATCTGCACATCCAAATCAATAGATAATAAGTAAAATATAGAGAGAAAAATAAGATGACAGGACAAGAAGGGAAATAGGAACTTGAAAATTTCTGTATCTCCAACTTTAATATCAGAAAGATATAGGTAACTAGGATGCAGCAATTAAAAAGATGTGTATTTTGTTGCTGTTACTGCTGCTGCTACTTCTGCTCACATATCTCTTGGAAAATATCCCTCCTCCAACATTTTAGCTGGCTAATTTTTTTTCATAGCTCAGAGATTATTAGTAACTTGTCTATGTTTGTTAATTTATTTCTGCATGACAGATTATCTCCAAATTTAGCAGCTTAAACAATAAATACTTATTATCTCAGTTTCCATGACTCAGGAGTTTGGGGGCAGCGCACATGGATGAGTCTGTCTTGTGTCTCTCGTGAGATTTCATTCAGCTGAGTCTACATTCATCTGATGACTAGACTGGGGCTGGAGAATCTGTTTCCAAGACATCACCCTTAAATGGCTAGAAGAGGCAGAAACCTGATCTGAGTATCTAGGGATTAAATCAGCTCTCCAAGCAGGTGGCTCTCCCTGACTTTAATTTTTACCTGCAACTCTAATTCAGTAATGTAGGAGGCAGTATAGACTAGAGCTCCAGAGCATGAAATTTTAAAATTAGATGGCTTAGATTCAAATCCTAAATTTGGCTACTTCCTCACTGTGTGCATGTTGGGAAGTAACTTATGCCATCTGTGTTGTCATTTGCTCTTCAATAAAACAATGGAAATAATGTTGTCAATAATAGAGCCTACCCCAGTATGATTATTGTGAAAGTAAAATGAGATAATACAGAAAAGATGATTAGAAGCCTGACACATAGTAAGAATCATACAAAAATAGGATATTATTTTCATTGGCCAAATATCATGAGTTTATACACTGACCTATTTATTGAAGAAATGGTTTAAACTTAAAAAAAATGGTAATTACAGCAACAAATATTCATTGGTTACCATGTGTCATGAACTAAGATAAACATTTTACAAGTTATATTTTATCTCCTCAAAAATTTTGTCCTTTTATTTATTTAAGTGTATTGCAGAACTAATACTAGATGACTTTTCCTAGGTCACACAGATTCAAATGGTCAAAGCACTGTCTGTGTAAGAAATTGTGATATTACTTGAGAAACATGCAGACATATCAAGAATATTTTATGAACCTAAGAAAAATGTCTTTTAGTAAGGCACTCATACCCAAGTGCCTATCACTGTATCTGATTAAATTATCTGACTACCCTGTTCACTAATTACTGCACTTAGAACCAGTGGAAATCCTTTTGCCAGTTTCCCAGGGTGGTTCCAGTCATATTTTATTTTCCCATTTCTTAATTGTTATTATTTTTACCCAGCATATTTCCAGAACTGATTTTAAATGGCTATTCTGTTTCTTTAGTAATAATATTAGCAAATGGAATGAGAATGAGAATTTATTAGGAATGATTCTGTTGCTATAGATAGCCCTATCTATTTCAAAGGGGAATTCACATGAAAATAATTTTTAATAACAGTATGAAGAACACATTGCCAAAAATCTATGGCCAATGGAAACATTTTTTTAAAAAGCATGATATTTTGATATCTATTGTGTTTCCTCCACTTGGCTTACATAGTTTATTAGTGTTAAAATAACTCACTTAGGTCATTTTCAAAAGTACCATCTCAAAGAAAATAAAATCATTTTTTTTTCAAAGTCAATATTTAAAGAAAGTCTACAAAGAAAGCATTTCAATGAGCAAACAAGGTATCTTAGGAGAGGTTTCTCAGAAATCACACTCTGAATTGGATATTTGCTTGCAAGAGGTTTTTGGGGTAGTAGCCATGAGTACAACACCTGTAAGAAAAATTAGAATTGGACAGTTGAAGAATGATTCAGTCACCATAAAAGCCTTGATCAATCCTATGAGGAGCTCTGAAGCTGGAAAGGTCCTAAGAGATGTCCCCAAATGAGGTAGAGGGGCTGGACATTTGTACCTCCAGTTGAACCATCATTGGATAAGGACTGCCCCCAAGGAGGGAGGATAACTTTGTGTAAGTCAGGTCCCTTTATCTGAGGCAATTCTTATGAGATAAATTCATTGACCTTGCAGAAGAGTGAATTCATCTGGTTATTGTACCACAGCACATAGTAAGAGTATACTGTATTGCACTTCTTGGATCCACTTGCTCCCCTTGTTAGGTTCAGCTCATTGGAAATAGCTCCTCAAGAATTCTGGTTGATTTCTTTCTGTGGAGAAATCTATACGAAGAATGCTGCCAAATGATCTGTAAACTCCACTGCTCCAACTGGTCTCACAACTGCAACTGATACTCATCATGCCTCTTCTCAACTATCTGCTGGGTGGTGTGACCTCATCCCTCAAGGGTACAAGCCAATGACATTCTCAGCCATGACTGCTTTACTTATCCACACATTATAAATATTGGGAAGGAAGTAGAAGAATATACCCCTAATAAGTACCTGGGTGCCAAACATTCTTCCATAACTTTATTGTATATCAACATCTCTACTGCCTCCTGATAATTAAGGCCAATTACTCCTGCCAGGATGGTGGCTCCTTTTCTTTGTCCTTTTCATGGGAGTCTGAAGTAACTAATATATTAGTTTAAGATATTATAGGAAACTTGCTGTGTCCTCTGGTGATAGTGGTTTTTAGCTGGGCTAGGTTGTAACTTGACATTGGTTATTGGTTGGTGACTAGGAGGAGAGATGAGAGTATACCCTGATGGGTGGGCTGATGTTATTTCATAAGAAAGGGGCCTCTGTGTCACCTGCAAACAATGTGGGAGCACTACTTGAGAAGGAGGAACATGACACTTCTGCAGGCTTTTAGAGTTTAGGGAGATCTGAGACCAAGGTTTTAGGGAGATCCAACCAAGATGTCACCAATTCTAATTCTCAGGATCCTTCTTCTGTCCAATTAAGGCCCTCATCCTTGCCATAGATGACACTGTAGGCCACTGCAATTCTTTAAGTTTCGGGACTGATCTTTCTACTAAAAGTAGCCTTTCTACTTTCTGGCTAAAGGAGAGAAGAGACAACATATATTGCTGAGGAGACCTTGTGTCTTTCAACTCTGCACTAAAATTTTTATTAATCGTCCTCTGGTTTTATCTTTTTCCGGTGTCCTTCACTGTCTTTGCCTTTGTTGTTGCAAATTATTGTATTCAACACTATATTTAATCTTACTGTCTTCATAATCTCTACTTTCTGAGAACTTCTGAAATGCCTGGGATATTGCAGCAACCAGGGATAATGCATACCCTTCCCCTAACATCCCATCCCATCCCATTACCAGTGAAAGTTTTATTTAATGATTATTCTGTTATGGCATGCCAAGGGCTAACACTATCTATGAAGTCCTAACTGCCAGCTGCCTAGGGGGTGATCCTGCTCCAAAAATCACATTTTAAAGCTGCTTTCTTGGACTATCTTTAATACCATCTTTCTTAGGATGGATTCCTTGGGAAAACACTCTGAGATGGAGAGTGGTAAGTATGAAGTTTATTGAAGAGTACTCTAGAGCACAAGACTTGAGTGAATCATACAGAATTAGGCAGAGAGAAAAGCCGAACTGCAATGTAGTGAACAAAGATCTCTGTCAATCCCTTAGGAAGCTCTGAAGCTAGGATGACATTCAGATGTCCTGAATTGTGACAAAAGCCCTGATCATATGTACTCCCAAGTCAGCCAGTCACTGGATGCAAGCTTCTCTTCTAAGAGTGCACAACCTTGAGCAAGGCAGTCAGTCCCTTTGACTGAGGCCAATTCCCAGATAGAGGTACAGCTGTTAGCCATTAGCAGCCAACATTTCTGACAGACAGGGTGAGAGTCTTGGTACTGACCCTCATGGGAGGAATCTAAGCAAGGGGATATGCAGTTAAATTCAAAAGTTTAACACTAAACACATTTTATAAATTTCATAATCTTCAAATTGAATTGTATGGATTTTGAAAATTACTAGATTTTAATAATATTTTATAACAGAACTGGTTGACTTCCATACTTTTGAGATATAACAGCATAATATTAAAATTCACACCTTTGGGACACCTAGCTGGCTCAGACTATAGGGCTCCTGGCTGGCTGAGACTGTAGAGCATGAAACTCTTGAACTCAGTGCTGTGAGTTGGAGCCCCATGTTGGGTGTAGAGATTACTTAATAAAAATTCACACCTTTCATGAAGGCATTAAAACCACAAAATATTTACTTCACATGGTTTTGGATATTATTCATAATTATTAGAACAATGGGATTTAATTGAACCAAACTTGAGGTAGTCAATGTATATAGACCAAAAGTATACATCTCCCATACTTCCCTAGTGTGAATTACCATCATGTTCATGGATTTCTCTTTATTGAGTCATCTGAAATTAGTAATCCAACTAGATCAACTTTTTTTCTTAAATTTTAACAACTTCTTCAATGAGAACACATCTAAAATCACAGTAGTTTTGTTGTTTTTGTTGTGTTAGTTAAATATAGTCATCAAAGAGCCAAGAATGTCAGTGTGATTATAGAGTTCCCCTGACCTCCAAATCTAGTCATTTTCCTTTAAATGAAGGGTTTACACTAAATAGACTATAACTTATTTGGTGTTGTAAACTCTCCATCACTTACATCTCTTGCATTCAAGGTTAATATCATTGGAGAAAATTGTTTGAGAGGCAGCACTTTTAGCACCATAGCTTCTGGCATTTTACAATCTCAAATGTAATAAGGTTGGGAACTGAAATTTATGAGTGCGTACTTGTGGTGAGAGGAAAATGTGGACAAAAGGTGAGGGTCAACAAATACAAGGTTAGAGGCAGCAAATTAGCCTGAGGAACAAGCATCTCATGTCTTTCTCTTTCCTTTTTTTCTCCTAACAGCTGCAACATCCTTTTCAACCAAATATTAGGCACAGTAACTTTCTGTACTGGTAAAAAATGTATCAATATATAGGGCTGATAACATTTTTAGTAGTAGAATTAGATCAGATTTAGTTGAGGCAAAAATAGATTTGTTTTTCTTTTCTTTCCTTTAAACTGGGTATATTTCTAGCAAGATATCTTTATCGTGGTTATTTCCAAAGCCATAAATATCTTGCTTAGAGGCATAAACTTATCTCCTTCATAAACCCATTAAGAAATGCTTTATCCATAAATTCAAATATAATTAAAATCAGCTTAGAAATTACTGACATAGAACTTAGAGAACTTTTATTCCATCAACCAAGAATATGCATGGTTATGAAGTGTCAAATCTAGTGAACTACATATAACACATAATAAATATGTACTAACTCATCGAATGTTTTCATACCACAGAAATGATGTAAAGTCATGTTTCATTTTTTTGAGGAATGAGATATTCCACAAAAGGAAATTTCCTGTAAACTGATGTTTACATCTTTGTATGCCAATTTTAACTTTACTTGATATGTCTAAAACAAACCCGTTTGAGTAACAAATTAAATAGAATTAAATGTTTTTACTTGAAGTTGTTTTTCTTTAAAACAAACAACATTAACATCATACTTCTATGCTTTTTGAGCAAATGTGTCTCCTTTATGCAATAAGGACCTTTTTAGTAGTTTTTTGCCTCCCTCGACCTCTATTCTCCCTTCTCATGTGAATAGCTTGCCCAAGGTTATATAGCCTGCAAATAGTAGAGTTCAAGATTTGGCATTAGATTACAAATCCATGTTTTTAAACACTCGACATCTCAAAAGCCGAGAAAAATTGAACTTTCTATTATTATTGACTTTTGTATTAGATCCTATGAGTGTACCCTTTCATTCTGTCCTCCACAGTGCAGCTAGAGTAAATAAATTGCTTCTTGCTGAAGACCCTTTAGTAGCTTCCCATTGCTTTTGCAAGGCAGTCCAAGGTCTTCAACATGTCTACAGAGTTCTTCACAATGGGGGCCAGACTTCCTCTGTAGTAGCATTTCCAATGCTTTAGCCCATCTTTTAGGGTTGCTTCTCTGATCACTCCTCTTTTCAACTATCTGAAATTCCCTTTCATATGCCCTCTTAACTCTCTCTACATCCCTTTAGAAGTAGATATCAAAATTGTTAATATTTGTAAAATTAATTTTAGCCTTCTTTTCTCCACTAAATTTTAAGCTCCAAAAAAAATCACTTTGCATTGTTCTTTTTTTGTTCCAGTGTCTAGTAAAATGCTTAGCACATTTTTCATATTCTAGAATATTAACCTAATGAAGAAGATAAATGATAAGTTCTATAACAATATTTCTTCAAATGTAGTCCTCAGACCTGCACTATGGTTAAGTCTTCTGAGATCCAAGGTCCTATTGTAACCCTACCTCAATCACTGACTAGCTGTGTTTGGGTAAAACTTTGGACAAATTGCTTAACTTCTCTGCTTCAGTTCTCTGATGGGTAAAATTGAAATAATAGTTCTGATCTCAAGGTTATTGTAAGAAACATTTAGTTAATATAAGTAAAGCTAGAACAGTACCTGGCACAGGGAAATACACAAATATATTAATTACTAATATCAGAATCCTTCTTTGTATATGGATAATCTGCCGTATTCCTTATAATATTTTATAATATTTACTACATTTACTTAATTTTAATTATATTACATTCTTGACAGTTATAAAACAGTAGTCTTTATTAAGAATTAAAATAACTCTTCTGATAATACAACTCTCCAAAGTAAAATTATAAATTGTCAAGAAAATAATATGAGGATTTATTTATTGCTTCCCCAGAGCCTGACATATTGCAAAGCTGGTTCTTTTAGTTTGAAGTCATGAGTCAGTGGCTGATGACAGTTATTCTGACTACAAATTTATGAAATATAAAGCCAAAGTTGGCCATAGAAAGACATTTAAATGGAACATACAAAAGTTCAACCAGTTAGTAAAAAATAAGACAGACTTGTGTTAGACATGGGAGCCCCAAAAAGTTAAGAAATTAAGGAACCACAAAGAATGAGAATGGACAAAAAATTCAGACCAAATGGGGATGTAAAAAGTGAATTTTGGAGACAAGCTGCTGTTTTTGATCTGTAAAATTTTGTTTTCTGCTCTATTTATAGAGTCCCATTTGAATTTTGAATACAGGGGGAGAGTAGAGCCCTCTTTGTAAATAAAAATTAATTAAAATGAAAGGCAAATAATAATCCATTGAGAATATATCTGTATAACTCCAAAATAATTAGATGATGGATGTTTCAATAGAAAATAAAATTCAAATCAATCTTTCTCCTTCTAAGCAACTGAAATAATGACATATGTAGATTTACTAAATCACTTGCCACAACCAGAGTCCTGTCTGATCTAAACTTTTTGAAAGCATGCTCATCCGGTTTATTCATAGCAATTTCAGGAAAATTAAGGCAAAGTGATAGTTTACAGTCCCTCTCCCTAACAGCACTTCAATAGATTATTTTAATATGATATTTCGTTAGGACAAAAATGTCTGAGTTAAGGAGGACTAAGCACACATTATGGAAATAACTATACCCATTTTGCTTGCGGGTTGTCCATGCCACAGTAAGGCCTGGATAAAAATCAGGATGTTGCATGGTGGGCAGACAGTGTGTTCACTCTAGGATACAGGACATCAGAAGGATAAGTACCACGAGGAGGAAGGTTGAAAGGCTAAGGATACAGTGGAAAGCAAGAAACAAGACTTTGAAACTAGGGAATTTAGCCAAGGAAGTGACAGAAATGAAGTAAATAGTATCATTCAAATAATTCACTTTATGGCCTTATTCAGGGGTATTTTTATTGGCTTAGGAAAATTTGTTCTCACTTTAATGATCAGCACTTGATATAAATTTAGTAACAATCATTATAGTATGTAAAATATAATTAGTAAATTATTTTTAAAATGCCCATATTCACTACATTTAAGCCACATCCAACTTCTTTGTATGTATCTATAATTAACTACCACCCTGTTCTTAATAGACTGCTAACAAAACTCCTAATAAGAGGAGAATACTATTTTTCTTTGGCTCCCCAAGGAACTCCTCCTCTTCTAGGGTGTGCTTTTAATTCATGTCATTTCTGTCTGTGACTCTGAATTTCTTCCTGAAAATAAAGTCCAATCACTATTTGTGGGAACCCTCCTACTCTGGCTCTAATGGCTTCTAAATCAGCCTGGAAAGCAAGTGCTTCTAGCAGCCTGGAAGATGCAATTAATTGTTTTTATCTAAATCTATTCACTTTAGAAACCAGAATGTAGAATGCTTGGGAATGAGCTTATACTAGGTTAGATCTCACTGGTTTAGATAAGAGGAATTAAAAAAGAAAAGAAAAGAAAAGAAAAAAACCAAGACTGAGTAAAGCTTCTGTAATTCAACTAAACAAATGTTTATGGAATGCCTACAATACATTCTTGGCTTTCACTGATGCTATTGAGGTTTTGGAGCTCAATCCTGGTAAATATTGTTCTTTTAGCTTTTTAAAATCCTTCATATGTAGGTTATAACATAATTTTAGCTTATGCATGCACAAAATGGGTGAAGAAGCCAGATCTCTTATTTATGTGCAATTCCTATTGAACAATGACAGCCCTACTTAGAAACTGTGCTGAATCAAACTTAGGACAAATATTGATGGCAAGGTTATAGGGTATTGAGAAATTTTTACAATATATAAGTTGTAGATGTAGCCTTGTATGTACTTTCTCTGACCTTCAGAGAATCTCAGACTGCTTCAAATTGCTGGGGATAAATTATATTCTTTGTGTACAACTAGCCAGACGGAGAAGGCAGCAGAGGATATCCATTCTTATTCCAGCACAGCAACATGATTAAAAACTCTTTAATGTGGAGATTTCAAAGATTTCTAAAGATTAGAGGGTTGGAGTCTTTCATTACTGAGCGATACAGTGAGAGATGCTAAAAGGAACCCTGCACCCTGTGTTCTGGCAGTTAACTGGTTTGGATAGATATTTGTCATTTAAGAATGAGAATAAAGAGAACATGTGATCTATTTAAATAGCTCAGATTAAAAAGAAGAAAATAATATTAAATTTAATCAAGTACAATCTTAGGGAAATAATACTAAAATTTAATTTAAATAATTCAAGCATATTATTTGAAATAGGTTAATAATTAAACTGGGTAGTCTTTTCCCTAAAGAAGCCCATGGAAGAAAACCTCTCATATTTTGAAGGAAAAATATTTGGGTCAGTTCTAACGTATCTTGACTGCAAATTCCTCTCCTGTAAAATGATAAGGTTGGACTTAGATTGCTACTTAGATTTAGCTCTAAAATTCTAGAGATTTTATGATCATCAGTAAGAGAGACTTTACAAAATAACACCAAGTAAATTATTCCAAGGACAACAAAGAAGCAGATCAAATAGACCACATCAAAACTAAGATTGTCCAAATTTCAGGTAGAAGGCTTTTGAACAGAACGTCAAAACCTGATTCTAATCATTAACTTAGGGAAACTCACTGTAAACAATTTAGATTCCAGATAAACTCTACCTAATTTTTACTTACTGTGAAAATGCCATCTTCCCATTTGTAATTGCATTTATTTGTTTAGCTACTTTCCACTGAATGTTTACTTGAGGATTTCCTTTCTATTTGTCATTTGAATAATGATTATTATTATGTCTTCTAAATGCTTTCCAATATACTCAGATATGTAGTAAAGTGAAACAACGCCTCAAGATAGGTGACCTCAGTTAGCATGCAAGGAATGAGTTGAAGAGTGCTCATGGTAATAAATCCTGAAAATTTACTTCCTCAACATTTCTTTGATATAGGAATATATATTCAATTAAACCCTACTTCAAATGATAAATCTCTTGGACCACTTATAAGGCAGCTGTAAAAATATCATTGGTTGAGTAAATGTTTCTCCTTCATTTCTTATTCTTATTTCTTTAATATCTAATAAAAAAATATATAGGTTAGTGGGTTAGAGTATTTGCTTTAAATTAATTGATTTGGGTTCCTGTCTTGGTGATGCCATTTATGAACTGTAAGATCTTGAATGAAATATTTAACCTAACTAATGTATCTAATCTATAAAGTGCAGAAAATAAATTTCAAAATATTCTGAGATTTAGAGGAGAAAAAGCTATGGAAAATAATGCCACAGTAAACACAGGGGTGCAGACATCTTTTCGAATTAGTGTTTTCATATTCTTTGGATAAATACCCAGTAGTGGAATTACTGGATCATTTGGTAGTTCTGTTTTTAATTTTTCAAGAAACCTCCATACTGTTTTCCATACTGGCTGTACCTATTTACATTCCCACCAACAATGCATGAGGGTTCCCTTTTCTCCACATCCTTGCCAACACTTGTTATTTCTTGTCTCTTTGATACTAGCCATCCTGACTGGTGTGTGGTGATATCTCATCATGGTTTTGATTTGCACTTCTCTGATGATAGTGATGTCAAGCATCTTCTCATGTGTCTATTGGCCATCTGTATGTCTTCTCTAGAAAAATATCTACTCAGGTCCTCTGTCCATTTTTTAATCAATAGTTTGTTTGTTTGTTTTGGTGTTGAATTGTATAAGTTCTTTATCTAGTTTGGATGTTAACTCCTTGCCTGATATATCATTTGCAAATATCTTCTCCCATTCAGTAGATTGCATTTTCATTTTATTGATGGTTTCCTTCACTGTGCAAAAGCTTTTTATTTTGATGTAGTCCCAATAGTTTATTTTTGCTCGTGTTTTCCTTCCCTTAGGAACCATATCTAGAAGAACATTGCTTTGGCCAATATCAAAGAAATGACTGCCTGTTTTCTCTTTTAGGATTTATTTAAGGTTTTATGTCTCACATTTAGGATTTTAATCCATTTTGAGTTTATTTTTGTATATGGTGTTATAAAGTGGTCCAGTTTTCCCAATACCATTTATTGAAGAGACTGTCTTTTCCCCATTGTATTATTGCCTATTTTGTCATAGATTAATTCACCATATAATTGTGGGTTTATTTCTGGGTTTTCTATTCTGTTCTATTGATATATCTGTCTATTTTTTGCCAGTACCACATTATTTTGATTACTATAGCTTTGTAAATCTGCAATTGTGATACCCCCAGCTTTGTTCTTCTTTCTCAAGATTGCTTTGGCTATTCAGGGTCTCTTGTGGTTTCCTACAAACTTTAGTATTATTTGTTCTACTTCTGTGAAAAATGCTTTTGGTGTTTTGATAGGGATTGCATTGAATCTGTAGATTGCTTCAAGTAGTATAGACATTTTAACAATATTCTTCTAATCCATGAGCATGGAATACCTATTTATTTGTGTCTTTAATTTCTTTCATCAGTGTTTTATAGTTTTCAGAGTACAGGTCTTCTAACTCCTTGGTAAATTTATTTCTAAGTATTTTATTCTTTTAGGTGCAATAATAAATGGAACTGTTTTCTTAATCTCTCTTTCTGCTACCTTGTTATTAGTATATAGAAATGCTACCAATTTCTTGGTATTAGTTTTTGTATCCTGCAACTTTACTGAATTCATTTTTTGCTTCTAGTAGTTTTTTGGTGGAGTCTTAGGGTTTTTATGTATAATATCATATCATATACAAATACTGACAGTTTAACTTCTTCTATACCAATATAGATGCCTCTCCTTCCTCCCTTTCTTTACATTCTTTCTTTCTTTTTTCTTTCTTTCTTTCTTTCTTTCTTTCTTTCTTTCTTTCTTTCTTTCTTTCTTTCTTTCTTTCTTTTCTTTCTTTCTTTCTTTCTTTCTTTCTTTCTTTCTTTCTTTCTTTCTTTCTTCCTTTCTTTCTTCCTTCCTTCCTTTCTTTTTCTTTCTTTCTTTCTTTCCTTCTTTCTTTCTTTCCTTCTTTCTTTCTTTCTTCCTTCCTTCCTTCCTTCCTTCCTTCCTTCCTTCCTTCCTCCCTCCCTCCCTCCCTCCCTCCCTCCCTTTCTTTCTTTCTTTCTTTCTTTCTTTCTTTCTTTCTTTCTTTCTTTCTTTCTTTCTTTCTTTCTCTTCCTTCCTTCCTTCCTTCCTTCTTTCTTTCTTTCTTCCTTTTGTCTGATTTCTGTGGCTAGGACTTCTAAACTATGCTGAATAAAAGTCTTATTCCTGATCTTATTCCTGGTCTTATTCCTGATCTTAGAGGACAAGCTCTCAGTTTTTCACCACTGACTATGATATTAGCTGTGTGTTTTTCATATATGGCCTTTATTATGTTGAGGTATGTTCCCTCTAAACCCACTTTGTTGAGAGTTTTGTGTGTTCATTTTTATTCATCTAGAAAGCACTTTCCTATTTCTTTTTTGATTTCTTCTTTGACTCATTGATTAATTTATTGATTTCCATATATTTGTATACTTCTTAAAAACTGTTACTGGTTTCTGTTAATGTCTGTTATTGATTTTTTAAAATATTTTATTTATTTATTTTGAGAGCAAGAGTAGGTGAGAAGGGGGAGGAGCAGATGAAGAGGGAGAGAATCTTAAGCAGACTTCACGCTGAGCACAGAGCCTGACACAGGCTCGATCTCACAACCATGAGATCACGACCTGAGCTGAAATCAAGAGTCAGTCGCTCAACTGACTGAGGCACCCAGGCACCCCTGTCTGTTACTGATTTTTAACTTTATTTCACTTTAGTCTGAGGATAATATGCTTTATATGACTTCAATTCTTTTATCTTTACCAAGGCTTATTTTATGGCCTAGTATATGGTCTATTTTGGAGAATATTCATGTGTAATTAGGGAAGAATGTATATATTCCTTTTGGAGGAGTGTACTATAAATGTTATCTAATTACTTTATACTGTTGTTCAAGTCTTCTATTTTCTTTTTTGGTCTTCTGCCCACTTGTTCTATGCATTATGGAAAGCAGAGTGTTAAGTGTTCAACTTTTATTATTGAATTGTATATTTCTCCCTTCCAATTCTGTCAGTTTTTTGTTTCTATTCTTTGATTTCTGTCTTTAAGTTAGATATTTTTTAAAAATATACTAGAAAATTTTCTTGTTCTTTTTTATTATCTTTCAAAAACTATTTTCTTAGTAATTGCTTTGGGCATTAAAATTAACAACTTTTTTTTTTTTAGTTTTGCTAGTTCAAACCTAGTTTAAACCACAGTAATATTTTTTTAATTTCAGTTATTTTTAACTACATAATTTCTATTTGTTTAAGATAATTTCCATCTTTGTATTAATATTCTCTATTTGACAAAATATCTTTCTAATTTTTCTTTAATTCTTAGATATGGTTTTCTTTAATCCTTTGAACATACTTAGAATTGCTAATTTAAAACCTTTGCCTAATAAGACCAATATCTGGGCTTCATTAGAAACAGTTCCCATTGACTATTATTTATTTTTTTACTTTTATAGGCCATATTTTTCTATATCTTTGCGTTTCATATGCTTTTGTTGAAAATTGGGTTTTAAATAATATAATATTTATATTGTAAATATATTACAACTCTGTTGTAATTTTTATTAGTCAATTTCCTGGTTTATTTCTCTAAATTCTGCATTCTTTGTCATGTATGGCTTCTGAAATCGACTCAATCAGCCTAGTAGTCAGCTAATTATTGGACAGATATTGCATTAATTGTCTTGAACTAATAAGTTTCCCAGCCTTTGCTTGAGGATTCTGTTTGTTTTAGGGGTAGGTCTACAGTGCTTTAGCAGATTAGTCCACATTTCTGCCTTAAATTTCATGACTTGCTTGTACAGAGGCCTCAAGGTCAGTCAGAGGTGAAAGATTAAGGCCTTCTCTGATCTTTTCTGGAAATACATATATACAAATAGTGCCCTTTTGGGGTAATTTTATTATATATATATTTTATCTATTGTTAAATTCCATAATATTATATAATTACTATGTCCCCATCTATCATCTTTCCCATTATGGCTTTGCTCCCACCCATTGCTTTGTGCTATTATTGACAAATATATTACATATATCATAATATATATAATTACATATATCACAATACTGTATATGATACTATTTTATACAGTGGCTTTTTAAATCAGGTAAGATAAAAAGCAGAAAATATGCAATAATAATGTCCATTATAGTTACATAATTACCTTTATTTAGCTTATTTTTCTCTTGATTAACATTTTATTGTCTTGAAGAAAACTTTTCTATAGTTTATACATAATTCATCTACTATTAAAGAATAAGACAAAATTTTCCCAATCACCTGAGTTTCTCCATCAGTGGGCACATTGTTCCAGGTGATATGGCATCTGGATTAGTTGTTTCCCCACTAAACATGACTCTACTTAATTAAGTGGAATGTAAATCATTCTTTCACCACATCTTAGCCTAATAATCATTTTTTAATACCCCATGTCACTGAGAGCGTATATTCCTACCAAAATAATTATGAGATTATACCTGAATCACTTAGACTTCTTCATAATTAGAAGCAAACAAAAGATTGAATATCAAACAAGAATCTCAATAGAAGGAGTATGGGGTTATCTCTATAGTTGACTGCCTTTAGATGAACCACTACTAACTATCCTTAATTTCTGTTTGCACATAATTACTGAATTCTCAAGTGTGATTGCCCTACCCTGCCAGGTCACAAGCCACTGAACTACCTGAGTATTCCACAATTCAAAGCCAAACTCCAGAATTATATGAAGAATGTGGAGATGAAATGAATGTGGAGTTACTAAAATGGTACCTTCATGGAAAGAAAATATAAGACACCTCAGATTCCATCCCTCAATGATAGATTAGGCAAATCCAATAGCTTTCTAGTCACTTTGATTGTTAAAGAAGCCCCAAATCAACTCTAAACACATCTCTTCCCTTACCCTGCCTCAGACTTGACCCTTGACTGGGGCTCTGCACTAGGGAAGGAGATATGCTCTACAGATCATTCCTTTTTTTCTCTTACTTCCCTCCTTCCTGTTTATATATATATATATATTTTTTTCTAGGTAAGGGGGTGGGTGGGACATACACAAAGGCACATAAGCTTTATTCTTGACTGGGAAGCAATTGCAATTCGCTATCAGCTAGCTGCTGCCCTCTGGCTAACACTGACTCATCATTGATTCTTCTAGGTAGCAGTCCTCAGGACTCATGGGTGAATTTTTTTTATTTTGTTTTGTTTTGCTTTGATTTTGGTTTTGGTTTTGGTTTGTTTTCTCCAAGGAGGCAGGGTACTGTGTGTTATGCCTACTGCAGAGTTCACTGATGTGTGTTACTATCTGTTAGCAAGCTTCAGCCTGACTTTTTTTACTTCCTGCCAATACAGTTGCTTCTATAAAATCACTACTGCTGAGATACGCTTGGTTGGCCAAGAACCCTTTTACTTGAGATATCAGCAAATGTTTCAAGCCTAGGTGCATTCTGCAGTGTCCACTAGATCCACATGGATACACACATGGCTAATGTCATGCCAAAAAAGTGGGAGGGAGGCTATTTCCCTGCTGCCCCCTTACTCTCAATCCATTGCTCATCTGCTAAGCTTTTCGGAATGGCAGATCAGTACAACTGTGCTGTGAGAGAATCAGAACACCTTTCCACATGTGTATTTGACATTTGAAACTGTGGTATCATTTGTTCATTTGGTTTATATTGTGCTGTCAAATGTTCTGTGTATAATAGGAATATCAGGCCTTCCTTAAAGTTCATATGTGTGGTAAATACTTCCCAATTTTATAGATTCCTTTTTTTTTTTAAGATTTTTATGTATTTATGTATGTATGTATTTATTTATTTATTTGAGAGAGAGAGAGAGCACGCACTCTCAAGCGGGGTGGGGGGGTGGTCAGCAGGAGAGGAGCAGAGGGGGAGGGAGAGGGACAAGCAAACTGGCAGCTGAGCCCAGAGCCCCATGCAGGGCAAAAATATTGGTTAGATGCCATGTACATAGAAATGCCTTAACTGTATGCATATTGTCAGGCCTGGGGGCCTCTTCTGACCTTGTCAAGGGGAGTGCTAACCTTCTCTCCTTTCATATAACATTCCTTTATTTATTTACTTTTTACCATATTATGGTAAGCTTTCTAGTCACTTTGATTGTTAAAGTTTAAATTTTTATGTAATAAAATTTATCATATTTTTATGATTCTGAATTTTGTGTTATACCTTGAAATTCTTTTCTATGTGATTATAAGTTCATTTTTAGCACTCATAAAAACTATGTATGTAGAAATTTTATTCATTTGAAATTTATTTTATTCTTTTTTTTTAAAGATTTTATTTATTTATTTATTAGAGAGTGAGTGAGAGAGAAACAGCATGAGAGGGGAGAGGGTCAGAGGGAGAAGCAGGCTCCCCACTGAGCTGGGAGCCTGATGTGGGACTCGATCCCAGGACGCTGGGATCATGACCTGAGCTGAGGGCAGTCACTTAACCAACTGAGCCACCCAGGCACCCTGAAATTTATTTTATTCTAAAGAGAATGGTGGAGATCCATTTTTTTAAGTAGCTATCTAATTTTTCCAAATGTAGTTTACTTAATACTTCGTATTATCTCCACTGATTATAATAATTACTTTAATATATATTAAATATCATTTGGTTTTGGGGATTGAACTTCTAAATAAATCATTGTTAAGATGTCATTTCCTAGATATTGTGTTCTTTACTATAGCTTTTGTAATTGTTTAAATTATGTCTTTAAAATAGTCAATCTAAATATATGAAATATCTTTCTAATTATTTGTCTTTTTTAAATTTTTTTATTGTTATATTAATCACCAACATTACAGCATTAGTTTTTGATGTAGTGTTCCATGATTCATTCTTTGTGCATAACACCCAGTGCTCCATGCAGAACGTGCCCTCTTTATTACCCATCACCAGGCCCACCTCCCCTCTAGAACCCTCAGTTTGTTTTTCAGAGTCCATTGTCTCTCATGGTTCATCTCCCCCTCCAATTCCCCCCACTTCATTCTTCACCCCCCGCTATCTTCTTCTTCTTTTTTTTTTTAACATATATTGTATTATTTGTTTCAGAGGTACAGATCTTGTATCACATTGATTGATTTGCAGATGTTGAACCAACCTTGCAGCCCAGGGATAAATCCCACTTGGTCGTGGTGAATAATCCTTTTAATGTACTGTTGGATCTTATTGGCTAGTATTTTAGTGAGAATTTTTGCATCTGTGTTCATCAAGGATATTGGTCTGTAATTCTCCTTTTTGATGGGGTATTTGTCTGGTTTTGGGATCAAGGTAATGGTGGCCTCATAAAACGAGTTTCCATTTCAATTTTTTGGAACAGTTTCAGAAGAATAGGTATTAATTCTTCTTGAAATTGTTTGGTAGAATTCCCCTGGGATGCCACCTGGCCCTGGGCTTTTGTTTGTTGGGAGATTTTTGATGATTGCTTCAATTTCCTTAGTGGTTATAGGTCTGTTCAGGTTTTCTATTTCTTCCTGGTTCAGTTTTGGTAGTTGATACATCTCTAGGAATGCATCCATTTCTTCCAGATTATCTACTTTGCTGGCATATAGTTGCTCATAGTATGTTCTTATAATTGTTTGTATTTCTTTGGTGTTGGTTGTGATCTCTCCTTTTTCATTCATGATTTTGTTGATTTGGGTCATTTCTGTTTTCTTTTTGATAAGTCTGGCCAGGGGTTTATCAATCTTGTTAATTCTTTCAAAGAACCAGCTCCTAGTTTCGTTGATCTGTTCTACTGTTCTTTTGTTTTCTAGTTCATTGATTTCTGCTTTGTTCTTTATTATTTCTCTTCTCCTGCTGGGTTTAGGCTTTATTTGCTGTTCTTGATCTAGCTCTTTTAGGTGTAGGGTTCGGTTGTGTATTTGAGACCTTTCTTGTTTCTTGAGAAAGGCTTGTATTGCTATATACTTTCCTCTTAGGACTGCCTTTGCTTCATCCCAAAGATTTTGAACAGTTGTGTTTTCATTTTCATTGGTTTCCATGAATTTTATTAATTCTTCTTTAATTTCCTGGTTGACCCATTCATTCTTTAGGAGGATGCTCTTTAGCCTCCATGTATTTGATTTCTTTCCAACTTTCGTCTTGTGATTGAGTTCTAGTTTCAAAGCACTATGGTCTGAAAATATGCAGGGAATGATCCCAGTCTTTTGGTACCAGTTGAGACCTGATTTATGACCTAGGATGTGATCTATTCTGGAGAATCTTCCATGGGCCTAGAGAAGAATGTGTATTCTGTTGCTTTGGGATGGAATGTTCTGAATATATCTGTGAAGTCCTTTTGGTCCAGTGTGTCATTTAAAGTCTTTATTTCCTTGTTGATCTTTTGCTTAGATCTGTCCATTTCAGTGAGGGGGGTGTTAAAGTCCCCCACTATTATTGTGTTGTTGTCAATGTGTTTCTTTGCTTTTGTTATTAATTGGCGTATATAATTGGCTGCTCCCATGTTAGGGGCATAGATATTTACAATTGTTAGATCTTCTTGTTGGATAGACCCTTTGAGTACGATATAGTGTCCTTCCTCATTTCTTATTACAGTCTTTGGTTTAAAATCTAATTTGTCTGATATAAGGATTGCCACCCCAGCCTTATTTTGGTGCCCATTAGCATGGTAAATGGTTTTCCACCCCCTCACTTTCAATCTGGGGGTGTCTTTGGGTCTAAAATGAGTCTCTTGCAGACAGCATATTGATGGGTCTTGTTTTTTTATCCAATCTGATAGCCTGTGTCTTTTGTTTGGCGCATTTAGCCCATTTACATTCAGGGTAACTATTGAAAGATAGGAATTTGTTGCCATTGTATTGCCTGTAAGGTGACTGTTCCTGTATATTGTCTGTGTTCCTTTCTGGTCTATGTTACTTTTAGGCTCTCTCTTTGCTTACAGGACCCCTTTCAATATTTCTTGTAGGGCTGGTTTCGTGTTTGCAAATTCCTTTAGTTTTGTTTGTCCTGGAAGCCTCCTTCTATTTTCAATGACAGCCTAGCTGGATATAGTATTCTTGGCTGCATATTTTTCTCATTTAGTGCTCTAAATATATCATGCCAGTCCTTTCTGGTCTGCCAGGTCTCTGTGGATAGGTCTGTTGCCAATCTAATGTTTCTACCATTGTAGGTTACAGATCTCTTCTCCCGAGCTGCTTTCAGGATTTTCTCTTTGTCTCTGAGACTTGTAAGTTTTACTAATAGATGTCGGGGTGTTGACCTATTTTTATTGATTTTGAGAGGGGTTCTCTGTGCCTCCTTGATTTTGATGCCTGTTTCCTTCCCCAAATTAGGGAAGTTCTCTGGTATAATTTGCTCCAATATACCTTCTGCCCCTCTCTCTCTTTCTTCTTCTTCTGGGGTCCCAATTATTCTAATGTTGTTTCGTCTTATGGTATCACTTATCTCTCAAATTCTGCCTTCCTGATTCAGTAGTTGTTTATCTCTCTTTTTCTCAGCTTCTTTATTTTCCATCATTTGGTCTTCTATCTCACTGATTCTCTCTTCTGCCTCATTTATCCTAGCAGTTAGAGCCCCCATTTTTTATTGCACCTCATTAATAGCCTTTTTGACTTCGACTTGGTTAGATTTTAGTTCTTTTATTTCTCCAGAAAGGGTTTCTCTAATAACTTCCATGCTTTTTTCAAGCCCAGCTTGTATCTTTAAAATCATGATTCTGAACTCTAGTTCTGACATTGTACTAATGTCCGTATTGGCAGTCGGTACTGCCTCTTGTTCTTTTGTTGAGGTGGTTTTTTCCATCTTGTCATTTTGTCCAGAGGAGAACAGGTGAATGAGAGAGCAAAATGCTAACAGGGTAACAACGTCTCCAGAAAATATACTCTAAACAAATCAGAAGAGACCTTAAACCAGGAGAAAAGAAAGGGAATGAAAGAAAAAAGAAAAAAAAAAGAAAAAGAAAAAAGATTAAAAAAAAAGAATATGATCAAATATGATCAGGCTGTTGCATAGATCAGTGCCACACACTAGATTTGGGGTGTATTTTGGACTGTTAGAAGAAAGTGCCTCCCAAAATTTTAAAGAAAAAAAAACTTTTATATGTACAAAACTAAGGGTTAATACGATGAAGGGATAGAATATGACTGTAAAGAGGAAAATTATAAAAGATTTTATAAAAGGAATTGATAAGATGTTGCTTGTAAAAAGAAAAGAGGATTTAAAAAAAAAGGGGGAAAGAATGTGATTAGGCAGGAGACTAGAACAAAGCCATATGCTAGAGATTTAGGATATATTTTGATCTGTTAGAAGAAACTGTATCTCAAAATTTTAAAGAGAGAACAACTTATATATATATATGCCAAAAATAACGGTAACTACTATGAAGGGATAGAATAGGACTCTAAAAATGAAAAATAAAAATGTTTTTTAAAAAAGGGATTGATAAGATGTTGGCTGAAAAAGGGAAAAAGAAAAATTTAAAAAAAAAGAAGACAGTTAAAAAAAATTAACTTTGAAACACTAAAGAATCACGGTAAAAAAGCCATGGATTCTATGTGCAGTATTCCCCTAGCTCTGGAGTTTTGCTGTTCTCATTGATCGGTAAACTTGGTCTTGGCTGGCTGTTCTTGCTGATCTTCTGGGGGAGGGACCTGTTGCCGTGGTTCCCAAATGTCTTTACCAGAGGCGGAATTGCTCTGCCCTTGCCCGGTCCAAGCTGAATAATCTGCTTGGGTTTGCTCTTGGGAGCTTTTGTTCCCTGCAAGCTTTCCGTTCACCTTTGGAGGCCAAGAGTGAAAATGGCAGCCTCCCAATCTCCGCTCCAGAGGAGTTGAGACCTCAGGGCCCCACTCCTCAGTGAGCCCCAGAGAAAAGCAGTCAATCACTCCCGCCTCTGCGGTCTCTGGCCCGAGTCTGTGCTCACCTGGCCTGTGACCGAGCGTTTCTTTTTTTTTTTTTTTAAAGATTTTATTTATTCATTTGAGACACAGAGATACAGAGAGAGAGAGAGAAAGCATGAGCAGGGAGAGAGGCAGAGGGAGAGGGAGAAGCAGGCTCCCCGCTGAGCCAGAAGCCCAATGCAGGGCTCGATCCCAGGACCCTGGGATCATGACGCGAGCCGAAGGCAGACGCTCAACCATCTGAGCCACCCAGGTGCCCCATGACTGAGCGTTTCTATCTCTGGCACCCGACTTGGTGTGGAGTCTACAAACCCAGCAGATCCCAGTTGTGCGCTCCCGTGCCACTCCTCCCAGGGAAGGAATGGGAATCTCCCCAGATCTGCCGCTTGTTGGGTCCTTGCTGGAAGAGCAGTGGCCCAACTGTGCCATGGATCACACTTTATGGCAACCCTGAGCTGAGAGCCCGCGCCTCGGCTCCGTCTCTGTAGCCGGCTTCCTCGCTCCGATACCTGGGAGTTCTGCTGCGCTCAGGCACCCCCGGTCTTTCTGTGACCCTGAGGGTCCTGAGACCACACTGTCCCAGCAAGGGTTGCATCCCCCGCTTAGCCACTATAGCGATGTCCCTCAGCAGAGCCGACTTCTAAAAGTTCTGATTTTGTGCTCCGCTGCTCTATCACTTGCCAGAAGCAGCCAACGGAGGCCCCCTCCCCTGCCGTCTATCCTCCCGAATATCACCTCGGATTCACTTCTCCACACGTCCTACCTTCCAGAGAGTGGTCGCTTTTCTGTTCAGAGAGTTGTTGCTATTCTTTTCTTCGATCTCCTGTTGAGTTCCTAGGTGTTCAGAATGGTTTGATCCCTATCCAGCTGAATTCCTGGGACCAGACGAAATCCAGGTCTCCTACTCCTCCACCATCTTGCTCCTCCCTCCAATTATTTAAGTCTTCTTATATACTTCATGGTAGAGTTCTAATATTTTCCTCATGTAAGTGAAATACACTTATTTTTACATTCATTTCTAGATATTTTATACTTTTTTGCCCTTCCTCTGATCCTGTTCTTATTTTCTTCTGTTATATTTTCTAAATTGTTATTATATATATACATATATTTAAATGTTTTAATAATTGTTTTGTATCTATATATCTATATATATCTGAATTACTATTGCTCCCTGCAAGATTATCAAAGTATCTTCTATTTCATACTTTAGTTGAGTCATTTGAGTCTTTCAAATGAAAAAAAATCAAATTCTTAGGAAATAGTGAAAACTTTGCCTGTTGCTTTCTAGTATTTGTAACTTTTTTGACTAATTAACTGATGAATTCCTCCAGAGCAATGTAAATATCAATTGCATGACATCTCATCTTTCTTTTCCTCTTCCTCTTCTCTCTGCCTCTTTTACCTAATTGATTTATTTACATATAATTGTGTGTGTGTTTTTATGTGAATAAATGTATTCATGATAGATTTCAGGTTTGATCTGGACTCAAAAATGAATTATTTAATTTTATTTAAATATTTAATTGTTAATATAAATTCCTTAATATTAAATTGTATTTTGTTCTGTGTATTATTTTAATGTCCAGGGATTCTATTTATTGGTATTTATTTCAGATTTTTTGTATTGCTATAATTGATCTTAGTCCTTGTTTTTTGTTCATTTTTTAAAATCAGACCTTTACCAGTTTGCTGGCTTAACTTAGAGAGCACAGTCTGAAACAAGGATTAAAGTATATACGAGAAATAGATATGCAGTAGGAGTGAGGAGGCAAAGATAAACAGGTGAAAAAGATGTAACATGATGTCATGGATTACTGTTGGCCACTTCTTATGACAAGCCAGGCAGAGATATGACAGGTAGCTCAGAAAGTGTGTTTGATCATGTGTATTAGTTTGCTAGGGTTATCATTACAAAATAGCACAGACAGGGTGGTTTAAACAACAAAACCCTTTTCTCCCAGTTCTGGAGGATAGTCATCCAAGATGTTGGAAGATTTGGTCTCTTCTAAGGTCTCTTTCTTTGGCTTGCGGATAGCCACCTCTTTACTGTGTCCTCAAATGGTCTCTCCTTTGTATATGCTCATCCCTGGTGTCTTTGTGTGTGTCCAAATTACCTCTTATAAAGACACCAGTCAGACTGGATGAGGGCCCATGCTACAGCCTCATTTTGGTGTTATCTCCTCCTTAAAGGCCCTGTTTCCAAATACAGTCACATTCTGATGGAGATACTGGGGTTTAGGGCTTCAACAGGAATTTGAGGGAACACAGTTCAGTCCATAACACCGTACAAAGGAAACTTCATTGAGATCATCCACAGAAGGAAAAATGAAAAAACATTTCTTTTAAAAATTAAGTCCCCCTCATTTTTCATTGACAAAAATTTATCCCATAAGAACCTACCTCTCCCAAATTGTAGTCTTTCATAGAAAAGGGAAGAGGAGGGCAGTCACAGGAACAGACTTAGAGTGTGGGGCCCCCTTGTATTCTAAGCCAACTAAGAGTATCAGAAACACTTAGAAGCAGTGCAGTTCAGAATCTGAAGAGGTATGTACGATTTGTCTCTACACAGTTTTCTTATGATTATGCTGGCTTTGTGAGGGGAATTGGGGATCTTTCATTTTCTTTCTGAATTAAATTGTACCAGGATTATTTGTTCAATGAATTTGAAATAGTTCACTTGAGAAATCATGTTGATTGTGACATTTTATAGGAGAACATTTTTTGTCAACATTTTCTATTTGTTTTTAATGATGATTCATCTATTTAAGGTTTTAATAACTCTTCTTGAATTAATTTTAATAATTTATATATTCCTAAAACTTTTCCATTGCATTCATTTTCAAATATATTTATATCGCTTTATATGAAATTATACCACAAAAGTCTAATTAATTTTCTCTTTACCTTTGAATATTTTCACTTTATTGTGTTAATGTCTTTTAATCTATCACTTATCATTATTACTTAATTGTATTGTTTTTTTATCTTTTCAATTCATTAACTTCTGCTTTTAAAAAAATGCATATTATTTCCCTTTTTAAAACCTCTATTATAGTTGTTTTTAGCAAAAACACACATAAACAAATGAAACAAAATAATAAAGCTTTCTAACTTTCACCTTTGTCTCTTGTTTGCATTAGCTAGTGTTTGATATTATTCTTTTTACTTGAGAACTTTGAGTCAGTTGCTTTTAAACATATATTTGTTTTTAATACCTGTTTGTAAATCTGAGTGACTTTTGTTTTTAAGATACTTGAGTTCAAGGCTTTTAAATGTATTGATGTTTATTATAAGAATGTTTGGTCTAAAATCTGCCACATCATTTTATGAAATTGGGTATAATTCTACATACAATAAAATAAAATGTCCTACTTTCTTGCTTCAGTGAGTTTTGGAAAATTGTATGCATCCGCATACCCACAACTCAAAAGCAGAGATAGAAATTATTCCATACCCTTTCCAATCAAATTTCCAAACCTGCAAAAGCAACCACATTCTGACTTGTAACATCAAGTCTTGTTTTGCTCTATTCTATTAGTCTGCATAATGTTTTTGAAATTCATCCACATTGTTATGTATATGACATATACATATGACATGTAAATGAAAATTGTTTCATTTAGTAGCTGAATAGTGTTGTGCTATATAAATATACCTAAATGTGTCCTTTCTCCTGTTGATAGGCATTTACTTGTGTCAAGTATGGGGCCATTATGAATTGTTATGGGCTGAATTTTATCTATCCAAATGAAGCCCTAATCACTACTACTTCAGAATGTAATTGTACTTGGAGATAGGGCCTTTGAAGAGATGATTAAGTTAAAATGAGGTCACCTGAGTGGGCCTTACTCCAATCTGACTGCTATCTTATAAGAAGTTTGGACATACCAGAAACACCTCGGTACATGTACACTGAGGAAAGACCATATGGGGACACAGTGAGAAAACAGTCAGCCATCTGCAAGCCAAGGAGGTAGGCCTCAGAAGAAACCAAACCTGCTGACACCTTGATCTTGGACTTCTGGTCTCCAGAACTAGGAGAAAATAATTTATTTTGTTTAGGACACTCAGTCCGTGGTATTTTGTTTATGGCAGTTCTAGCAAACTAATACATAGATCAAGCTGCCATGAACATCTTGACACCTTTTTTTTTTTTTTTTTTGACATATGTTTTCTTTTCTCTTGAGTGGAATTGGATTTATGTCTAATTAGAAAAAAATTGCCACACTTTTCTCCAAAATGGTTGTATAATTTTACACTCCCATCAATAATGCATGAAAGTTCCAGTTGTTCTATATTCCTGCCGATGTTTGATGTCAGTCTTTTTATTTGAACCGTTCTAGTGGGTATAAGATGGTGTTTCCTTTGGTTTTAATTTGCTTTTTCTTGAAGACTAATAACATGGAACACCTTTTCATATGCTTATTTGCCATTTATTTAGCTTTTTGATATGTTTTGTTATCTCTTCGGTTTATTTTTTGAGTTCTATTTAATTTTGAATAGCTTTATAGATTTATGGAAATTTTGTATTAAATTTTTTTTAAAAATGATGTAATTTGTTAGATACATGTATTAGAAGTACTTTTTCCTAATCAATATCTTGTCTATTCAGTTTAATGGTTATTTTTGGTCAACAGTAAAGTTTAACTTTGGAGACAAATTTATGCTTTTCCTTTTATGGTTAATGTTTTTTATATCCTATCCAGCACATCTAAACCTACCCTGAGATTGCAAAGATATTATCCTATGTTTTCTTCTAGAAGATTTATGGCCTAGGCTTTTGTTTTCAGTTCTGTGCTGCATCCTGTACTAATTTTTTGAGTATGGAGTAAAATGGCTTCAACATAGTTCTTTAAAAGGACTTACACTATTCTTGTGCCCACTCTTCAGACTGAATTTGTTTTTCAAACAAAAAAAAAATTGATAAAAATTGGCATTTTTTTTCTTATCCCATTTATAGTCAATTCCCCTTGTCCTGCAGCTTTTCCTGGGATAAGAGCCACATGGGTCTCTCCTCTCTCTCCTATGAAGAGCTAGTCACTTTCTGAAATTTAGTTCATTTAAGTTTTATATTTTTGGCTCTCTAGCATTTGCTTGTATTTTTTGTTCTAATTGTTGTGTTGTTTTTAGTAAGGATAGAACTTATTTAAAGGAATTATTGTAAGGTTGATGGAAAATATTATTGCAAGAGGGCAAGGGACCTATTGAAATCAGGAAACTACTCTGACCATGAGATCTGCAAACATGTTAAAAAAAAAATTCTCTGGTATGTTTTAATAGTTTGAGTGATTATCTCTTGTGAGACCTAGATCCTTTATAGAGATTCTAACAGAAAGTGGTATTTTCATATATATTGTTTTCCCTGGTTTTCCATATTTTTTGTATGCTTTGCTATTTGGTTTATTTGTCTTACTTGGAGTCTTGAAAGATATATACATTGTTTTTATTTTTTCTAGTATTATTGTTACAAATTTAATTAACATAACCAAATGTATATTTGTCACTTACCGCTTTTAGAAATAATTTCATTTCATTTCACATACCTTCCCCTATTATTTCAAACTTCCGAAGCTTTATTATAAAGCCTTAGAAATAGTTGTTAAATAGAACACTATTTTATTACCTACAATCTATTTAAAACTTTATAATATTTATGTTATTTAATATTACCTTAAAGCTTTTTTAGCATTTTATATTTTAATATATCCAATGATCATTGCTACATTTTTATAATGTGGCTTTTCATTACTAGATTGATTTTGAGGTTCCCCATGGTTAGCTGGATTAATGTTTAGCTGGAAATAAAGTTAATTATTTTTTAGAAGAGTATATAGGTAGCATATCTCTGATCTACATGTTCAAGACTATTTTCTTAATATGGCAGGAATCACTCCATTCTTTTTGACAATGAATGTTATTTGACGGGGGATGGGGGGTGAGGGTGGGGGTGGGGAGAGCCAAAAATTATCACCTAACACACACACACACACACACACACACACACACACAACAGTTTTATTTTCTATCTTGAATACTTGTTCTTTCTCTCTGATTTCCATAGGATGATTTAGTTACATATTTTAGTAATTTAATAATATATACTCTTAAATTGTTATAATATTTTTCTGTGTAGAATTTTTGTATAGTATATTGGAGTGAGGGAGACCACAGAACCAACAATAAAATCAATCTATACACAATGTTTCAAAATGTAGTGGATTGGATTGTGCTTCACACCTTGAACAGTATTAGCAAATGCTTTGTTGCTTTTCCTTATTTTTGTAATTTTATTCTCCTTTGGAGGGAGTAAGTTTTGTTTTCCTTTATTTAATTGTACTTCCGTAGAAAATGTGAACTTCTCTCAATGGATAAACTACCAAATGTAGCATCTCTGATAGTAAAAACCAAACAAGGAAACATACATCAAAATATGTATATTTAATTTCACTTTAAAAAAATTAAGTTTAGTATTTGGGTTATGTTGGTTAGTTTTATTTTTCAAACATATTTGTATTCAAAGTTTGGAAGATTGAATGGGAAATCACTTAGAAGTTTACATCTTGCAAATACAGATTCACATTGCATTTTGTTGGTAAATGTCTCCATTTTTCTCCAGATGCTCTAATTTTTTATCAGGTTGGCATTTTATTTCCAAAATCCAAATAAATTAGCAAGGCATACAAAGCCCTTCAACACTTGCATACAGTCCATCTACCCATTTGTCTATTTATCCAGCAAGATCAATCCCTCCATACAACCAATACAAAAATCAAATTCAGTTATTCAAAAAACTCTCTAAGATTCTGTATTCTACCTCAGTGCCTCTATAAATGTTACTCTGCTGCCTAGATTGCTTATCTTTTTTTTTTTTTTCCTCATCAGGGACTCAAACTTATCATCAATGTCCAAATCACATACCATATACTTCATGGGAAGCATAGGGGAAAAAGTGCTACCCATGTATACCTACTGTATTAGTAGCAATTTTTATGAAGTATTTCAGTTATTTGTACTCTTTGCTAGACTTTGTGCCCCTAGAAATTAAGGACCATGTCTTATTTATCTTTGCTTTCTTAGTGTCTAGCATAAAATATGGCCATAACAGGTTCAATATTGCTGAATGAATGGACCACAATAGTTTTATGGCTACACAGCTAATTTTCATTAATTATTGAGCCACATTTCTGTACTATTTTTATTAAGTAAATCTAGTTTGAAATTCATCAAAATCTATTTGTCACTAAGGACAGTGAAATAGAGGAAAGGCTTGCAGTTTTTGAGACCCTCAACTTAGTAATAACCTCTCAATACCTTATATTTATCACAGACTCCTCCTCACTCTTCCTTCTTGTTGAACAAGCTTTAATATTTTTACATACAAAATACGTAAAACAATATATAACCTAAATATAAGGTACATGTAGAGACATTTAGATGGAGGGGGCTAGCTATGTATTAGTTCTATGAAAACAAATTATTTCATAATTTTTGTAAGACTGTAGCTTAATCCTAGACTATTCTCTCAAGTATGGCAGGGATAATAGCCACATTGCCTAACATATGTGTAAAAGATGCATTATCCATGATAGAAACTATGAAAGGTCAGAAAGTCATTATCAGTTAAGAAAGAGGCAAGAAATAGTTGTGGGTAGAACAATAAATTTTCAGTATAAGAAGAACAAGAACAACATAATTTTTCTTGGCAGCATTTGGTATTTTAGCATATTTCTGCTTAAAACTGTTTATCTTCCTACTCAAAAGTTTCAACTTAAAAGGAGCTATAGTTGATCCAAAAGCAAGAGATAAATGTTGAAATTGCAATATTGATATTGATTGTTTTTTAAATAGAGAAAACAATTATAAAGTTTTCTTGACACTGGATCAAAAGGTCTGATGCTGATTTCTTCAGTTCTTAACAGATATCTACTCCATGTCTTTAATCACACAGCATATATTACCAGCTGAAAAAAAGTTATTTCAAATTAAAAAAATAAACTCTGCCAAAATTATAAATATGTATTTATATAAATACAAAATAAAGTACACATTAATCTTTGCAAAGAGAAACATTAATGAAAACATTGATAAAACTATTAAACTCTAACACTTACTTGTAATTGGTGATTTCAAATTAGAAAAAAAGAATTAAAATTATGGCTCATACAACTCTCATCTTTTCATTGTTTCCCTTGGCTGTTGCCAGTAATAATCAAAGTATTTGTGTTACCAGGTAACCATCTTTCCTAAGAACCTATTTTATGATGCTAGTTGTTTTTTGGAATTAAATAACAATTCCAGATAATAACATTTTTCAGTATCTTATTTGGAAACTTTTCTACTCTGGTAAATGTCATTTTAAACTTAATCTCAAATAAGATACTACAGTTTATAGTATTTAATTGTTGTTCTGTGATTTATTTTGATTTCCAACAGATATATGCTTTTCCCTTATCACTTTAGAAATAAGCCAGTGTATCTTTTTTCTGGTTCGTAAGCATTCTAAGACTACTTATAAATCCTTAATTATAAAATGGATAGAAAATAAATTTCATAGGATTAGTTACCCTTCCTGCCTTGTTTGTCACTTATATCCCCAGTTTCTAGAATAGTGGCTAGCACATGGTTAAGTATTCACTAAACATTTGTGGAATAAATAAACAATTGCATGTACTCATACAGCAGAATAAATTATTTTCATTCTCATTGTAGGGGCAATTTAAACTAGTCTCTTATAAAAGGATCCTCATTAGTTTTAAAATATTTTGATAATCAGGGATGCTTCAATATGAGTCACCTTCAAACTCAGTGATTTAGCTTGTCTACACATGTCCCCCTCTAAAAAGGAACGGAAAATAGCAAAGTCCTTTCTAAAGCCATGTGAGGTGGCCTCCTCACTGAGATATCTTACAACTTTTAGTTGTTTTGCATTCATATAAAACTCATTGGCGGCAGCTTAGAGCAATGTGAGGACTTGAATTTAAACCTGAGTCAAGCAAGATCTTGAAACAACTTTGCAATATTCTTCTCACATCCTGGATGTTTTGATAATGCTGCTGCCTCTTTCAGAGTTATATCTTGTATTTCAAATGAGATTGAATCTACTATTGTTAGCGAACTACAAAAATTAATTCAGCAATACTATAAAATCTATTGTAATGCCAAATAGTTGAAACCTGTTGAGCTTTTTTCAAGTGTTAGAGTTATAATGGACTAGGCAAGGCAATGTTTACTCCAAAATAAGTAATTTTCACTCTCTATACTCTGTATGTATCTGATATGGCTAAAGAACAGTCTTTATAACATAAAGATCACTTTGCACAAAGAGTGATAAAATTAGCAATATTAAAAATGTCATTCAGTTTACTTATGGATTTGGTATAGAAAATGTAACACTGATGAAAATTAAATGGTTGCTTTATTTTTCTTAACTGCTACTGGCCACAGTGTGTCCTGAAAATACGTGTTACTTTCAAACTGTATAAATTCCGTTGAACAGAAGTAGGAAGATATAGATTGTTATAAATTCCCAGAAAATTTTTTAGCTAACAATGAGCAAATTAGACTTCGTGTTACTACTGCTTTTCCTACTGATTTCAATTATCTCTAAGCAGATCCTATAAAGCACAAAGAGCCCTGTAGAAAAATAAACATCCAAAAATAGAAAGTGCATGAATGTGCAACAAGACCTGCTCAAAGACCACAGGGGAGCATACACCTGCCAAAGGCCCAGATAGAGCTGTGAGGTGGTGTCCCTTTAATGACAAAGGCAGGTAATGCTGATGAGTTCGAGCATGAGGTTAATGGTAGATGAGGGAAGACCTTCATTCTTGAGGAGATGAGAGAACAAAAAGAGGGAAAGAGGCATCATGTTTGAATAATAAGTGGGATTTTAAAATTTTATTGTTGGAAGCATCAAAGAAGTAGTTATATCAAAGCAATCCTTGTCTTTGCTATTTGCTAGTTGTGGGAGCTTGGGCAAGTTACTAATCCTCTCTAAAATTATTCACCTAACAAGGTGATATTGATAACATTTTCTTATAATCATTAGATCATTTAATGTATATTAAGTTTTTAGAATTACTTGGTACATAGTTAATGCTTAATAAACATTTAATAATAATTGTTATGCCTTTTGCTTTGAGTCATTCCTTTTTAATCAAGCCACTTTCCAAGGCTTATGCATATGCTCTTTGAAGCATATGGCCTCCCAGCGTATATTAGACATATTTGAATGAGTGATATTGTCTTATTTTTTAGAGCTCCATAAGATGTTCCCATTCCCCCCTTGTTTATTGCCAGGTAATGGCTAATAATCACCCCATGTGAAAGTACTGTGTGAAGTAAGTTATGACATGTTCTCCTGAAACTCTTCTTTCCTGAAAAAGAAGTAAAACAGCACAAATATGTGGTAATAGGTAAAACATAGCATAAATGAGCTATAGAGTGCTATGGCTATGTATAGGAGAAAAAGATTACTTTAGGCTAGGAGGACAAAATGAGCCACTCAAGGAAGTTATTTATGATCACCTTGATGAATGAGAGGAATTGTCATAGGTAGACTTAAGAAAGCAAATTTTCTTTCTTTCTTTTTTAATTTAAATTCAAGCTAGTTAACATATAGTGTTGTATTCATTTCAGGAGTAGAATTTAGAGATTCATCATTTACATATAACACCCATTGCTCATCCCAACATGTGCCCTCTTTAATACCCATCACCCATTTAGCCCATCCTCCCACCCACTTCCCCTTCAGCAACCCTCAGTTTGTGAGAGAACAGATTTTCTAAGTGGAAGGATGACTATGAAAAAAATAAGTATATAGGAGGGAAATAAAAATCTCTCATACTGTAAGAAACTTGGCTTGATTTGCTCACAGGAGGCATGTGGATAAAAAGAGGGAGATTATGGTAGGAAAATGTAATTGTGGCAGCTAGAATACAGGGAGACAAAACAAGAAACTGATCAGGAGGCTAGTTCATTAATCTATATCAAGATGAAACCATGGATTAATGCCTGACCATAATTTAAAAAGAGAAGAAAATTGCAAGGGAAACTGGAGATGTAAATTTGGAGAGATTTGACTACAAGCTAAAATATATGCGAAGTCAAGTTGTCTTTGATGATGCCAAGGATTTATTTCAGAATAACTGGAAGAAACCTTATTTAATTCTGTATTATCAACTTAACTTTCTAATGACACCTGTCATGGAAACCTCCAAATACATGTAATAGATATCCAACCGCATGGATGAATACTTGAATCCCACTTTCTTTAATATATGAGCATTTCAATGTACCCGAAGGCCAGGAAATATCAAGTTTCCTTTTCTCTGGGCTAAATATTAAAAACCGTAGCTTAACTTTCCTACAGCAAGATAAGAAAAACAAATCTCTTAGAAGCCTTCAAAGTTATGCTGAGGCAATATATTGCTATTTTAATTGAAATTTATACATTTATTTTTCTGGTTTTTAATTGATTCAAAAAACTTGTGTATATCATTATGGCATGACATATATTTTTCCGTTTTGCATTATTGATATTATTAAAATTCACATTTAATTAACATATGCCATTTGAATCCTGCATTAAGACTACAACTTAAATATCACAGTTATAGAGAGAAAACATGTTTGTAGATAAGACCCATGACGAATATAGTACTATAATAGCCTTGCCTTTAATTTAGGGAACTGTTTCAACTTCAAGAAGTGAAAAATTATTGAGTAATGATAGAAAAAATCCATTCCATACATTAACCCTTTTATCCCTCATCTCTCAGAGAGAAAGTCTTAACTAAATATAAAAAAAAAATAAGTGAAAATTATCAGACTCTTCTAATCATATCTTGGAGAGCTTTAAATCCTCAATCTCTAGAGAACAGCTTAAGTTAGAGCGTATTATCTCATACTGCCTGAAGATATTTACACCTCCTCCATGTGTCACATATCCTCTATACCCACATACCTTATCAGAACTGCAAGGAGAGGATGCTATTTGATGTTACCTGAGAATTTCCTTACAGGAGCTTGCAGGGAGAGTTTTAGATTGCCAGTTTTTACAAACTTGGGGATACCTGTGTACCCTGTAAATATGAGAAGTATTTGAGTTCAGTATCCTTTTCAGAATAAGAAATACAACTTTTGAAAATATACTATGCCCTCAGAAACCCAGTAAACTGTAGGAAACCCTGGCATAGCTTATTGGTGTTTGGGAATATTAGACATTACAATTTGATCCAATCTAACAACTTGTTTTGTGTTATTTGTTTATTAGTATGCATTTTTAGTTCATGTTACATAAATATTTTAAATATTAACTTCATGTAGATGCTATGAAAATAATTACATATTTATTTGTATACCCAGTATATTTGTAAAACTACTTAGGAATTTTGGATTAATGTAAAATCTGGTAGGTATTTCCACTTATAGTTTTTTCCTTGCTACTTTCACTCCTATTCATTTTCCTTTAATATATTATCATTTTAGATTTATTATTTTTCTATCAAACAGCAGTTACTTTAAATGAGTATTAGGAAGTGATTACGGAATAGGGCATCATGTGGGTGCAATTCTTGTTTCAAATGGAAAAAAGTGGTACTCCATATTATGCCAATTTACTTCACACAGACCCAGGCCCTTCCTGATATTTTAGAGCAAATACTGTAAGTTGGCCTTTAATTAAAATATATGTGGAACAAGGTTTAAATGCTTTTATTTGCAGTTCAAAGATCTATAGGCCATGTTATGCCTTCATGAAAATGATAAAACTTATCTTATATATGATCCAGGATACATCTTGAATAACCTTACTATGAGACTTCCAGAATAAATTATTTTTTAAAGAATTTTGGTTACTTAAAAACAATGGTGAAATATATATTCAGTTAAGGTAACATCTTTTGAGCCAGTCCATGTCATGGATGGAGAATTAAAGTGTTTACCCAAGGGAACCTACCAAGACAATTCTCAAGGTCATATTCTGGAAAACATGTTGTTTGGAACTTCCCATTTCAATTATTAAAGGAGACTTAAAAGTAAACCACAGCCATGAAATTGAAAATATTATGCTTATTTTCCTCTAAGATATGTCATCACAGTATCTGTCTCCATTAATCAAAATTGAAATTCAAAGAAATTTCTTATATGAGGGTTCTGTTTGTTTTTTTTAAAGATTTTATTTATTTATTTGACAGAGAGAGAGAGAGACAGCGAGAGAGAGAATACAAGCAGGGGAGAGTGGGAGAGGGAGAAGCAGGCTCTCCGCCGAGCAGGGAGCCCAATGCGGGGCTCTATCCCAGGACCCTGGGATCATGACCTGACCCGAAGGCAGATGCTTAACCGACTGAGCCAGCCAGGTGCCCCAGGGTTCTGTTGTATATAGTCCATTATGACATCTTCTCTTGTATCAGAGTACATAAGTAGAAAATATCTCAGGTTAGAATTACTGTTAACCTCCCTCTTCTTTATTGTGCCCCCTCTCTCTCTTCCTCCCTCCCTCTCTTTCTCTGTATCTGTCTCCCTGCATGTATATATGTATGTATGGGTGTATAGATAGGTGTATCACGCAACCAGTTGCCTGTTATAAATATGAGAACCATTCCAAGAACTTTGCCTTTAACAAGAAAGGTAAACAAACAATAAGTTCTATTGTGTATCCATAGATAATTTCCTGTAATGGGTTTATGTTTATTTCACTCCCAATGACAATGTTTGTTAATTCATGTTACTTAAAAATAAGGTAGATTTTTCAGTAAAGTAGATCAAATGAGTGCCATTATTCATAATAAACCAGTGCCATATGTGCCATTTTCAAAGTTTTATATTTAGCCCTTATAATACACAAGCAATATTTTAGCTTTCAAAAATTTTTAAATAGTGTTTACCTGGCTGTCACTGGGAAGATGTTTGCCAAATATGTGAACTATTGAATTTCTTTTTTTTTTTTTTTATTTGTGAGAGAGAGAATGAGAGACAGAGGGCATGAGAGGGAGGAGGGTCAGAGGGAGAAGCAGACTCCCTGCTGAGCAGGGAGCCCGATGTGGGACTCGATCCCGGGACTCCAGGATCATGACCTGAGCCGAAGGCAGTCGCTTAACCAACTGAGCCACCCAGGCGCCCCTGAACTATTGAATTTCTAATGGGTAAATTTAAATATAGTGATCCCTAACTTGGGCTCTCTAAACAAAATTAATATGGAATAAAATTATCAATAGCATCCTAAATTAAGAAATTGAAAAAATATACATAGATTTGTAAAGGAGAATGATGGGTATTACTAGAAAACGTCATCTTTTGCTTATAAATTGTTCGTATTTGCTATCTGCATTGATCAAATTTGCCAAGTAGTGACGATTCTCATTTATATATGTTTGACAAAGCCAGAGAATCTATGAAAAATCAGGCCAGGAAATAAAACCCTGGTCTTACTGTCACTGGATCATGAAATTGCTGTGCTAATGAACAAGGCAGACAGGCTAGAGGCCACGGTAAAAGTGAGGACTAATATTTATTTAACAATATTCTAAATTTCAGCACTCATATGTTTGCTTAACTGCTGGGCTGAAAGCACATACTGTTGTTAACTTACCGACTCTTAATTCTCATTGTGTAATGTAGTAAGCACACAAAGAACTCCCAACATATCATCAATGTCATTTATTTGTCCTAAGTAGAAATCAGAGGACCTCAGAAACTACTGTAAGTGTAATAATCATATGCCATAATAAAGATACTCTGAATAGCAAACTGTTTCACTATAAGGTGATACTCTGTTCCTCAGAGTCTTTTGTAATTATGGATCATGCTGGATTCTGAACAGAATGGGGTCATTGTCCCCTCGTATACCTCTTACTCTGCTTCTACCCCACCGAGCTGGCTTACTTGCAGAGCCTTAAGTGTACTATTATATTTATATTTCTTCCACATGTTTCCTTTGCCTGAACCACTCTCATAAAACTTTCATCTAGTTCAGTCTTACTTGTCCTTCAGTACTCAGCATCATCTTTTCTGCCATTTAGCAGAATCTGTTTCTTCTCTGATACAATTCTATCATTCTGTATACACCTCTATTATGCAATTAATCGTAATGCATTCTAAGTAACCTTTAATTGATATACTTTTCTCAATAAACTCTCCAAAACGAAGAGAAGACTTAATGTTTGTATCCTTAAAAAGACATTCGTTGTTTCAATAAATAAATGAAGGGGTGAGTTATATCCAATATAATCTTATAGTACCTTACGTTTCTTGATATCTTGTTTAATATAAATCTATAAACACAAGGATTCCTCCTAAATTTTAATGCATGTATGTTTTTAATAATATTCTATAGTAATAATTATTATTATTTTAATTTTGGAGGCATTTGTACTATTCTCATCATCATATTAATTACTTTACAAACTGCTTTATCTAATGTGGTCCTTGCAACAAAACCTTAAGATGGCTATTGTTAATTATCTCCATGTTAGATGATAAAAGTGAAACTTTATTTATTTATTATTTATTTATTTATTTATTTAGAAAGAGAGCGTGCATGGGTTGGGGGAGGGGCAGAGGAAGAAGGAAAAAGAGAATCTTTTTTTTTTTAAGATTTTATTTATTTATTTGACAGAGAGAGAGACACGGCGAGAGAGGGAACATAAGCAGAGGGAGTGGGAGAGGGAGAAGCAAGCTCTCCGCTGAGCAGAGAGCCTGATGGAGGGCTCAATCTCACGACCCTGAGATCATGACCTGAACTGAAATCAAGAGTTGGATGCTTAACCCACTGAGCCACCAAGGTGCCCCAAGTGAAACTTAGTTTAAAAGATTTTGTTAAATATTTCAAAACTTGGAGCTCATAAGTAAAAGAGCTGAACTAAAATCTAGCTCTCTCAGAAAACAAAGTCTGTCTCTTGGGAACTATAAATTTAAGATATCCATTCCCAATAAAATCTCACCCAGCTTTTCCGGCAAGTCTTTCGGATGCCTGCTACTTATTCCATCATTTTAAGATAGGCTTGCGATGTCAGCCCTAATGGAGCTGATGTTTCTGTTAAGGCTTTCATTTCCTAACACTCCAAAAGCTACAAACCTTCAAGTTACCAATGTGCCATTGCATTATATAAAGAATTCAAAGCACAAAAGCCCTGGCTTCTTCCTGCAAAAGTAAATAAAATGCAACCTTCCCTGACTCATTTGTCATACTTTGTTATCTGGCCCTAAATCAGTACCCCGTAAGTTTCAGTGTGAAAGCAGTTCTTCCAGATTCTAATTACAGCTCCTCTCTCCATAAGTCCCAGGCATGTTTCTAAGGAGCTGGATCAAGTGACAAATGTCTAAAGGAGATAACAAATAACCTTTTTCTTATCTCATCATCCCAAATATATCCTCTCTCACTCTGTCTCCAAAAACGTTACTGGAAGTTTTTTTATATAAATTGACTTGGTTGAATTTATTTACACTGTGAAATCTCACCAGTTCACCAGTTATATCTGGCCTATCTACCTTTCACCAATGATTCATCGGCTTCTAAGCTCCTAAACTACTGTGGGCCACATTTTGGGTACTCATTAAATATTTGTTGAATGAATGGATGAATGGAGTGCAGTTTTCAAACTGTATCTTTGCAATAACACCACCCTTGTTCCAGTTAGGGTACTCTTTCCCTCTTCATTTCCACCAGTGTAATCTTTCCCCCTTCCAACACTAACACACACATACATGCACACACAGAAATACACACTCAGAAAGTGATATATGGAAAGGGAAACATTGTATTCAGAGTCATTTAAATAAACTCTTTTAAACAAGGGCTGGCTACATTTTCCTAACCTCTATAGTTTATTTGACATTGTTCATTCTGTTTCTAACTTTCTCTACCATTTTACCTATTTTTTAAAATAATAAGACATATGTCATACACCAGCTTTGCTCTAATGTGTTCTCTGATTTCCCAAAAAAGAAAAAAAATCTTGAAAAAATGTCTCATTTTGAAACTTCGGATTTATCACTGAAGAGGAATGATGCTAATAATTAACTTTGATTAGAGATAACTCAATGATTAGAACATTAGAAGGCATAGTAAATGATTATTTACAGGAGATGAATTGAACCAGAGCTACTGAGTGTTGAAACAAAAAGCAGTGTATTTTTTATGATGGTGGTAGATAAGGTATAAGGAAATCAAGAGGTTAAATTGAGGAATATGTTGTGTTCAGTAAAAAACCAAACTTCAGAAGTGTCATTAAAGACAGTGGATGAGCACTGGGTGTTTTATGTAAGTGATGAATCACTGAATTCTACTCCTGAAACCAATACTACCCTATATGTTAATTAATTTGAATTTAAATAAAAACTTGAGACAAACAAAGACAGTGGATGTCTGAAGAAGCCAGTGGATTAGAGACAGAGCAAACTGATGTCCAGGTAATGCTAAGATTCCAGTAACAACTAACCAGAGTTCAGTAGTAGAAGCTTTGGAAGCTTGGAGCATGGTAGTGCTGTGAGACAAAAAGGCTGAATGTTGTTGTAATATTGGTCTTAAAGTCAACATCTTTTCTTTGGGGACTGCTAGAATTTAAAAACTATCATCTACTCCTGAAATAAATTTACGATTTTATGGTCAAAATTCTCAAATTAAGAAAATTTATTACTAGGTTATTTATGTTTGGTCTTTTGGTAACTAGTTTTAGATAGTTTTTTTCAGGCCATTTTCTGGTCCACAAGGATAAAACAACAACAATAAAAAGATTCATATTTTGGAAGTTATTCAGTATCACCTGAACATGTTGGCCTAATAATTTCTTTCTTGGCTTTAGCTTCTTTTATCCTAAAAATTAAACCTTGTTTAGCCTTTAGCAGCATATATTACTACCTAAGAAATATAGCTTTATACAATTATTTTTGTTGTACTTATTTCATATGATGATTGATAAAAATCAGCATAAGGCTACAGTGGGTGGGCTGTGTACCTAAACAGTGGAGCCTAGATCCCTTGCTCTTCCACTCCTTGAAGAACATTACAGTGCCCAAATTTTCTTCTCTCTAAAAATTGCTGGCCTACCTCTAGAGTCTTTTCTTCTTGAGAAGGTGGACAGACCCATTCCAAAAAAATAATGGTTTTGGAAATCCAGTAGAACTTCTATGTAAAATTCTCCATTAAATGTATAATAAACTCAGCTCCAAAGATAGCTCAGGAGCTGTTGAAATGGTTCAGTTCTTCACATCCATAGTTTGGAAACTATAAGAAAAATCTATGAGAACATGCAACAGTCATGCTAAATCTAAATATTTCCTTAGCATAATCACCTCCCACATTTAAATAATTAATATTTGGAGGGTATTGGGGAATAGAATGTCATGGCCAAGGAAGCACCTTACAATGCAGTTGAAATTTTAGATATAAAAGGAATTTTGAATGCAAAACAACACTTCACCCTTTGCTCTGATTTAAGTCAATATATTTAGTTCACTTTGAAATGTCACATGGAACTGTATGTATATAGCTTATGTATATAAAAAACCAAGATGGGCATAATTATAAAGGGTTGAGACACCCTCTGTTAGATCATTATTGAAGATGTGAAGTGCTGTTATGCTTTCCTTAGGAAAAAAGTATTATCTGAATGTATTGTTAGTGACAGTAACACACTACCATGAACTTAAAATAATAGAAATTTATTATCTTGCAATTCTCTAGATTAGAATTCCAGCATGGATATCATTTATTGGGATAAAAATCAAGTTGTTAAATAGGTGATTGAGATTAAGGAGTGCACTTGTTTTGATGAGCACCGGCTGTTGTATGGAAGTATTGAATCACTATATTGTACACCTTAAACTAATATTACACTGTATGTTAACTGGAATTTAAATAAAAACTTAAAATCAAGTTGTTGGGGGGCATCTGGGTGGTGCAGTTGATTGGGCTTCTGACTCTTGGTTTTAGCTCAGGTCATGATCTCAGGGTCCTGAGATCAAACCCTGTGTGGGGCTCAGCACTCAGCACGGAGTCTGCTTGAAACTCTCTCCCCCTGCCTCTGGCCCTCCCCCCATGTGCACACTCTCTCTCTCTCAAATAAATAAATAAATCTTTAAAAAAATAAAATAATAAAAATAAAAAATCGATTTGTTGGCAGTGTTGCTTTCCTTTCTGGAGAGCATAAGGAGAAATCTATATCCGTATCTTTTCTAGTTTCAACAGATCACCTGCATTCCTTGGTTCTTGGCTCCCTTTCTACATCACATCTCTCTCTTCCACTTTGAAGGACACTTGTGATTATACTAGGCCCACTCAGATAATTCAATATAAATCTCTCTGATTTAAGGTCAGCAATTTTAATTCTGACTGCAATCTAAATTCCCCTTTGCCATGTAACATAACATAGTCACACATTTCAGGAATTAAGACATCAGCATCTTTGGAGGTGGGCATTCTGCCTGTCACATTTTATCTATCCTCTTTTTTTTTTTTTTCATTTTACCTGGAAATCAACCTAGAAGTTGATGTCTAGATCATTTCATATGTTAACTGTATTATGGTTTCAACTGAGCAGCTACTCTCTTCTAAACTAGATAGAGTGCATCTTAACTTGAAAGGTTCTCCTTCCTATCCATTCCTCCCCAAAACTGCCTATTTTTCAGTTGTGGACATAAAGAACACAACATTGCTTTTACATAAATAATTGAAAAGGAAACTTAAAGTATGTTCAGAAAAGAGGTAGGAAGGTCCAGATGGACTCACTTAAGTCTTCTATGATGAAGTCAAGTAATCAAAAAAGAAACTTCTCTGATATTCTGTGTTTTATTGCAGGAATGTTATTGTTGTTGCTAATAAAATATTTATATATCAAGGAAGCTTCCAAAGGGAGATAACATCATCATCTTTCTTTTTAAAGAACTATATGGAAAGTTCTTAAAGAATGAATTTCTTGTTTATGTCAGTTATGAATGTAAACATAATGTCTCCCAGAGCAGGACTAGAGTTAAACATATGGTCACTTATTATTGTTAGATGATGAGTTCACAATTAAAAAAAAAAAAATCTTCCTAATAATTCAAGATCTTGTTCAGTCCTTTTAATTAGTGATTGCTTATCAGAATCACCCAAGAAATATTGGATTTAAGTACCTCATCTTCTCCCCTCCATTCTAACCCTGTCAATATCATGAAGTTTTCTGGTGCATGGAGGATGAGAATTTTGAGTATGGACATCCTTTTAAATAAGTGTTTCAAGGTGATTTTGATATAGAAAATAGTTAAGAATCAGGTTTATTCATTTATACATAATTTTTAATATAATATGAAAAGTATTGGCAGAGGGCCTTGAGAAGGGTTGAGGTAGGAAGCCCTCAAGGATCAGATCATGGGTGATCTTACACATTAAATGCTATAAAGCATATATTTTATTCAGTTAACAATAGGGGCTCACTGATGAGTTTTAATAGGTGGAACTTGTATTGGTTATTGTGTTGGTATTGGTCTAAAACCCATTTTAAAAATACCACATACCCTCACCACATGCTATCACCGCTATCTAAATCCTGGTGTCATCAAACTGTTCTTTATTGGACTGGGAATGAAAGTGTGGGATTTGGATATGATTTTGAAATGTTTTCAAGGAAATTATATGAAACATAGTTAAGACTCCAGGTTTAGTCATATATACACTATAGCAATTCATAAGAAACAACTGAGGATAGGGACTTCATCAAGAAGTTTGCTAATACATGAGGCGCCTGGGTGGCTCAGTTGTTAAGTGTCTGCCTTCGGCTCAGGTCATGATCCCAGGGTCCCAGGATCGAGCCCCGCATCAGGCTCCCTGCTCAGTGGGAAGCCTGCTTCTCCCTCTCCCACTCCCCTGCTTGTGTTCCTTCTCTCGCTGTGTCTCTGTCAAATAAATAAATAAAATCTTTTAAAAAAAAGAAGAAGTTGGCTAATACAGAGATTCTGATCTTCAACTCAACGTTAATCCAATCTTCTCTGTAAAAGTGCTTACTATTTGTTAAGTTCAGTTCCATATCCTGGCTCTTCTATCCCCTTCCAAGTACCATTTAATCAGAAAATTATCAGAACACGTTTTGTTTATTAATTAAGTAAAAGTGACAAATATTATAAACCACTAAGAATATCATTGAGTGGCTCTGATAAGTAGAAAAAATACAGGAGAGAGAACTGTGTCACTCCTTAATCTTGTAGAAATGTCAAGACACTGCCAATAATACCAAGATTCTCATTAATATCACCTCAAAAACTTGTAAAATTGGATAATTGTATTAAGAGTTAATTATATACTTTTTAATCTAACTTGGCCTATCATTACTGTACTTGGTAAACTGGCAGAAAGGTTTTATACTTCGTTATAAATGTAAATGCAAAATACAAATCCTCCTAAGTCCCTATATCATGATGGTAATTCGTTCATTTAACATACATTCATTTAAACAATATATTTATGGGGTATCTGGGTGGCTCAATTGGTTAAATGGCTGCCTTTGGCCCAGGTCATGATCGTAGGGTCCTGGGATAGAGCCCTGCCTCAGGCTCCTTGCTCAGCAAGAGCCTGCTTCCCCTTCTCCCTCTGCTTGCCACTCCTCCTCCTTGTTCTCTCTCTCTGTCAAATAAATAAATAAAATCTTCACTTGATCTTAGCCAAAAGGCCGGGAAGCGATAATAAATAAATAAAATCTTAAAAAATATATATTTATTGGCATATATACATGTTTTACATATATCAAAATATATATCTTCACATATAGATATTTACTTGTTTTTGTATGTGTGTTTTTGTGTGTGTGTGCATGTATGTGTAGGTGATTCAGTGGTTAACAAAACAAGTCTGTCCTCCTAAGTCTTTCCTGAACAAGCAGAAGGAATATTTTATGTCAAATGATGAAAAGTTCTGGGGCGCCTGGGTGGCTCAGTCGTTAAATTTCTGCCTTCAGCTCAGGTCATGATCCCAGGGTTCTGGGATTGAGCCCCGCATCGGGCTTCCCACCAAGCCTGCTTCTCCCTCTCCCACTCTCCCTGCTTGTGTTCCCTCTCTCACTGTGTCTCTCTCTGTCAAATAAATAATAATAAAAAAAAATGATGAAAAGTTCTTTGAAAGATAAAAACTATAGAGATATGTTAGGATAGGGCAGGATAGGATATTTTAATGCTGGTGTGAAGGATAAAATATAAAGGAGTAAGATTGATGCCAGAAACCAGTTAAAGGCTGTTTGGATTATATCTCAACAAGAGATATTGGTACCTTGGACTAGAATGTAGTGGTAGGAATGGTAAGACATGGCATAATTCTGATTCTCTATGTTAAAGTCATAACTTACAGAATTTGTTCATGTATAGGTGCTGTATTGGAGAGAAAGAGATATACAAAGTTGACTCCAAGGGATTCAACCTGAAAAACCAGAAGTATGAAGATGTAATTAACTAAGATGGAGAGTATAGTAAGAATAGCAGGTGTGTGTGTGTGTGTGTGTGTGTGTATAGGAAAAGTTCAGTTTTGTCTGAAACAGACTCGTAGATATAGAGAACAGTCTGGTGGTCACCAGAGGGGAGGGAGATGGGGGGATGGGCAAAATAGGGGAAGGGAATTAAAAGGTACAATCTTTCCATTGTAAAATAAGTAACACATGGGGATACAATGTACAGCATAGGAAATATAGCTAATAAAATGCAACAACTTCCTATGGTGACAAGTGGTAGCTAGATTTATCATGGTGATCACTTTGCAATTTATGTAAGTGTTGAATCATTATGTTTTATACCTGAAATTAATACAGTTGGCCCTTCAAACACAGATTTGAAATGTGGGGGTACACTTATACATGTATTATTTTTTAAAATGCAGTATGGTACTGTGAATGTATTTTCTCTTCCTTGTGAATTTCATTTATTTATTTATTTATTTATTTATTTATTTATTTATCTATTTATTGAGAGAAAGAGAGAGAGCATGCATGAACGGGAGGGGCATGGGAGAGGGAGACAGAGCGAGAGAAAAGATGGTGAAGGAGTAGGGGACCCTATTCCAACTGGTGCCTGGAATTGAGCTGCATATCTACCAGACCACTCTGAGCACCCACGAAATCAGCCTGACATGTAAGAAAATAGATCTGGATATCTACAAACAGAATATCGGGGGCGGTTGGTTTCAAGGTACAAGCAGGGAGCTGTGATTCCGCAGGCAGATATTGGAGGATAAACGGCAGCGGGAGGGAGCCTGGACATGGGGATCCTACCCCGCCAGTGAGTGACAGCCTCACGCGCTGGGGACAGGGCACAGGCTTGCAGACCAGTAGCGGAGGGGAAAGGACTTTAGGGCAGCCCCTGGGATGGAAACCCGGAGTGGCGGGGTCACCGGTGGGAACTGGGGACGGCTGGCGGTTTTAGAAGCACAAAGGGCAGAAATTTGCCCCAACCTGGAGGCAGGACTGGGAGTGCTGCGGAGGGGTGCGCAACCCAGGACGCTGCAGTTTATAGCAGCACGGACAGAAATGGAGATAGTGTGGCCTGAAGAGCTCACTGAAGAACAGACTGCGATCTCTCTGCTCTCAGGCAGAAGGTTGGAAATGGTCTCTTCTGCTCTGACTCTCGGAAGAGACATGGAAAGCCACCAGGGAAAGCCGCCAGAGAACAAAAGCTCCAAAAAACTGGTTCCCACTGAGCCCATCCCCTGCCACGGGGGGACAGGGCAACTCTGCCCAAACAGGATTGCCTGAGTAACAGTGGGGCAGGCCCCTCCCCCAGAAGACAGGCTGGGAGAACAAGAGGCCAGCAACCCTAAGGTCCCTAGAAAACAGGTGCATCTTGCTTGGGTTCTGGTCAATAATTTGGACTCTATACATTCCCTCAACCACCCATCAACAGAATGACTAGGCGGAGGAACCCCCAAAATAGAAAAGACTCAGAGATTATGACTTATGCCACAGATTTACAAATGGATGCAGATATAACCAAGATGTCAGAGATGGAATTCAGGCTAGCAATTGTGAAGACAATGGCTAGAATGGAGAAATCAATTAATGACAACATAGAGTCTCTAAGGGCAGAAATGAAAGCTGAATTGGCAGAACTTAAAAATGCTATCAATGAGATCCAATCTAATCTAGATAATCTAACAGCTAGGGTAAGTGAGGCAGAAGAACGAATCAGTGACCTGGAAGACAATTTAATAGATAAAAAGGGAAAAGAGGAGGCCAGGGAAAAACAACTCAGAATCCATGAAAATAGAATCAGAGAAATAAGTGACACCATGAAGCATTCCAATGTCAGAATTATTGGAATCCTGGAGGGAGTGGAGAGAGAGAGAGGACTAGAAGATATATTTGAGCAACTCCTAGCTGAGAACGTCCCTAATCTGGGGAGTGAAACAAACATTCGTGTCCTAGAGGCAGAGAGGACCCCTCCCAAGATCAAGGAAAACAGGCCAACACCCCGGCATGTAATAGTAAAACTTGCAAATCTTAGAACCAAGGAAACCATCTTAAGGGCAGTTAGGGGGAAGAGATTCCTTATGTACAGAGGGAGGAACATCAGAATAACGTCAGACCTATCCACAGAGACCTGGCAAGCCAGAAAGGCCTGGCAAGACATATTCAGGGTACTAAACGAGAAGAACATGCAGCCAAGAATACTTTATCCGGCAAGGCTGTCATTTAGAATGGATGGAGAGATGCAGAGCTTCCAAGACCAGCAGAAACTGGAAGAATATGTGACCACTAACCCGGCCCTGCAAGAAATATTAAGGAGGGTTCTATAAAAGGAGAAAGACCCCAAGAGTGATCTACAACAGAAATTTACAGGGACAATCTATAAAAACAATGTCTTCACAGGCAACATGATGACAATTAATTCATATCTTTCAATAATTACTCTTAACGTGAATGGCCTAAATGCTCCCATAAAACAGCACAGGGTTGCAGATTGGATAAAAAACAGGACCCATCCATATGCTGTCTACAAGAGACTCATTTTGAACCTAAAGATACATCCAGACTGAAAGTGAAGGGATGGAGATCCGTCTTCCATGCCAACGGACCTCAAAAGAAAGCTGGGGTAGCAATTCTTATATCAGACAAATTAGATTTTAAGCTAAAGACTGTAGTTAGAGACAGAGACACAGAAGGACATTATATCATTCTTAAAGGGTCTATCCAACAAGAAGATCTAACAATTGTAAATATCTATGCCCCCAACATGGGAGCAGCCATCTACATAAGCCAACTGTTAACCAAAATAAAGAGTCCTATTGATAACAATATGTTAATTGTAGGAGACCTCAATACTCCACTCTCAGCAATAGACAGATCATCTAAGCAGAAAATCAACAAAGAAACAAGAGCTTTGAATGAAACACTGGACAAGATGGACCTCATAGATATATATACAGAACATTGCACCCTAAAACAACAGAATACTCATTCTTCTCGAGCACACATGGAACTTTCTCCAGAATAGACCACATACTGGGTCACAAATCAGGTCTCAACTGACCAAAAGATTGAGATTATTCCCTGGATATTCTCAGACTACAGTGCTTTAAAACTGGAACTCAATCACAAGAAAAAATTTGGCAGAAATTCAAACACTTGGAAGCTAAAGACCACTCTGCTCAAGAATGTTTGGGTCAACCAGGAAATCAAAGAAGAACTTAAACAATTCATGGAAATCAATGAGAATGAAAACACATCGGTCCAAAACCTATGGAATACTGCAAAGGTGGTCCTAAGGCGGAGATACATAGCCATCCAAGCCTCACTTAAAAAAATAGAAAAATCCCGAATTCTCCAAATAACTCTATACCTTAAAGAACTAGAGAAAAAGCAACAAACAATGCCTAAGGCACGCATTAGAAGATAAATAATTAAGATTAGAGCAGAGATCAATGAATTAGAAACCAGAAACACAGTAGATCAGATCAACAAAACTAGAAGTTGGTTCTTTGAAAGAATTAATAAGATCGATAAACCACTGGCCAGACTTATCCAAAAGAAAAGAGAAAGGACCCAAATTAATAAAATTATGAATGAAAGGGGAGAGATCACGACTAACACCAAGGAAATAGAAACAATTATTAGAAATTTTTATCAACAACTATATGCCAATAAACTGAGCAATCTGGATGAAATGGAGGCCTTCCTGGAAACCTATAAGCTGTCAAGACTGAAACAGGAAGAAATTGACAACCTGAATAGGCCAATAACCAGTAACGAGATTGAAGCAGTGATCAGAAACCTCCCAAAAAACAAGAGTCCAGGGCCTGATGGATTCCCTGGGGAATTCTACCAAACATTCAAAGAAGAAATAATACCTATTCTACTGCAGCTGTTTCAAAAAATAGAAACAGAAGGAAAACTTCCAGACTCATTGTATGAGGCCAGCATTACCTTAATCCCCAAACCAGGCAAAGACCCCATCAAAAAGGAGAATTTCAGACCGATATCCCTGATGAATATGGATTCCAAAATCCTCAACAAAATCCTAGCTAATAGGATCCAGCAATACATTAAAAGGATCATCCACCACGACCAAGTGGGATTTATCCCTGGGATGCAAGGGTGGTTCAACATTCGCAAATCAATCAATGTGATAGAACACATTAATAAGAGGAGGGAGAAGAACCATATGGTCCTCTCAATTGAAGCAGAAAAAGCGTTTGACAAAATACAACATCCTTTCCTGTTTAAAACTCTTCAGAGTATAGGGATAGAGGGAACATTCCTCAAGTTCATAAAATCCATCTGTGAAAAACCCACAGCAAATATCATCCTCAATGGGGAAAAGCTGAGAGCCTTTCCCTTAAGATCAGGAACACGTCAAGGATGCCCACTCTCGCCACTATTGTTCAACATAGTACTAGAAGTCCTAGCAACAGCAATCAGACAACAAAAAGAAATAAAAGGTATTCAAATTGGCAAAGAAGAAGTCAAACTCTCTCTTTTCGCAGATGACATGATACTTTATGTGGAAAACCCAAAAGACTCCACCCCCCAAATTACGAGAACTCATCCAGCAATTCAGTAATGCGCCAGGATACAAAATCAATGCACAGAAATCAGTTGCTTTCTGATACACTAACAATGCAACTGTAGAAAGAGAAATTAGAGAAACGATTCTATTTACAATAGCACCAAAAACCATAAGATACCTCGGAATAAACCTAACCAAAGAGGTAAAGGATCTATACTCTAGGAACTACAGAACACTCATGAAAGAAATTGAAGAAGACACAAAAAGATGGAAAAATATTCCATGCTCATGGATCGGAAGAATAAACATTGTTAAAATGTCTATGCTACCCAGAGCAATCTATACCTTCAATGCCATCCTGATCAAAATTCCAATGACATTTTTCAAAGTACTGGAACAAACAATCCTAAAATTTGTATGGAATCAGAAAAGACCCTGAATCACCAAGGAAATGTTGAAAAAGAAAAACAAAGCTGGGGGCATCACGTTGCCCGATTTCAAGCTATATTACAAAGCTGTGATCACCAAGACAGCATGATACTGGCACAAAAACAGACATATAGACCAATGAAACAGAATAGAGAACCCAGATATGGACCCTCAACTCTATAGTCAAATAATCTTTGACAAAGCAGGAAAAAACATGCAATGGAAAAAAGACAGTCTCTTCAATAAATGGTGCTGGGAAAATTGGACAGCCACATGCAGAAGAATGAAACTCGACCATTCACTAACACCATACACAAAGATAAACTCAAAATGGATGAAAGACCTCAATGTGAGACAGGAATCCATCCAAAATCCTGGAGGAGAACATAGGCAGTAACCTCTTTGACATCGGCTACAGGAACTTCTTTCAAGACACATAACCAAAAGCTTTGGGACTTCATCAAGATAAAAAGCTTCTGCATAGCAAAGGAAACAGTCAACAAAACAAGGAGACAACCCACAGAATTGGAGAAGATATTTGCAAATGACACTACAGATAAAGGGCTGGGATCCAAGATCTATAAAGAACTTCTCAAACTCAACACTCAAAAAACAAATAGTAAAGTCAAAAAAATGGGCAGAAGACATGAAAAGACACTTCTCTGAAGAAGACACACAAATGGCTAACAGACTCATGAAAAAATGTTCATCATCCTTAGCCATCAGGGAAATTCAAATCAAAACCACATTGAGATACCACCTTACACCAGTTAGAATGACAAAAATGGGCAGGGAAAAAAACAACAAATGTTGGAGAGGTTGTGGAGAAAGGGGAACTCTCTTACACTGTTGGTGGGAAGGCAAGTTGGTACAGCCACTTTGGGAAACTGTGCAGGTTCCTCAGAAATTTAAAAATAGAGCTACCCTATGACCCAGCAATTGCACTCCTGGGTATTTTCCCCAAAGACACAGATGTAGTGAAAAGACGGGCCATATGTACCCCAATGTTCATAGCAGCAATGTCCGCAGTAGCCAAACTGTGGAAAGAGCCGAGATGCCCTTCAACAGATGAATGGATAAAGAAGATGTGGTCCATATATACAATGGAATATTACTCAGCCATCAGAAAGGATGAATATCCAACTTTTACATCAACATGGATGGGACTGGAGGAGATTACGCTAAGTGAAATAAGTCAAGCAGAGAAAGTCAATTATCATATGGTTTCACTTATTTGTGGAACATAAGGAATACCATGGAGGACATTAGGAGAAGGAAGGGAAAAATGAAGGCGGGGGGAAATCGGAGGGAGAGATGAACCATGAGAGACTATGGACTCTGAGAAACAAACAGGGTTTTAGAGGAGAGCGGGGAGGGGGGATTGTTTAGCCCTGTGATGGGTATTAAGGAGGGCACATCTTGCATGGAGCACTGGGTGTTATAGGAAAACAATGGATTGTGGATCACCACATCAAAAACTAATGATGTATTGTATGGTGACTAACATAACATAATAAAATTAAAAAAAATTAAAAAAGTAAAATGCAGTATGTACTGTGAATGTATTTTCTCTTCCTTGTGAATTTATTTTATTATTTATTTATTTATTTATTTATTTATTTATTTATTTATTAAGAGAGAGAAAAGAGAGCACTCATGAACGGGAGGGGCAAGGGAGAGAGAGAATCTGAAGCGGACTCTGCGCTGAGTGCAGAGCCCAACACAGGGCTCAATCTCATGACCCTGTAATCATGACCTGAGCCAAAACCAAGAGTTGGACACTTAACCAACTGAGCCACCCAGGCGCCCCCTTATGATTTTCTTAGTAACAGTGTCTTTTCTCTAGCCTACTTTATTATAAGAATACAGTATATGATACATATACAAAGTATGTGTTAATAGACTTTATGTTATGGGAAAGGCTTTTGGTCAATAGTAGGCTATTAGTAGTTAAGTTTTGGGGGAGTTAAAAGTTATATGCAGATTTTAGACTGCCAGAGAGGCAGTTGGTGCCCCTAACCCCAAGTTGTTCAAGAGTCAACTATATAATATTTTATATCAACTACACTTCAATTAAAAAAAGGAAAAGTTCCATTTTGAGCATATCAACTTGGAATGCTTTTTATATTTCAAAGCAGTTTTGGATATAAAAGTTTGGAATTCAGGGGAAAGAATGGGGCAGCAGACAGATATTTTGAAATTATTGGCATATAGGACAGGTATTGGTTTCCTGCTTGTTTTTTTTTTATGATCTATGTGATTGGGTGAGATCAACTAAATTGATGAGGGAAAATAGTTCAGAAAAATTAGCCCTTGGGGCATTCCCATATTTTGAGACCAGGGAGAGGAAGAGAAAAAGCAGAAGAGGCAGAAGGATTTGCCAGTCAAAGAGGAGGAGCATGCATGGAGGGAGTGCTGCCCTATGAAGCAAAGGGGAAAAAAGTGTTTCAAGAAGTGTCAAGAAAATCAGCTTTGCGAATTGCTGCCAATAAATCAAGTAAGCTGAAGAATAAGAATTGACCATTGGCTTTAGCAGCATGGAGGTCACTGTTGGTCCTGAAACAGACAAGAGCTGTTTCAGTATCTTGGTGGATTCCAGAAGACATGAGACAACAGAAATAATATCTTAAAATGTGAACACTTATCTTGAAAATTTTGCTCTACTTAGTACAGAAAAGAGCAGAAATAGAAGGGAATGATAAGTGAAAGAAAACCAATTTTTAAAGATGAAAACTATAACAAAATTGAAGTGATCTTGTATGGAGTGGAAACTGTCCATTAGGGGGGAGATAGAAGGCTTTCTGGAGCAAGACCTTTGAGTAGAAAAGAGATCCTGGAATCTACTGAACATGTGAAGGGATTGGATTTGATAGAACTACAAAAATATCACCCATTGATATGGAAGGTAAAGACAAAATGCAGGTAAGTTGAGAGGCTCTGTGAGAGAAATTTTTAAATTGCTTTTATTTTTCAGTGTAATAGCAAGCATGGTAATTGGTTGAGGACTGGAGGGAAGAAGAGATGTTAGAGACTGGAGGAGATTGGAGATTGAGGTGAAGATGTGGAATATAACCTAGATAGTAAATAGATGAAGAAAATGTGACAATAATAAATATAAAAGAAAATTCAAAGCAGAAATAAATTTAGGGTCCAAATTAGGGAATATTTGTTATTCAGTTTTTCTCCTTATTTCAAGTTTAACAGTGTCTTTTTAATAGAAGTATTTTGGTTTCTGCATTTACTTGTTCAAGGAGTAAAATGAAAGTACATACTTAAGTGAATTCAGGATAGTCATCAGAGGCAGAATGACAGGAAAACAGCAAAATGGGACTTTAGAAAATTATAAAGAAGAATAACAAGAAAAAATGTGGATTTAGGAATGTGGTAAGGCACCAAAAGAGGAACTACATATAGAGAAACTTGAGATGAACAAAAGATGCAAAAGTAAACAACAGATTAAAAAAAAAAAAAAGAAAAAAGTAAACAATGGATAGATGTCTCATGGTATCTTCAAAATTTAATATGAAGTATTGGAATGCTAAATGAGTCAGACAAGAACAGAGAAAGCAAATCAAACATAGCTGTAAATACCAACATAGCCTTAGAAACAGTAATTTAGAAATGTAGCCTATGAAGAAACTAGAAATAATTTTAGAGGAGAAATTTCTAGTATATATGAATACAGTGGTATATAGTAGATGAAATATACGTATATTTTATGCTGCGGTGATGTTCCAGTGTTGCTGTTGAGAGGAAAGTTCAATTGAAACAACTCAACAATACCTGTGCCCATATATTTTTCTTCCTTCAACTATTGTTACTTGATTCCTGCTTTACCAAAAAAAAGCCGTATATCTCCATCCACACTTCTGGTACTAAGACCATATGGATTGTTTTTAATCCAAATGAAGTAAATTTAAGATACTTAATATCAAATTCACTCTTTGACTAATATACTGATTCTTCAGAAGTCCCCCCCTGTGGGATTGATATTCAGTAAAGGTATTTTGAAGGAAATGTGAGTTCCACATATTCCACAAGATTCTTCCAGGTTTATACATATACTAGGCTAGATTACTATAAACGTATACACCTGGTCCATAACACTCTGGCCCCAGCAGAGTTGTCTTTATGAGGTATAAATCAATACTAGAGTCATGACTTTTTTGAGGTATGATGTACAGAACATTAATGGTTGGAACATTTGTAGTTTTTTTTTTTTTTTTTTTTTTTTTCTCTTATGACTTTCTTTTTTTTTTTTTCTTTTTTTTAAATTTTTTTATTGTTATGTTAATCCCCATACATTACATCATTAGTTTTAGATTTAGTGTTCCATGATTCATTGTTTGTGCATAACACCCAGTGCTCCATGCAGAACGTGCCCTCCTCAATACCCATCACCAGGCTAACCCATCCTCTCAACCCCCTCCCCTCTAGAACCCTCAGTTTGTTTTTCAGAGTCCATCATCTCTCATGGTTCTTCTCCCCCTCCGATTTCCCCCCCTTCATTCTTCCCCTCCTGCTACATTCTTCTTCTTCTTTTTTTCTTTCTTAACATATATTGCATTATTTGTTTCAGAGGTACAGATCTGAGATTCAACAGTCTTGCACAATTCACAGCGCTTACCAGAACACATACCCTCCCCAGTGTCCATCACCCAGTCACCCCATCCCTCCCACCCCACCCCCCACTCCAGCAACCCTCAGTTTGTTTCCTGAGATTAAGAATTCCTCATATCAGTGAGGTCATATGATACATGTCTTTCTCTGTTTGACTTATTTCGCTCAGCATAATACCCTCCAGTTCCATCCATGTCGTTGCAAATGGCAAGATCTGTAGTTTTAAGTGTTTCGTAACATCGCTATCAAGGATATCTCATTACACAGCTCAACATTTGAGGAGTGCCTCTGGAGCTATAGTAGGAGGGATATTTCTAGGAGTCAGCCAAAAGGTCAGTTACTAAGAAGGCCGTCTAAAAATCATACCCAGGGGAACACAAGCTATAAAGCAAATAATGAACAGAGTTTAAGAGCTAGACATTTAGGTCAACACAAATGCCAAACCTGGAAGATCTGTAGCAGAACTTAGCCTGACTGATAAATGGAGAGGGCAACATGGAACAAAGATGATGGATTGATGAGCTGGTGATAAACAAGTGATGACTCCAGATGAAAGTCATGATTCTATCTTCTGTCCCTTGACCTCTAATCCAGTCTGACTTAGCTATGCTCATCAGAGAGATGAGACCCAGATACTTTGGGACTTTTCAGGTAAACATTTTGAAGGTGACCTGCTCTTGTTCAGATGGTCATATTAAGTTGATCCAAAAAATTGGGGTCTGTAATGGGTTAAACCTTAAGCCTTTAATTGTTTGTAAATATTGTTATATTGGACTACCCTGGTATCCAGTGGTTTAAGCTATTCATTCCTGTTCTAGATTGAACTTCTAATATTATATACCCATTAGCCCTTAGAAATTCATATCTAATGAAAAAATTAATGGAGGGGTTGATATATGTGACCCTATTATTAGATATTTTCTTCTGTTATTACCTTGGCAAGATGTATGAGGTCCTTGCTATTCTCCAGACCATGGATGTTGGGAATATAAAACAGCAAAAGATAAGCAGAGTCGAAGAGTAGGCAAATCACTTGTCCCGTCTAAAATATCAGAAGCAAGTTTGTAGTTATTTGCCTTGAAATCTCAAGTATATTACTCAAGGCTGCCTCAGCATAAGTAGTTTTGTCCTTTCTTTCCCTTATGGAGAAAATCAGGGCATATTCAGCAAAATCTGCAAAATATATCCTCCTGTTCTGGATCCACTCACATAGTCAGTAGTTTCCCACTTAAAGATTAAAGTGATTGTGCTTCAAGCACTCAAGTCACAATCGGCTATCTTGTTCATGTAGCTTCCTCCAAAGTTAATATCCATTATAGTTGGAATGCCCTTTTAATTATTTAATATGGTTAGCCAATAGGTCACAGAGTTCCATAGAGTAGTGGTTGGGCTTGGATAATCCTTTGCTTTGGGTGCGGTGCTAGGATGGTGTCATGAAGTGTTTTATCATGAACTGTTCCAGATGGCAAATAGCACAGGATTTTCTGATATACACAAAATTTGGAGCAAATAAGCCTATCTGACCATACCTCCTCTTGGCGGCAGCATTAGAACTCTTTCAGAGTAGAGTAGGGGGAACCATCAAAATAATTGGCTAAATGCAATAATATCTGTTGGTCCTAGTGAAATGAACATTTTCAGGCAGAGAAATGAGGTTTACATCACAGACTGATAGGGCACTTTTAACCAGATATTGCTCATCTAAGCAGCAACATGTCTAATACAAGGAAAATCCCCCAGTCTGTGAATTATAGGACTGAAACTTAATCTCATTGGTATTTTTGCCCCACTTAATCCTAATATATATTGGTAATCTGGCCCTCACACTGTGCCAGCCAGATTCAGGAGCATGAAGCAGTTTAGAGGTAACTCCATTTCTTTGTCCCAAGAATTCAGCTGACTTGGCTTAAGATGTCACACAGGTAAATAGATGCTGTGGAAAGGAAATTTCTGTTTGGAGGCACTCACAAACACTTCCTCAGAGTTATGCTTTGGAGAATTTCCAAGAGATGATTTTCTTGTTCACCAGTTGTCTTTCCTGCTACTTTTTCTTAGTTCATCACTTGCTGTCCCTTGCACTACACTTATCCTCTGTATACTGTCTCTGTCACTACCTTTAAAACTTTTGAACTTATACTCCACCCAAAATTATTCTTCTCAGCCTGCCAGAAAGTGTTTTTAACCAGAAAATGCTAAAATACCCTAGAGATAGGGAAAGCAATATAAAGTAAATCTGGTACCTGTTATCTTTGACCCTACAAATAGGTGTTTTACCTGTCAGAGACAGAAGAAAATTCTTTTCACAAACACTTGGAAACCAACCTGAAATGTAGATTCATTGTATGATTCCCCTCCCTTGTGAGGACCCCTGTCCTTTCTATTAAGAAATAATATCTTAATTGTTTTAATATCTATTACAGTAAGTTTCTCTCTTAATAATCATCCTTTTGTAAAATACTTTTACTCTTTTCTATTGTTTCTTGCAAATAAAAACTTTCTATCTTGACACACACTCCAAAATAATCACTTCAAGACTATATGGTTTTCACTTAATTAATTAATTAATTAATTAATATTATTATTTTTATTTGAGTATAGCTGACACATAATGTTATATTAGTTTCAGGTGTGTAACATAGTGATTCAACATTCTATACATTATATTATGCTCACCACAAGTATGTCTACCATCTGTCACCGTACAATGCTGTTACAATATCATTGACTATATTCTCTATGCTGTACCTTTATATCCCCATGACTTATTCATTCCATAACTGAAAGTTTGTAATTCTCACTACCCTTCACTAAATTTAAATCTGTAAACTAATTTACAAAAGAAAAACATCTTAAAAATCTCTTAACCAAAATTCTCCAGCCTGATGTGTTTCAAAATTCAGAATTTTTCACATTCTCTAAAATTAATATGGGACCCATACCACATAATAAATGTGAAAAATCTGAAAATGTATGAAGAAAAATGGTTATAATACTATGTAATGTTTTTGCATAATTATCTACGTTCAGTCACATTACTTGAATTCTTATTAGTTCCAATGGTATTTTAGTTGATTATTATTAATTTGGGGAAACTACTTTTTGAAATTTTGTTTCATATTTCTACTCCAATATTTATTGCCATTATATGAACATCTCAAACATTGTTAAGGAATACTAAAAGCAGCAATCTATATTTTCTTTACTCTAACTTCAGTCAAAATACATATAAATATACATGCATTAGGGGCACCTGGGTAACTCAGTTGGTTAAGCATCTGCCTTTGGCTCGGGTCATAGTCCCAGGGTCCTGGGATAGAGCCCTGTGTCAGACTCCCTGCTCAGTGGGGAGCCTGCTTCTCCCTTTCCTGTTCTCCCTGCTTGTGCTCTCTCTCTTTCTCTCTCTCTCTGTCAAATAAATAAATAAAATCTTTTAAAAAATAAATAAGTATACATGCATTATATATGTATGAATTCATATATGTAACATATATGAATTATGTATGTAAACCTAGGTGGTGTGTGTGTGTGTGTGTATACAACTTCAAACTAATGAAGCTAATCACTATAAAGGAGGAATTCGTAAAAGGATTTTGTGTATTAAGAATTGTTCATTAAACTGGATTGACATTTTGACTTATTTTGAAATGCTCAAATAGTTAATTCCTTTGACCTCATTGAGTGATGAAATACATTGTTTTATTTTACTATATTAAATAATCTTAAAATGTCCTAAAAACATTTTATCATATCTTTTCTTTTATATATTCAATATATTTGATTTAAACTTTTTGCACTCATAAGTAGATATTTATGGCCATTTATTTGTCATAATTTTGTTTTCTGGTTCATATGAGCTTCATACAACAAAGGGTAAAGATGTATTTCTTTCTTATCTTTTTTTAGATTTATTATTTTTTTAAATAATATATTTTTTAAGATTTTTATTTATTTATTTGAGAGAGAGAGAGAGCACAGGGGAGGGGCAGAGGGAGAGGGAGAAGCAGACTCCCCGCCGAGCAGGGAGCCTGATGCAGGACTCCATCCTAGGGCCCTGGGATCATGACCTGAGCTGAAAACAGACGTTTAACTGACTGAGCCACCCAGGCATCCCTAAAGATTTTATTATCTCATTTATTTGAGAGACTGAGTGAGAGAGAGAGAGAACACAAGCTGGGGGAGAAGCAGAGGGAAAGAGAGAGAAGCAGGCTGCCCACTGAGCGGGGAGCTGGATGTGGGGGCTCAATCCCAGAACCCTGGGATTAGATGCTTAACCGACTTAGCCACCCAGGGTGCCCCTCTTTTTTATTTTTTAGCATTTTATTCCAAAAGGGATTTTTTCCTGTGTGTAAAATAAGTCAACAATGCTATCATGTGGTCTGTAACTTTTGGGGGGATAATTCCGTAATTCATTAACTGATTACTCCAAAATAATCACTTCAAGTAGTTTTGTGTCTTCCCTGATTTTTGTGTATCCAGGTTTTTCTCTCTTCTTGAATACATTTGTGACATATATTATATACCCAAGATGTATCAGTTGTGAAATTTTTAATGTATATTCATAAAGCTGTACATAGAACATAACTATAACTTCTAATTTTGTGTCTGTGGTTATTTTAAAATTAAATACTTTTGGGACACCTGGGTGGCTCAGTTAGTTAAGCATCTGTCTTCAGCTCAGGTCATGATCCCAGGGTTCTGGGATCGAGTCCCAAGTTGGGCTACTTGCTCAGTGAGGAGCCTGCTTCTCCCTCTGCCTGCCGCTCCCCCTGTATGTGCTTTCTCTCCTTCTCTCTATCTCTCTCTCTGACAAATAAATAAATAAAATCTTTAAAAAAATTAAATACTTTTAAGAAACTTTGAATACAATAAATATGTAGAAATAGAAGTCATTTTACAAGGTATTTATGCATAAGTAATTATACATTTATATAAATATGTAATATATGATTATATATTATCTAGCTCTATAATTCCATATTTGAATACAACCATATTATATATGTCCATATTTAAATAAAACCATGAAGCAAAATAAGTTTGAAATATACTCAGACCTCCCTTAACATGTTGGCTCTGTCTGTAAAACAAAAATTATTTATTCAGTAGTGATGTAAAATTTTCTTATAGAATACTGATCCCACAGATATATTCAGACAAAATAAGAGTTTCTGGAAGTTTATATCACCTGAGAATGTTTTCCAGGAGGTGGTTATATCATCTTTTAGAAATATGTGAACTGTGTGTTGGGTAATGAATAACCAAGGCTTAATACATTTGCTTTAATGATCTCCCCAAAGATAATTACTTTAATCAAAAGGGCAATATTTTGTTAAATTCATTTATCACAACAAATCTATAATATTAAGTGGGAACACCTGGGATAAGCTTAATAATATTCACAAATCAGTCTCTAACCAAGAAGCCAACATAATGGGTTCATTATATAAATACTACTAGGAATTACTTAAGAACCATGTCTCTAACACAGAGAACTTGTTCATTCAGAACAGAATCATTTTGAAAATTATACCCTACAAAATTCTGCCAGAGTGAGCATATCACTAAGAAGCACAGAGTTAATTTTACCTGAATTTCAGATTACTCATTGGAAAATAAAAATGTGAGTTTTTAATCTTAGCATCTGTATGTGATTCTATGACATTGTTCATATTTCTAAATAACTACCAACCTGAAGTTTTATATAGTGCCATCTGGACCTAATGATTGTAAAATAAATATAATAAAATAGAAGACAGAAGACATGTTAATTCTGAGAGAAGACTAGTGAAATTTGAAATTTGGCCTTATAATCTGTCACCATAGAGTTTCCTCCATTAAAGTCTATGGAATTTTCAGTAGTTGGAAGTCCTGTCTTCTTCAACAAAAGGTTGATATAATATAAAGATAAATTGAATTTTAGAATATATCCACTGAAACCTACTAGTATGCACCAGACATAGGCATTTTAAAAAATTTTCCATAACTTTATTTTCATCAGTTGCAATGTTGTGATTTCATAGTGTTAACAATGGTATAGATGGAAAGTGCTATACTGGGAAACAAAAGACTCAAGAAATAAGGTATGATTAATTGTAGGTCCTTGCTCAGGATAGCTAAAGTATTTCTTTCTCAGTCTCCTCATTAGTAAATGATTATGTATAATAGAGAATCATTAAGAAACTTTTCTTCTAAATCATAAATGTTGGATAGTCTTTGAACTATAAACTGTTTGTTATCTTCATAAATGAAATGACTCCCATTAATTTTCCTAGCTCTTGCTACTTAAAATGGAAGTTTATGGACACAAATAAGTAAAGGAGGTATCCATGATTCTCCAATGGAGAATTAGTAGATTATTTGTAAAAATGAAATGTGACAGTTGGTTCTATTTCCATGTCTCACCACTCAACTTAGTATCAAAGTAAAATTCAAATGGACACAAAACCTTAAGTTAATTAAAAATAGCCACAAAATTATTAGAAGATGCTGAACAACAATTACAAGAGGAAGATGTTATTTAGAGTTTATTTTATGCTATGTAAGAGCCAAGTGAAAAAAAATTCAGAATTGTGTGGGATGCTAAACATTGTATTGGTAGCCTGACATGAGTTTCACATAGGCAATAGGTAGATGTTATAGTGCTTTTCCCTATAAAAATTGGCAAGTGCACAAGTCAGGGCTTTCTCTGTTTTTTCTGCAGAGAGCTAATTATTGAACATTTACTAGCATACCGCTATATATACATGCTGCTTACAATAAGTCTAATAACCTAATCTGTTGGGTGCTACAGATGAGGAAACTTAAAATACAAAAACTGGAAGTGAGTTGATATGTGACTGGAAAACCATTTTCTGAAAATTAAACCCACAAATGAAAGCACAAATGGGGTATTGGTATATCATATTACATAAAAGAAATGACAGATAAAAAATTTTATTTTTATATAGTAAAAAAAAATAATACAGTTCAGGGGCACCTGGGTGGCTCTATCAGTTAAGCATCTGCCTCGGCTCAGGTCATGATCGAGAGTGGGTCCTGGGATTGAGCCCTGTGTCAGCTCCCTGCTCAGCGGCGAGTCTGCTTCCCCATCTTCCTCTCCGCCTCTGCCTGCTTGTGCTCTCTCTCTCTCTCTCAAATAAAAAGATAAAATCTTAAAAAAAAAAAAAAAAAACTAATGCAGTTCATAGATTAGCACTCTAATAAAAATCCAGGTACAGGAAATAAGCAAGCCAAAGAGACGAAATATGCAAGATCAAAATATAGGAAATAGAACATCCACTGAATGTATAAGACCCTACTTTTTTCTTAAATTGGCAAAAAATATAAAATTCAAATATCCTAGATGGCAACAACTATATACAGAAAATACATATATGCACATACACCATTGGTAAAGCTCAGAATAGTATATATAGTGAGCGCATATTTGTGTAAAACAAGAGGGGAACTAATATATATTCATCTCTTTTGTCCACATGAGGCTTTGGGAAGTATATACAAGAAGCTGGTAGGCAGTGATAATTTCCTTTTAGGGGATATTATGGGAATCAGTGAAGATAGGGAACAATAGTGAGAGACAGAATATTCATTTTATACAATTTTATAATTTTACTCTTAAGCCATATGAATGCATTTTCTAGTCAAATATTAATTAAATAAATTTTATAATGTTAAAATAAATATAAATTATATGATGTATGGTGTAAATTATATTATAAATGCAGATATGCAGACACAGAACGAAGAGTCAAAAAATATCTTTAGCATTTATCTTTGGTTGCTTTTATTTTCATATTTACTTTGCTGTATTTTCCAAATATTCTGAAGGATCAACTGATAATCAGAGTACAATATATATTGTGGATGTAGGATAGTTATAGACTGGAGGGTTATAAACTCCTTTGACACAGGAGTTAGTAGAATATGTCATTTTTGATATTTTATGAAACCTAATGGGGGGGAAAGCTACATAACATGTGGAAAATTTGTTCTCACTTAAGAAAGTTGAATGCACAAGATCTCCTTGGTTTGAAAATATTGGGCACAGCTGCTTTGAAACCAAAACTGTCCATGGCTCCACAGATGGTTTTTGTGTATGCAAAGAATTACCTAAGGTGCTTATTACCATGTGGATCCCTGAACTCCGTTCCCTACAGATACTCCTTCAATTGCATGGGACTTAAGATTGGGCATGGTCACAGGTACCCAGGTGACATTTTTTTTTTTAAAGATTTTATTTATTTATTTGACAGAGAGAGACACAGCGAGAGAGGGAACACAAGCAGGGGGAGTGGGAGAGGGAGAAGCAGGCTTCCCGCCGAGGAGGGAGCCCGATGCGGGGCTCGATCCCAGGACCCTGGGATCATGACCTGAGCCGAAGGCAGACGCTTAACGACTGAGCCACCCAGGCGCCCCGACATTTTAACACTGATGTGGAATCGAACATGTCCAGGGTATATGTAAGCACTGTCAGGATTTAAATACTGTCAATGGATAGCATGAAGGTGTTTGTGTTCATCTTCATATAGTAAGTGGTTCACATTTCTCAGTTTACAAATTGTTAAAATTTCCTTTTTAAGTGGGTACCAGGTGCTCTGTGACTAGTGAAAACAGTTAAATGGAAAAAAAATATTTAACAATGTCCTCAAAAGAAGTATTTTCTACAGCCTGGAAGGGTTTGAATATCAGAATGAAACAAAAGATATGTGTACACTATCAATACTTGTGAAAAATAACTGACCTCTCTGTGATTTCTCCTTAATTATATAGATCTTAGAAGAAAATAATAGATTTCAATGCAAAATATCCATGTTAAAACCCTGAGCAATAAATATATGTGCACAGTATAGTTTAAATTAGATCTTTCATGAAACAAATGAAAAGCCATCATGACTTCAGAATGGCATTTAGACTATGTTCTGCTAAAAAAAAAAAAAAAAATCACAGCTTAGGTAAGTGTTCTACTCTGGATAAAAACATTACGATGCCTGGAGGGATATTTTTCTTTCATAACTTTATTTAATAAGACAGTAAACAGAAAGGGTAAAAAAAGTAAAGACCTCTGGTAAAGCCAGAGAAAGAAGCTAAGAAATCTGTGACACTTTGGGAAATACTCTGGAGTAAAGCTTTGTGGCTGGGGAACCAATTATAAACTAGAACAAAGGATTGTTCCACACAGTAGCCACTAACAAAACTGTCACCCAGAAACAGAGATCTGGGAAATAGATTATCCATGAGGAAATAACACAAAGCTTCATAACTGTATGGAATATTTCTGAGAGACAGAGAAAAGAAAATGAAAGCAAAAGGCAGAGAGACTGACCATAAAATTTGATCCAGCAAACAATAAATTAAAAATGCTGTTAATATGATATAATATAGCAAAGGAGACTATTAACATCAGAAGGTAATATTAATAGCACCATTTTTTAGAGGATAAAAAAGGAACACCAATTTTTTGTATTTTTGTTGCAGAGATAATCTTTGTTAGTGGGCAAGAGCATGAGTCTAACAATGGTCAAGTCAGCAGATCTGTTTTTTTCTGTAACTCTCTCCTTACCTCCCTGATACCACCACTGTACTATTTGAAATTTTGAAACAATACCAGACATTGTTTCATCTCACCTATGTGTGTGTGTGTGTGTGTGTCTGTGTCTGTGTATAAATAAATAAACAAATAAATAAATATACCTTTTACGTGTGTGTATAGTTAAGACTTAGGTTATTTTTGTTTCATTTTGCTTTAGTTTTTTAGACCTTGCTTTTTAAATTGTGTAGTTTTGTTTTATGTTATATAAAAATATTTTTTTTATGTTTCCAAACTTAAATCTACAAAATAATCTATATTCAGAGAATATAACCTTTTCTGTCTCCCCAGGAATATTCTGCTAAAATGCAGTTCCCATTTCCTGGATTGGAGCATGACAGGTATGTGATATTTTAATTTCTGTGATATCTGATGCAGAAAGTTCGAAATGATGACCTAAACTCTGTATTTCAAATATATTTTTCTCTAGATACTAAATTTATAATAAATGGTAGAAAATTTCTTTCAAGCACTTATTATATGCCATTACATCTGCAACATTATTACCTATTTCAGTCTTCATAATAGCCCAGTGATATGATAATTATATTTTTTGTGAACAAGAAATCCAAGACTCAAGGATGGCAGTTTTTAAGATACTAGCAAATATCAGAGTTGGAATTTGAAGTTAGTGCTCCTGACAAGGAAACGAAGGAAGAGTTGCCTACTCTGTGCCCTGAGTGCATTGAGAAGCAGGTGCAGCACACAGAAAAGGTATATTGAAGCAAAATCTTTAATTAGGAAAGAGAGAACATAAGGGAATTTCTGTCACCAAATTCTTACAACAGAATTAAGTCATACTTTAAGGGAAAGTCAATGAGATGACTTGCTAATTGTGTATGTAGCATCAGCCGAAAAAGTAGGGAATTTGAAAAGGAAAACAAATCACAGTGAGGCAATGTGCAAGAAATGGTACAACAGAGGAACAAAGGTATAAGGTTTTGAAAAATGCATCTGTGTTATTTTTTCATTGCCACATATAAGAAGGGGGAACTCTCTTTTAAGACAGTGTGTTTGGCACAGGTTGAAATAGTCTCATTTTACTTCAAATGCAATAGTAACAAAAATAATTAGCAATATTTTGTCTTCTTTAGATATTTCTGTCATTTAGGTGTTTGGCCACCATAGTCCTCTATTAGTTTTCAATGAATTATTCAAAACTCTTTGTCTTCTTTCATTCACCTTTAATTCCTTTCTATATACACGATTGTGTTTTTAATAGTAATTATTCTCCTTTCTGCTACTTAACAATATTTTATTTTTATTCTATCTTTGAGGGTTTGCCAGATCCTTCTTGGTCTGTCTTACATTTTTTTCTTTGAATCTCCACTTATTAGAGTATTAGTTTTTGTTTTGTTTTGTTTTGTTTTCATAGCATGAATGACTGTGTGTGCACAAACCGTCCTTTCCTATTTTAAAAAAGTGTTGAGTATGGAGGCATTGGTCCCACACTGATTAATTTCTAATAATGATTGTTCAGTTTTTAGATTCACTATATGTGCCAATTATTTAATATCAAGTATAGGGTAGGGAGTGGTTAGGGAGTGAGTGAAGGAAGTAACAGATCAAAATTTGATATAGTATCCTAGGTTACTTTTTCTCACTCTTTGCTCTCAGTGGTCTGGATTTCTCACTCCTGAGTGGTCGGAAGCCTTTGATAAATTTGCATGAAGCCATGTGGACTGTAAATTTTTCATGTTATAATAGTGTTCATATGCTTTCTCCTGCTTGGATCAGTAGCCACTTATGTAATTTCTTCCCTACAGCTCTCAGTCTATCCACCAGATCTCCACAAATTGTTCTTTTACGAAATGATGCACCTGTGGGGTCTCATTCATCCCATCTTCTCAAACTCTCCACCATTCTTAACAAATGCATAAAGTGTTATTTTCTTGTTTTTATTTATTTTTATTTCTTTGCTTAACTAATGTGGATATACATGTGCTTACGTTTTTTTATGAGATATTTATATTTTCTCTTTCCTGAAACAATCATTAGTTTTCTTGACCCCTTATATTATCAATATCTACATGATTGTAAATTTCTTTGCATATCTGGTATATTAATCTGTTTGTCATAAACATTATGGATCATCCCCAATTTATCATTGGCCTTTTAATTTTTGTGTTTTCTTTTTTGTTATATATAAATATGAGAAGTTTTCTCAAATCTGGCAGTGTATTAGTTTTCTGTTGTCATTATGCTTAGGAAAGAGATTTTTCACCCTGAAATGTGAAATTATTTACTACATTTAATTTTACTTCTTTTTATACATATAGGTTTGAGCTGGATGTTATTTAAGATCTGTGGCAAAATGTATCCACTATCCACACATTCCCCAAATTTGTTTCAAATATCACTGCATTTGGAGAGCTCTTTTGCAAAAGTCATTGCCTGGAATTGGATTTTTTTCCAAGTATCGATATGGAGTTTTCTTTCTATTTTTCATTTTCTTTTTATTTTTGGTATGCTCACAAAAAAAAGAGAGAGACATCCAGTTTTCACTGTATTTTATGTATCCAGATATCTATAAGTATTTCAATTACAGGTTATGCCTACATAAAATGAAATTAGAAGAATTTCCTTTTGAATTATCCTTTGAGGAGTTTTAGTCGTTGGTTTATCTTGTTAGGACAGAAAGTTCTATCTCCTTTCTTTCAGACCACACCTCCAGAAAAGGCAGTTTATATACAAAATGACTAATTGTTGGGATTCCCAGCATGTTTGGTTTATATTGTTTTGCTTTCTATTACTATGAAACAAACTCCATAAAACTCTGTGGTTTAACACAATGAGTTATTATTTTCTGAAATTCTGTGTTTAGCAATCTGGATAATCTGCTAATCTTGCTGGGATCACTCATATGGCTGAATTTCTCTGCTGGACTGGAGGGTTCAATCTGGCCAAATCCACATGATTTGCAGTTAGTACAACTGTCAGCTGGGCACCGTGATTCTAAGTAGATTTACATTTAATTACCAAGTGGCTTCTCATCCTCTGATAGACTAGCCTGGACTTCCACAGCATGCTCTTCTCAGAAGGTGAGAGTGGAAACTATATGGCCTCTTACGACTTAGGCTTTAGAACTCAACGTGCTATTTCTGTTACATCCTATTGATCTAAGTAGTTTACAAGTGAAGTTCAGAGTGAAAGGGGTTGCTATTGTCTGCATGTTTGTGCCTTCTCCCCGCCCCCCGCCACCGCCCCCCGCCGCCGCCCCCCGCCGCTGCCGCCAAATTTGTATGTGGAATCTTAATTCCCAAAGTTAATGGTATTAGTATATGGGACCTTTGGTGCTTAAGTCATGTGAGTGGAACTCTTATGAATGGTATTAGTGCCTTATAAAGGAGGCTTCAGAGACATCCCTAGAGCCTTCCACCATGTAAGGACACAGGGAGAAACACTGGCTATTAACCAGGAAGAGAAACTCATCCAACCGTGCTGGCACCATGTGATCTTGGATGTCCAGCCTCCAGAACTGTGAAAAATAAATTTCTGTTGCTTGTAGGCTAAAAGTTTGTGAGTGTTATAGCAGTCTGAATGGACTGGCTGGGATGGATAAACTTCTTTTGGTGGAAACAATGGCAATGTCACAGTGCAAGGAGACATGGACCTAGGGAAGCATGATATTAGAAGTCATTAATGTATCATCAGGCAAAATTAGAAAATTTCTTAACAAGCTTAGTCATCATAACACAAAATTGTGACTTTTATATTATATCAATTTTTCTGGATTTAATAATCCTCTTGTTCTGACAGAAGAGGCTGGGTTTATGGTTTTAATTTTCAGAAATACTTCAAAGATGAAATCAGCCCATATTGCCAATGAGAAAGGGGTTAAGGGTGAACAGTAAATCACTCTATGTCACTCCTATTCAGTCCTCTGACAAAATTAGATTAATACTGCAACCATTTACTAAATGATTATTTAGTGCCAGGTTCTCAGATAAGCACTTAAAATAATTATCTCTTTTAAAATTCACAGTATCCCTATGAGGTCTATATTACTGCCCTCCCTTTGCAGTTGAGAAGTATCAGACCTGGAAATTGGTATAGCATCTACTGGTGATGACTTCACAGTAAATGGAGGAACTCTGCTTCAAACTCAGGTGTCTGTGATTGCAAAGCCTGTGCTGTTAAAGATTTTGCTATAGTCACCAAATATCTTTTTTTTTTTTTTTTTTAAAGATTTTATTTATTTGAGAGAGAGAATGAGAGAAAGAGAGAGCACATGAGAAGGGTTAGGGTCAGAGGGAGAAGCAGACTCCCCGCTGAGCAGGGAGCCTGACGTGGGACTCGATCCTGGGACTCCAGGATCATGACCTGAGCCGAAGGCAGTCACTTAACCAACTGAGCCACCCAGGCGCCCCTATAGTCACCAAATATCTTAATAGGTTTATTAAGATTTCAAATTCTCAGTAAGATTTTACATATATTTTTATAAACATAGATACATGTTTTAATGGTGGTTAGTCTCTATTTCACCTGAGAAGAATAACCTGTTAAAAAAATCTCAGAAATGTTTTAATTGAAAAATTATTCAGTAAAACTTGGCCTACAAGTAATAAAATGAAATTAAATGCTACACTAATCAAATGAAGTTAGTACTCTTATAAGTGTAGACAGATTGCTCAGGGGAATAAAAGAATGCTTAGAAGTAGATTCTTGCAAATGTAAGAAATCCATATATAATTAAGGTAGGTTTTGGAAGAGTAGAGAAAGATATATTTATTTGATAATGTTGAATAGTTTTTATGAGCACAATTTTAAGTGTTTAAAAAACACAATTTGTATTCATATATGAGATATATCAACAGTAATTCTAAGTAGATTTACATTTTGAATAAGAAGAAAATATAGCGGAATAACTTTTAGGTTTCAGTATGGAGAAAACCTTTTTAAGAATAAAACCAATTGAGGGCCGCTTGGGGGGCTCAGTAGGTTAAACATCTGCCTTTGGCTCAGGTCATGATCCTGGGGTCCTAGGATCAAGCCCCACATCAGGCTCCCTGCCCAGTGGGAAGCCTGCTTCTCCCTCTCCCTCTGCCCCTCCTCCTGCTCATGCTTTCTCTCTCTCTCATATAAATAAATAAAATCTTAAAGAAAAAGAAAAAAAGAAATATCAACTACTATAGAGTCTGAATTCTAGAAAAGTGCTGCTTCATTCTCTTTTTTGTGTGTGTGCCGATTTTTCATTAAAAAAAACAATAAAACTAATTGAAATTGTTTCTATCTAAAATGAAAAAAAAATATGTGAATAGATTTTACTCAAGTGGTTGTGTTAGGAAATGTGTTAGCTCATTAACAATCAAAAGAATACAAAATAAAATTAGGCCCCAACTTTAGGTGTGAATTTTGGAAAAATACAGAGGTATTAGAATTTCCAGGACTAGCAAGAGATGGAGAAACATCAATATCAGAAAAAGCTGGTGAGAGATTAAAATGGTATACTGTTCTTGAACATTATTTGATAATATATACCAATATCCTCAAAATTATTTGCCTCGGGACAAACCAGAAGAGAGTTTTCCTAAGGAAATTTTAGACATTTAAAAATGTCTAAAAAAATTTGTATATGAGTTATTATAATGTTATTTATAAGGGAAAAGAAATACATAGCTTGGATGTCTCAAAAATAAGTTTAGATAAATAATAGAGAAATGATTATAACTCTGGATAAAGTACTACTGTTCATCCACTAAAATTCACATTGAAGAATATTTAGTTGTGGAAAACTGTTGGTCATAATATGTAGCAACAACTACAACAACAACAAAATGTAGGGTATAGATCTTTGTAAGTAATTTTATCTTAATTTTGTAAGCAAATAGATATTAATGTTAAAATATGCACGTTATTGAAAAATAATCTATTATTTTAGGAGTGATTTTTATTTTATTTTTTTTTAAAGATTGTATTTACTTATTTACTTGAGAGAGGGAGAGAGCGCATGAGCGGGGGTGGGGGGCCGAGGGGCAGAGTGAGAGGGAGAAGCAGACTCCCTGCTGGGCAGGGATCCTGACATGGGGCTTGATCCATAACTGACTGAGCTACCCAGGCACCCCACTGATTTTTATTTTCTGAGTATAGTTTAACATTTTTTCCCGTTCTGTATTCGTCACATCTTATAATATACACATGCATGGGGATTATTGAAAATATTTAGCAACCCAATAGGGCATGGGGGCAGACTAACCAGATTAATAATACCACCAATAAGAGTAGATACTGCTATAAACCAACACCAGTATTGCCATACTTTGACTAACGAGCTCTGTGTGTACATTATACATTTCATAAACAAAAGAAAAAGCAAGCAATGTTATCAAGTGAAACAATGTTATCAAGTGCAACAGTGCAAGATACATGTGTGGTTGGGACTCATGAAGGGAGAGTGTTTAATTTGATAAGAATAATGACAAAATGGGGGCACCTGGGTGGCTCAGTTGTTAAGCATCTGCCTTCGGCTCAGGTCATGATCCTGAAGTCCTGGGATCAAGCCCCACATCGGGCTCCCTGCTCCGTGGGAAGCCTGCTTCTCCCTCTCCCACTCCCTCTGCTTGTGTTCCCTCTCTCGCTGTCTCTCTGTCAAAATAAATAAATAAAATCTTAAAAAAAAAAGAATAATGACAAAATATAAAAGATAGATATAAAAAGCGGAATATTAAAAAAATCACAAGAGGCTATTTTGGAACCCTAGTATCAAAATCTAAAGCTCTGGAGAGAAAGAGAAAAAAAAAAAACACAACAAAATAGTGGAAATGAATTATAAAATAAATAATAGGTGAAAATTTTCCTGAAAACCAGAAAAACAAATTCAACATGCTTTAGAGAGAAAATAGAAGCTAAATAAGCAAACAAATAAAGGAAAAGAATCACTCTTCACTAACAGTGGCACTCTTTTCATGAATAACAAAGGATAGTGAAAAGAGTAGGTCAATGACTTCATATTTTAAAGAAAACTTATTTTGTACAGGAATTCTATACCTGATTAAATTTTAGAAAATAAGAATATTTCATTCTTGCTATAAATGAGAATCCCCAGATTCTTTCTGAGAAAATAATCTGAGGATCTATTTTAGTAAGTAAGTATAAAAAACAATAAAGAAGATGTGAGGTATAAGTGGTGGGAGGTAAATCAATGAAAAGAAATATCAGTTAGGCATCAGTTGGTACTAATTTGAACAGTCATTTAGCTTAAAAAAATTCTGTCTTCAAGAAGAATGGATAGATTTCATATACCATCTTAAAGGAGTTTAAAAGTTGGATTATATTAGGAATACCATAAAGAGGACATATATATATTCTTTCAAAGACTGAGAGAAGAAAAGAAAATGAGGGAAAGGAGGGAGAGAGGGAGAAAGGGAGGGAGAGAAGGATAATCTATCAGAAATTTCAGGACAAGCAAACTTATATAATAAAACCATGATAAAAATATGAAGTCAACTAAAATGTGGCATAAATATAAGCAGTTTTTGAAATATAAGGCTAAAGGTTCAAGTGACCCTGGAATGGAATAGAAATCTTAATATTACATCTGTAAAGAAAGAACTATCCTAGGAAACCAGGTGCCTTTGTTCTGAAGAGTAGTTTTCATATTCATAATGATATCGATGATGTTCACTGGTTTTCAACTTTTAGAATCAAAGGACAAGTAAAGCATGGACAGTTTAAAATAGCAGAATGTAAATGAAAAAAAGCCTTGAAAATACAAACTTAAGGGTACAGCTGAAAGAACTGGGAGGTGGAAGAGCAGACATTAAAGAAAGGCTTTTGACATTAAAATGTTCCTTTTATGTTGTGGGAGTCAAAGCTGATGGAAAATGTTGATTCAAGCATATTATCTAAAGTTACATGTAAAAGCAGCAGAAGAGTTAAAATCATTTGTACAAGAAACGATTTTCAGAAGGGACTGAGTAGAAGTAGAGGTTGAGGAATGTAAATTAAATCTGCCTTTCTCAACTGGCCATCAATATTTGAATTTGAAAAAGTCATAATATAATAAGCTTTGTTTTGTAATTAAAGGTGAAACTTTATTAAAATGTGTATCTCTGAAAAATGTGACTGAGAATGAGGTGAGGGTGAAGAGTTGCTGTTTTCCATTGTAAGACTTGGTAAACTTTAATGTTTGTTATGTGTAGACATTTTATCAATGGCAGCATGAAAGCACTCAATAGGTTGCTTTTGATACTTGATTTGAGGATTTTAAATACTTGTACAAATACTAGTTGCTTTTTTTTTTGTTAAATTAAAGCTAATTCCTTTATCAATTAAAATTAATACCATTTATACTTGCCCTCTACTTTTTTGTTACTTTTTACTATGTAATCATTTAAAATGCCCTCATTCTGACCTATTTTAAAAATGAGACAAGAGAGAAAACACAGAGGAACTTGTAGGGTAAAACAATTTAAAATAATATAGTTGTACTAACATACTTTCATATGTCTTTCATATGTGTTTCTGTAATATAAAGGGAAAATGAAGTTTACTCAGCTAGTTTGGGACAAAATATCCAGTCTATGAAGGAGCAGTAGAGATACCAATTAATGTATAACAATATTGTATACAACTATATATATATATAGCTATGTATAGCATATTTCTATATATATATTGCATATATATTGCAAAAATATATATATTGCATATTTCTCCCTGAAATCAAGTGCTCATACAAAATAAAAATAAAGAATAGTCAGACATTTCTTTCTAAAAATTTAATTGTGAAATGGTTTAAAAGTACTTGCCAATAATAGTTCTCATTCTGGAAATTTATTTCTAGGTCCAAATGTATCTTTTACCCTTCTCAATAGATTTAATAAACATTTTTTTTGTTGACATACACAGTTTCTGCAATTAAATTGCAACTATGAATTGTCAGTATGGAGCAAAATTTCATAAGGGCATCGGTAAGTGCACAATTGAATCTCAGTATAATGGCAAAAACAGCTAAATACAAAAATAATCACCCAAATAAAGGAACAATTAAATTCCATGGCTGTAAAAATACAGGTGCAAAATATAATGCCACAGCTAAATTGCACAAAAAAATTGGCTCTTCATATTAAATTAAATTGATAGTCATTGTCTTTGGTATAGAGATGAAGATCATTATATTCTAGGAGAGAAACAAATTTGAGTTATAAATTTTCCCCAATAGGGGCCACCCTAGAGTCTGTTCACCATAATCACATTTGAAGAATTCTGCACTGTTTCAAAATAATTATGTCAATTGAAATACCTTCCCATAAAGAAATACTTTGAAAAAAAATTGCCTGGAAAGGATGAATGGAAGAAGCAATTATGTACCTGAAATTGGAAACCTGATACAAATCATTTTTCATTATATTATTATAAAATCTGAAGCCCCTATTATATAAACACAGATTATTATCCCATTAGCCAGACCTCTCTTTATTGGTTAACATGATACAGGAAATGTTAATGCTGAAGATAACAATAACAAAGACTTGCATACATTATATAGAACTAAATTATTTCTTAAATTCAGTAAAATAGCTGTCTTCAAATATTATTTTTAAAAACAGGTGACAAAGGACTTATTTACTTTCAGATATTTAGGCAATATTGCCTAGTGTTCTTTGGGCACCACTGAGTACGTATACTCTTCTAAATAATTAATGAAACAAAATACATGTTAATCTTAGATCATGCTTTTTATTATCCTAAATAGTGACAGACCTAAATTAAACAACCATTTTCATTCACAATTGAGATATTAAAAATGCAAGTGGCCTAGAGAAAGACTTTAATTTGATCCAGTATTACATAGTTTCCTGAAATTGTTTTGAGAGCTAGCTATTCATTTACCTTACAATCATTCACTCTATCACACACTAAAAACCTTAAAAATTTATAGATAATCCTCCTGCAGATATTTTTCCTGGTCCATATTGTTTTAGATATCAACAAGTGGAATAGAAATGGCTATAAGCTAAGAGTTCCCATTCTCAACGCCAATACAAATTAAAATGACCTTATCTGATAAAGGGAGAGTTCTTGACCATGCACATTTATGTAAGAGAAAGTTTGATCCATGGAAGAGATGAGAACAATATAAGATACTAGTTTCTTTCTTCAGCAAGTACAATGTTGTGGAATAAAAGAAATTTCTACTGCATTCAGTAAATATTGCTCATATATCCTATGCCATAAATCCATGAAACTGCCCATGAAAAATCATCAGTGATACTCTATATATGGATCTAATGGCAGTAAGTATAAAAATTATCTTTTACAAAGGAAGGTTATATTATTATGTCTATATTTTCAAGTGAAGAAACTGGAACATAGATAAGTAACCTAAGCTGGCAAAGATACACCGTCAATAAATGACAAAAATGGCCAGGAAGACTAGCTTTAAGATTCTGTGGAAAGCTATACTAGTTTTAAGGTACTTTTGTGAAAAATATTAAGGGCCATTTAAAGAATGTAATTTCCCCACTAGTCATGTCATAAACATTCTAAAATAATTTTTAATTTGCCTGTCATATTATTATTTTGACTAAAGACATTATAGTACGTTCTGAAGTTTTAATAATGCTGCAATTTAACAGTTAAGGAAAACTAGCAAGCACACAGTAACAAACCCAGCAGGGAGCAGGCCTTTTTTCTTAATTATTTATCTTTTGAAAGTCAGTTGAAGAGAACTGAATTTGAGAAAGATATTTTACCAAATTAAATGTAAAATTATGCATATGTGTTGATAAAACATTTTCTTTTCTATACTGTTATTCAACTGAGCATTTCAAAATTTGAATGATAAATTGGATTTATTTTTCAATTTGTTACATTATAGTTTGATGTTGAGTTTCATTCTTAGGAATTGTACCCCTTATTTATGTTACAGTTTACTTCTGTGTTTTAAAATTTTTTTACTCATATTTTCTAAGCATTCAAATGCAATACATTATTAGATTCTTCCATTTCAATAATTTCAATAGTAAGAGTTTCAAGAGTTTGAAGTGCTAAATCCTCACTGGTTCTTGGGCAATAATCATTAGGCTCTCATGTTGTACAAAAACCATCCTTTAGATTAGCTCAAAAGACACCCCATACCTATAAGACTTATGAATTGTTCCTTGTGACTAGTCATCTATAAGCCTTATGAATTACCCCTTATGACTAGTATGAGGAAATAAATGAACAGAAGAAAAAGCTTATGCTTAGTTTCTGGTTGGTGCTTCATGCTATGCTGACCTCATCTGGAGGTTGACTGCCGTAGCATCAAAGTCCCATTCAGGAATGTACCTGAAGACAGTAGAGAGGAAAAGTTTTTCCAGTAGGCAGTCTTTCACAGTGTACATTTGGTTTTTCCCTGACTGGAGGGGGTTATAGCTAAAGGTCCTGTACTAAAACACTTTGTCGAGGTGGTCAAAACATGAACAAACTTGGAAGAATGATAATAAGGAGATCTAGACAAGGGTAATGTCAGTTGACCTTTTGGGGTACAGAATATGTAGATATTTATGCACAACACTAAGGCTTCTAAGAAGTAGTCACTGCAAGAGAGGCTAGAAACAATCAGGAGGACACAATGACCTGTTGTTTGACTGTCATTCAACTTCTTTCCCTAACATTGCAGTGTTTGTGCTATACTTATTGTACAAAAAGGCAGTGGTAGCAGGCATGGAGGTTGCACGTGTATTTACAATTTAGGATGCCCTTCCGTAACACTGATAGAGCTAACACCTCAATGTCTGTTTAATTTCCCAAGAACAGAGATCAACCTAAGTTTATGCTATGACACAATTCAGTAGAGACCACCAAGTCACCTAGGGGCAGATTGCTTGCATTTGACCCATGAATCATAGTAATTTATCCTCAGTGGGGGAAAAAAAAGATTCATTCTGAATATCTTCCTTCCTCTAATGGTATACCGGCCACTTTCTATGGATGTCTAGTATGTATTCATTGTTATGATATCATAAAAACTCTTGCTTCTATCAAAGAAAATCAGTTTTCATTAAAGTAACTGTTTAAATTGTCTCCCATCCATGAAATTTATTGTTTTTAAGACATATTCCATCATCTAGAACCAAATGACCTCATAAGATATGAGAATTGTCTGTTGAATACTCATTTTAGGCACCAGCTGGGAGACAGCACTGGAGGTTTGGCGTACTGTTCCTCAAGATGATATATAGACTTTGAAACATTGACCATTTCTTGGTTCTGTTTCTTTTGTTGTCAGAATGCATAGGACTAGGAATCAAGACATGGATATATATGAAAGATACCATTGCTCTTCATCAAAAGTGTGTGCCCATGGTCAAATGCACATTCTGCCACTTTTGAATGTGTTATTTGCATTAACAGTGAGCTAAAGGTGGAAATGATAAGTGCTACTTCCAGGCAGAAGTTTTAAGAGTCAGGTTTTTATAGTACTTTTTCACTTTTGCATTATGATCAATAGTAATTGAGATGATGGTTGCTCCCTTAGCCTGGTTCCCAGAGTGATAATGACAGAACAGCTTCAGCCAACCTGGATTAGATGTGTAGAATGAGCAAAAAAATAAAACTTTGTTGTTTTAGGCCATGAGATTTTTTGAGTTCATACCACACTATTACCTGGGCCATCCTGGGAGATTAAAATACACTGTAACAATAGTGGACACGGCCAAAAAAAAGATTATATATATAGTTTGTAAAATGTTGCCTATGATAATTTTGGAATTGAATCATGTACATAATGAACTTTAACTCTAGAGGCTGTAAAACAGGATGTTGGTACTGTGTATTGGTTGCTCTTGGCTAAATTTGACAAGATAGTTTAAGAAAGAGATAAGATCAGAAAAGAGTTAGTATATAAGCAAGAATGAAATGGAGTAGAGTTCAGAAGTCAGAAATTTGGCAGTTCTAGAAGAGAAAATGTGGGGTTTTTTTTTCCTACCACAGTTGCTAAAAGATAAATCTAGGAAGACTTTGAAAAAAAATGGAAATTGAAACTAAAGGACAAAATCAAGAGTATGTCACACTCTCACTGTTAAAATTTCTGTATGTATTAATGTGTCCAGATTAAAGGTCCAACTAAGGACATGCTGCTAATTAATTAAATCCATTATATAGGACAAAATGAATAGGGAAAGAGATTAAAGATATAGTTCTCCTACCAAAGCCTGAAAGGACAAATGTATCTGCAGTTAAGCCAAGAGAAAGAGAAACAAAAAATAGAAAAGAGAAGGAAGAGAGGAAGGGAGAGAGGGAGGGAGGGAGGGAAAAAGGAAGGAAGGAAGAGCAAAACTAAGAAATTTATCTAGAAAAGAACTGGGAAATGAACATTGGTGCATGGACCTTACTTCAATAAGATACATGAGGCCAGTTAAATTTTTGAGTCTCCAGTACCAAAAAAAAAATCCATCAACTTGGATTAAAAGAAACAGCTTTTGAAACTTAACACAAACCATTGGCTGGCAAACTTCCTCATGTCAGCGGAGCTCTGAAAGGCCTGGAGAAACATGGAAAAAGAAGCCCCCATAGAGCTTATCAGAGGAGTTCATATACCCTGGTTCTTCACGGAGGAAGTGTGTGGGAAAGTAACTTGTCTTTTTACTAGTTCTCCGAATCCAAAAAGCAATCTACTAGAAATCTAGTGGAGACATTTTTTCTGTATTAGCCTATAATGGAAAAGACCACTCCAAATTTCCCTGAAAAGCTAGACTTCGGGCAGGAAACAATGAATGCATGAAAATTTTGTTACATGTGGAATGGAAGATGAACCAAATATTTGGTTATCAGGAGGGCAGACTGTGGTAGTTCCTAGTTGTGTCCATCACATATTTCTAATTTATCTTTTATTTACTTGGTAGGATTACACCTCCCTGAACCCTTAGAAATCATGTGCAACCATGTGATTTGCTTTGGTCACCTCCAGGCATAAGCTTTAAGAATGAGACTCCCGTTTACCATACCTTTATTTTCTTTCCCTATGTTGCTGCATATATTAATATGACAGAGTAGCTACTCTGCCAGTCTGAGTCCCAGAATGAAATCAGCATGAAAGAGAGCCCTAAGCCACTCCATAATGGAGAGTTAAAATAGAAAAATAAGCATATATTGTTTTAAAACAATGTTCTTCCAGGTCTACAGCAAGAGTTCCCTTGGAATGAAACATAAAATTGCCTACTGATTATATGAGCTCCATTCAAGACTAAATTAACAGACACAGAGATAGGTTCATTATACTGGCTAAGGAGCTCAGTCCTACAGCTGAAGTGAAATAGGGTTGCTTCTGCACAGTGGAGAAGAGGAGGCCTCTGCCTGGGACTTAAAGATTTTCTGGAGATTCTTTTACTACTTCCATGTTCAGTACCAACTTAACAAGAGATGACATCAACCTAATAATATCAGGATCACCAAAAACTCAGATCCTTCAACATGAAAGTTTCGGTTACTTCACCAGGTTAAAAACTATGTCCAGCTTAAGATATGTCTGAGGGCAAAAGAAGACATGAAAATAATGGTAGATTTTTACTTATAAATATCAACAGTTTACTTGTTTCTAGTAACAGAAATGAAGAACCATGACAGCTATACATTTTGCTTTCTTGCTGTTTTGGTATTTATTTGCAAGCATTAATCATTTTCCACTCACCATTTTTCCTTCTACACATATAAATAATGTTGGCCATGGTTAATTTTACAGTGTATTTTTAGATTGCACACTGTCCAGGTTTTGAATAATGAATAAATTAATATCCCCCAGAGATACCTGCCCTATCAGGGCAGAAGTGTTAGCACATCTTCATTTGCATGAAGGATAGTTGCATTATGCTAAACAAAAGCAAATTATCATTGGTGTTATTTTATGGAAGTTTAGGTGTGGGTAGTAGCATGCATAAGATTGCTTAGTAACCAAAAATGTGAAGTTTAGTGTTAATTTGCCTATTGGGTCTCACTCTAAATTTCCCCCTATGCTGTCTTCTCTGTACTCTTAGGAACAGTATAATGAGGCTCTATTAGACATATAATGGACAGTATTATCAGTCTATAAATACTGCCTCTTGGATATCTACATAGGTGAGAAGTGGTAGTTCCAAAAGCATAAACCACAACAGCCTCAGACATGAGTGTATTATTCCATTTTATGTGACACAACTTTCTTCCTTCTGTTCCTCACACCCTAAGGCTATCACAGACATTTGAGCAACATCATTTTTTGCTTTTGCTCTTCCAATACTTACAGAACTTTTATAACCAGTCCTGTATACCAGTGCTTTTCCATTAAAACTCCTAGTAGCTAAAATAATACCTGTTTGTTTGTTTGTTTTTTTCCCTCCTGGGGCATTAAACAATACAAAATATGCAGCACCTTTCCCTTTAAAATCAGGAATGAGGCAAGGACTTTCTAGTATCACTACTTTTTGTCAATGCTAATTAGAAATTTTTGCCAGCATACTATGCAACAAAAGGTAAAAAGAATAACTAGAGGGGCACCTGAGTGGCTCAGTCGTTAAGCGTCTGCCTTTGGCTCAGGTCATGATCCCAGAATCCTGGGATCAAGCCCCACAATGGGCTCCCTGCTCTGCGGGAAGCCTGCTTCTCCCTCTCCCACTCCCCCTGCTTGTGTTCCTGCTCTCGCTATCTCTCTCTCTGTCAAATAAATAAATAAAATCTTCAAAAAAAAAAGAATAACTAGAAATAAATAAAACTTTAATTATTCTAAGATAATATGATTATGTAGGAACTGGACAGAATATAGAAAATAGTAACATTAATAAGAAATGTTAACAAGTCTTCTGAATATTAGCTAAATAAAATCAATTGCAAGTCTAATCAGAAACAAGCTGACTTTTCTAAAATATATTTATACTAATAGCAAAGATTATAAATTGTGTGAAAAGAAATCTAATAAGATATTTACCTGAACTTTATGGGGAAAATCATAAAGAAATTTTTAGAGAATCTAAGGATATGTAATTAAATGGTGTATTAATATCCTATTGCCTTTGTAACAAATCACCACAAATTTAGTGGCTTAAAACAACATAAATTTATTCTCTTACAGTCCTGGAGGTTAAAAGTCAGAAGTTTTATTAGACTAAAATCAAGGGGTCAGCAGGATGATGTTGCTTTTGGAGGCTCTGGAGGAGATTCTCTTCCCTGCATCTCCAGCTTTTCGAGGCTGCCCACATTCCGTGGTTCAGGGCCCACTCCCAGCAACTGCATCACTTTGACTTCTGCTTCAGTTACCACTCCCTTTTTCAATCATACAGACCCCTGTGATTGCTTTAGGATCATCTTTATAATTGAGGATAAGCTCCCCATCTCAAGATCGTTAACTTATTCACATTTTGCAAAGTCTCCTTTGCCATATAAGATGACACATTCACAGGTTCCAGGCGTTAGAGAATGGACATCTTCCACTTGTCATTATTTTGCCTACTACACATGGAGAAAGAATCTCTGTTTTAAGACAGAAGTCAAAATGGTAAATATGCAATTACTTACCATGAATTAAGACTTCATATATGTATGTATGTATGTTTTTTTTTTAAGATTTTATTTATTTATTTGAGGGAGAGAGAGAATGAGAGAGAGAGAGAGAGCATGAGATGGGGGAGGGTCAGAGGGAGAAGCAGACTCCCTGCTGAGCAGGTAGCCCTATGCAGGACTTGATTATCCAGGATCATGACCTGAGCCGAAGGCAGTCGCTTAACCAACTGAGCCACCCAGCCGCCCTGTATGTATGTATTTTTTGAGAGCATTTAAGAGTATGGTATTAGGAACTACACAAAAAATTACTGGAGAAATTGGTTCTAAAATATAAGAAAAATAAAGCTGCATCCTATATACCATACAAAATCCAATTAAAGAAAATTAAAAAACTAACTATAAAGCTTTAAGAAGCAAATATATCTTAGCAAGAATTCCTTAAGCAAGACGTAACACACATACAACCACACCATTTAAAAAAAATTAATTAAAAGATTGATTTAACTACAATAACAGTTGTAACTTCTGTATATCGGCCATTACCTTAAATGTTTTAAAAGTGGCACTAAAATAAAGAATAAGAAATTATATGAGTAAGTCAACTTCCATTTAAGAATGTATATACAAATCACAAAAAAATCCTCAGGGAGAGGGGGAACAGAGAACAAATAAAGAATTTAAAAATCAAGAAAAAACAGCTATATGGATTTCATTACTAAAATCAAAAGTTGTTTCTATGGGGAAAAATGCAAAGTTCTGATCTAGGTAAAGGAGAAAACAAGCATATAACTTCCTATCAGTAAATGTGAAAATGCAGAAAACATTGATGAATTACTGGGAAAATATAAATTGCTGAAATTGGCTGTAGAATAGAAACATCTCGATGAATCAGTAAGCCTAGCACAAATAAATAGTAATGATCTACCTTTAAAAATATCAGCAAAGCCTATCATATAAGAATTCTACAGAACACCAATGAACATAGGTAACTAGAAAGCATACACAAGATATTTTAACAGACTGGCTTAAAATACTAAACAAAAAGCACAAATGCATTACTGAAGAAAAGATACTGGTCATTCCAAATTCATTTATGAGTAAGGTTGCACACAAGCTTCCTTTATTTAATAAAAGGCATCACACAACAGTGGTGAACATAGAGTTAATGAGACCAGAAGCTTCTATGATTTGGGGCATCGGGGTTTGGGGAGAATGTCTTTAAGAAAAAGAATTACAATACAAAATTAAGATTAAAGCCTTGAAAAGAGTCTGTTCAGTAAATGTTTCTAAAGCTTAAGCTTCATTAGCTTCACAGAAAATAACCACTTGTGTACAAGAAACCTAGAGCAACCATCACATATCAAGTACAGCGTTAGATGTAATCCTATCAAAGTCGGAAACATAAATAAGATGTCCATTAACCACAATCATGCTCAGCATGCAACCGCTGTTTCCATCAACAAAGAAGAAAAGACATATTGAAGACAAAAGTTACATGTATATGGAAATCAAGGGAATAATCACCATTAGTTTCAAAGGGGTTTGTGTGTGTGTGTGTGTGTGTGAGAGAGAGAGATAGAGAGAGAGATCAAATACATAGAAAACCCAATAGGATCATAGGACAAACTATGAGATATAATGAGAGAAATTAGCAAGATGGCCAAGTACAAGATAAATAACTAAAATTAGTAATTTATGAATTTCAAAGTAAATATAAAATCTCAGTAGAATTTTGAATGCAAATCAACAGGGAACATGCAAAATAAATCTGAAAAAATAATAAATCTGAAGAAAATACACATTTTGGCATTGGAAGTTTTTTGGTTTTTGTTTTTAATTTAGGTAAAATCCACATAAGCTGAATTAATCATTTCAAGTGAACGATTCAGCAGCATTTCCTACATTTGCAATGTGTGCAACCACCATCTCTATCTAATTCCAGAACATATTCTCACTCCAAAATAAAACCCCATACCCACTGAACAGTTAATTCCCATTCCTTCCTCCCCTAGACCCTGTCAACCACCAGTCTGTTTTCTATCTCTTTAAATTAACCTATTATGAATAATTCGTATAAATGGAATCATACTATGTCTGATCTTTTGTGTCTAGCTTCTTTTACCTAGCCTAATGTTTGTGAAGTCCATCCACATTGTAGTATGTATCATTACTTCATTTCTTTTTATAGCTGAATAGTATTTCATTATATGTATATATCACAATTCATTCATCTATTCATATAATGGTGGGTGTTTGTGTTGTTTACACTTTTTTGGCTGTTTTGACTATGAACATGCATGTATATATATATTTGTTTGAACTTGTTTTAAGTTATTTTGGGTATATACCTGGCACTGGAAAATTTTAAAAGATGATGACTTTCTCTATTAGATGGTAAAGTATGGTATAAAACTATGGCATGATAAATGAACAAATTGATGAAAATAGAGACCACGAGATCAGAACAAAATCTATATGATCAGAACAAACTCTTTGGTTATAATATATGAAAAAAGTAGTATTTTAATTCTGTGATAGGAAAATTGGAAATACCATTGGAAAAAAATAAAGATAATTTGTCTACTCCGACCACTACAAAAAAAAAAACCCACAAATATTTCAAATAAATAATAATAGAATCCAAACTAAAAGTATAAGAAAAAATAGGATTATTGATTGAAAAATTTGGGACACAATAATATATTTATAGCATTTAGAAAGTAAAGATCTTTTAAAGTAAGAAAATATGTAAAAACAAAAATTAAAACCTTAATAAATTTAACCATATTATTTTTTAAATCACATGATGAAATACACCAGACACAGAGGAAAAATATAAAAGACTGGGTGAAAACATTTGCATCACACCTGGATTAATAGCCAGAAAATATGGAGAACTCCAATAAATCACTAAGATCAATAACTTAATAGAAAATTAAGGAGGGGTGCCTGGGGTTGCTCAGTCAGTTATGCTTCTGCCTTTGGCTCAGGTCATGATCCCAGGGTCCTGGGAGGGAGCTGGTGTTCCCTGCTCAGCAGGGAGTCTGCTTTTCCCTCTCCCTCTCCCTCTGCCCCTTCCCCTCCTTCTGCCCCTCCCCCTGCTCCTGCTCTCTCTCTCTCTCTCTCTCTGAAATAAAATCTTAAAAAAAAAAAAGAAGGAAAATTGAGGAATGGTATGTATAGTACCTTCCATATACTTTTGATGACAATATAAGTTGATACAAAATATCAGAATTCAGTTTGGTAGTATTTACTTAAATTTAAAATAAACATGTGCTTCCATTCAACAGTTAATTTCAAGGGCATTAACCCTAAAGTTTCCCTTATATCCTCCTGTTCACAAAGAAACATTTTTGACAGATAATTTTGCCTGTTAAAATGTAAGTCACTTTTCACTAGATTATACTTATGTAAATACAAATAGAAAAAATTAGATTAGATATTAGCTTGGCTATTATTTAAACACACACATAAATATATACATATATATATATTCACGTGTGTGTGTGTGTGTGTGTGTGTGTGTGTGTATGAATGAGACTAAGGATCTATTCCAAATAGTCAAATAGCACTCCTTTTGGTAAGGAAAATAGCACTGAATGTGATCGTCTATGTATTTTTTTAACATTACTTATATAATGAACTTAATTAATATATTTTTGCCCTTAATCATATTTTCAAAATTTATGCACTTAACATGTACAGATTCCTTATGTAAGGATTTCTTATTTAAGTATAAAAGGGATGTTTTTAAATTATGGTCGTTCCAAATCAGTGCTGACTCCAAAATTCTGAAAGGAAAATAAAATATGAAACAAGCATCTTAAATGTTGCCTTTTCCTCATTATTTTTTTCCCATAAGTCTTAAGACCAGTGAATTTTGCACAAGAAATCTCTTTCTGTGACCTGGGAGGTGTTTAGAAAAGGAAGAATAAAGGATTTGGGCTTCTAAGTATGTTCTGACCAGCTTAGTTCCATTTTTTAAATAAATCTTACATTTGAATGAGGGGTCCCAGGACGAAAGGAAAAGGACAGTGTGAAGTGAGGAAGGGAGAGAGAGAGAAATCATTTCTGCTGGATGATAACTGAAGAGTTAATATCAACGGAATGTGAATCTGTAAGACTAGATTTCATTACTATGACTGGATGTAGGAAAGATTTGGACAGTTTCCAATTTAAGTGATCACAACTGAATTAATCTGTCAGGTCATTGTTGATATAATTTAGTGGTTGATTTGAGCATTTAAAGAAAGCAGAATACAAATAAGAACATGAATGCAAATGAGTAGTTTGGAATTTGGAGTATTGGATATTGGAATATCTAATATTGGAATATTGAAAAGGAACTGTCTTATGATAATATTCCTAAATAAAATGGTGGTACAATATTATTTAATCTATAGACCTATTGCATGTTGAGTCCATGCCTTTTACTTTTCACATTGAACTAAACTAATGATAATTCACCTTATTGTATTAAGGAAATTAATATGAACTCAAATACGATTTTGAAAGCTAAAGTTGATTCTGGGCATATATGAAGTATAAAATAAATTTAATTTGCTCCTTTCTAATAAATACGTTGCTATATTATATCACACTTCCATTGTACACTGAAGTAAAGGAAATGTCATTAGGAAAGAAAGAAGATGTCTTCTGACTCTAAATGGTTTGAAGCCAGCACTGAAGGTCCATACATAACAAATGATAAGATGTTTATGAATTATAGAATCGGTGCACAAGAATATACTTTGACCAATCCAAGCTGATAAACACACAAAAGGCACCTTTGTTTTAGGTATTTACCCTGGTTGCAAATGAGGTTTACAGAATAGGAGGCATTCAGGAAAATTGTAATCACTATTAAAAATTCATTTATTTTACATCGGTTTTGAATTTAATTTAAGGGCTTCCTCATATGCTAAAAAACCTAAGTAAACTTTCTCATAAAGGAATTTCAAATTCCAATAACGTCACCTGTTTTATTTAAAATTACAGTTATGAACATACAGGGAAATTATGTAATCTATGGGTGACTTTTTTTTAACCTAACATACTAAGAGGAATATGAAACTTCCCACACATACCTCCTCTTCTATTCACCAATGAAATAACTACCTATTTTTAAGGAAACATAACCCACCAATTACTCTTGACAAATAATTTATACAGAACACCTGAACACCTGCACTAAGACATTCAGTAACAAATCATCATTCAAAGGTTATGATTTTTAAAAATCTAAATAAATACACCTTTCTTTTAAAAGAGTGCTCTTTAATTGCAGGGCTTTATTTTTTCCCTTAGAATTTTGAAATACTTTTGTGGTGAACCACACTTGTGCCCCTCCTCCCTCCCCTGAATAATTGCTATGTTCACTGCCAACATTATAACCATTTTGTGTGTGTGTGTGTGTGTGTGTGTGTGGCTAAAGTACCCATAATTTAAATGGCACTAAAAAATAAATACTGAGTCTTGCTAAACTTACTTTTACAATCAAAGATGATGGAAAAATAATCAGGTTTTATCTACTCCTCCTCTGCAATCTTCCTGGCATAAAACTAATACACTTCTTGCATCTCAAACCTAAAACAAACAAACAAAACAAAACAAAACAAAACGAACCAAAAAACTGTTTATAAATAGGTGATTTTAAAGGAAAAAATGACCACATAAGTACCAACCTTGGCGAACAAGTTGGGAGCATAATCAACACTAACTTCACAGAAATGTTGCAAAAAATAACACTTTCCTAACTCAGTTGCTTGTTAGTTGTTTTTTCCAACTGATTTTTAAAAAATAATAGTATCAGTACTATTTTGTAAAACTGTGCAAACAAAAGAAAGAGTGTTTCTAATCAAACATTTTAGGGAACCAGCTCACCTCTACCCATTCTTTAGTGTGCCTGTCATTTGCAAAATAATATTGACACACTATGTCTTTAATAATGTTAACCAATAATTCACATGAGTATCCTTTAATTATTGTTAAACATTCAGATCCTTAGAGCCAAGCCCAGAGCTACATAAACAGAATCTCCATGGTGAAGACTCTTGATTGTTATACATAGTGAAGCTTAAGAAATTCTTTAGTTTTTGGCTTTCAATGAAACATACAGCATGTGGAAAAGCAGTTCTTCAAAATTTCTGATGATTGCAAAATGACAGTGGTGATGACAAATTGAGTTATATATATATCTTTTATATGATGTATGAAAACTCCTCACACTAACTGCCTCCAACTCTTTTTCTCTCAGCCACTGAGAATTTAGGATCTAGTGTAATGGAAGCTTTTGGGAGAGATGGGTGGAAGGGTTGAGAATTACCAAACTGCCAAAAGTAATAATCACTGCCTTCAGAAAAAAAACAAAACAAAAAAACCACCACCAACAACAACAAACAAACCTGAAATCACATAATTAAATTAGTACATATAGAGATATTGGGATTCAATAGATGCACTTAAAACTATCACCAGATGCTGCTTACCTTTGGAATGGACTGTTTATTCATGTGTTATTTTCTGTAGGTATCAGTCTGTTACATTGAAAAAAATTCCTTTGAAAAATTTACATGGGCATCTGTGTTTATTATTTTAACATTATAAATTAGAACTGAGCAAAAGATAGCCAATACAAATCATTAGTAATGTTATAATCTAGATATTACCATGATTCATAGTTTTTCAATGTGTGACATTGTTAATCATATGTGTGCATTTGTGCATAATATGTATTATAGAGTTAAATAAATAACTATATATTTAAAATCACACAATGTATCTTAAACTTTGCTCTTTTACTCTATATATTGTGAATATATTTCTATGGAAATATGATTCTAAAATATCCTATCTGTAATCATATCTCCACACAGTATTTCAAATGACAGCAATCATATCTCCACACAATATTTCAAATGACAACAAAAATGTTGTTCTCTTTTGTAGATGTTTCATTTTAATTTTGCCTATCACCTGCCATTGGTCATTAAAGTATTTCTTATTTTTGTTTTGCTAAGCAATTCTGCTGAGACCAACAATAGAGTTAAATGCTCCCATATGAGGCAGATAAAAATAAAATTACTGCATTCTATAAATGTTTCTCTTTACAGCTATTCTAAGAACTTTGAATTTGCTATTCCCAGCAAATTAAAAAAAAAAAAAAAACTAGAAAAAGCAAGACTTTGCTGCATGAAAGTAAATATTATATAACAATAAAAGATACTAAAGCTGATTAATTGAAATTGTATTTCAATGTATTTAGATTTCTGATGAATAACCAACTACCATTAAAATTCTTTTGTACATAAGCACTATTCATGTACTTTATGTATAATTCAGGGTTCAGTAAAGTAAATTCTATTTTTTAACACTTAAGAGTAAGAAGTAAAGTGTAAACAATTTTGGGCTATACCTTTTTGATTTTTTTCTTTTTTTTTTGAAATTTCTGATTCATTTTTTCACCATGTTCTCATGTTCAAAACTGTCAGTCACATTTTTTTTTTCTTTCTTCAGACTTCTCTTTGGTTTCTCCTTCCTGACGTCTAGGTTCTTCTGCTGTAATCTGGACTAAATTGCTCTCCAGTCTTGCTGGACATCTGTGGTATATTTGAACCCCATGCCTGGAGATTGTTCAGTCAACATACCAGAAAATGATATAGCATCTGCTTCATCCTTATGTTAACTTATAAGCCAAGAAAAGTAAACAAGGAAGCAATGAGTATAAATTACTAAGTCCTTTTTCCTTTTAGAAAGGAAGTTAAAACATGTACCACATCACAATATTTGAAATCTTGGTAATGGGAAAACATAATTTAAGGGTGGTACACAAATCATTCAAATATGAATCAAATAATTAAAAGTAACATATGTGTTGGAACAAAGCACATCAAGTAGTCAAGTCAAACACTTTGTTGACATGTTAGTCACTCTTTTGTCACAATTGATGCAGGGTAAGTCTCCCTAAAATAAAAATAATCTTCTTGAATTTGACCTGATCTTTTTTGGTTAGGGGAAAATTATTAAGCCAGTTGTACTTTGTACTTCTTTGAAAATCTTTTTTGGATTTTGAAATTATTTGTCACCTTTTTAATGTTTGTATGACCATCTCCCCATGCACTATCATTTTTTTTTAAAGTGTTACAATGTCATTTGCAAAATGTACGGTTATTATCTATTTCTTCTTTTTCCCCAGATTATATTATTTTCACAGTACTCTTGGGTAATTCATTGTTCTTTTCTTATTGTTTTTTCTAAGAGTTCTTTTTATCAAGGACATTTTGGGAGCCTGACTTTTTTTTTTCACAGTAATACTTGTATATTGTTTAAAATATCATATGGTGTGGGTGCCTGGGTGGCTCAGTAGGTTAAGCGTCTGACTCTTGGTTTCAGCTCAAGTTGTGATCTCATGGGTTGTAATCTCATGGATCATGAGATCGAGCCCCAGGTCAGGCTCCATGCTCAGCGGGGAGTCTGCTTGAAGATTCTCTCCCTCTTCCCCTCCCCCTGACTCTTCTCTCTCAAATTAATAAATAAATCTTTTTTAAAAAATAAAATGTCATATGGTACTACCAGGTCTCTGCTCAACTCTTCTGAGTGGCTGTTTTATTCTTCCAAAGCAACTGTTTTCAGAAAATTGGCTGGTTTGTATTCCTTTTCATCATCATATTTAAATCAAAAGTTTGTGTGTAGAATGATATGTTGGTATGTAATGATAATGTTATGATATGTTGGTTTCCTATTAGAAAAGATCAAACTGTCACTTTCTTATGTCCCCCTATCAATTCCCTCCACAAAAACATACCACCTTGCCTTAATTTCTGTCTCTTTTTTGTGGTTGCTGTCTTTGCTGCATTACAAATCTTTCTATCTTTTATTTAATATTATTCTGTAAGTACCTTCTTATTTTTGATGTGATACTTCCTCCAATAGCCTCAAAATAATTCAAGGAAGGTAAAATTTTTGTGACAAAACATAAGTGAAAATGTTTTTATTAAACCCATGCACTTGATTGACACCTGAACTAGACCTTGAATTCTTTATTAGAAATCATTTAAAAAAATCATTTTCCTTCAAAATATTCCTGTATTTACTTCTAACTTCAAGTAATTTATTTTAAGAATTCTGATGACATTCTAATTTCTAATTTTTCACTGGTATTTTATTTCTGGTATGCTGTAATGTTATAAAGTTGTGGATTTATTGGATTTTTACATTTATTCATTTTCTGGAATGACTATACACCATTTAAAATACTATTTTTTTTTAAGATTTTATTTATTGACAAAGAGACAGAGAGAGACAGCGAGAGAGGGAACATAAGCAGGGGGAGTGGGAGAGGGAGAAGCAGGCTTCCCGCTGAGCAGGGAGCACGATGCGTAGCTCCATCCCAGGACCCTGGGATCATGACCTGAGCCGAAGGCAGACGCTTAAGGACTGAGCCACCCAGGCGCCCCTAAAATACTATCTTATATTTAATTTCTATTGTAGTCATTATTAAACATTGAAGGATATTTTTAAAAATTTAACTTCAGTCACTACTAATTTTAAATTATTCTTTCTTGTCTCTGAATATTCCTTTGCTATGGAATCATATTATTTTCTAGATGAAATAATCCTGTCTCTTTAAGCGTATAGATCATAATTAAATTTGTCCTGATGAGAACCTGGTAGGTAAGTCTGATTAATTTCATAGTGGCAACAAGACTGTTTTTAATTAGCTATGCAGACCTCCTTAAGTTTGCTTTGCAAATACAGAGTCACAGTTTTTGAACACTAAGGCCACAAAGTTAACTTCTCCCTAGAAGCTTTCCTAAGCTGTCCTGGTTACACCTTTAATATTGTCTATGTGTTATCCCAAGGCTGGGAAATTGGTGCCAGGAAACTCTTTCAATGAAATTTTACAAGTGGCACCTGTAAATATGGATAAATTCACCCTCTTTTTGAGGCCCTTAAAATTTGCTCAGGTTTCTTCTCTCTCAGGAAGGGATTTTATTACCATTAATGAAGTTGGCACTTTCAAAAAACAAACTAGCCCAACTCACACCATAAGAAATAGATCTTTTGAATATCCCTTTTACTGTTAAGGAAATTGGATTTTTTATTTTAAGACTCCTCAAAAAGAAATCACTAGAACCAGATGGTTTCACTGGAGAATTCCACAAAATCTCTTTAAAAAGAATTAACACCAATTCTATACACCTCTTTCAGAAAACAGAAGAGGGAACACTGTTTACATCAGTTTTTGAACTTGATATTACCCGCATACCAAAACCCGACAGGGAGTACAAAGAAAACAAAACAAAACAAACAGAAGGAAGGATGGAAGGAAGGAAGGAAAGGAGGGAGGGAGGGAGGGAGGGAAGAGAGAGAAGAAAGGAAGAAAGAGGGAGGAAGAAAGATAGGGACGAAGGGAGGGAGGAAAGATATCCCTTATGAATATAGATACAAAAATTCTTAATAAATAGTAGCAAATAAAATTCATCAATATAAGGAAAGAACGATACACCAAATGGGGTTTATTCCAAGGATCCAAGGCTAGTCCAATATTTTAAAATTAATCAATGCAACCTATTACATCAACAGGCCAAAAAACAAAAAATGATATGAACATACAGAATGTTTATATAGAATGATGGAGAAAAAGCATTTCACAAAATTCAACAGTCATTCTTGATAAAGACTCAGAAAAACAGAAATAGAGGGAATCTTCCTCAACTTGATAAAGAGCATTTACCAAAAAGATACAGCTAGCATTGTACTTAATAATGAAAAGAATAGGAAACATGCTTCCCCCTATGTTTGGGAACTCAGGCAAAGATGGCTGCTCTTACTGTTTATATTTAATATTGTAATATTCTAGCCAATGCAATAAGCCAAAAAAAAAAAAAAAAGAAAAGAAAAAGAAAAGAAAAAGAAAGGAAGGACAGAATGGAAAAAAAAGAAAAAAGAAAGAAAGAAAAGGCATATAGATAAGCAAGGAGTAACTGCCCCTATTTGCAAAGGATGTCATTGCAAATGTAGAAAATAACAAAGATTTTACCAAAAACAAAAACAAGCAAAAGACTCCTAGAGCTAATAAGTGAGTTCACTATGATAACAAGATACAAGGTCAATATACCTTCCCTAAAAAGAAAATAAAATTCTATTTCTGTATACTAGCAACAAACACACAGACTCCAGAATTAAAAAATATAATACCATTTACAATCACTCAAAAATATGTATGTATAAGTTCAACAAATAATGCATAGTACTTGTATGCTGAAAACTACCAAATGCTGGTGAAATAAATAAATATATATATATATTTAAAATTTAAATTTAAATTAAATATACATATATTTAAATACATGGAGACAGATAATATGTTTAAAGACTGGAAGGCTTGCCATAATAGAGATGTCAATTTTCACCAAATTGAGATGCAGTTTTAATAAAACTTATCAAAATCCCAGCAAGAGTTTTCATAGATATATACAAGAACATTCTTAATTGATATTGAAAAGCAAAGGAACTAGAATAACCAAAATAAGTTTTAGAAGAGTAATGTGGAAAGATTCAGTCTAACAGAATTCAAGATTAATTAGATAGCTACAGTAATCAAAAGTGTTTGGTACTGATGAAAGGTTGGACACATAGATTAGTGGAATAGAATAGAAAACTCAGGAAAAGATCCACAAAATATTCCCAACTGATTTTTGATAAAGAAGTAAAAGCATTTCAATAGGGAAAATAAAGCCTTTCAATAAATATTCCTGGAACAACTGGACATCTATTGGCAAAAAATAAACAAAGCTCAATCCAAACTTCACATTTTATACAAAAATTAACTCAAAATGGATCATGGACTTAAATGTAAAATGTAACACTGTGAAACTTCGGGGGGAAAAGTAGGAGAAAATCTTTGTGAACTAAGGATAGTCAAAGTAGTCCTAAACTTAACACCAAAAACAAGATGCATATAAAGAAAAATTGATGAGTTGAACTTCGTCAATATTAAAAACTTCTGCTGCCTGAAGTCTCTGTTAAGTGATGAAAAGACAGTCTAAAGACTGGCAGAAAACATTTTTAACCAACCACGTATCTGACACAAAATACTAGCAACTAGAATATATAAAGAACTCTCAAAAATCAATGCTTAAAAAACAGGCATTCCTATTAAGAACATGAGCAAAAGATACACAGATACTTCACTGAAGAATATATGCTTGTGGCAAAAAAAGCACATGAAAATATGTTCATCTTAGCACTTTTCTTGTGATCAAGGAAACTCATATTAAAACTAAAATGAGATATCATCACACACTTATCAGGAAGACTAAAATTTTTTAAAAAGGCTGAAAAGTATATGGGGGAAACTGGATTATTCATACATTACTGGTGGGAATATAAAATAGTACCACCTGTCTGGAAGATAGTTTGGTGGTTCTTAAAAAAACGAAACGTGCAATCACTCTACAATGTAACAACTGCACTCCGACACACTCATCCCGGAGTAATGAAGACCTATTCACACAAAAACCTCTACACACAGGTTTATAGAAACTTTATTCTACATAGCTCCAAACTGGAAACAATGCAAATGTCTTCGAACGGGTGAATGAGTGAACAAACTATGGCATATTCATACCCGTGCTGTGTCTGTATCACATTTGCAATAATAAAAGGAAAAGACGGTTGTACCTGCAACACTGGATGAATCTCCAGAAAATTATACTGTGAGAAAAAGACCATGCTCAAAGGGTTACATACCCTGTGATTCCATTTCTTGAACTCACAAAAGTGTAAAAATGAACAGATTATTGATTTCTAGGGGTTAAGGCAGGGTGTGCGAGGTAGAAATATATGTGGCTATCCAGTGGCAATATGAGGCGTCTTATGGTGATGGGAAATATTCTGTATTTCGACTGTACCGGTGTCAGTATCCTGGACATCCAAAACTGCTGAATTATAATTTTCAAATAAGTAATGACTTTTGCAAAAATAATTTACACACATATCAAATATTTAACTCATTTAATGAAGGAGCCGGTAAGGTGTTTACAATCAGTGCAAATGAGATCAGAAAATGAAAAAAATATATACTGACACACGCACAAATCAGGAATCCTGAAATTAATTTGATAATGGAGGTACAACCAGTTAATATTAAATTATAATATAATATTTGATGTCAACTTTTTTTTTAAAAGATTTTATTTATTTATTTGAGAGAGAGAAGGAGATAGAGAGAGCACATGAGAGGAGGGAGGGTCAGAGAAGCAGACTCCCCGCTGAGCAGGGAGCCTGATGTGGGACTCGAACCCGGCACTCCAGGATCATGACCTGAGCCGAAGGCAGTGGCTTAACCAACTGAGCCTCCCAGGCGCCCTTGATGTCAACTTTTCTAAAAGTGGAAAATCAAATGTACCTTTATGAATAACATCAGTTGTATTTTCATGGACAAAAATCTGTATTATGGGGGCGCCTGGGTGGCTCAGTCGTTAAGCGTCTGCTTCGGCTCAGGTCATGATCCCAGAGTCCTGGGATCGAGCCCCGCATCGGGCTCCCTGCTCTGCGGGAAGCCTGCTTCTCCCTCTGCCACTCCCCCTGCTTGTGTTCCCTCTCTCGCTGTGTGTCTCTCAGTCAAATTAATAAATAAAATATTTTTTAAAAAATCTGTATTATGATTGACAGGAAACAGTTTTCTACAACTTAAGTTCTCTCTCCCCAGATTTGTATGAAATAATCTAATCAACAATAATCAGAGGTGCATCTTAGAAGCATTTAATTCTCAGAGATTCTGCCAAACAATGCATAGGGTTTCATTCAAAGGACATCTTTAACCTGTTTTATGCATTTCTACAACCATAATATTTTTTCTTGAAACAAATTACTTTACAAAGCAATATATTTCACTTGATTGGAATTTTATTACATCTAAAGATTCATGTGCAATTAAGATCATCCCACTCAGCCACCACTTAGGTCTTTTTATTATTACATGTCACCCATTTCCCTTGTTAGACTTAGAGGTTTTCTTTATATATATATATATATATATATATATATATATATATATATATATACATACACACATATATATGCACACATACACATTTATAATATTTATTTGTATATTATATTATCTGTATTTATAAATATATAAATATTATAAATTATAATTATATAATTATATTACTTCTAGTATGTATTATATGTGACATATAATATATATAACTATATATAATATATAATAATATCCACATATTTTATTCACTTGAAGGTATATTTTTATGTTAGTGGAAATATGGTAAGGTCTTCCTTTATAATTTCTAATTGCTTATTACTGGTAAAGGGAGTCTGGTATGTTTATTAGTATATGTAAGTAGTAGTGATCTGCTCTGCTTTTTAGGAAACTTCATGTTGACATTCAACATAGTATTAATAAATATATAAATATATATAACTGAATATGATTAAAATGGATAATAATGATTTGGGGTCCAATTTTCAATGATATAATGATATAAAATTATAGTAACTCAAAGACTTTAGGTGGAAGTAAAGATGACATGCTCTTAAAAACTATGTTAGAGTCAAAATACAGCTCTGATAACAAAGATAAAAGTACAAATAAAATTATATTTCATGACTTTTACAGAGTAAGTGTATACACACATACATATACATACATATATGAGTGTACATGTACATGTATAATTTTAAATATGCATTTGTATCTCAATTGTTTTTAAATATTACTAATAGATTTTTCACTATTTAATCCATTTTCTTAAATATTTTGTTGGTTAAGCTATCATTTTTATAGTTCTCTTTGGGACTATGAGAGATTCCATATACACACTTGCTTTATACTGAAACATAAATTTTATGTTACCTTAAAATAGTAATTTGCCTCATGTTTTCTAATATTTTTACATATTTTATATACATATAAATATATATGCTGTGCATCAATAACTTAATGAATTTCCCTAAGTTTTAAATTTTTGCATATGTGTTTTTTAGGAAAAAATAATTTCTTTAAAGTAGTAGTCCCTGATCCCTTCTTTTTTGGGATTTAAGAGAAATGACTTTGAAGTAAGAGGTATAAGTTGGGGTGCCATGATTGTAGCAATTACTAAAAACCATCTGTCAAGGCACAGTTCCAAGAGTGGAGAGCACTCTAGGTAGGTTGGCCTCACTGCACAGCGAAATCCAATTAAGGGAATTAAAGTTTTAAGCAAACCATCTCAAGATGCTACAGCTCCAAAGATAATTTTTTTTTAATGATTTTATTTATTTATTTGACAGAGAGAGACACAGCGAGAGAGGGAACACAAGCAAGGGGGAGTGGGAGAGGGAGAAGCGGGCTTCCCACCGAGCAGGGAGCCCGATGCGGGGCTCGATGCCAGGACCCTGGGATCATGACCCGAGCCGAAGGCAGACGCTTAACCGACTGAGCCACCCAGGCGCCCCTCCAAAGATAATTTTTACCAGTAAGCTCTGTTAGGGGTCTCGTTGCTATCCACTTATTTGCCAACTGATGCAGGAAAAAAAAAAAAAAAGAGTTTCCACAGTCACACAGGACTCTATGTTATTGATATATGTAGTCTAAGCAATTGTAAGCCTTTTATAAATCCTAGAAAAATTTTAATTTTAGTGTTCCCATTTGATATGATTATAAATCTATTAAATGTACTAAGCTCATATTAATTATAATTCATATGAGTTGAGTTGAAATGAACAAAAATTAACAAGTGGTTTCCTGTCCACATTTAGGTCTTTCATCCATTTTGAATTTATTTTTGTGTATGGTATAACAAAGTGGTCCAGTTTCATTCTTCTTCATGTTCCTATCCAATTTTCCCACACCATTTGTTGAAGAGACTGTGTTTTTTCCATTGAGAAAATTAGTTTTGTTGAAGATTAGTTGAGGGTCCATTTCTGGCTTCTCTATTCTGTTCCATTGATCTGAGTCTGTTTCTGTGCCAGTACCATAATGTCTTGATGACTGCAGCTTTGTAATATAGCTCGAAATCCGGAATCATGATGCCTCCAGTTTTGTTTTTCTTTTTCAGAATTGCTTTGGTTATTCAGGTCTTTTGTGGTTCCATACAAATTTTAAGATTATTTGTTCTAGCTCTGTGAAAAATGCTGGTGGTATTTTGATGAGGATTGCATTAAATGTGTAGATTGCTTTGGGTAGTGTAGACTTTTTTTTTGTTTTAAAGATTTATTTATTTATTTATTTATTTATATGAGAGAGAGAGAGAGAGCTAGAGAGAGCACAAGCAAGGTGAAAGGCAGAGGGAGAAGCAGACTCCCCACTGAGCAGGGAGCCTGATTCTGGACTGGAGTCTGATTCTGGACTCGATACTGGGACTCTGAGATCATGACCTGAGCCAAAGGCAGACACTTAACCGACTGAGCCACCCAGGCGCCCAGTAGTGTAGTGGGTTCTTCCAATCCATGAGCATGGAATGCTTTTCCATTTCTTTGTGTCCTTTTCAGTTTCTTTCATAAGTGTTCTATAGTTTTCAGACTACAGATCTTTCACCTCTTTAGTTAGGTTTATTCCTAGGTATCTTATGGTTTTTGGTGCAATTGCAAATGGGATCAATTCCTTGATTTCTTTTTCCCCTGCTTCATTATTGGTGTATAGAAATGCAACAGATTATTGCACATTGATTTTATATCCTGCAAGTTCGCTGAATTCATGTATTAGTTCTAGCGATTTTTTTGGTGGAGGCTTTCAGGTTTTCTGCATAGAGTATCAGGTCATCTGCAAATAGTGAAAAATTGACTCCTTCCTTGCCAATTTGGAGGCCTTTTATTTCTTTTTTGTTGTCTTACTGCTGAGGCTAAGACTTCCAATACTGTGTAAAATAGTAATGCTGAGAGTGGACATCCTTGTCTTGTTCCTGACCATAGGGGAATGGCTCTCAGTTTTTCCCCATTGAGGATGATATTAGCTATGGGTCTTTCATATATGGCCTTTATGATGTTGAGATATGTTCCATCTATCCCTACTTTGTTGAGGGTTTTTTATCTAGAAAGGATGCTGTATTTTGTCAAATGCTTTTTTCTGAAATCCTAGAGCAGAACACAGGCAGAAACCTCTTTGACCTTGGCTGTAGCAACTTCATGCTAGACACATTGCCACAGACAAGGAAAACAAAAGCAAAAATGAACTATTGGAACTTCATCAAGATAAAAAGCTTTTGCATAGCGAAGAAAACAATAAAACTGAAAGGCAGCCTATGGAATGGGAGAAGATACTTGCAAATGACATATCTGATAAAGGGTTAGTATCCAAAATCTATAAAGAATTTATCAAACTCAACACCCAAAAAACAAATAACCCAGTTAAGAAATGGGCAGAAGACATGAATAGACACTTTTCCAAAGAAGACGTCCAGATGGCCAGCAGACACATGAAAAGATGCTCAACATCACTCATCATTGGGAAATACAAATCAAAACCACAATGAGATACCACCTCACACCTCTCAGAATGACTAAAATTAATAACACAAGAAACAATAGGTGTTGGTAAGAGTGCAGAGAAAGGGGAACCTTCTTATACTACCTGGTGTAGCCACTCTGGAGAACAGTTTGGAGGTTTCTCAAAAAGTTAAAAATAAAACTAGCAGTTGTACTACTAGGTATTTACCCAAAGGATACAAAAATACAGATTTGAAAGGGTACATGCCCCCTGATGTTTATAGCAGCATTATCAACAATAGCCAAACTATGGAGAGAGTCCAGGTGTCCATTGACTGATGAATGTATAAAGAAGATATGGTATATATATAAATGGAATATTATTCAGCCATCAAAAAAATGAAATCTTGCAATTTGCAATAACATGGTGGAGCCAGAGTGTATTATGTTAAGTGAATTAACTCAAAGACAAATACCATATGATCTCGCTCATATGTGGAACTTAGGAAAACAGATGAGGGGCACCTGGGTAGCTCGGTTGGTTAAGCGTTCTTGATTTCAGCTCAGGTCATGATCTCAGGGTCATGAGATCAAGCCCCACGTAGGCTCTGTGCTCAGCAAGGAGTCTGCTGGAGATTCTCTCTCTCCCTCTTCCTCTGCCCCTCCCCATCATGCTCATGCACTCACTCTCTCAAAATAAATAAATAAATGTTAAAAATAAGTAAATAAATTCTTAAAAAAAAAGAAAACAGATGAACATATGGGAAGGGGGGAAAGAATAAAAGGGTAAAGGGGAAGAAGCTTTAAGAGACTTAACTCTAGAGAACAAACAGGGTTGATGGGAGGTGGGTGAGGCATGGGCTAGATGGGTGAGAATAATTAAGAAAACACATGTAAAGTATCTAGGACACGCAGATACTTGTGATGAGCACTGGGCGTTGTACGGAAGTGATGAATCACTGAATTCAACTCCACATGCCAATATTGCATTGTATGTTAGATAACTAAAATTTAAATTTAAAAAAAAATTGACAAATAGAATGATTCTGTTTTATAGATAAACATGTATTACTTTCATTTTTTTTTTTTGGACAAGATATATTTTTCTGTCTCAACTATTTTTATTGGTCCTTTAGAAAGTTGCAGACACAAGATCATCAGGCTGTGTTGTACAATGAATATAGTGGGTGTCTGCTGGTATACACAGGCCCACATCTACTACTGCTTCCACTCCTTTTCCTCCAGTCTCAAGATTGAAGAGAACTTTGTAGGTGGTGTTAACTGCATTGTGAGAATAAAACATTTCTTTTTCTTCCACACTAGCTTCAGGTAAAAATGTTTTTCTTTCTCTAAGAAATAAAATGTACTAAAGAAGTGATTCAACTGTCTCCAATTTAATCTTTTCCATTTTAATTAATCATTATATTATGTATATATTATTTAATATTTTTGCTTCTAAGTTTTTTTCAAACCTACCTAAAACTTCTGTTAATTTAAAATTACTACTTGCAACCCTATCACATATAGGCCAATAAATTGTATATAAACAGATAAACAGTAAAGTACTTTTCATTTCAGAAACTATGAAACTGTGGAACAGTCACCTTGAAAGAATCCTTTAGAAGAAAGAGGGATTAATTATCTAAGTCTCATTTATTGATCATTAGACATCTACCTTTAGGATATGTTTGCTTATCTGTTTTTGTTTATCTGTTTGGTCTTTCTAATGTCCCATGTAATAGGGCTGTTTTCTTATCAGATTTTAAAGAATGGTTAACTAGACACCAGTGAGTTTGTTTTTCTTTCTTGAAACGTACATGTTTTTACTAACATTCTGGGAACCTATTTAGTTTTTGTAAATTCATATGGATAGTTTTCTGCTTATCTCAGCATTATCTAGAATCTTAGCAATTCTTTTTTTTTTTTTAAAGATTTTATTTATTTATTTGAGAGAGAGAATGAGATAGAGAGAGCATGAGAGGGGGGAGGGTCAGAGGGAGAAGCAGACTCCCTGCTGAGCAGGGAGCCCGATGCGGGACTGGATCCTGGGACTCCAGGATCATGACCTGAGCCAAAGGCAGTCGCTTAACCAACTGAGCCACCCAGGCGCCCTAGAATCTTAGCAATTCTATGCAAAATAATGCATAGGAAATTTTAAAGTGGTAATAAGAAATACATTTGAAAGTCTAACAGAGGATGCGTGGGTGGCTCAGTTCGTTAAGTGTCTGCCTTTGGCTCAGGTCATGATCCCAGGGTCCAGGGATGGAGTCCCACATTGGGCTCCCTGCTGCTCCCTCTACCCCTCCCCCCACTCATGTGTGCTTGCTCTCTCTCTCTTTCTCTCTCTTGAAAAAAATAAATAAATAAAATCTTAAACTAAAGAAATTCTAGCAGAGACTCGATAGTATTTCTATATAAAAATTAGGATAAGTTTAGAACGAGTGGACAATATACAGTAGACAATAAGTAAACAAGATAAACATTGATGTTTACCCAAGAATGACAAAGTCCAAATGATTTTATATTTAATTGAATGATTATTTTGGTGCCATGTAATTAAAATCTTGTTTTTCATTTTCTGTATTTTAATTTGATTGCTTGATTTATCTCTGTGAGGGAAGGCCTGTTCCATTTAGATATAATCAAATCAAGATCATAGAACTATAAATACTTATAGTTTGAAAATACTTCATTTTAAATTTATATACCCTATCAGTATATTATGGAGACAAAATAAGTTAATGCATTTAAAGTACTTTAAATAGTGTCTGGCAGGCAGTAAGTGTACAGGAAGTCCTACATGATGATGATAATGATGATGGTGATGAAGATGATGATGATGATCTAGCTAGATATATCAGAAGGATTCAGCTATTTGGTTATAGAATAAGAAGAGAAAATAGTTCAGTGATTTTTTTTTCCCCCCACAATATCTCTCATTTAATCTTAACAACAGCTCTGTTAAATAAATATTAGTTGGAGCCTTATTTTACAGATGAGGATGCTAAGGCACGAGAATATAACTTGAAGGTCTTTCATGGCATGTGATAGTCTGGTCCCAGTAACTGTGTTTTTGAATTCTTTTCTTACTACTGAATCCAAGAATATGGTAAGTGCTGTGAATTGTGTAAGACCGTTGAATCACAGACCTGTACCTCTGAAATAAATAATACATTATATGTTAAAAAAAAAAAAAAAGAAGATAGCAGGAAGGGAAAAATGAAGGGGGGGAAATCGGAGGGGGAGACGAACCATGAGACACTATGGATTCTGAGAAACAAACTGAGGGTTCTAGAGGGGAGGGGGTGGGGGGATGGGTTAGCCTGGGGTATTAAAGAGGGCACATTCTACATGGAGCACTGGGTGTTATGCACAAACAATGAATCATGGAACACTATATCTAAAACTAATGATGTAATGTATGGGGATTAACATAACAATAAAAAAATTTAAAAAAAAATTAAAAATAAATAAATAAAAATTAAAAAAAAAAATCTTGATTATAGCCAAAAAAAAAAGAATTTGAAATAAAATTATACATAGGGCCAATTAATAAATACTAATAGTACTGTGTCTAGAGATGAAAAATAATTTTATTTCACAGCTATGATGTCATGTAAGTGAAAATTTGGACCACTGGAGTGATTACTGAAAAAGTTGGCAAGATTAAGTCTTATTGATGCATCACTGTGTTAAATTCCTAAAGTTACACCCTTTTCCCCCAGATTTATATAACCATAAATCTGAAAGAATGGTCATAGCTCAAAATCCTCTTAATTTTGATCCCCTTCACAGATTATGTTGACCAATAAACCTCATCATAGTGTCCATCAGAAACTCAATCATTAAAAAATGTGATATCTTACTTATTACATTTAGCCAAAAAAGAATAGTTGTCCAGGATTGGCAAAAATTTCATGTATTTGCCTTGGTCCATGCTTATGTAAGTATTGCTATTCCGTCATAACACTCATTTCCAGTAAGCCTATATAAAATTTCTGAATATATCTCAACATACATCTCTGGTAATACAATCAATGGATCAGAATTGATAAGTAGACTGTAATTCTCTTTCCATGCCTTCTCTCTCTTTTCTTCCTAATGGCAAGACACTGGTGCCAGCCCCATTGGAGAGGTGCATATAAAATCTATTAACAACTCCAAGAGTATCTTCAAAATTTCCACATGGCAAGACAATTCTTATAATGCCGATAGTCATTGACAGTAACTCCTGGTTTTAGATATTAACTGTTACTAATGATGACTCATCTAGGTCTTTCTATCTGTGAAATCATTCTAGGTCATCAAACATCTCTCAACTCAATGTTTATTTCTAAGCATACGTTAGGAGGGAAGATGAGAACAGAATACTTCATAATATCTTGGAAATGAGTGTCTCACAGTTTCATGGAACGTGGTGTATTACATTTAGCTCTGTGGTGTTTGCAAGTAACTAGCTAACCAGTTTTAAACGTAAATGCGTGCATAATTTATTTTTTTAAATATAGAGTGGATTCTATTTCACATGCACATTTGGATTTTCTTCCTTGAGTGGATGAGAAATAGATGATATTAAAGCAGAAGTTCACAGAATTGCATATAATCCATCTGTCTATGACCAGACCTGTCTATATCATCCACAACATCTGGTGAAACAAAATTTGAGGCAAGCTATAGTTTTGTGGAACTCTTTTAGTGGATCAAGACCTTTTTTCTTTGCTTGGTTTTGTGCTTGGGAAGATTTGTACTAGTTATTTTTTTTATTAAAGTTTTTATTTATTTGAATAATTGTTGTAGGAAAACCTTAGTCATTTTAAAAGTAAAGCACTTGAGCACTGAATTTTTTTCTCTTGCAAAAAACCACAAATAACATATTGTAATTGTTAATTGCCATTATTAAATAGTAGTTATTGTTTTTAAGTAAGTCCTGAAATTTAAGCTTTACTGTGCTTGTGGCACCTGCCTAAGATATGAATATTTTCAAAGTACTCTGTGTTTCTTTAGGGTGCAATTACTGGGTTACCAGCAGTGGCCTACTCCATGTTTGAAGCCTGGCACAGTCTATTGTTTTCCTTAGGTCCTTTACTATTCACTTAGCCACCCTTCCTGAGACTTCTGGTGAAGAATCATCAGTCCTTGAGTGGTGGTCAAAATAAAATAACTGCAGGACATCTAGTAAAACAAGCACATATTACTATTCAGATACTCATCATTCTTTTTATGTCGTATAGAGATATTTATGCAAATCAGTTTTCAATAAATATCCTTATTATTGGTTATTGATGATTAGTGAACTCAGAGAAATTTAATTTATAAACATTATTATCACCAAATATTTGTTTCTTGTATTTAAATCCATTCTGTAGATCTTGAGAAGATTCAACAGAACACTTTATAGACACAAAAGAAGATATATGTATTCTAGCTTGGAGAAAATATATTTTTTTAAAAATGTTTCTCAATTTATACTTTCCAAAAAACGAGAGAGTATACATTATTTGGAAAAATACTACAGAGTGAAGTGTTTTGTATGCATATTCTAATCTCAGCAGTGGTCCAAGAAATATAACTTGTATTAAAGACAACGTATAAAAAGTGGAAGCAGGCTTTATTTATTTAATTGAAATCTGGTTTTCTGGGGAAAAAAAATCTGCTTTCAAGTATGGTCTGCCTTCTCTCTTGTAGTTCCTTCACATAATCATCTGCCAATTTAAAAACTGCATAGCATGGAATTAATTATGTAAATTTTAACAGCTGATTATAGAGAGACAAAAAACAAGATTATTTTCTAGTAAGATTATAAGATGGAGATTCCTAATTGCTGGACAGCTGTCATCATTAGGATTTATTCAAATAGCTAACCAGCCCAAACCAAGAAGCAGAAACAGCAGCTGCAAACTGATACACTCACACATACACACATACACACACACACACACACACACACACTCTCACACATATTTATAATAGATTATTTCAAATTACTTAAGAATCATACTTCTCGGACAGCTACACATTTTAAATCAACAAACGGAACTATTACAATAAATCAGTGTATGAAGTCCATCCCAAAACAACAGAATCAGATTATCTGAAGGTGGGTTCCAGGAATCAATATTGATTCAAAGTTTTCCAGATGATTCTAATATAATGCGCTATACATATATACATATACTATGTATATATATACACACACACACGTTATACATACAACTTATGTATATAATATATATATTTAAAATATATATATAATAAATCAGCAAAACATGCATTATTACCCTTTCAGTCCTGGCCTTTAAAGAACTAGACTTGTCATCAATCTTTTTGTTTCTTCACACACATTCCCTCAGCTCTCTCTTCACTTTTATTTTAGTATTCAATAAATAACTTATGTTTTACACCAATAATATACCTATAGTTCTCTTTGTGAGTCTATGTGAAGAAACTTGTTTATTCCTAAAAATGTTTTTTTTTGTTTTGTACAGCAAAATAATTCAAACATTACTATATATTAAATTTCCTTATTACTGATTTGATCCATAGTATTATTACCAACTCACCTGATAAGAAAGATCCCTCAGAACCCAAGTTAAAACTCAAATAAGAGTTGCCTCACAGTTAAGTAAAGGCTTTTTTACCATTAAGTTTTTTCAATAGAGTCAAATAATGATCGAAGGTAAAACATCAGAAAAATATCTGGCTTAAGAAGGAAATTGGCAAATAATGCAAGAGTATAAAGAAATAATTAGTCATAAATTCAATATCATTTATATAAAATTATTGTTGCATAGATGACAGTATTTTAGAATTTTGCTCTTGCAAGATTATTCTGCTTAACAATTTTTACAGACATATTTTGATCTATGTTGTAGTGTCATAAAAGTAATTGATTGTCCTATTGTCAAAATTATTCTAGCTCAAAAGGCTGTTTCCTGTGTGTGTGTGTGTGTGTGTGTGTGTATGTGTGTGTGCACAGTAAATCTTTTTAAGTTTATTAAATTTATCTCAGGACAAATATCTTAACACAATATTTGATATTTTGGGGTTCCTGACATCAATTGACATAATAACTTGTTAAAATTAAAAATACAATAGGAGAAGGTAAGAAGAGGAAAGCACCAAGACTGGAGAATAATACCATATTTTAATAGGAAACAATCAATACTTAAGAAAGGCACTGGGCCTAGATGACATGCACTCAGGATAAGGGCAAAAGATTATTTTCTAATTTGATTATGTTTTTCCCCCCAAAAACAAGACTGTGACAGTTACCTAATACATATAATTGCTGCTAACTTCCTTTAAGGGTTAGAAGCTTTTTTCTCTTTTTATAGTAACCAGAAACTAATCTCCATAATGCTGAAGTTTTTATGTGACCAAGGCAACTTTTGTCCTCAACCTTCATTACAACATCAAAACTCTTCAAGCTCTTTATTTGCAACTATTAGATGATATGGCCATTTGATTATTATATCTACATGATTTTCTTATTGATACTTCTTATTCATAATGGTCTTTTTACCATCATTATTCTTGCTTTCATATTTCCTTTGTCTTGTGTAATCAGATTCAAATTATATGTGCTTTCATGGAAAACACATTTACTACTGATTACGTGTCTTTAACAATTTATTTATTATCTAACTTCCAACTTCTCATAATATCTGGGATAACTTCTAAAGTTCCCACTATAATTTTCAAAAGAGAGCAAACATTAATTGAGCAGCTACAGTATCAAGAGAATGTATCCCCAGAATTCATAATCAAGGGGAAAATGGTGCAAAATAAAATATTAGTACAAAGGTTAAAATCATGATATAACAGGCTGTAAATGCACTGCAGAAGATGAGAATGTAAACCTAGATTTGATGTGATGAGAATGACACTTTGTCTCTGTGGTCTTCCTCATCCCCACTCCAAATAAAAATAGAGCCCCTATATAATCTTAATTAAAGTATCAGACAAACCCCAAGTGAGAGATATTCTACAAAGTAGCTGAACAGCATTCCTCAAGACTGTCAATGTGATCAAAAACAAGGATAATCTGAGCAGCTTTCACAGCCAAACGCAGCACAAGAGTGGCAGGGAAAAATATTCTAGGAAGAGACTATCCTTAGGTTGAGTTTTAAAGAATGAAAGTTACACAGCAGACAAGTAGGAAGATGGGGGAAAGGGTATTTTAGAGCAAGGCAAAACAATTAGCGAAGTTCTAGACATATGGAAGAAAACAGCACATTCATGGGATTGAAAATAATTCCCCATGGTTAAAGAAAATGTGCTTGGGTATATATGGTAAAATATAATGCTGGAATATTACACTGGGGCCAAATGATAGAGAACCTCCGTGTCAGGCTATGAGTTTTCAATTATTCCTGAATACCATGGAGAAATTTCACTTGGAAACACCAAGGGACCCACCTACAGAGATTTCATTTATTTCTATGAAGAATGCATTGGGTACATAGAAGAGATTAAAAGCAGGAAGATGGAATGGGAGGCTATAGATGTAATTCAAGAAAAAGAAAATATAACCTCAAATTTGGCAGTGGCATAGGGTAGGGGGGAGAATGAAGGGCAGGCAGATATTTGAGAGAATAGGTAACATTATTTTTTGAGCAATCACTTTTGAAAGTAAACAAGAAAGAAAGATCTTGGCCATTTTTCAGGCTTTACTGACTGGCTTGGGGAAGATGCTATGAATTGAACAATGGAATAGAGGAAGAACCGAAAATTTGGTGATACTAAGCCAATATCTTAGAATATTTTAGAATGTTGTATGACACCATCCAAATAGTGAGGGTTTTGAAGGTACCTACTAATACAATATGTGACTTCTGGTTCAAACGCCTATTAGCTCTGGGATCTCAGTTAATTTGTGCCCCATGCTACACTTTTCTCATTTGTAAAATGGAAATGCTATCACTACTGAATACTCATGAAACTTAGAGATAATATACACATAAAGTTAACTCAGGGTTTTCCCTATCATAAGCAAGCAATAAGTAATAGCAAATAGAGTTATCACTTTATGACTATTCAGACTTGTTAAGTTAGACATATCAGTAAGACATATAGGTGGGTTAAAGCTAAGGAGAGTGGATGGACTATGAAATTTACCACTTTGAGTCATTAAAACATAGATAATTGAAGTCATGGATGTAAATGTCACCTCAGGAGATACACTATCTCTTCAGATCTTTTTACACAGGGTTCTCAGTAAACTTTAAGTAAGTCCATCTTCTAATCCTATCATATTTCAATTCAGGTTTAACTGACCTCTTTTCAGTATATAGATATGGAGAAGTGTATCTAGATATGGAAAGGTAAAGGGAATTTGGGACCTTTAAGTGAAGATTAAGGTAAACCAGTCTCACCATTAGCCTATCTGGTGGACATCTCCACCATTCCACCATCATTCTGCCAAAATGACCCTTGTCAGCAACTTGTAGCTTAATCTAATGAACTTTTTTTTTTCAGTCTTTTACTTACTTGAATTCTTAATGGCAATTGCTATTGTTAATTAGTTCCTCCTTAAAACACTTATATCTTCTCTTCTGGAACAACATACCATCCTCATTTTCCACTATACACTCTTACCTCTCCTCCTCTTTTGTTGTTGTTGTTGTTGTTGTTGTTGCTGTTGTTTTGGAAGGATCAATCCAGACATTAAATTGCAGAATTTACTAAGGCTTACTCCTAACTCTATCTAACTCAATTTTACAGGAGTTCAAATATTCCCATTTGAATAGACCAGTCACACATGAAATACAGCTAGACACAATGAGATATCACAAGATAGCATCTAGCACCAGTCAGAATGGCTAGTATCAAAAACACAAGAAATAACAAATGTTGAAGATGTGGAGAAAAGGGAATGTAAATTAGAGCAACCACTATGGAAAACAGTATTGAGGTTCTCCAAGAAATTAAAAATACAGATACCATATGATCCACTAATTCCACTATTGGGTATTTATCCAAAGAAAACAAAAACACTAATTTGACAAAAATATATCTTCACCCCTATGTTTATTGCAGCATTATTTATAATAGCCAAGATATGCAGCGACCCAAGTATTCATCAATAGATGAATGGATAAAGAAGATTTTTTTTTATTATGTTCAGTTAGTCACTGTATAGTACATAAATAGTTTTTGATGTAGTGTTCAGTGATTCATTAGTTAAGTATAACACCAAGTGCTCATCACAGCACATGCCCTCCTCAATACCCATCACCCTGTTACCCCTCTCCCCACCCTCCTCCCCTCTGAAATCCCCAGATTGTTTCTCGGGGTCCATAGTCTCTCATGGTTCATCTCCCTCTCTGATTTCTCCCCCTTTGGATTTCCCTCCCTTCCCCTATGGTCCTCTGTGCTATTCCTTATGTTCCACATATGAGTGAAACCATATATAATTGTCTTTCTCTGCTTGACTCACTTCACTTAACATAATCCCCTCCAGTTCTATCCATGTAGATGCAAATGGTAGGTATTCATCATTTCTGATGGCTGAATAATATTCCATTGTGTATATGTACCACATCTTCTTTATCCATTCATCTGTTGAAGGACATCTCGGCTCCTTCCAGTTTGGCTATTGTGGACATTGCTATGAACATTGGGGTGCATGTGCCCCTTCTTTTCACTACGTTTTTATCTTTGGAGTAAATACCTAGTAGTGCAATTGCTGGGTCGTAGGGTAGCTCTATTCTTAACATCTTGAGGAACCTCCATACTGTTTTCCAGAGTAGCTGTACCAGCTTGTATTCCCACCAACAGTATAAGAGGGTTCCCCTTTCTCCACATCCTCGCCAACATTTGTTGTTTCCTGTTTTGTTAACTTTTACCATTCTAACTGGTATAAAGTAGTATCTCATTGTGGTTTTCATTTGTATTTCCCTGATAGCTAGTGATGTTGAGCATTTTTTTTATGTGTCTGTTAGCCATTTGTATGTCTTTTTTGGAGAAGTGTCTGTTCATGTCTTCTGCCCATTTTTTGACAGGGTTATTAGTTTTTTGAGTGTTGAGTTTGAGAAGTTCTTTATAGATCTTGGATATCAGCCCTTTATCTGTAATGTCATTTGCAAATATCTTCTCCCATTCTGTGGGTTGTCTCTTTGTTTTGTTGACTGTTTCCTTTGCTGTGCAGAAACTTTTTATCTCGATGAAGTCCCAAAAGTTCATTTTTGCTTTTGTTTCACTTGCCTTTGGAGATGTGTCCTGAAAGAAGTTACTGTGGCTGATGTCAAAGAGGTAACTGCCTATAGGATTTTGATGGATTCCTGTCTCATATTGAGGTCTTTCATCCATTTTGAGTATGATGTAAGGGAGTAATCCAGTTTCATTCTTCTATATGTAGCTGTCCAATTTTCCCAGCACCACTTATTGAAGAGACAAAGATGTTTTATACACACACACACACACACACACAAACACTACAAACAGTGGAATATTACTCAGCCATAAAAAGAATGAGGTCTTGCTATTTACAACAATATGGATGACCAAGAGGGTATTATGCTAAGGAAAATAAGTCAGACAGAGAAAGGCAAATTCCATATTACTTCACTTATAAGTGGAATCTAAAAAGCAAAACAAAGTCTTAAATACAGAGAACAAACTGGTGGGTGATAGAAGAGGGGGTGGTGATGGACAAAATAGGTAAAGGGGATTAAGAGATACAAATTTCCCATTATAAAATAAACAAGTCACAGAACTGAAAAGTACAGCATAGGGAGTATAAGTAATAATATTGTAATAACATTGTGTGGTGACAAATGGTGACTATGTTTATTGTGGTTAGTACTGAGTAATGTATAGAAAAAAAAAGAAATATGGCAAGATAATTTAATTCATATTTTTGGCTCAAAGGAGAAAACCAGTTATATTTCCTCTAGTATCCATATTGTATATAGTAACAAAACCTGGATATCTACTTCCTACTTCCTATCTCTGAAACCCATATCCGCTTCTTTCTATATTCACTGAATTCTCCTTAGTTTAAAAAAATGCCTGAAATATTTAAATAACTTAAAAACAGCAAGTTCCCAGTTACCCTACACTCAGGTTCCCCTATTATCAGTATATTAGATTAGCATGATATATTTATCACAATCAATGAACTAGTATTGACATATTATAATTAACTAAAGTCTATACTTTATTCAGATTTCCTCATTTTTCCCAGATGTCTTTTGTCTGTTTCAGGATACCATATTATATTTATTTTCCTTAAGTCGCTCTTGACTCTGACAGTTGCTCAGACATTCATTGTTTTTAATGACCTTGAGAGTTTTGAGGAGCACTGATCAGATATTCGGATCCTTCCATTACATCGTGTCTGATTATTGTCTGTACAATTATGATTATAGTGTGCAGGTGTGTGTATATTTGTTTTGGGAGGGATAAAAAAGCTCAGAGGTAAAGTGCCATTCTTACATCACATCAAGGGTACATACTGTGAACATAATTTATCAATGTCTATGTTGGCCTTGATCACCTTGCTGAGTTACTGTTTGTCAGATTTCTTCACTATAAAGTTATTCTTTTTTCTCCCTTCCATAGTATATTCATTGGAAGGAAGTCACTATATAGCCACCAATTAGGGAGTGGGGAGTAAATTTCCCCCTCATTGAAGCCAAAATATTCATATAAATTATTAGAAATTTTTGTGCATAGGAAATGTGTCTCTTCTTTTTCCATTTATTTGTTAATTAAATTATTTGAATCAGTATGGACCCATGGATATTTACTTTATGCTTTGGCTAATAATCTAGTACTATTTTATTAATTGTGTTGCTTAAATTGCCCCACCTTGGGCCAATTTAGCTCTTTCTGTTGGCTGCTGTGTCTTTTTGACATAACCTATGATTATGTTTTGTTTGAGGACTTTCTGTCATTGAAAGATGCTCTAGGGTCTTGTATATTTCCAGCCCCAGTCCTAGAACTAGCTATCCATCCTGATTGTCCTGGTTCCTTTAATTGTAGAATGATATTAGAAATCAAGATCTGAGTGCTAGGGATAATTTTCTCTACTGAGTGTCATTACTTCTGTCTCAGTGGACAGGACAAAGGATTATATGTGTATATATTAACCCATGTATATATAAATATCTATAAAATATTTCTATATGTATCATCTTTAGTAAGCTTAGCATGAGTTCTAACAGGTGTTTCCAACTCTAATCCATTACCACATGGATAATTCTGGCCTCTTCCCCTTGCTTGTCTATAAATTATCACTCCAATAGTGAGAAAACTTGACTTCCATCATCCACAATCTATTTACTTAATTGTTCAAGGTATGTATAGCAGCATCAGAATCTTTAACCTCTGTCTCTGTAGGAAAAACCTTTATCAACTGGAGTACATTTTTTGTTTATAGTTTATTTTGCCTTTAGTTTTACAAACTCTACTCATTTCTTTTCTTTTTTTAAGATTTTATTTATTTGAGAGAGAGAGAATGAGAGACAGAGACATGAGAGGGAGGAGGGTCAGAGGGAGAAGCAGACTCCCTGCTGAGCAGGGACCCCGATGTGGGACTCGATCCCGTGACTCCAGGATCATGACCTGAGCTGAAGGCAGTCGCTTAACCAACTGAGCCACCAGGCGCCTGAACTCTACTCATTTCTAAAGTTACTTTGGCGAGCATATTTCCCCCACCACTTCACTTCTCCAGTAAGGAGTTTTGTGCATTTGTAATACAATTAGATTGCTTTTTCACAATTTTCATTCCATCTTGGGATTTCTTGACCTATTAAGTTACTTAAAAAAAAAAAAAACAACCCTGCATATGTTAAGGTTCACTTTGGCCTATGAAGCTTTATGAGTTTGAAAACTGCATAGCATTATGTATCCACCATTAAAATATCCTACACAATATTTGTACCAACATAAAATATCTACTGTTCTTCACCTATTTGATCTCTGAATCTCTGCAACCACAAATCTAACATCTCTATACTTTCACCTTTCCCAGAATGTTATATAAATGGAATATTCGAATATGTTGCCTTTCAGACTGGCTTCTTTCACTGATCAATATACATATGAATTCATCCATATCTTTGCATATCTTGATAACTCATTTTTTTAAATCAAGAATAGTATTCCATTATATGGATTCACCTCAAATTGTCTATCTATTCACCTATTAAAGAACACCTTGCTTATTTCCTAAACTTGTTTTTCACCTAGCCCAGGTATTTTTTCAGTATGAAAGCCTCTTACAGTCTTGACCACCCATATATAAGCCCTGTAACTGTCTATTGTTCTTAGGTTCTAGATCCCAAATAATTACAGTAAACTCTCGACTCCAGTGTCTATATTTCTCTGTTATTACAAGATCTTTTGCTTCCTGCAAATAGTTACAATGTGAATTGTATATCTTAAGCATTCTTTCTTAAATTAATTCAAATTTTTTTTAAAAGATTTTATTTATTTATTTGACAGAGACACAGTGAGAGAGGGAACACAAGCAGGAGGAGTGGGAGAGGGAGAAGCAGGCTTCCCGTTGAGCAGGGAGCCTGATGTGGGGCTCAATCCGAGGACCCTGGGATCATGACCTGAGCCGAAGGCAGAAGCTTAACGACTGAGCCACTCAGGTGCCCCCAAATTAATCCAAATTTAACTGCCAATTTAAAGCACCATTTCTGTTTAAATCTGTCAGAACAAAACAAAAGCAAACAAATGAAAAGAAAACACACTGAGCCCAAATATGTCATACATAGAATTATCTTCTTGGCTATTTTATGATGTAATGTTGTTCCTCCTTGTAACAATGACACAACTGACTTGCTTCTGCTGTAATTTTAATGTTTCAAATATTTTTCATCCCCTTAAAAGTACATTTTGATGAAAGGAGAATAGGAATCAGGGAGGAGTTAAAGATACCTCTGTAAAATTTAACATGGTGTCATGTCAAATCTTAAAACAGAAATGAAATGATAGAATGACAGCATGAAATTTACTTTTTAATGGCACCACCTCATTGTGCATCTTTAGAAGATGAAAATAATAGTGTTAGCTGAATAATTCTGGAGTTATGTTTTCCCCAAAGAAAAGATATATACCCTTTCAGTCTGCTTATTATATTCTATGATGTACAATTCCATCAGTTTGACGAATGAAATTTTAGTTAAATTTAGGTAATGCTTTGATTTTTATGACAAAAGGAAATTTAAGTAACAAATCCTTTCCCTTGCTTCTTTTGAAAATCTAAATTTGGAGAAACCACAAAGAATAATTGGGAAATTATTATTGTAATGTTTAAAACTCAAATACTGCTAAGTAAATAAGCATCTTTAATGTATTATTTTGCAATATTTTTCAGGTATTGAGAAAAATAAATCTATTTCCTCATAGAGAATTCGTTGTACATGTTTATGTCAAATCACAATATCTTATAAAACTTCTATCATATAAAATACCTATATATTTCCTAGAGAATAGGTTTTTTCCTAGGACTCTATGATTAGTATAAATAAATACTAAAATCAGATGACAAACACCTGAGGATTTTATGAACAATCAAAGACAAAATTATGCTAAACTGACTCTGGGTCATTGTTCTAAATTACCATTTTCTCAAAGTATATTAAAGTGCTACTGTGTGTGCTTTATAAAAAGAGAATTCATGAATGATTCCAAACATACATACACTAGTCACTAAAAATCGATTGCCTATCTTAGTAGAATTAGTTATAACAGATAGTATGACTTGATATAAAACCTAGTAGGGTTCCTGGGTGGCTCAGTCATTAAGCGTCTGCCTTTGGCTCAGGTCATGATTCCAGAGTCTCAGGATCCAGTCCCACATCGGGCTCCCTGCTCAGCGGGGAGTCTGCTTCTCCCTCTGACTCTCACCCCACTTGTGCTCTCTCTCTCTCTCAAATAAATAAATAAAATCCTAAAAAAAACCCAACCTAGTAGAACAGTGTAAAGAAACATTTCCATATGGGATATCTCGGTGAGCGTAATTTGTCTTTCTTCAAAATATCTTGTTAAATTTCTCATAAATGGAAATGATAAGGAAACTGCCTTATAGACAAATCACTTAAGGGCCTACCAGAGAAGGTTTAGATAAATAAACATTTCATGGAAGAGAATAACTATTAGTATCATGATTTTGTTAAGAGAATAATATATATCATATATTAAATCATATATATATACAAGAGAACAATACATATTATATGTATATAATATGTATATAGTTAAATTTCTAGTTTATAGAGACTAAGAAATTTTAGATATAAAATACAAATCTGGGGGTGCCCGGGTGGCTCAGTCGGTTAAGCATCTGCCTTAGCTCAGGTCATGATCCTAGGATCCTGGGATTGAGTCCCGCTTCAGACTCTCTGCTCAGAAGGGAGCCCTCTCCCTCTGTCTACTGGTCTGCCTACTTGTGCTCTCTCTCTCTGTCAAATAAGTAAGTAAAATATTTTTAAAAAATACAAATCAAGAAGCAATTTTGGTATCTGAAAAGATCGTTTCACAGGGTCTAATATAGCAGGTGATGTTTGGGGGAAATATATGTAAAGCAGTAGGACTGCAGTACTGTGCAGCGCTTGGCCTTACCTTGCATTTTTTATCATTTGTGTGGCCATTTACTATAGCACCCTTGTGAGATAGTATATGCTAGATAAAAAGGTTAGAAAAGTCAGAAATTACTTTTATTTGGTAAATGGACCTGAACAACAAGCAAAGAGGATATGTAGACTAATAGTAAGATTTTTTTTTTTCAAAATGCTATTTAAGATTCAGACAGTATAGTAGAGGTTAGACATTATATCAAGAACCAATAAATCATCAAACATGAGCTGATGTGGGCCACTATATAATCTTAAATAAAGCTAGAAAATTATAGCTGTCTGATTCTTGGCTACTTTGATTACTTTTCCGTGGAAAGCTAAAGCAGAATCCTGTAAGTGAGAATGACTGGGAGCTGCTGGTTACATGAGGCAAGTGTGGAGTGACTGAGTGAAGATAGGTTATTTGATCAGGACTGTCTCCTTACTATTGTATTTGGACCCTCCCCTGTAGAATTACATATGGATTTGTACCTCAAACATAGGAGGTTTATTTTTGTGGGGGGGGGGGAGTAAAATCTGTATAGCAGAAAACAAATGAAAATTTTGAAAAATCGTTTTATTTTTAAAAGTTGATCCGGGTTTTAAAAATCTTTGTAGGGTTCTTGTATTTCATCGCTTTACACACATTTCTATTGAGAGTGAGGCATGGCCTTATGAATGGGGGATTAGGACCTTTGTGAGAATCATCTAGAATCATACATATTTGGAGTATTGGCTGTGAGAATCATGGCAGTTTCATCTAAGTGCATCTCTTCCATGTCCCCAAATTGTCAAAGAATGAATTTTTATGTGGGATGGTCTTCTGAGAACAAAGCAAAGAGAATGCTGGTAAGAAATACTGAACATCATGGCTCTTTGTACATATTCCAATGTAAACATTTCTTTCCCATTTATTTTCATCCCTAGGGTCATAATTAGTTTTAAGGAAAAACACTTTAGTGGTACTAATATGTATAATTTTCACTGGAATATTTTTAAGGACCATTCTTTATTTTCTTCCATTTTACAGTGGTTAAAACTTACAGATAGCATTTTATATGCTTTCTTATTGAGTTTGTGCATTATTTAATGAAGTAGTTAAAATATATTTGATCAAATCATGTCATAAATATGTACTCTAAATTACAGTTTATCCCCATCCTCTATCATCTTACAAATATTATACATTTTCTCCCTCCTGTTAACTAAAAATAGAATTACATGCTAACTGCTGGCCAATTAGTTTTAGTAATATGATATATTTGAGCTTTCATTGGATACGTAGGGAAAATTTGATAATGACATAAAGGGAATTTAGTAGAGTTATTTCTAATTTTTTACAAGTGATTAGCACTTATTTCCCCCAAAGCAAAATAACATATTTGTATATATTTAACTAATAATACCACACATTTTATACTTTATAGGTAACATAATTTCAGTGAAGCATTACATCATTACTCATTAAACAAGAAGGACTACTGCTTATCTCCTTTTTATAACTTAATATGAATGAATTTATTAATTATATTATATCTTCATTTTGATGCTAATCTTCCCTAAAAGGTTTAATCATTTCTTTCTAAGTGTTTTCCATAATATACCACTAACATCATATTTACCTAAACTAAAGAAAATGAAGTTATACTATTTCTGAGAAAAAGTATGTCTGATTTTACTGATTGAGATAAGCTTTGCTAATCAATTTGTATAGCAAACACTTTTCATAAATTGAACTAAAACTGAAATTCCCTGCTGTTAACTAACATATTAAAGTCAATGAAATTTTATCAAAAATATTGTATTGATGAAAGTGTATTGAAATTAACAGTGTGTTCCATTTTTTTCAACTGTTTCTTGGGATATTCAGTCAAAAATGGTAACTTTATGTCCATGAAAAAAAAAATAGCAGGCATAATTAATAGTTATTTGGCAAGCCTTGGTAAAGCAATTTTCTTTTCCAGAAACTAAAACTAAATGACTCTAAATAACTTGATAAAATATGCTTTGCATCTTAGTTGTTTTAAGTTCTCTAAAAATTTCAAATCAAAATCTGATCAAATTGTCAACTGATAGATTTTTCAAAATAATTTTTAGCAATAGATTTTCATGTGATTTTGAGGCTATAAATCAAAAAGACATTGATTTAATAAAACACTCTGTGAATGAACTCTGAAAAAAAATAGGCATTAAAGGATCATGGAGGCAAATGTGACAACATTCTAGCAACAGGAGTCATCAAGTAGCAATCAGGACACCAAGCATTCTCTAACCCTCAGGTGCCAAATGACTATGAAACATGACTATTTAGTGATTAAATCTAGACTGTTATCCATAAAGGTATATGCTACGGAGCCCATTAATATTTTCTATGGGGCGCCTGGGTGGCTCAGTCGTTAAGCGTCTGACTTCGGCTCAGGTCATGATCCCAGGGTCCTGGGATCGAGCCCCGCATTGGGCTCCATGCTTGGCGGGAGGCCTGTTTCTCCCTCTCCCACTCCCCCTGCTTGTGTTCTGGCTCTCACTGTCTCTCTCTGTCAAATAAATAAATAAAATCTTTAAAAAAAAATGTTTCCATCTTGTTTTGTATGCTGTTCATGCTAGGGTGAAGAGATGTCTTGTCACTATTCTAAGACAATCCACACATTTTGAATAAATGATTTCAAACAATTTATAAATAATTTAGAAACCATTTTTATTGATTTTTTTTTACTTTTTAAATAATTTCATATTTGCGGCGGAGCAAGATGGCGGAGGAGTAGAAGACCTGGATTTCGTCTCCTCTCAGGAATTCAGCTGGATAGGGATCAAACCATTCTGAACACCTACGAACTCAACAGAAGATCAAAGAAAAGAATAGCAACAACTCTCTGAACAGAAAAGTGACCACTTTCTGGAAGGTAGGACGTGTGGAGAAGTGAATCCGAGGCGATATTCGGGAGGATAGACGGCGGGGGAGGGGCCTCCATTGGCCGCTTCTGGCAAGTGATAGAGCAGCAGAGCACAAAATCGGAACTTTTAGAAGTCTGCTCCGCTGAGGGACGTCACTCTGGTGGCTAAGTGGGGGGTGGAACCCTCGTAGGACAGTGTGGTCTCAGGACCCTCGGGGTCACAGAAAGACCAGGGGTGCCTGAGTGCGGCAGAGCTCCCAGGTATCGGAGCAGGGAAGCCGGCTGCAGAGACGGAGCCCAGGCGCGGGCTCTCAGCTCGGGGTTGCCATAAACCGTGATCCGCGGCACAGTCGGGCCACTGCTCCTCCAGCAGGGACCCAACAAGCGGCAGATCCGGGGAGACTCACCTTCTTCCCCCGGGAGGAGAGGTGCGGGAGCGCACCACGGGGATCTGCTGGGTTTGGAGACTCCACCCAGGGTCGGGTGCCAGATAGAGAGGCGCAGTCACAGGCCGGGTGAGCGCGGAGTGTGGCCGGAGACCGGGGAGACGGGAGTGACTGACTGCTTTTCTCTGGGGGCTCGCTGAGGAGTGGGACCCCAAGTTCTCGGCTCCTCCGGGGCGGAGACTGGGAGGCCGCCATTTTCACTCTCCGCCTCCAAAGCTGTACGGAAAGCTTGCAGGGAACAAAAGCTCCATTTGTAGAAGAGACTGTCTTTTTTTCCATTGGACATTCTTTCCTGCTTTGTTGAAGATTTGTTGACCATAGAGTTGAGGGTCCATTTCTGGGCTCTCTATTCTGTTCCATTGACCTATGTGTCTATTTTTGTGCCAGTACCATACCGTCTTGATGATGACAGCTTTCTAATAGAGCTTGAAGTCCGGAATTGTGATGCCGCCAGCTTTGCTTTTCTTTTTCAACATTCCTCTGGCTTTTCAAGGTCTTTTCTGGTTCCATACAAATTTTAGGATTCTTTGTTCCATTTCTTTGAAAAAAGTGGATGGTATTTTGATAGAGATTGCATTAAATGTGTAGATTGCTCTAGGTAGCATTGACATCTTCACAATATGTGTTCTTCCAATCCATGAGCATGGAAAGTTTTTCCATTTCTTTGTGTCTTCCTCAATTTCTTTCATGAGTATTTTATAGTTTTCTGAGTACAGATTCTTTGCCTCTTTGGTTAGGTTTATTCCTAGATGTCTTATGGTTTTGGGTGCAATTGTAAATGGGATCGACTCCTTAATTTCTCTTTCTTCTGTCTTGTTGGTGTATAGAAATGCCACTGATTTCTGTGCATTGATTTTATATCCTGCCACTTTACTGAATTCCTGTATGAGTTCTAGCAGTTTTGGGGTGGAGTCTTTGGGGTTTTCCACATAAAGTATCATATCATCTGCAAAGAGTGAGAGTTTGACTTCTTCTTTGCCAATTTGGATGCATTTTATTTCTTTTTGTTGTCTGATTGCTGTGGCTAGGACTTCTAATACTACGTTGAATAGCAGTGGTGATAGTGGACATCCCTGCTGTGTTCCTGACCTTAGGGAGAAAGCTTTCAGTTTTTCCCCATTGAGAATGATATTCACTGTGGGTTTTTCATAGATGGCTTTTATGATACTGACATATGTACCCTCCATCCCTATACTCTGAAGAGTTTTGATCAAGAAAGGATGCTGTACTTTGTCAAATGCTTTTTCTGCATCTATTGAGAGGATCATATGGTTCTTGTTCTTTCTTTTATTAATGTATTGTATCACATTGATTGATTTGTGGATGTTGAACCAACCTTGCAGCCCAGGGATAAATGCCACTTGGTTGTGGTGAATAATCCTTTTAATGTACTGTTGGATCCTATTGGCTAGTATTTTGGTGAGAATTTTTGCATCCTTGTTCATCAGGGATATTGGTCTGTAATTCTCCTTTTTGATGGGGTCTTTATCTGGTTTTGGATCAAGGTAATGGTGGCCTCATAAAACGAGTTTGGAAGTTTTCCTTCCATTTCTATTTTTTGGAACAGTTTCAGAAGAATAGGTATTAACTCTTCTTCAAATGTTTGGTAGAATTCCCCTGGGAAGCCATCTGGCCCTGGGCTTTTGTTTGTTGGGAGATTTTTGATGACTGCTTCAATTTCCTTAGTGGTTATAGGTCTGTTCAGGTTTTCTCATTCTTCCTGGTTCAGTTTTGGTAGTTGATACATCTCTAGGAATGCATCCATTTCTTCCAGATTATCTAATTTGCTGGCATATAGATGCTCATAATATGTTCTTATAATTGTTTGTGTTGAGGGTTGATGGAATGGTGGGGGGTGGGAGGGATGGGGTGGCTGGGTGATAGACATTGGGGAGGGTATGTGCTATGGTGAGCGCTGTGAATTGTGTAAGACTGTTGAATCACAGACCTGTACCTCTGAAACAAATAATACATTATATGTTAAAAAAAAAAGAAGAAGAAGAAGAAGATAGCAAGAAGGGAAGAATGAAGGGGGGGAAATCGGAGGGGGAGACGAATCGTGAGAGACTATGGACTCTGAGAAACAAACTGAGGGTTCTGGATGGGAGGGGGGTGGGGGGATGGGTTGGCCCGGTGATGGTATTAATGAGGGCACATACTGCATGGAGCACTGGGTGTTATACACAAACAATGAATCATGGAACACTACATCAAAAACTAAAGATGTAATGTATGATGATTATCATAACATAATAAAATAAAAAAAAGAAAAAAAAAAACACGGTTTACCTTGCTTGACTAATGTGTACTCCTGTGCTGTCAGTTATCTTGTCATGAGAGGTCTAAAATGAGAGCAGGGACGGGGGGCGGAAACCCTAAATTACCCTTAGCTTTGTCCTCACTCATCTACCACAACACTGACCACTTTCTTCTCTCCTTTTTCTTTCTTTTTCACACCCTTTAAGTATCAGAACCTTGTCTCCTTGGTTGACCTTAGTCTTCTAACTTGATCCTTACTGGCACGAAAGGGAATTCTATGATCTGAGTCTTCCAGATTTAGCTCTTGCTATGTTATTTGTAATCTGGAAGAATTTAGCAAACCTCTGTCTACCCAAACCCTGAATTTCAAGTTTCCCAGATTTTAAGCGTTGAAAACCCACCCTTTCCTTTCCTGGGGTAATCTACTCCCTGAGTATGTAAGATTGTCTTATAATTAGAGTTTATGAGTTTAATATTTTAATATATTATCTTCCTACCTATTATGTCAATGAAAACCTGTATGTATCAATATTTGGAAAACTTAATAGACTGTATCATCATATATTTACAATTATATTTTCCTAATAACCTGGAACCAAGATAAAAATTATAATTTTTGGGTCCTCAGAGTTCCTTATCAAAATGGCAGTGCCACGGGAAAAGCTCTCCCCCTCTGCCAATCATCCATTGATCCCTTTCTCTTTCCACTCATAATAGGATCACCCACCACAGGGCCTTGCCCACTATTTCAGCCTTCATGTATAAGCTCACTCTATATCTTGCAAATAAAATTTGCACCCTGTAGACTTCTTGCTCTTGGGGATGAGACACATTTGAAGAAGGCCAGACTGGGGTCTGCTAAAATATCAGTGAGCATCTTATCTTTGTCTAGGGGCAAATTTATGAAAGTCAAATCTTATACTAATGAAAATAAAATACAGTCACTATCCCTACAACTTCCAAAGGTAAGCAGTGTTAATAATTTGAAATATATTCTCCTAGTTTATATATAAATATATACCTATACATATAAGTAAATACATTTAATATATGCATACACATACTTAGAATGAGAGGGCAAGTTTTATATAATATAAAATACTATAGCATAGTATTTCAGTATACTAGTTTTTTATATTACTATGGTATAATATTGTATAGTGTACAGTATATAGTACTGTAGTGTATAGCGCTCATTTAACAGAAAGCCATAAGCATTTCCTTGTCATTCATTACTTAGCCTTTAAAAGAGATTTTTAGTAGCTTCAAAATGCTTAATTTTATTGAGGTATATAATTTATTATGTGATTTCTTGATTGGTGGCATTTAGGCCATTCCAATTTTTTATTTTATTTTATTTTATTATGTTATGTTAGTCACCATACAATACGTCATTAGTTTTTGATGTAGTGATCCATGATTCATTGTTTTGGTATAACACCCAGTGCTCCATGCAGTACGTGCCCTCCTTAATACCCATCACCGGGCTAACCCATCCCCCTCCCCCCCCCAAAACCCTCAGTTTGTTTCTCAGAGTCTATAGTCTCTCATGGTTCATCTCTCCCTCCGATTCCCCCCCTTCATTTTTCCCTTCCTTTTCCTAATGTCCTCCATGCTATTCCTTATGTTCCACAAATAAGTGAAACCATATGATAATTGACTTTCTCTGCTTGACTTATTTCACTTAGCATAATCTCCTCCAGTCCCATCCATGTTGATGTAAAAGTTGGGTATTCATCCTTTCTGATGGCTGAGTAATATTCCACTGTATATATGGACCACATCTTCTTCATCCATTCATCTGTTGAAGAGCATCTCAGCTCTTTCCACAGTTTGGCTATTGCGGACATTGCTGCTATGAACATTGGGGTGCATATGGCCCTTCTTTTCATTATATCTGTGTCTTTGGGGTAAATACCCAGTATTGTAATTGCTGGGTCATAGGGTAGCTCTATTTTTAATTTTCTGAGGCACCTCCACACTGTTTTCCAAAGTGGCTCTAGGAACTTGCATTCCCACCAACAGTGTAAGAGAGTTCCCCTTTCTCCACAACCTCTCCAACATTTGTTGTTTCTTGCCTTGTCAATTTTTGCCATTCTAACTAGTGTAAGGTGGTATCTCAGTGTGGTTTTGATTTGAATTTTGCCTCTTTCATATCAGCCACAGCAACTTCTTTCAAGATACATCTCCAAAGGCTACTGAAACAAAAGCAAAAATGAACTTTTGGGACTTCATCAAGATAAAAAGCTTCTGCACAGCAAAGGAAACAGTCAACAAAACAAGGAGGCAACCCACAGAATGGGAGAAGATATTTGCAAATAACACTATAGATAAAGGGCTGGTATCCAAGATCTATAAAGAACTTCTCAAACTCAACACCCAAAAGACAAATAATCAAGTCAAAAAATGGGCAGAAGACATGAAAAGACACTTCTCCAAAGAAGACATACAAATGGCTAACAGACACATGAAAAAATATTCATCATCATTAGCCATCTAGGCCATTCCAAATTTTAAAAATATTATAACCAACTATCTTAGTAGTTCATTATGATAGGAAGACTCATACTGCACCAAACTATATGAACATCTATAATATGTATATACTGAAGCTTATATTAATCAAAATTGTATTATAATTATATTTTACCACTAGGGCATATGTATCTATTTCACCCACTCTTTGCCAATTAGAAGAATAAATTATGTTATTTAATTTTTTTTTTTAAAGATTTTATTTATTTATTTGACAGAGAGAGACACAGCGAGAGAGGGAATACAAGCAGGGAGAATGGGAGAGGGAGAAGCAGGCTTCCCGCAGAGCAGGGAGCCCGATGCGGGGCTCGATCCCAGGACCCTGGGACCACAACCTGAGCCGAAGGCAGACGCTTAACGACTGAGCCACCCAGGCGCCCCTGTTATTTAATTTTTTTAAATTTGTTTTTTCTTTGATGAATACTAAGGTTAAATATACTTTCAAATGTTGATTGAACATCTGCATGTCCCTATTCATATCATGCCTTTTGATTGAACTGGTATTTTAAACCTTTAAAACAATTTTATTTGTCAGGCTTGGGGATTATTAAGTGATTATTTTATCAAAGCAATAGTCATTTGAATAGCAGGAACACCAACTCTGATCATAAGCACTTAAAATTTCTAATAGTATTTAGGATGATACATAGTCTTGTTTAATATTTTTTAAAATATAAGTTGCAAATAGTATTAAAAAAAATAAATAATAGCATACATCCTTAACTTTTAAGCAGGGTGATTGCTTGTAGCTGCAATTTCTTTCTTCTAGATTATTCTCTCTCTTTTGAAGGAATTAAGCAATGAAATGATTTATATTCCCTTGAGAAACTTTCTCCTGATTTAACTACAGAATCCTGTCCTCACTGTGGTGACATTTTACATCTATCACGAGTACTGCACCTAAATAACAACCAATATAAGCTGGTGGTGTCCACTTGCTCTTATGTACAATATACATGCCTATTTCATGGACGGCTAGGCAAACATTCTTCATCTACTTGTTTTTATTTTCCTAAGAAACCTACTAGTACAAACGGAGGGTTCTAGAGGAAGGGGGATGGGGGGATGGGTTAGCCTGGTGATGGGTATTAAAGAGGGCACATACTGAATGGAGGACTGGGTGTTATACACAAACAATCATGGAACACTACATCAAAAACTAATGATGTAATGTATGGTGATTTACATAACATAACATAAAAAAAAAAAAAAAGAAACCTACTAGTAAATGCTTGCTAGGTTTTTTAAATAACTATTTGTAATAAAGCATGATATAAAGAATATTTTAAAAAATAAATTGGCAATCCTCTATAAGTTAATTAACACTTTAAATTAGTGACTTTTTTTAGATTGAATTAGCATTTTCTTTACTTTTTTCGATTTATTTGGCTATATTGTAACCAATATTTTAGAAGTCAAAGACAAATATATGACAGATGTAAGAATTTGATGAAAATTTAGCTATTATACTTAAAGGGACATTAATCTTTTAAAGATTTTCACATAAGTCAACTGTAGAGATGCAAAATTCAGGAGTAGAAAAAGAGACACAATAGAGATACAAAATAATAATTCTGCAAATTTAGAAAGATAGTTAATGGAAATTGCTCAGCTGGTTAAGGTAACATGTAAATACTTATTATGATGATTGTGTTGTTTTTTTATCCTTATATTTATATTTTGTTTTCCAAGATTGAAGATCATGACATTGATCAAGTTAACAAGAATGTGAATGTGGACTACTATCCAGTAGCACTTGCACATTTTCAGTGATCCCCTCACAAGTGCAGATTTCTGGTCTATCACTGGTAATTAGAATGAAGCTGTGGGATAGCTAGCTGGATAAAATTAACTGCATAGTTTATGGAGACTATGTGGGGGTAAATCCACAATTTCAGCTTTATTTATATCTAATTTTAAACAGGGGAAACTAAAAATAGAAAAATATGAAGTATATTATTTTATCTAAGAAAGACATATCCGTATCAGTTAAGTGATATTTATATCTTGTTTGAGTTCTCTTACAGGTAAGAACAACATTCAAAGCCAATTTTGCCTTCTTTGCTATATGATAGATTATATAATATGTAGTTAAGAAGAAAAATTACATAAATTACTGTATGTATTCTTCATACATAATTTTATTTTATGAGTGATATTTGTGTAGTCTCACAACTAGGCATATAGAGAGTGCACTGGAGAAATTAGTTTCAAGATTTATAGACAAAATTTCTTTCGCTGGTGAGTCATTTTATTTTCAGGAACAATGGCTCTTAATGAGAACACATATGTTTATGCTAAATAACCTGTAACACCAACTGAGGGGGCACGGTCACCTAACCATTAGGAAGATTGATTTTGCCTCAGTGTATCGCTTTGCAAAAGAAATACCCTTCAGGTTAGTTGAAAAGTTATCAAATATGTAGTTTAAATGAGCAGTGACAATTCCAAAGGAGGCAGGAGAATTGTAACTTGCCCCTGAAAAAGCATTTTCACTCCCTAAAGAAGACAAACAGTCATCTATCAAAATAAAGTTGCCCACATTTTTTGACTATTGTTTTCTATTGTCTTAATCTTTTTACCTGCTTAATAACATTTGTTAAGAAAAACACACTTTTGGTTCTTTTAAACATGAGATATTTTGCCAAACAAGACTATACCATATTGAATGTTCACTGGAAGGAGCACTTAATGATCATTTTCAGAATAATTTTCTTTCATATGCAAGAAATTCTGAGTGTGCTTCAAGTGCAAGTGGTTTTAAAACTAACATTATAAGTCATGTAATTACAATAACTTGGCCTTTCCATTGTCTCTTTTCTGCAAGTTTATTGGTTTGTAGACTTCATTCACTGAAGCCCTTTGCAACCCTCAAACTCTTATTTTTTTACAGGAATAAGTCTGTTTGTGACCACTCCCTCTTTTGTTTCCAGTATTTGTTTCATCTCCACATTCAGGGCCTTTGCAAACAAATCAGAAATAATACTTATCTTCCTGCCTGCCCCCCCAAAATATTTTTTTCCTGAATGATTTTGGCAATAATTCTATAGTTATCCATTGTTAGCATAGTCCAGTAGAACTTTTCATAAAAGATAAATCTCACGTATAGAAAATAGTACAAGAGCAGCACCCCTGAAAATTTTGGAGCAATCACTCAGGAATAAATTCTTCTTATTCTAGATATTGGATCTATGAAATACTTTTTTCTTTTGTGGTCTAGTAAATTTTCTTTCTAAATATGACCTTGTGTATCCAAAGACAAATGAGGAGCAAAAGCAAGAAGAGAGATGGAGAGGGAAGAGAAAAGAGAGAATAAAAGAAAGAAACTGAATTTCGTCTTATAATCTCACCTCCGTAGTCACATACAGTCACTTCCACTGCATTCTGGTTTTTGTTGTTGTTGTTTTTTTAATATATTTTTTTATTATTATGTTATGTTAATCACCATACATTACATCATTAGTTTTTGATGTAGTGTTCCATGATTCACTGTTTTCATATAACACCCAGTGCTCCATGCAGTATGTGCCCTCTTTAATACCCATCACCAGGCTAACCCATCCCCCCACCCCCCTCCCCTCTAGAACCCTCAGTTTGTTTCTCAGAGTCCCTATTCTCTCATGGTTCATCTCCCCCTCCGATTTCCCCCACTTCATTCTTCCCTTTTGATTGGCGCATTTAGCCCATTTACATTCAGGGTAACTGTTGAAAGATATGAATTTAGTGCCATTGTAGGGCTTGTAAGGTGACTGTTACTATATATTGTCTGTGTTCCTTTCTGGTCTATGTTACTTTTAGGCTCTCTCTTTGCTTAAAGGACCCCTTTCAATATTTCTTGTAGGACTGGTTTCATGTTTGCAAATTCCTTTAGTTTTTGTTTGTCCTGGAAGCTTTTTCTCTCTCCTTCTATTTTCAATGACAGCCTAGCTGGATATAGTATTCTTGGCTGCATATTTTTCTCATTTAGTGCTCTGAATATATCATGCCAGTCCTTTCTGGCCTGCCAGGTCTCTGTGGGTAGGTCTGTTACCAATCTTATGTTTCTACCATTGTAGGTTACAGATCTCTTATCCCGAGCTGCTTTCAGGATTTTCTCTTTGTCTCTGAGATTTGTAAGTTTTACTATTAGATGTTGGTGTGTTGACCTATTTCTATTGATTTTGAGGGTGTTCTCTGTGCCTCCTGGATTTTGATGCCTGTTTCCTTCCCCAAATTAGGGAAGTTCTCTGCTACAATTTGTTCCAATATACCTTCTGCCCCTCTCTCTCTTTCTTCTTCTTCTGGGATCCCAATTATTCTAATGTTGTTTCATCTTATGGTATCGCTTATCTCTCAAATTCTGCCCTCGTGATCCAGGAGTTGTTTATCTCTCTTTTTCTCAGCTTCTTTATTTTCCATCGTTTGGTCTTCTATCTCACTGATTCTCTCTTCTGCCTCATTTATCCTAGCAGTTAGAGCCTCCATTTTTGATTGCACCTCATTAATAGCCTTTTTGATTTCGACTTGGTTAGATTTTAGTTCTTTTATTTCTCCAGAAAGGGTTTCTCTAATAACTTCCATGCTTTTTTCAAGCCCAGCTAGTATCTTTAAAATCGTCATTCTGAACTCTAGTTCTGACATCTTACTAATGTCCATATTGATTAGATCCCTGGCAGTTGGTACTACCTCTTGTGCTGTTTTTTGAGGTGATTTTTCCCATCTTGTCATTTTTCCCAGAGGAGAATAGATGAATGAGAGAACAAAATGCTAACAGGGTAACAACGACTCCAGAAAATACACACTAAACAAATCAGAAGAGACCTGAAACCACGGGGAAATAAAGGGAAAGAAAGAAAAAAGAAAAAAGAAATAAAAAGATAAAAACAAAAAACAAAAAAGACAAAAAAAAGAAAACAGAATATGATCAGATATGATCAGGCTGGTGAATAGATCAGTGCCACACACTAGATTTTGGGTGTATTTTGGTCTGTTAGAAGAAACTGCCTCCCAAAGTTTCAAAGAAAGAAAAACTTATATATGTACAAAAATAAGGGTAAATATGATGACGTGATGGAATATGACTGTAAAGATGAAAATTATAAAAGATTTTATAAAAGGAATTGATAAGGGGCACCTAGGTGGCTCAGTCATTAAGCGTCTGCCTTTGGCTCAGGTCATGATCCCAGGGTCCTGGGATTGAGCCCCGCATCAGGCTCCCCACTCTGTGGGAAGCCTGCTTCTCTCTCTCCCACTCCCCCTGCTTGTGTTCCTGCTCTTGCTATCTCTCTCTCTGTCAAATAAATAAATAAAATCTTTAAAAAAAATAAAAGGAATTGATAAGATAAGAAGTTGGTTGAAAAAAGAAAGAAGAGGATTAAAAAAAAGGGAGAGAATGTGATCAGGCAGGAGACTAGAACAAAGCCATATACTAGAGATTTAGGGTATATTTTGGTCTGTTAGAAGAAACTGTATCCCAACATTTTAAAGAGAGAACAACTCATATATAAATATCAAAAATAAGGGTAACTACTATGAAGGGATAGAATATGACTCTAAAAATGAAAAATAAAAAAGATTTTTTTAAAAAGGGATTGATAAGATGTTGGTTGAAAAGGGAAAAAGAAAAATTAACGAAAAAATTAACTTTGAAAGACTAAAGAATCATGGGAAAAAAGCCATGAATTCTATGTGCAGTATTCCCCTAGTGCTGGAGTTCTGCCGTTCTCATTGATCGGTAAACTTGGTCTTGGCTGGCTGTTCTTGCTGATCTTCTGCCGGAGGGACCTGTTGCCGTGGTTCCCAAATGTCTTTGCTGGAGGCGGAATTGCCCCTCCCTTGCCTGGTCCTGGCTAAGTAATCTGCTCGGGTTTGCTCTTGGGAGCTTTTGTTCCCTGCAAGCTTTCTGTACAGCTTTGGAAGATGAGAGTGAAAATGGCGGCCTCCCAATCTCTGCCCCGAAGGAGCCAAGAACTTGGGGGCCCCACTCCTCAGTGCACCCCCAGAGAAAAGCAGTCAATCACTCCCATCTCCCCGGTCTCTGGCCTCACTCCATGCTCACCCGGCCTGTGACCGAGCATTTCTATCTCTGGCACATGACCCTGTTTGGAGTCTCCAAACCCAGCAGGTCCCTGTGGTGCACTCCCACGCCACTCCTCCAGGGGGAGGAAGGGGAGTCTCCCCGGATCTGCCACTTGTTGGGTCCCTGCTGGAAGAGCAGTGGCCTGACTGCCACAGATCACGGTTTATGGCAACCCCGAGCTGACAGCCCCCTCCTCTGCCCCATCTCTGCAGCCAGCTTCCCCACTCCAATACCTGGGAGCTGTGCTGCACTCAGGAACCCCCGGTCTTTCTGTGACCCCGAGGGTCCTGAGACCACACTGTCCCAGTGAGGGTTCCACCCCCCGCTTAGACACTGGAGTGACATCCCTCAGCGGAGCTGACTTCTAAAAGTTCTGATTTTGTGCTCCACAACTCTATCACTTGCCAGAAGTGGCCGACGGAGGCTCCCTCCCCCGCCATCTAGCTTCCCGAATATTGCCTCAGATTCACTTCTCTGCACGTCCTACCTTCCAGAAAGTGGTCGTTTTTCTGTTCAGAGAGTTGCTGCTATTCTTTTCTTCAATCTCCTGTTGAGTTCGTAGGTGTTCAGAATGGTTTGATCCCTATCTAGCTGAATTCCTGGTACCAGACAAAATTTAGGTCTCCTACTCCTCTGCCATCTTGCTCCTCTCCTCCTGCATTCTATTTTGATAGAAGTACAAACAAAGGCTGGCCCAGAATGAAGAGGAGAATTAAAATGCAAAATTGCATCATTGGGAACTAGTTGAATAATCATGGTACATCTACAATCTGGAATTCTATGCAGCTATTAAAAGATGAAAATGGACTCCAAGAAATATTATTGGCTAGTGAAAAACAGAGGAAGAGAAGAATTTATATAATATACTGCTAAGGGGGAAAGAAGAGTATTTTCATGCACTTATATTTAGCGGAAAAAATTTTGGAAGGAAGGTGATAACAGTGGATGACCTGGGGAATATGATGTTGCAGAAAGAACAGGGCAGATAGAGAATGGAAGAAGGAGAAGTTTTTTTAGTGATATTATTAAATGTTTTGAATTTTACTTTTTAAATTCATTACCTATTCAACACTATTTTATATAATATATGAAGCTAACAAGTCAGTAGTAATTATGTTACTCAGTTATTTGTGCATAGGAATACTCTAGTACTAAGTGAACATTTGGAAGGTGGTGATAGCAAAGTAACACATAAACCATCCTTCAAAAATCACTGGAACATATTACTGGATACAGATACCCATAAAAGCATAAAATGTTGTGTGCTAACATGTGACAAGATATGTCCTTTCACATATTTCTTTTTCCATGATTTCAAAGTACAAGTTGTTCTGCTCCTTTAAAATGTAGAGTGTGAATTATTTTTTGAGGAGGAAAATTCAAAGAATGAATAATCATCTATGAATATTTCCTTCTCAGAAATGGAGTAGTAATAAATTTGGGACATTTTAAAATTTGAGTTTGGAAGACATTTTGATATGTCAATAAATATGCATGAGGGGATACAATGCTTTCATTTATATGATACTTATATTTATCTCATGAAATCAATGTAAACATTATAGTTAGAAGCAATGTTTATACAGAATTAAAGATCTAGTCTTATCTTTGGAAAAGGACGTATTTGTTTCAGCAGACAGCTTATGTTTAAAAATATTTATTTGCATATTATTGCATTTGCCTATCTCTTCAAATTTTATTTAGAATGATATACAGATTTTTTTTTCACTTAGGTCTAAAATCTGTTTCTTATTTTATAGAACAAGTGTGGCAATTTAAAATAGTTCTCATGTTGCTAAAATAATAACATCTTAAATTATTAACTAAAGTACTTTGTTTTATCACAATTATGTTTTAATTTGATTCTTCTTACTTATAAAATCAAGTATTAAATTTCTCAAAGTGAGTTTTAGGATATGCACACAATCTCTATTAATATTTAACTGGTACTATTAGGATTCTGCCTCTAACTTATTATTGTTTAAAATATGAAGCACTATTCCTTGTAAATAAATAAACTATGAAGCACTGTGCAAATCTAAAAGTTTTCTGTATAACATTTTAATATTTCTTTAAGAGTAGAAATAGTATTTACACTTGACACTAGACATATATGCTGGAAAAATACAATATTGTAGACATATAACAGACAATGCAGTGATAAAATATCAGTAAAATATTTTATATGCAGCAGAATATATATATATATATATTGATTAAGGAGCAACAGGAATGAATCTGGAGTCTCCATTTCTCCATTTGTGTGTTTAAAGAAAGTATGAGGCTTTGTGTACTATACAGATAATACTAGACAAGAATAAGAACATACATGCTACAGACATATCTGCCAATAAAATGGTCCCCTAGAGGAGACAGTATCACTGTACTTAGTTTCCTTGTTTCAACTATAAATGAAAGCATTATACCAGAATGCCACTAAACAGCTTTCAATTTTCTATTTCTATGGCTAAAGATTCAAAAGTGGAAAAAAGAAAAGAAAAGAAAGAATGAAATAATACGGCATCAGTATTAGTATAAATAAGATTTGTAACAGTGGCATATGATAAAATGACAACAGTTTTTCATGTAGAGTTTACTACCCATTAACTGCGTTTCATTCATGAGATAGTGAGTTTCACTTGGCTAATAGAGAAATGCATATTTGCACGTGGGCTTCTAAATATTTCTAAAATGAACTCATATCTGTGCATATCAATCAAAAGAGTGGAGTAATTGGGTAAGAATACATAGTAGATATATCAGTGTCCTCTTAACTCTCTCACATACATTTTTCATCAAACCCTATTGTTGGGACACACTACTTACTTGTTCCACTAGATTCAATATAAAAATATATTAGAGTCTAAAGATGTTAAAATTAAGAGTGTTTAAAACAAGAATAAATGAATTATACACTATATTCTTGAAAAGTTAACCAAAGGAAAACAATCTGCCCAATTCATTTTCTGTCTTCTGAAATGATATATACAATGAGATATATTAATCTGTAGAATTTTTACAAGGTAATTTGAAATTTCATTTTAAATTGGGGGAAAAAACCTTGGCAATGTAGAAATGAAGGAAGCTAGCTGAAAACAGAATTATTGATTGGATTTGAGAAATTGATTTTGGAGATAGGAAGGTTAGGGAGGAATTTTCAGTGATCAATAATAGATTAAGGGCAATTAACAAAGGAACAAAGCTAGAGAAAGAAGCAACATAATATCACATCAAGGAGATTTAATTAGAAGCCTAAAGCAAAACTGCTATTTAGCTAAGTATTCTTGTTAGTAATGAAACTAATTTATCCTTTTTGACCCATTTTTCAGAAAACCTTGTGACTCCAACTTGAATACTAAATTAGACAATTAGCATGAAACAAGATTTCTAGGTTTCCTAAAGATACTTATTTAATTTTTATAAAGTTGGACTAAGAAATTCCCCAATAATGCCTCTCTGAGGGTTTAGGGCTTAGAAATAGAAATTAAAGAGTTTGAATCCACCCAGTTGCCAACCCTGTGTTTTACTGATCTCTATACAACTGACAGAGGCTAATCTCTGTATTCAATTGGGCAACATTTTCACCAGTCGAGTTCATAGAATACTCTCATCACATATTTGAATCCCTTAATCACTCCAAAAACATCCCCTTTGGATTCAGTCAACATACTTGTTCATCATGAATTTGGTGCATTTTTAATGTGTGGCGGAAACTCTGTTAGATACTGGTGATGAAGCAGTGAATGAACATAAACAGTAATCCCTTCCTGCAGGAAAAGAAAATATTCTTGTGGCAATAACACAAATTAACAAAATAAATTAATAAAATGTATGTTATATTGCATTGTGATATGTGCTCCAGGGAAATAAAAAGCAAAAAAGCATAACTGGGAGTGTGGAGGACATTGCAATTTTATATAAACTAGTCAGGGAAGGTCTCGTGGAGAAAGTAATGTTTGGCAAAGGGCAGGAAAGAGGAGCATGGGCAAGCTGTGAGGATATCTTGGGAGACCATTCTAGGCAAGAGAGCAGCCAAGTGCCCGGAAGTGGGAGAATGCTGTGTGTGTTTGAGGAAGTGATTTTTACACTGTATTTTTTAAATTGTATTTTAATTTTAGGAAAGATCTAACAAAGGGTAATAAAATAAGCTAGATGAAAGCAGAATTATTGATTGAGTTTGAGGAATTAATTTAGGAGACAGGAAGTTTGGGAAGAAGTTTAATAGGTCAATGTGACTGGAGTCAACTGGCCAGCAGGGGGAGTAGTGGAAAATGAAATCAGAGGAGTTAAAAAGAACTGGGTACCCTAGGACCTACAGCCCTTTTCACGGACTTTCACATTATTCCTAGGGTTTGAGAAAAAGGAGAGATATGATGTGACTCAGCTGCTTTATTAAGTGTAAACCAAGAGGAGGTGAGGGTGAAAGCTATTGCAATAACCCAAGCAAGAAATGACAATGGCTTGAGCCAGGAGGAAAAACTGAAGATAATATAGTGATCAGAGTCTAGGTATATTTTGAAGGCAGAGCCAAAAGAATTGTCTGCAGTATTGGGGTGTGAGGAAGGGGAGAAAGGAGTGAGTCAAGAATGGCACTAAGTTTTTTGATCTGGGCACTTTGAAAGCAATCCTGGCATCCACCAAGATAAGGAAAACTGCAGGAAAAATACATTTGGGAGGGAGATAAGGAGTTTAGTTTTGGACAAGTTAAATTCAATATGTCTATTAAGTATCCAAATGGAGTCTTCAAGTAGGCAATTGGGATAAATGTGTGTGGAGTCCATGGGAAATGGCTCAACTGGAAATATACATTTGGAGCCATAAGTCTTTAGATTATAGTTTTTAAAAGTGTGTTTGGATGGAATCATCTAGGGAGGGAAAAAAAATGAAAACTCATGTTGAATGGCTGAGCCATGGGACAATGCAATGAGACAAAACCAGGAATTTGAGGAGAAACCAGCCAAAAAACTGCTGAGGGTCTAGAGAGCTACTAGAGTGTGGTGGGGTCATGGTCCAAATTCTGAATTTGTTTTGTCAGATGATAACTTGACTCAGATTTTGAAGCTAAATATTTTGTTTGTTTTACAATAAATGCCATCTCAGTATAAATGCCTTCTCCATTACTAACCCATTCTTGATTTTGTATAGGGCTCACATAAAAAAAGATACATTTTGATTTTCTACCTGAAAATGGGTGATTTTATATGGCCAAAAAGAGGACCCTTAAATGAACTGTTCTTTCTGAAGGCTATGAGGGACAGCCTATTAATTCTGCAAAGAGAGTTTATTAATTCTGGGTAATTCTAAGAAAACTGATTTCGAATGCATTGTCCCTACAAACTATCAGTACTTGACAGGAACTCCAATATGTAGGTACCAAAAATGCACTTCTCAAATTTCCTTTCACACCCCAAAGTGGCACAAAGTCTTTCTCCAAATGTATGCACTGCACTGATAAAATATAAGTGGATTTGTATCTCCATATGTGAGAATCATATATGATCAGACAGCACCATGTCCACATGGAATAAATGTTCAAATAAGCTTATTTCAGTAGTACTAGGTCTTCTATTTTTAGTCACTCTCTCACAGGTCAGTACACTTACATCCACATACTATGCATATTCAATCAAGAAGAAATTAACTCTATCAGGGGAACAAAATAGTCAATAATTTATTAGCCTGACTTTTTAAAAAATCCTCGCACTTTTGAAAGCTTTCCTGTCATGTAGCTTTCAAGTTGTTTATTTAGTCCTTCTCTAGAAAATAATTAGCATGTTCCCAGTATTTTTTTCTAAGAAACAGGAAATTAGGGATATAAACTCAGATACTCATTTTAATTTTCTAACCCACATAAACCACCATCCTATCTCATAATTAATGTATTTTTCCATGGCTGCAAATTATTTATGTGCTATAAGACAACAAAGTAAGTGTTTTATTTTCTAAATAATTGGAAGTAAGTACATTATGAAAATATCAAACTACATCTGCATGATTAATTTTAATAATTATTTAGTGCATATTATAAAAAGACACTTATCACTATCTTGTTTCATAAAATGAAAAGCTAGGAAGGGCTTTAGAAAACAGCTAGTACTTATAGCTTCACCATTTTTACAAATGAAAAAACAGAGGCCAGTACTGATAAAGTTTACCTAACTTGACATAAAAGCAGACACAGAATTTGTATGGCTAGCAATTATTGATTTCATTTTATCAGTGACTCTTCAAATTCAACCATATGTAAATCCATAATATTATGTTTCATGTGCATGCAAAACAACTTCAAGTTGCCTTCTAATATAATAATTTTGATTATATATGAGATACTGTTATTTAATAAATTCAAAAAATTTTAGAATAATTCCAACTGTGTCAGGATCCAATCTAGAATACCACATTGCATTTTGTCTCCTTATTTTTCATGACCTTACAGTTGTGAAGCTTACAGGTCAGATGTTTTGTACAATGTCCTCAATTTTGCTTTTCTGTGATTCTTTTTTTTTTATGACTAGACTGAGGGTTATGGATTTGGGAGGCTATAACAGAGGTGAAGCATCCTTCTTAATCATTTTATTTTATTTCAAAGAGGATACATGCAATCAATATGATTTATCACTGATGATGTTTAAATTGATTACTTCGTTAAGATAGCTCCACCCTAAGACACTTTTGTCTTCCTTTCTACACTTATTATTTGTAAAGCTTAGTGCTGCTTCATTTCTTAGAGAGAGGGGTAAAGAATTATTTAACATGGGCGCCTGGGTGGCTCAGTTGGTTAAGCGACTGCCTTCGGCTCAGGTCATGATCCCGGAGTCCTGGGATCGAGTCCTACATCGGGCTCCCAGCTCAGTGGGGAGTCTGCTTCTCCCTCTGACCCTCTCCCCTCTCGTGCTGTTTCTCTCTCTCTCGCTCTCTAATAAATAAATAAATAAAATCTTTAAAAAAATTATTTAACATTTCTCCACTTATTTATTTACATAATAATTTATTATGCCAGTGTTGGCTTATGTATATTTTATACTCTGACTTATTTTCCAAAAAGATGCTTTGTTTACTTTCTTGTTCAAATTATTCTAGCTTGGGCTGTTGGGAGTTCTTTCAGTTTTGCTCCTGTATCACTTTGATGTGCTCTAATCCTTTTTCTTTTTAGTACTCTGTTGCTTTCTGGTACTACAAGACACCTAGTGTCATTTTATGTATTCCCTGCCCCAGCTGTAGAATCAGATATTTCTCCAAAAAGCTCTGATTTCCTTTGTTGGAGAGTGGTATTTAGAAATGAGTATCAGGGCTCTGCATATGCTCTTTGCTATGGCCCTTGCCAGTATCTACGCATCTGGATCTATATCTCGCTAATTATGAGTTCATGCTAGTGTTTCCAACCCTAATCCAGTGCCACACAGTTCTTCCTGGCTTCCCCAGAGATTGGTAATTCTTAAGGTGACCGACTGTTCTTGTTTGCTTGGGACTAAGGGTTTTCCTAGGATGCAGGACTTACAGTGCTAATACTATGACACTCCCGGTCAAACTGGAATGGTTGTTCTAACTCTCCCTTCAGCATTAAGAAACCTGACCCCGCCATTCAAAACTATGCCTGGATAAAGCATGTGTTCAAAATGCAGGATGAACTGATAAGAGAGCACAAGGAAGTTCACTGAAATGGTTTCAGATCCCACAATGCAACTAACCTTTTAAAAAGTACTACTTGTCAAATTTTGGTGTAATATCAATGAATATCCGCAGTTACCTGATGTTAAAAAATGTTAAATAATTTTTTATTATTCTTGTTGTTTTTTAAGGGAGATATTAATACACAGATTTTTGCTTCATTAAAATGTAGTAAAATGCTTTTCCTTTTTCTAGCGAACTGTCTGAGGCTAAAATTTCTCACATACTTCAATCAAAACAGCATATCACAACACACTGAATGCAGAAGTTAAATTTAAAATTGTATCTGTCAACTACTGAGGCAGGTGAAAATCCATCTAATAGCCAATAAAAAGATTTTCACTACAAATTTTTTTGTTTTGGAAAAATTGATACTTTTTAAGTAGTATTTGTTATTTATACTATCGTGTAATGGAATTATTATTAATTTAATTGAATTATAAACAATGTTTTCAAATTGTTTGAATTTCTAATACAGTAAATATTGATAGATAATATTCACATAACCTAAAGCTCTCAGGATCCTTAATAATTGGTAAGAATTAAAGAGGGTCCTAAGACAAAAATGATTGAGAACAGTTGCTTAAATAAATATTTGAATGGATACTTTTATCCATTTTAAATACTAAAAACCTAAAGAGAGGTTGTATGTCAACTACAGTTAAATAATACAAACTTTGAAAAATAATCCAATAGGGAAGAATTTTTCAAAACAGTTAATAATAAAAGTAGATTTGAAACTTGTTTTCCCCAGCTAAATTATAGTAACAATAACAACAATAATAAAGTTTCTTCCTTTAATTTTCTTAAGCATGCATCCTCCCATGTGAGTTACACATTGTAAAATTTAATCAGTGTCCTGTTATATCAAGCATGGTTGAACTATCTTCAAGTCAAATCCACTCCAAATTTAGGGTGATTCAACTATTTTATTCTGAGATGGAAAATGGGGGTCTTAACATATTTTACATATATAAAATATATATAGGTTATTAACTCACAGAAGTGCTTGCAGGAAAGTTTTGTTAGATCAATTACTAAATATGGAATAGTTGGAAGAAATGAAGTCAGCAACTGAGGGTCTTGTTTGTATTAAGCCTAAGGATTTTGAAATTTCCTTTGATGCATATGCAGTGTTTTATTATTCTTGTTGTTTTTTAAGGGAGATATTAATACACAGATTTTTGCTTCATTAAAAATTACTTAAAAAATACAAACCTGAAAAGAAAATAAATGCCCATCAATAGAAAATAGTTCAATAAATTATGGAACTTCAATACAATGGAATTTTATACCTTAATATTAAAATGAGGTAGATTAATAGCAATTGAGTTTTAGTGAGTTTTAAAATATGAATAAGTCAGGCTGCAGTGAACTCTATATAAAGAATGAATTGGAATATGAAATAATGACACATGTCTTTCAATGTGTTTGTATGTTACAATCGACTCTATGAGCATACATGAAAGATGGAAAATAAAAACACCAAATTATTAATGTGTTTGGATTGTATGTGTGTTTGGGGTAACATACCAGCTGCAGGCTGCAAGTAATAATAGAAGGATGAAAAGGCAATCATTTTTTAAAGCATGTTTATTTTGAAGCCATTTATGTTGTAACAGGATTAAAGGTTACATTTGCTTCTATCTGTGTATTTCTTAGCATTTTATAATGAATACATAATTAGAAAGGCAAAATATTTTCCTTTTGGGAGATATTTCTTCTGGAAGTAGTATGAAGGATGATTTGGAGATAACCAGACTAGAGAGAAGAATTTACTATTGTTATAATCCAAATTTAAAAATAAGCAAGATTGGGGAGCACCTGAAGCCTCAGTCAGTTAAGCATCAGACTCTTGGTTTCGGCTCAGGTCATGATCTCAGGGTCGTGAGATCGAGCCCCATGATGGGTTTCGGCTCAGCATGGAGTCTGCTCGAGATTCTCTCTCTCCCTCCCCCTCTGACTCTCCCCCCATTCATGCTTGGGCTCTCCCTCTCTCTCTCAAATAAATAAAATCTTAAAGAAAAATAAGCAAGATTGGAAGTAAGACAATGACAGTGAGAAGATAGTGTAGCGGCTGGCTAACTGAATGGTTAAGCTGTTAACATAGGATTAATTGATTGCTTGTAGTTGAAAAGGAGTAAGGTATATAAAACCAGGATAACTACTAGATTTTTCATTTAGGCAAAAGGCTAGATTGTGAGTTCATTCACTGAGATGATAACAGGAGAAAGAATACTTCAGAATGGAAGATGATGAGTTTGGTTGTACAGATTTATTTTGAGGAGATTGAATATGATTACTTGGAACACAACAGAAATTCCTGGTCTAGGAATGTGGAAGTTTTCAATTTAGACGAGACAACCTAAGGTAAGGAGGTATAGGAAGAGTAGCTAATTAAGCACAGAGTAATTGTAGAAATAAAAACTGAGGAGAAAGAGGAGAACATTTTAAAAGCACCTGCAAAGCAGACTATGATCTAGGATAGAAGGAAGAAGATCAATTAAAGATTGTCATAAATCTATTAAAAACGTCTAAATGACTTAAACATCCAGAGTTCAACACAGAAGAGAGCTGGTGCAGATAAACACTAAAGCTTCAGCTGATTTTGGAAATGTAAAGGTGATTGGCATATTAATGAGAAGAGCCTACATGAATGACAGCACAAAGAATGATATTCAAGTGACATGTAGGAAGCTGCAAACAGTAGATGTGGGCAATGCTTTGAAACATGTGACTAAGAAAAAGCAAGAGGGAAGGATGACTGAAGACGTTTGTGGATTTAAAGACAGACTTTGGGGGGCACCTGGTGGCTCAGTCGTTGAGCATCTGCCTTCTGCTCGGGTCATGATCCCAGGGTCCTGGGATCGAGCCCCGCATCAGGCTCCCTGCTCGGCAGGAGGCCTGCTTCTCCCTCTCCCACTCCCCCTGCTTGTGTTCCCTCTCTCATTGTGTCTCTCTCTGTCAAATAAATAAATAAAATCTTTAAAAAAATAAAAAAAAGACAGACTTTGGTTTTTGTGCCTGTATTATCGATTTGCCTATTTCCAGACTGTTGTTCACATACAGAAGTGGCAAACTATTTGTATTTCTGAACCATACTGGTTGAGAAAATAGGATCACAGTACCTATGATAGGGGTAGGTGATAGAGATATATCAGAAATTCTACCATAGCTCTACACATGAGGATGAGAATTTTTCAAGTTGTTCCTTGCTTTGCCTAAACCTAAACATATAATCTTTATTGTTTAAATTTTACTATAATTTTCCTTTTGTTTTCTTTGAGGTGACTTTATGACTTTTTCCCCTAGCATTCAGAGTTGGATACTTAATTAATTTATTTTCAATCTTTAATAATTTTTACTATAAGAAATAGTCTGTGAAGTTTCCTCTGGTTGCTCCTTTAAAAGTATGTCTTAGTTGCAATATATATAATGCTTTAATTTTAATATTTTTACAAGTTATCTAATTTTGACATTTTCAATTACACTTTGATTAAAGAACTGTTTAGTAATATGTTTTTAAATGTTCGGGAGAGAGTTTTTGTTTCTTTAATTTTTTATTATATCATGACAAAATAAATAGGATTTTCATTGTTTCTCATTTATCAAGTTTATTAAATTTTGTGTAACTAGATGAATAGTAATATAATATAATAATAATAATAATATGTGCTTCTATTCCTCATAAGTTTGAGAGAAATTATTTTCTATATATTTGAGTAGCAGTTTGATATATCTGTTATATCCACTTTATTATGTTGTTTACATCATTAAACACATTATTCATTTTTTCTAAAACTTGACCTGTTTTGGACTACACGTGGTATTTTACTATTTCTTGTCATCATTAGGTTTCTTCTGTCTTCTTGCTTTGTCCATATTTCTACTTTGTTAGATGGTGCATAGGTATTCACAATTTAACTTAATTGTGTTATGGTATTAGAAGTTTAAATATACTTTTTGTATCTTTAATGCTTTTGGGCTTGAATTCTATCTTATATGATCATGGTGACAACCCTAGCTTTTTTTTTTTTTTTTAATTTTATTTATTTATTTGACAGAGAAAGACAGCAAGAGAGGGAACACAAGCAGGGGGAGTGGGAGAGGGAGAAGCAGGCTTCCCGCAGAGCAGGGAGCCCGATGTGGGGCTTGATCCCAGGATCCTGGGATCATGACCTGAGCCAAAGGCAGACGCTTAAGGACTGAGTCACCCAGGCGCCCCAACCCTAGCTTTCATATCACTTGCATTTTTCTGATAACATTTTGTCCAGACTTTTATTTTTACTTTTTTTGTATGAATTTCTTAAGACTTGTCTTTTGCATACAAAATAAGCCTGGGCTTATATATTTTTTATACACATCATATACACCTAATCTGTTCACTTGTTCTTGCTTTAGGTTTTAATAATGTTTCTTTTTCTCTCATTTTGAAGCTTTTAATATACATTTTTAAGATGCATTCTTTTGGATCTCTTCTTCCTCTGTTTGAATGCTTTATTTTCTAATAATACCTTTTTTCTTCATATGTCTTGTTATTTTTGACATTTTTTTAGGACTACTGTCTACTTTGGCTCAATTTGCCTTTAAGTGGATGTGCAGAAATTCTTGCCCCTGGGTTATGTCTGTGCTACCCCATTTAGGACACCTTAGTTGTCAGAGCTGGACCTTTCCTGGTTTGCTGACCCCTCACCGGGTGACTCAGCTCATCAAGTAAGTTCCATGGACCTTCATCCTTATACCTGTTCTTTTCAAAGTCCGGTCTTCCTAAGTTATAGTATGTTTATTTTATAGGTATGGATGGGAAAATAGAACATATAAGACCAATCTATCTGTTCCTTTTGTAACTTACTGCCATCCAAACCTGTTTCTGTTATCCCTTCTGGTTGTTACTGGGTTAGTGACCAATAATGTGGACATGTGAGGCAGAACAGGGGGCAAAGAGGACCACCCAGGCTGCTCATGGAATCACAGAATCTTAAGACACACATGTAAGGCCCTTTCACAAGAAAAATTAAAGTGAGGACAGGTTTTATAGTGTTTGGCCACAGTTTTATGGTAGAACAATACTCAGTAGCTTGGCAGTTTAGAATGAATGGAGTAACCGGCTGGAAGTTTCATTCCAGAAAGTTGGAAAACTTATAGCATCTGCAGTAATAGGTATTTCCTTCTCCTTCATACTGCAGTTACAGTGGATGTGTGTAGATCTTTATGGGAGAGAGCCGAGAAGATGTAAATAAAGCAAGAAGATCAATAAATGAAGAGATAAAACAGTACCTGAAGTCAACAAGATTAGTGAAGAGGCAACGGAATGTATGACACGGAAACTTATGCTAATTGGGTGATTTGTAGGAAGCTTTTCACTCGGCTTTGCACTTAAGGACATGAACGTTCTATCATGGGGGATACAACAGTGACAAAAGCAGTTGATGAGGTGGTCTCCCAGTGGTATATGTCACCACATTCTCTAAAGCAGGGAGAAACGACTAGCTGGAAATACCAGATTCTCAACTTATTGTTTTACCTTCTTGAGCTTGACAAACTAGTATCTTCTGTAAAATAAACCTTATGGTGTATTTATAATAGTACTTATGAGCAAAATATGACTATCTGGCATAATTTTGTAACACTGTGCCTCTGTTTAGAAATTAGGCTATCATCATTGTCTATCAATATGAAGAGAAAAAAATCTGTTTGTTGCACTATCCTCCAGCGAAATAATACCCTCTTTTTATTTAAATAATGTGTTCTTTCTTGTTTTATTATAGTATGTATACTGCCCCAAATTACAACTTTGCATTATAATGCAAAGCTATAGCTTTAATATTAGAAATGATTTTTTAAAAGAAATGTTTGCAATAGAATGTAATGTCCTTTTGTGTCCTACTTAGCAAGGTTGTTGTTTCCTGTCCTTACACCGGCACTACAATGAGATTCAGTCACTTTTTTTGTCTCTTCATATTTTCACAGTTTTCATTTTGAGTTCTGCAAATGACTAATATTTCTGAACCATTTCCAGTGGAGCAGAGCAGGAATTCTTGTTTGTTCACCATATTTTAGTGGTTTCCCTTTGCTTTGATTTATAGATGAGTGTTTGGTTTCTATGACAAAAAAAATATTTTTTAAAAGTCTAGAAATACTGACCTCCCAATAATACATTATCAAAATGTGTTATCAGACAATTGGATGCATTATTAGAAAATTCAATTCACCTGTACTTAGAGATGGAGCTTCTATGATAGTTAATTTTACTTTCTAAAGATAATTAAGCATTAGTGTATTCATACATGGATGTTTAGTCATGAGCAATTATCAGATCAAGTGAAACATTTGAATGTATATCATCCATTTCCAAAGACTTGAAGAGCACTTTTTTTCACATACCACTTTCTCCATTTATATTATTAGGAGAAAAAAAAAAAGCAATTGCTTAAAAATTAATCTGATGAATTCCACTGAAAATGAAATTGATAATGAAACAAAAATATTGGCACTGTACATGGTTAATGGACAGAACATAATAAGTTTTTCTTTTTTTAGATTTTAATTATTTATTTGAGAGAGAGAGCTAGGGAGAAAGAGCACAAGCGGGGAGGAGAGGGAGAAGCAGGCTCCCCATGAGCAGGGAGACTGACATGGGGCCTGAACCCAGGACCCTGAGATCATGACCTGAGCCAAAGGCAGACAGTTAACCGACTGAGCCACCCAGGTGCCCCCATAATACATTTTTCTAACATAAATTATCACTTCTGTGATGGCACTGTTAAGTACTTACTAGAAAGTACGATACATTCTTCCCAATAATTAATGTTATAGGCACTTTGTTTCAAATTCTACCCTGCCTTATACAAACTTTATCTCATCATTAGGAGAATGTATACAATGTCATACAAATAGGTAAAACTGCTCTTTGGAGATGCATATGGACCATTTTCCTCTCCAAATTGATTTGCTTTTAACCACATAGTTCAACATTAAAGAATAACAAAAAGTAATATATATTTCTTTTAGATTGTACACTCCAGAAGATCACAGTGGGAACTTGATTATTATGATTTTATAGTTCTGAGAACAGACAAAAGAAGAAAATTGTGCAGTTATCTAATTTACAGAGCAAACTGTTATTTTGCAGGATGGTCTCATTCTGAGTATAGGTCCTTCATGGGGATTCCAGCATAATGACATCCTTACCAACCATTTCCACAGTTCTTGCTGTACTAGTATTTAATAGCACTCTGATTGTAATAAAATAAAATGATGCAACTGTCTGGAGAACCTAAGCTTCTTTGGAGTTGAGCTGAGTTAACACATTTGAAATTAAGTAATATGAGTTCTTATTTACTAAGTTCATTATTCAACTGGATTCTCAGTACAGGTTTATGCCATGAGACCTGAAAATGAGATATTTTGACTTATATGTTTTTCCTTATACGGAACCTAAGGTGGATCTGTCCTGTTATCAAATATTACTTGATAGTAACTGGTATTCCATTGAATTTATGTGACTAGCTTAGGTATAAATAATAGCAGGCATGATTGAAATTAGTATTGAGCTAAAACTTACTCACTTTGCAGCTCATCCTTTCACTTGCATTCTGTGACTTCTCATATAGGATCATTCACTTCCCACTTCAAAGAACTAAGGTGAAGTTGAAGTCACATGAATAAGTTTCACTATATTTAAATCAAATCACTTAAGGAACTTGTTTCTTTTTCTCCCTACTTTCTTCCAGTACCCATAAGAGAAACATGCAAATATTTGTTATGGTAACTGAGATCTGATCACCTTTCTTTCAAGGATTTTACCCACCATATTGTGTGCAAAGATCAGATTCAATTAATATTTTCTTGTTTGTACCTTTATAATCATGCCACCCAATTATGGGTATAAAATGAGGTTGAAGGACAGTTACTCAGAAAATATACCTATTTAAACTAGAACTGAACTTATCCAAATGCTTACTGCTTTGCAAAATATTATCTTACCGTTTCTTTATTTTTCACAGTTGGTTGAATCTTGACCTACCTTGTAACACCGTATTCCTTCACAGTAAGGTGTTCATTTCATAATTCCCTCTTTGAAACTAGAAGAATGCTCCCACCTGATGAATAAACTAAAATGAAGATTAAAACTCATGAGGAAGAAATAAATGTTTATGAGCAAAAATTCTTTGATGAGTGAGAAAAAAATCTATTTGCACTTTTTATAAAGCACTTTCTTTAGACTCAGTTTACATTTTATTTTAACCAAAGAAGGCCAGCTGTCTCTCCAGGTATATGTAAGTTAAAGAGATTTCAAAAACTATTTGTTCAACATTCTAAATAGAACGAAAGCTCATCTTATCACTGGGGCCAGGTATGACTACTAACTTCACATTCTTGTAAAGATTCAGAGATATTGGACAAGTTTGATCTTAGGAGAATTGGAGAAAATGGGAAGTCCTAAATGACAGGATGATAAAGCTATATTAAGGAATAAAATTAAAAGGGAAAGAAATAGTAAAAAAGTATTTAAAAATGTGAAGACAGCAAAACAATTATTATAGTGCCAAATACATTCTAATAAGGCAGCTTATTATTTTGTACATTGCTATTATACAAATAAATTCTTATTCAAAGTTGGTAACAATGGTTTTGTTAATCAAATGAAAGGTTTTTTTAATGCCAATTTTGAGAATGAAATGTATTTTTTGACTTTCATATATATATTTCCAGAGAGGAATATTTTAATATTAGATCTTCTGAAAACCCATTTAAAAGAATTTTACTATATAACTAATTATGATTATAGTGAAATTTAAAAGTATAAACTGGCATAAAAACATGAAATAACAATGCCATAATTACATGTGGAAGATAAAATATAACCAACTTTCTAGTTTATAGTATGCACATTTGTAAAATTAGTAATAAAATATAACATGAAAAGAGAAAGTATAAATCATAGAGAATAAGCTAAAAAATAAAAAGATTAGTGATTTGAGTTTTGGGTAGCAAAATATTATAAGTAATAATTTCTGGATATGCATAGTTTCATGTAAGTTATTATCACTTCAGTATAAATTAAATCTTCAATATGAAACCAGGTCTAATAAATTAAGTCCTCTATATTAGGCAGATGGATCTGATATATATTTTGCTTCAAGTAGATTTTAAATCACAAAATTGGACTTGGCTAGGCAAGTATTCCTGTACTGAGCCTTAGGTTTATGAATATCTTATACATAAGGATATTTAATTATGCATTATTATGCTTCTGCTTCAATTACTCATAACAAGCACATTGTAAATATATTCAGTATTGACTAAAACCCTTTTTCCTGGAGCTAATATTATTGCATAGTGACTGCTATGGAGGATTTGAAGCCTCTCTAAACACATGGAACTTTCTTTACTCTGACCTTATTTTAAACCTCTTTCATCTATTTTTTTAAATCTCTTACTGCATAGAAAATTATTGTCTAGGAAATAATATCTTAATTATAAAAGTGATATACCTAATTATGTTAAGTTCTTTAATTATTAACTCACTGATTCTCACACAAAGTTAGAAGGGAAGTACTATTATAACACTCATGTAACAGATGAAGAAACTAGATTTAAGATGGATCAAGAATAAATGGCAGAGCAAGGATTTACTATTATCCTTATATCTATTATTAAAGTATAAAAGTTATGTAGCCCTGGGCGCCTGGGTGGCTCAGTTGGTTAAGCGACTGCCTTCGGCTCAGGTCATGATCCTGGAGTCCTGGGATCGAGTCCCATGTCGGGCTCCCTGCTCAGCAGGGAGTCTGCTTCTCCCTCTGACCCTCCCCCCCTCATATGCTCTCTCTCTCTCATTCTCTCTCTCAAATAAATAAATAAAATCTTTAAAAAAAAAAAAAAGTTATGTAGCCCTGCACACATACCATAGATTTAGAGTGAATTTCAGGAATTTACAAGAATTCATTGGCGAAACCATCTGGGAATTTTCTATGTGAAAAGGTTTTTAATTATGGATTCCACTTTTTATACATATAGGATTATATCTATTTTCTGTTTTTCCTTCTATTATTGGTTTTAGTGAATTGTATTTTTAAAGACTATTTTTAAAATTTCATCCAAGTTATAAAAGTTATTGGTGTAAACTTACTTATGGCATTGACTTTTTTTAAATTGAACCCAAAATGATGTCTTCTTTTCTCTCTATACAGCAGTTATTTGTGTTTTCTCTCCCACTCTTACTTTCTTGATTAAATTGCTCATGAATTTTCACTTCACTTATTGTTTAAAAAAAAGCAACTTTTTAGCTTGTTAATTATCTCTATTGTTCTATTTCACCTATTTATGCTCTTATATTTATTATTTCTTTTTAAGGTTGACTTACTGTTTTGTTTTGCTTTTGTTTGTTTCCTTATGTATTTGTTTCTTATTTTTCTTGAGTTGGAAGTTAAATCATTGGTTTAAATTCCAAGCAAATGCTATTACCCTGCTTTTATTTTTTTAAATTATCATAAAAAATAACATAAGATCTTTCTTAACAAAGTTCTAAGTTTATACTACTGTATTATTAATTACATTAATTATGAGCACAGTGTTATAGAGCAGATTTCTAGAAAATTTTTATCTTGCATGACTAAAACTCTATACTCATTGAACAACAACTTCCCACTTCCCTTTCTCCTAGGCCATGGGAACCACCATTTTCCTTTCTGATTTAATTCCACTTTTTTTTTTTTTCCTAATGTCAGAGAATATATTCTAAATAGTTTCAAATATTTGAAATTTATTGAGACTGTCATCATGGTCCAGCATGCAGTTTATCTTCATAAATGTTCAGTATACTTTTAAAAAACATCAATTCTGTCATTTTTTAATGCAGTTTAGAACACACATGTGCACACACACACACACACATTCATTTAAGCCAAGTTGGTTGATGTGTTGTTGGAATCTGCTCTGGGCTTCCTGATTGTTTTTGTGCTTCCTTACTCAATCAATTATTGAGAGAGGTTTGCTAAGTCTCCTACTGTGAGTGGTGTGTATAAATTTGTAATTGTGATAGATTCTTGATGGATCAACAATGTTATCATTATGAAATATTCTTCTTTATCAATTATAATGATTCTTGCTTTATGTATCCATTGTCTGATATTATATAGCTTCAGTGAGCAATTCTGTGGTTAGTTTTACAAGATACACTTTTTCCATCCTTTTATGTTCCATCTTCCTGTGGTTTTTATATATAAAAGGTGCTTTTTAAACAATATATAGTTGTTGAAGTTTAATTAGTTTCTCTTTGAATATTTATTCATTTTGCATCAATGTAATAAAAATATGGTTGGGTATATGCATTCAGCTTTTTTTTTTAATTTTTTTATTGTTATGTTAATCACCATACATTACATCATTAGTTTTTGATGTAGTGTTCCACGATTCATTGTTTGTGCATAACACCCAGTGCTCCATGCAGAACGTGCCCTCTTTAATACCCATCACCAGGCTAACCCATCCTCCCACCCCCCTCCCCTCTAGAACCCTCAGTTTGTTTTTCAGAGTCCATCGTCTCTCATGGTTCATCTCCCACTCCGATTTCCCCCCCTTCATTCTTCCCCTCCTGCTATCTTCTTCTTCTTCTTTTTTTTTTTAACATATAAAGTATTATTTGTTTCAGACATACAGATCTGTGATTCAACAGTCTTGCACAATTCACAGCGCTCACCATAGCACACACCCTCCCCAGTGTCTATCACCCAGCCACCCCATCCCTCCCACCCCACCCCCCAACTCCAGCAACACTAAGTTTGTTTCCTGAGATTAAGAGTTCCTCATATCAGTGAGGTCATATGATACATGTCTTTCTCTGATTGACTTATTTCGCTCAGCATAATACCCTCCAGTTCCATCCATGTCGTTGCAAATGGCAAGATTTCATTCCTTTTGATGGCTGCATAATATTCCATTGATTGTATATACCACTTCTTCTTTATCCGTTCATCTGTCATGGACATCTTGGCTCTTTCCACAGTTTGGCTATTGTGGACATTGCTGCTATAAACATCGGGGTGCACATACCCCTTCGGATCCCTACATTTGTGTCTTTGGGGTAAATACCCAGTAGTGCAAATGCTGGATCATAGGGTAGCTCTATTTTCAACTTTTTGAGGAACCTCCATACTGTTTTCCAGAGTGGTTGCACCAAGCTTGCATTCCCACCAACAGTGTAGGAGGGTTCCCCTTTCTCCACATCCCTGCCAACATCTGTCGTTTCCTGACTTGTTAATTTTAGCCATTCTGACTGGTGTGAGGTGGTATCTCATTGAGGTTTTGATTTGGATTTCCCTGATACCGAGCGATGTTGAGCACTTTTTCATATGTCTTTGGCCATTTGGATGTCTTCTTTGGAAAAATGTCTGTTCATGTCTTCTGCCCATTTCTTGATTGGATTCTTTGTTCTTTGGGTGTTGAGTTTGATAAGTTCTTTACAGATTTTGGATACTGGCCCTTTATCTGATATGTCATTTGCAAATATCTTCTCCCATTCTGTCAGTTGTCTTTTGGTTTTGTTGACTGTTTCTTTTGCTGTGCAAAAGCTTTTTATCTTGATGAAGTCCCAATAGTTCATTTTTGCCCTTGCTTCCCTTGCCTTTGATGATGTTTCTAGGAAGAAGTTGCTGTGGCTGAGGCCAAAGAGGTTGCTGCCTGTGTTCTCCTTTAGGATTTTGATGGACTCCTGTCTCACATTGAGGTCTTTCAACCATTTGGAGTCTATTTTTGTGTGTGGTGTAAGGAAATGGTCCAGTTTCATTCTTCTGCATGTGGCTGTCCAATTTTCCCAACACCATTTGTTGAAGAGACTGTCTTTTTTCCATTGGACATTCTTTCCTGCTTTGTCAAAGATTAGTTGACCATATAGTTGAGGGTCCATTTCTGGGCTCTCTGTTCTGTTCCATTGACCTATGTGTCTGTTTTTGTGCCGGTACCATACTGTCTTGATAATGACAGCTTTGTAATAGAGCTTGAAGTCCGGAATTGTGATGCCACCAGCTTTGCTTTTCTTTTTCAACATTCCTCTGGCTATTCGGGGTCTTTTATGGTTCCATACAAATTTTAGGATTATTTGTTCCATTTCTTTGAAGAAAGTGGATGGTATTTTGATGGGGATTGCATTGAATGTGTAGATTGCTCTAAGTAGAATTGACATCTTCACAATATTTGTTCTTCCAATCCAAGAGAATGGAAGGTTTTTCCATTTCTTTGTGTCTTCCTCAATTTCTTTCATGAGTATTTTATAGTTTTCTGAGTACAGATTCTTTGCCTCTTTGGTTAGATTTATTCCTAGGTATCTTATGGTTTTGGGTGCAATTGTAAATGGGATCGACTCCTTAATTTCTCTCTCTTCTGTCTTGTTGTTGGTGTATAGGAATGCCACTGATTTCTGTGCATTGATTTTATATCCTGCCACTTTACTGAATTCCTGTATGAGTTCTAGCAGTTTTGGGGTGGAGTCTTTGGGGTTTTCCACATAAAGTATCATATCATCTGCAAAGAGTGAGAGTTTGACTTCTTCTTTGCCAATTTGGATGCCTTTGATTTCTTTTTGTTGTCTGATTCCTGTGGCTAGGACTTCTAATACTATGTTGAATAGCAGTGGTGATAGTGGACATTCCTGCTGTGTTCCTGACCTTAGGGGGAAAGCTCTCAGTTTTTCCCCACTGAGAATGATATTCACTGTAAGTTTTTCATAGATGGCTTTTATGATATTGAGGTATGTAACCTCTATGCCTATACTCTGAAGAGTTTTGATCAAGAAAGGATGTTGTACTTTGTCAAATGCTTTTTCTGCATCTATTGAGAGGATCATATGATTCTTGTTCTTTCTTTTGTTAATGTATTGTATCACGTTGATTGATTTGTGGAGGTTGAACCAACCTTGCAGCCCAGGGATAAATCCCACTTGGTCGTGGTGAATAATCCTTTTAATGTACTGTTGGATCCTATTGGTTAGTATTTTGGTGAGAATTTTTGCATCCATGTTCATCAAGGATATTGGTCTATAATTCTTCTTTTTGATGGGTCTTTTTCTGGTTTTGGGATCAAGGTAATAGTGGCCTCATAAAACGAGTTTGGAGATTTCCTTCCATTTCTATTTTTTAGAACAGTTTCAGAAGAATGGGTATTAATTCTTCTTGAAATGTTTGGAAGAATTCCCCTGGGAAGCCATCTGGCCTGGGCTTTTGTTTGTTGGGAGATTTTTGATGACTGCTTCAATTTCCTTAGTGGTTATACGTCTGTTCAGGTTTTCTATTTCTTCCTGGTTCAGTTTTGGTAGTTGATACATCTCTAGGAATGCATCCATTTCTTCCAGGTTATCTAATTTGCTGGCATAGAGTTGCTCATAATAGGTTCTTATAATTGTTTGTATTTCTTTGGTGTTGGTTGTGGTCTCTCCTCTTTCATTCATGATTTTGTTGATTTGGGTCATTTCTCTTTTCTTTTTGATAAGTCTGGCCAGGGGTTTATCAATCTTGTTAATTCTTTCAAAGAACCAGCTCCTAGTTTCGTTGATCTGTTCTACTGTTCTTTTGGTTTCTATTTCATTGATTTCTGCTCTGATCTTTATTATTTCTCTTCTCCTGCTGGGTTTAGGCTTTATTTGATGTTCTTTCTCCAGCTCCTTTATTTATTTTTTTTTTAAAGGTTTTTTTTACTTATTTGACAGAGAGAGACACAGCGATAGAGGGAACACAGCAGGGGGAGTGGGAGAGGGAGAAGCAGGCTCTCTGCGGAGCAGGCTCTGCGGAGTTGCATATTTTTCTCATTTAATGCTCTGAATATATCATGCCAGTCCGATGCAGGGCTTGATCCCAGAACCCTGGGATCATGACCTGAGCTGAAGGCAGACGCTTAACGACTGAGCCACCCACGTGTCCCTCTCCAGCTCCTTTAGTTGTAGTGTTAGGTTGTGTATTTGAGACCTTTCTTGTTTCTTGAGAAAGGCTTGTATTGCTATATACTTTCCTCTTAGGACTGCCTTTGCTGCATCCCAAAGATTGTGAACAGTTGTGTTTTCATTTTCATTGGTTTCCATGAATTTTTTTAATTCTTCTTTAATTTCCTGGTTGACCAATTCATTCTTTAGGACGATGCTCTTTAGCCTCCATGTATTTGAGTTCTTTCCAACCTTCCTCTTGTGATTGAGTTCTAGTTTCAAAGCATTGTGGTCTGAAAATATGCAGGGAATGATCCCAATCTCTTGGTACCGGTTCAGACCTGATTTATGACCTAGGATGTGATCCATTCTGGAGAATGTTCCATGGGCACTTGAGAAAAATGTATATTCCATTGCTTTGGGATGGAATGTTCTGAATATTTCTGTGAAGTCCATTTGGTCCAGTATGTCATTTAAAGTCTTTTTTCCTTGTTGATCTTTTGCTTAGATGATCTGTCCATTTCAGTGAGGGGGGTGTTAAAGTCCCCCACTATTATTGTATTGTTGTCAATGTGTTTTTTTGCTTTTGTTATTAATTGCCTTATATAATTGGCTGCTCCCATGTTAGTGGCATAGATATTTACAATTGTTAGATCTTCTTGTTGGATAGACCCTTTAGGTGGGATATAGTGTCCTTTCTCATCTCTTGTTACAGCCTTTGGCTTAAAATCTAATTTGTCTGATATAAGGATTGCCACCCCAGCTTTCTTTTGGTGTCCATTAGCATGGTAAATGGTTTTCCAGCCGTCACTTTCAATCTGGGGGTGTCTTTGGGTCTAAAATGAGTTTCTTGCAGACAGTATATTGATGGGTCTAGTTTTTTAATCCAATCTGATAGCCTGTGTCTTTTGATTGGGGCATTTAGCCCATTTACATTCAAGGTAACTATTGAAAGATATGAATTTAGTGCCATTGTATTGCCTGTAAGGTGACTGTTACTGTATATTGTCTGTGTTCCTTTCTGGTCTATGTTGCATTTAGGCTCTCTCTTTGCTTAGACGACCCCTTTCAATATTTCTTGTAGGGTTTGTTTCATGTTTGCAAATTCCTTTAGTTTCTGTTTGTCTTGGAAGCTTTTTATATCTCCTTCTATTTTCAATGACAGCCTAGCTGGATATAGTATTCTTGGCTGCATATTTTTCTCATTTAGTGCTCTGAATATATCCTGCCAGTCCTTTCTGGACTGCCAGGTCTCTGTGGATAGGTCTGTTGCCAATCTAATGTTTCTACCATTGTAGGTTACATATCTCTTCTTTTGAGCTGCTTTCAGGATTTTCTCTTTGTCTCTGAGACTCGTAAGTTTTACTATTAGATGTCGGGGTGTTGACCTATTTTTATTGATTTTGAGAGGGGTTCTCTGTGCTTCCTGGATTTTGACGCCTGTTTCTTTCCCCAAATGACGGAAATTCTCTGTTATAATTTGCTCCAATATACCTTCTGTCCCTCTCTCTCTTTCTTCTTCTTCTGGGATCCCAATTATTCTAATGTTGTTTCCTCTTATGGTATCGCTTATCTCTCAAATTCTGCCCTCTTGATCCAGTAGTTGTTTATCTCTTTTTTTCTCAGCTTCTTTATTTTCCATCATTTGGTCTTCTATCTCACTGATTCTCTCTTCTGCCTCATTTATCGTAGCAGCTGGCACCCCCATTTTTTATTGCACTTCATTAATATCCTTTTTGATTTCAACTTGGTTAGATTTTATTTCTTTTATTTCTCCAGAAAGCGTTTCTCTAATAACTTCCATGCTTTTTTCAAGCCCAGCTAGTATCTTTAAAGTGATGACTCTGAACTCGAGATCCAACATTGTATTAATGTCCGTATTGAGTAGGTCCCTGGCAGTCGGTACTACCTCTTGTTCTTTTTGTTGAGGTGATTTTTTCTGTCTTGTCATTTTGTCCAGAGGAGAATAGATGAATGAGAGAACAAAATGCTTACAGGGTAACAATGTCCCCAGAAAATATACTTTAGACAAATCAGAAAAGACCTGAAGCCAGGGGAAAAGAAAGGGAAAAAAAGAAAAAAAAAAAAGAAAAAAAAAAAAGGAAAGGAAAAAGATAGAAACAAACAAAATCAGAACAAAACAAAACAAAAAAAACAGAATATGATCAAATATGATCAGGCTGGTGCATAGATCAGTGCCTCACACTAGATTTTGGGTGTATTTTGGTCTGTTAGAAGAAAGTGCCTCCCAAAATTTTAAAGAAAGAAAAACTTATATATGTATAAAAATAAGGGTTGATGTGATGAAGGGATGGAATATGACTGTAAAGATGAAAATTAGAAAAAATTTTATAAAAGAAATTGATAAGAAGTTGTTTGAAAAAAGAAAGAAGAGGATTTAAAAAAAAGAAAAGGAAGAAAAGGGGAGAGTATGTGATCAGGCAGGAGAGTAGAACAAAACCATACACTAGAGATTTAGGGTATATTTTGATCTGTTAGAAGAAACTATCTCAAAATTTTAAAGAGAGAACAACTTATATATATATGCCAAAAATAAGGGTAACTACTATGAAGGGCTAGAATATGACTAAAAATGAAAAATAAAAATGCTTTTTAAAAAAGGGATTGATAAGATGTTGGTTGGAAAAGGGAAAAAGAAAACTTAAAAAAAAAAAGACAGTTAAAAAAAATTAACTTTGAAAGACTAAAGAATCATGGTAAAAAAACCATGGATTTTATGTGCATTATTCCCCTAGTGCTGGAGTTCTGCTGTTCTCACTGATCGGTAAACTTGGTCTTGGCTGGCTGTTCTTGCTGATCTTCTGGGGGAGGGGCCTTTTGCCATGTTTCCCAAATGTCTTTGTCGGTGGCAGAATTGCCCTGCCCTTGTCTGGTCCAGGCTAAGTAATCTGCTCGGGTTTGCTCTCAGGAGCTTTTGTTCCCTGCAAGCTTTCTGTACAGCTTTGGAAGATGAGAGTGAAAATGGCGGCCTCCCAATCTCCACCCCAGAGGAGCCGAGAACTTGGGGACCCACTTCTCAGTGAGCCCCCAGAGAAAAGCAGTCAATCACTCCCATCTCCCCAGTCTCCAGCCACACTCCATGCTCACCCGGCCTGTGACCAAGCGTTTCTATCCCTGGCACCCGACTTGGTGTGGAGTCTACAAACCCAGCAGATCCTTGTGGTGCGCTTCTGCGCCACTCCTCCTGGGGGAGGAAGAGGAGTCTCCCCGGATCTGCTGCTTGTTGGGTCCCTGCTGGAGGAGCAGTGGCCCGACTGTGCCACGGATCACGGTTTATGGCAACCCTGAGCTGACAGCCCGCGCCTTGGCTCCATCTCTGCAGCTGGCTTCCCTGCTCCGATACCTGGGAGCTCTGCCGCCCTCAGGCACCCCCGGTCTTTCTGTGACCCGAGGGTCCTGAGACCACACTGTTCCAGCGAGGGTTCCACCCCCCGCCTAGCACTGGAGCGACTTCCCTCAGCAGAGCCGACTTCTAAAAGTTCTGATTTTGTGCTCTGGGGCTCTATCACTTGCCAGAAGCGGCCGACAGAGGCCCCTTTCCCTGCTGTCTATCCTCCCGAATATCGCCTCGGATTCACTTCTCTGCCCGTCCTACCTTCCAGAAAGTGGTCGCTTTTCTGTTCAGAGAGTTGTTGGCTATTCTTTTCTTCGATCTCCTGTTGAGTTCATAGGTGTTCAGAATGGTTTCATCCCTCTCCAGCTGAATTCCTGAGACCAGACGAAATCCAGTCTCCTACTCCTCCACCATCTTGCTCCGCCCCTATGCATTCAGCTTTATTGCTATTTTTTAGATCCATCTATGTTTTATATATATTTTTTCCTTCCTTTTGCCTAAATTTGGATTAATCATAATCATAAGAATTTCATTTTTCTTTTGTATTTATTTGTTAATTACATTATCTTTTAGTATACTTTAGTTGTTATGAAAAAAATTAAAAATGCATTCTTGAGACTTACACATGTAAAAAGAAGATTTTTTAAAATAATTCAACACTACTAAAACCTTAGGATTTAAAACTACTATCAATCTATATAGTAAGGCTGACAGCTTGGTGTTCTTTGTCTCCTTAGCCCTGAAAGACTACAAGAGATCCCAAACTGTCTTTCAGAGCTCTCAATGTAATTGTAAAGCCTCTTGTCTAATGAGATCCTAAAATCTAAGATCCCAAACTGTCTTTCAGAGCTCTCAATGTAATTGTAAAGCCTCTTGTCTAATGAGATCCTAAAATCTAGAAAATTTATTAAAATGAGAGACTGTTAGTATCCAAGGAAAGCCACTCCCTGGTAAGGCCCACAAGATTTTTAGAGATTTTACCCTGTCTTTTTGTAGTTTACATTCTTGTTCCTCAGCCTCCTGTGCAAGATCAGATTTCATTAAATGTCTGAAGGGAAAGCTGACCATGTGTTTCTGACCCTCAAGTTTGCCATTTTATCATGCCAGTCTGACACATTTGCCAAAATGTGCTTTATTCTAAAAGAAGTTCTCTTTCATGGACATGACATATTTGCAACTTGTTTCCCAAAATGGTAAACAATACACTCTTCCAGTACTGGAAATTATTTGTCAATTTTAGAAAGTTTTTCTCAATTCTGGCATTGTAATTTATCCAATTAACAGTACTTCTCTATCTCTCTGTGGTTTTGGTAGTATATGTTTCTCATTACATGATTTTTGTTGTTGTAGGAGCATTAGTTACTATTGTCTATGTTATGTAGTAACTACGTACATGTTATTGGGGAGCAGAATCTAGAAAGGCTATTAAGCACTGCTTCATTATACTGCTTAACTACTACTCTAACTTTAAAACTATTGGTAAAATAGATGCTACTATTATTTCAGTTTTACAGTTGCCAAAGATGAACTCAAAAAGTAAAGCCACTAGCGTAAGGTTATATAGTTGCTCAGTGATAGAACCAGGTTAACTGTTAAGAAGTATTCACTCTAACAACAATTAATCCATGAGCATGAAATATCTTTTCATTTGTTTGTGTCATCTTCAGTTTCCTTCATCAATGTTTTATAGTTTTCAGAGTACAGGTCTTTCATCTATTCAGTTAAGTTTATTCTTTGGTATGTTATTATTTTTGTTGTAATAGTAAGTGAAACTGTTTTCTTAATTTCTTGTCTGGGACTTTGTTATTAGTGTATAGAAATGCTACTCATTTCTGGGTATTAATTTTTTATCCTGAAACTTTACTGAATTTATTTACTACTTATAGTAGGTTTTTTTTTTTTGGTGTAGTCTTAGGGTTTTCTATATATAGTATCATATCATTTGCAAGTTCTGACAGTTTAACTTCTTCCTTACCAATAAGGATGAGGCATTATTTCTTTTTCTTGTCTGATTACTATGGCAAGGACCTCCAGTACTATGTTGAATAAGAGTGGTGAGAATGCACATCCTCTCAGAGGAAAAGTTTCCAGTTTTTCACCATTGAATATGTTGTTAGCTGTGGGTTTTCATATATGGCCTTTATTATGTTGAGGTATACTCTCTAAATTCACTTTGTTGAGAGTTTTTATCATGAACAGATGTTGAATTTTGTCAAATGCCTTTTCTGCATCTATGGAGATCATATAATCTTTATTCTTTGTTTTGCTGATGTGGTGTATCACACTGATCAATTTGTGAATATTAAACCATCCTTGTATCCAAAATAAATCCACTTGATCATGGTGAATGATCCTTTTAGGGTATTGTTGATTGTAGTTTGCTAGTATTTTGTTAAAGATTTTTGCATTTATGTTTATCAGGGATATTAATCTGTAGTTTTCTTTTTTTGTAGTATCTTTGTCTGGTTTTGGTATCATGTTAATGCTGATCAAATTAAAACCACAGTGAGATATTTCCTTACACCTGTCAGAATGGCTGAATAAAAAAGATAAGAAATAACAAGTTTTGGTGAGGATGTGGAGAAAAAGGAACCCTTATGCACTGTTGATGAGAAAATAAATCGATACAACCACTGTAAAAAATAGTATGAAGATTCCTCAAAAAATTAAAAATAGAAATGCAGTATGGGGGTGCCTGGGTGGCTCAACTGGTTAAGTGACTGCCTTCAGCTCATCATGATCCTAGAGTCCCAGGATCGAGTCCCACATCGGACTCCCTGCTCAGCAAGGAGTCTGCTTCTCCCTCTGACCCTCCCCCTCTCATGCTCTCTCTGTCATTCTCTCTCTCAAATAAATAAATAAAATCTTTTACTTATTTATTTGACAGAGAGAGTACAAGCAGAGAGAGCTGTAGGCAGAGGGAGAAGCAGGCGCCCCCACTGAGCAAGGAGACTGATGCGGGGCTCGATCCCAGGACCCTGGGATCATGACCTGAGTGAAGGCAGATGCTTAACTGACTGAGCTACCCAGGTGTCCCTAAATAAAATCTTAAAAAAAAAAAAAAAAAAGAAAAAGAAAAAAGAAATGCAGTATGATCTAATAATTCCACTACTGGGCATTTACCTGAAGGAAACAAAAACACTAATTTGAAAATATATATGCACTCCTGTGTTTATGGAAGTATTAGGTACAACAGCCAAGATATGGAAATAACCTAAGTGTCCATCTATAGATGAATGAATAATGATAGATAAATAGATTATTACTCAGTCTTTAAAAAGGATGAGATTGTGCCATTTGTGACAATATGGATGGACCTAGAGGGTATTTGCTAAGTGAAATATGTCAAACTGAGAAAGACAATTACCATGTGATTTCATTCATATGTGGAATCTAAAACAAAACAAATGAACAAACAAACAAAAAGCAGAACGAGACCTATAAATATAGAGAACAAACTGATAGTTTCCAGAGGGAAGCGGTTGAAGGGATGGACAAAATGGGTGAAGGGGAGTGGGAAATACAGACTTTTAGTTATGGAATGAATAAGTCACAGGAATAAAAGACACAGCAGAGAGAATATAGTCAATGATATTTAAATAGTGTTGTATGGTGAGAGATGATAGCTACACTTGTGGTGAGCATAGCATAACATATAGAGATGTTGAGTCACTATATTGTACATCTGAAATTAATGTAACATTGTGGTTGAACTATACTAAAAAAATAAAAAGAAGTATTCACTCTAGAGACTATAATTCAACTCATATAATCTTTAATCTATTTTCTTAATATTTAACATTTTTTCACAGGAAAATAACTTTTCTTTATTTGTTTTTGTTTTATTTCTATTTATTTTTGAAGTCCAAATTGATTCTATTGAGGGTATATGGGCATAAGAGTAACTTCCTAGTTTTCTGTCAAACCACAGGTTTATATATGCTTCCTCCTGAAATCCTGCTAAGATGATATTATAGGGGAAAAAAATCCATAAAGACAAATAAAAAAGAGGATGAGGAAACATTAAACAAATTTTAGATGTTAGCAGATGGATAAGTGAGAGTTAATTCACAGCATAGAGAAAACTTAAATCTAGTCCCAAAGAAAGAGAAACCAACTAGAAGCAAGACCATTTATAGATACATATTTTGGTCATTGGAAACACTAGTTTCCTGTGAATGTAGAGGTAAAGGGTAGGGATATAAACAGAAATACTTTTTGTTAGTATTTGTCAGGGCACATACTTGTTGGGTAGTTGGAATTAGAAGACTGAATCTTAATCTGCTATAATACAAAGTTAATATGTAATGTATATATATTAAAAATTTAATAAATATTTTAAACATCTAAATTAGAAATTTGTCAAATACAAAAAATACAGGAAAAATAAGTTATGAGCTGTGTTGTCTGGGGAGAAGAAATTTATATGAAAAGCTCAACAGAGGACTTCTATTTTTATTGCTTCTATTGTTATGTTTTAAAGTACCATTTTTCTTTTAAAAGTATTTACGTGTCTTACTGTGATAAACATAAAAATTAAATTAAAAATTAATTTGATCTTCAGTCTAACCTGACATTCTTTTTAGATTCTTAATATATTCCCATTTTAAGGGCTTTGGTATCAAAAATCCAGATGCAATGACTAGATCTGGCATTTTATCAAAGCATTTTTTAATTTGTGATTTTTTTTTTTTCTTTAACTCTTGCAAAATACAATTTGAGAAAGGATTGAATCATACATCCGCTTTCAGGAAAACTACAAAGAGTAATTTTTAAAGTCAGCAATTAAATGAAAAATGGGTTTGGTCATTTTGCTAGAAATCAGGAATACTGTATTATTGATAATAGTCTTTAGGAAGTTATGCAGTATTATATTTTCTTATACATAAATGAAGAAAATATTTCTTTCAGAATTTTTGTATGTTACCACTGTTTTTATTTGGGTACTTCTTCATTCCAAGAAAGAAAATCCCTACAAATTAGCTCACTTATGGAAGAATGTATGGGTAGACTTGAGACTGGTGGAATGTGGTAGAAAATGGAGCAGATGAACAAAAAGAAACAGAAGACATACAAAAAGCACTCCCAATACATGCGACTTACCCCCTCAGTACCTGCAAGTTTCCTATTTCCCACTAAGGTTCAATCCTATCCTAGAATCATTAATTCTCTTCACTGGTTTTGATCTCTTTGCTTCTGTCCCTGTCTTTGGCTTGCATGTAGTTCTGGCTCACAAGTCAGCAGTCCTACAGCACTCAGCATCATGCAATTGACTCAGCCTCTGTGTCTTGATTCAGTATTCTTCTAAGAAGTAATCGGAGGGGGAGACAAACCATGAGAGACTATGGACTCTGAGAAACAAACTGAGGGTTCTAGAGGGGAGGGGTGTGGGGGGATGGGTTAGCCTGGTGATGTGTATTAAAGAGGGCACGTACTGAATGGAGCACTGGGTGTTATATGCAAACAATGAATCATGGAACACTACCTCAAAAACTAATGATGTAATGTATGGTGATTAACATAACATTAAAAAAAAAAAAGAAGTAATCTAAATTGCCCAGCTGAGATCAGCAAATGACTGCTGGTAGAATCAGCAGTGACCAAGTTTAGGGAATCACAGGATGTGCAGAACTAACTGTTTCAAAACATTGAAAAGGAATGGTTTACTAAGAAACCTGCAGAGAGTGGAAAGTATGGCTATTAATGGCATAATTTGGCATGATGTATATGAAACATTTAATAAAATTTACATGTTTTATAAATGATTTCTTGTTCAAGCCACTATTATTTTGGATTTTTCCATTTTATGCCACTAAACACAATACCTATCTGATACCGAGATTAAGCCTATTTTCTAAACATATTTTGTGCCAGATGGAAATATTAATTCTAGTGTTATCATCATTAATTACATAACATATGGCACAGAAATCATACAAAAGAATATTCTGGTTAAAAAATAAGTTCTGTTAAGTTCTTGATTACTCCAGGAAAATTTTCATATTTATAAGTTTTCACAAAATTGTAGTATATGCATTGATTTTCAAATTCCACCATGATTATTTCATTCTAAAAATCTGTTCAACATTCTGGCAAATGAGAAGGGAAACATAATACCAAAATTAATTTTGCTGATTTTAGTGTTAAATGAATATAAATTTAGAAAGATTTCAGTTGAACAGCAATAGAAGTATTATTATTTTTAGGAACATGGATGATATTTTGATATTTTGGTACTGTTAGGCTATTTCTTTACATTATCTACCCAAGAGAGATAAACACACATACCCAGAGAAATTGTGGGACAGTAGAAAACAACACACTTTGTCATTAGCTTTCCTCTGCTAAATTCTCCCAGCACCAAAGCAGAGCTCAGCATAACTAAAGAAAAAGCATATGACCTATGCTCAGTGACTAAATAGAGCCTCCTACCAATCTGTTCATTTAATATCAATTTGGTGGAAGTCATAATCTTCCCCAGAAAGTCAGTCTTAAATTAAATTTCCTGCCTGCTTTAGAATTAGAAAAGATTATGCACAAAAGCATGACCATATTGCATATAATGATCCAACCACTGATAATTTTGCACTATGACCTTAGTGGTATTTTCTTCTTCTCGGGAAAAGAGAGATGAGTGACAATAGATTACCAGCAAAGGAGCAAAAGCATTGTTGATGTATAGAGAGAAATGGGAGTCTGTCTACCACCCTACGTCCTGTTCTATCAATTTTAATTTTCTTCTTAAACTACTTGGTTTAACAGGTAAACCTATGGTCAACCATAGGTAGAGTTTGCCATTCTGGGAAAAAGCACCAATTAACTATGAAGGGAAAATTGTTGTAATTATATATGGCTCCTTATTTTGAACATGCCACTGTTTCTTTTTAGACACTTGGAACCATGGTACATGACACTTTAGTTGTTGCCCAGAGCCCTGTGAACAGGACATTAATTTACCTCAAGGACAATGGTCTGATTCGATTCTGCTTATTAAATCACATCCTATTCCACTGTTCATACAGCATCATAGAATTTTACAAAATTTGTATGGATGATAGCTTAATGCAATGAAAAAAACCCTACATGTTAATATGAATGTTTTTCTGTTATTAAGTTTGTGCAAAGAATTCTGAGTTCATCAAAAAACCACACACACAAAAAAATCCTCTCAATCATGGAAAGCTTGTAGACCTAAAAAATTAATATGCATTTATCTTTTTCTCCAGAGAAGATCTTAATCATATTATCTTAATGGTCTGGGTCTCTCATTTGTTAGATGTTGCCTAATCTGTCATCTACATTTATGGTCACCTTAGTATTTTAAAAATTAAATAAACTCAGTTTTAATCTCTCATGAGACTCACTTTCCAAACCTCCCAAAAGTAGATTCATGACAATATAATGTACCCTACCATACCACATAATTTAGGACCCAGTGTTGCTGCACTGGTGGTAGTATTTCTAAGCAACTAGAATATTCTTATATTGTAGATAATGTAATATGTAGCACAGCAAACATTTATTGTTGTAAACGATAAGATCAGATAATAAGAAAAGGCAAAAAAAAAATCTCAGTTTTAGGTTGACCCATGTTGAATTCAATCTATGTTAGTGTAAAAGGAGAGACCACAGAGCAATGAAGAATGACATCTAGTGCTTAATTAATTGTATGGCAAAAGAGTTAAGACAGCAAATAAGACAGTAATCTACCTTATCCAAAATGCTGGACCTTCTTATTCTATTAACATGAATGGAGAAAGTCAAAAATGAAAGAGATGACTTTTATTACACAGTGATACTCCCCACAAATAAATGTGCTTGAATTAATGTCTTCCAAATCAAACACATAGATTAACATTCTTTTCATATTAAAAAGAACCTGGAAAGAGTAGTGGGAGGCTAGGAGGGGGCAGGAAATATTCTCACAAAAGGCAAAACGCTGTACAAGCCAAAAAAAAAGGTAATTATATACTAATAGAGACCGAATAGAGTTGCATAAAAGCAGAAATATTAATACCTGAAAAAGTTGGCTTTGTAAAGGATATTTACATACATTTACAGTTGGAAATGGAAAAAAGGAAGCAGATTGCACCCCTATTTATTGAAAGAGAAAAATGTGAACTGTTATCATTGACTTTCTGTAATGCAGAAATGCTAAAGTAATTTAGCCATTTCTGTCTGCTTGTTTTCATATATTAATACCCAATTCTTTATCTGTTTGCTGAGGGGAAGATAGCAAAAAGATCTTATAACAAAAATCTCTATGTGGTACTGACAAGCTTTACACTTGGAGGATAATTTTTCACCTAATTATTTTTAGTGAAGAACTTTTTCAGAAGTGAATTGCAAATTGTACATATACATAGTTGGTTTGATTTTCTCATTTATAATAAAGTTATTTTAATAGAAGACATAATTGAGCTTAAACATTCAAAGCTTTAAGAATAGATACCAACTCATGGATGTTTATTGGATGAATATATTAATTTTATGTTTTAAGTCACAATATTTGGAAAATAAAAGTCATCTGAAGATACATTTGAAGACAAGTTCAAACCATGAAATATTTGTCTGGTTCACATATTTTTTTTCACTTTTTCCAAAGATACTCTTTACATTTGTTTATTATTGAAGCTCAGTATATGCAGATAGGCATAGTCAATAGTAGATCTAACAAAATTGCTATCATTAGAAACGTCCCATTCTGGGAAAAATGCCTTCAGTGGCCTTCTTACTGAAGTTTGAATACAGGTCCCTAGCTCATTCTTTAACAGGGCATTTTTTTCTTAGATAGTTTTATGGGTGTCAGTCGTATAAAGACCAAGACAAATAGGAGCACTCCGGCACCCAGTAGCTTTTCTCAGGCTCCTAAATTCTCCAGCGGGCAGTCGCTCACCAAAAAGCAGGGATGCTATCAAACTCAGTTTGTGAGTTCTTGGTGCCTGCCCTGTTCTGAGAATGGGCAGTCTCAGTCACCCTATGAATATGTACCTCGACTACCCTATGTGCAGATGGGGAAACTAAGGCACAAGGAGACTAAGGAATGTGCTTGATGCCATGCAGCCAGAAAGCCTACTAAATAAAGTCATGACAGCACTGCTGCCCACGCTAGGTTAACATCTTCTCTTTCTCCCTCTCATTTATCATGGTTATGTTATTTTAAGTAGCAGAGAGCTAATTTAATGATTTAGAAGGAAAACAAAGCAGGACAAAGTAAAAAAAATTTGCTGTCATTAGTTCCAGATCTTTATTTTGTAATATTGACTTAAAATTGTTTTATAATACTGATTTTTTTTATACTTCATGAGAATTGATTCTGTAATTCTGATATTATATCTCATGTTTCATATAACATTTTAATTTGTATACATATATGTTTATCCGTATGATTATAACAATGTTAACTGTATCTGTTTTCTTCTATCCATTCATCTACAAAGTAACACAATTTGGAAGCATATAAAAATTTAAAATTGAAACAAGTATTACAAATTAGAGATTATCTGATAAAAAAACTGAATTTAGGTAGATGAGCAACGTACTGATAAATAGGAACTATGCTAAGCACTTTATATACATTTTCCCATTAAACGTCTATAAATTCCCTTTATAGATTAAAAATAAGTTTCATAGAGTTTAAAAATCTTACTCATGGTAACTTAGGTATGGTGTATTTATCTCCAAACTATTGCCATGTGTATACATCTTATCCTGAAAAATCTTCTTTCAGCATTCTTCTAAGATATAGAGAATTGTCATTTTTATCATTTCCCCCATACTCTGATATAATATGTCTTTATCTTCAGTTTTCACAAAAGTTTTTCAACATCAGAGAAGTGTATGATATCATTAATCAATTACGGAAAATTCTCAGTCTTTTATTTCTCTTTGTGTTTCTTTTTGCATATTTTGTGTTGATATCATCTTGTTCACCAGTTATTTTCTCTGAGTCTTGCTTCCTTTCTTACATATGCTTGGGCTTTGTCAGCATTTTCAAACCATAAAGAAAGGTAGTCATCAATTTGAGAAATAAAAAGATTGAAAAAGTAGTCATTTCTTAATTATATCATTAAGTTTTTTAATTAACCAAAAAACCACCTTTATTTTAGTATTCCTTTCTGAATGGAATTTAGTATATGTCTACCTTGATAAGAGTTACCAGTTCCTTGGAAAATATACTGAAAATTGATACTGTCATATGCGTATGTTTTACAAAATTAAATGCACAGCTAACAAAGTTAATATCATCAATTTAGTCATTTCAAGAAGCTTTTTTGATGCCTTTACCAAATGAACCTGCAGATATTTTTTTAAATAAGTATATAAGTAACATATATAAACTGAATAGTGCAGCCATATTTATGGTGCTTATGTTGTTGAAAACCATTGTGTGTGTGTGTGTGTGTGTGTAACATACAAGATAGATATTACACAAGGATAATGTCTCTGAAAGTTTTTTTTTCTTTTTCTACAAAGCAGCGATCCCACACTCCACAACAAAGAATTCAATTGATAGTAAAGATTAACTCTAAATATATTCAGTAAGAGTTTAAAAAGAACTTGATAACAGCACTCTAAGGATATGTTAAAACTGTTTCTATTTCAGGGGAAAGATTATAATCTATTGTACAAATTTAATTCTTATTTGTAAACATAAGTAACTCACAATATTTTCAAATTACAGCAGTTCTCTTGCTTTAAATGAATAATACTGAAAGTATTGAAATACATAAAGTGGCATATAGTAAGCAATCAGTACATACTTGTTCTTAAAATTTGATATAAAGGAAATGTATTAAATATCCATTTTTAGTTGAACCTACCTTTATCACATGAATGTAGTATATTTCTGCCACCAGGATATGCCAAGAAAATATTTTAGAGGTGAGCAGTAGCATTGAAAGATTTTGGGGATAGAAAAAGGCAGAATTATTTATAAGATAGCTTAGATCATTCTTGAATGCTTTTAAAATAGCTGAAGTTTCCAAATTTGATCCCCTTTGGATAGTTTTCATTTTGATTATCTGTGCAGTAGAAGAGAGAGAAGTTTTAAAACTTCTTCTCAAACATTAGAACTTTACTACAAAATTTGGCAAAGGATAAGGACAGACAGTCACAAAGCAGAAAATGAAAATAGTTAACTGACTTCTGAAGAATGTCCAATTTCATCATTTCACTAGTTTAAAAAAATTTCTTTACATATTATTTTTCAATTTCAATATATAATTAAAGGCTAATATTAGCTAAATTTTGGTAGTAAGAATACAGGTGTTTCATATATTTCCTTTCTGAGGTTTTTCTGAATTTTACATAAAAACCGTATATTACTTTTAAAAGTAAAATATGTGTATCAATCACCTGTATCAAATCTACTTTAATGGAAACCATGGGAATAGTGCATTAAAAAAAAAAAGACTGATCAGGAACACTTATTTTTTAGCTTGTATAGTACATACATGAACTCTGATACAAAATGTTTTATGAGTCAGTAGGGCACTGCAGTAAGGCAAGAAAAAGAAATAAAATTCAGGGGCACACGGATGGCTCAATCGGTTAAGCATCTGACTCTTGATTTCAGTTGGGATCATGATCTTAGGGTCATGAGGTCGAGCCCTGTGTTGGGCTCCATGCTGAATGAGGAGCCTACTTAGGATTCTCTTTCTCTCTCTCCCTTTGTGCCTCCTTGCCTCCCTGGAAAAAAAAAAAATAAAGAAAATTCATTAAAGATTGGAAAGAAATAAAATTGCCCATATTTAGAGATGATGACTCTTGCAAAGAATATCCCAAAGAACTGATAAACAAACTCCTAGAAGTAATAAATAAATAAGTGAGTTCAAAAAGATTTCAGAATAAAAGATCAACACGCAACAATCAGTTACATTTCTATACACTAACAAAGAACATGCAAATACAAAAGTATACACTTAATGAAACATAGTATCAATATTTTGAAAATTACTAAAGGCTTATTAAAACAAACAAAAACAAAGACCTAAATAAATGGAAAGACATAGTGTTCATAGTTTAAAAGACTCAACATAGTAGATATGTCCGTTCTACCCAAATAAACCCATAAGTTTAAATCAATCTCAGTCAGAATCCCAGAAAGGAATTTGTAATCACAAACTAATTCTAAAGTATATATGGAAAGGCACAAGTCCCAAAACAGCTAAAATAATCTTCACAGATAAGAATAAAATAGAAGAAAATACACCACCAGGCTCACTATATAGCTACAATATCAAGACTGGCTTTGACAGATGGATAAAGCTGCTCAATTATACAGAATAAAGAATCCAGAAATAGACACATACAAATATTCCCGGCTAATTTTTGACAAAGGTGCAAACATAATTCACTGGAGAAAGAAAAATGGTATTGGAACAATTAAACACCCATTAGCAAAAAATAAAACAACCCAAACTTCATACCTTATACAAAAATTAAGTTACAATGATTATAGACATACACATAAAACAATTAAATTAACAATCTTTTAGAAAAACATAGACAATTTTAAGATCTAGAGCTAGGCAGTATTCTTGGACTTCACAGCAAAAGTATGTTGCATAAAAGGAAAAAAATTGGTAAATGGAGTGTCATCAATATGAAAATTTTTATTCTGTAAAAGACTGTGAAAAGGAGAAAAAAATGTTAAAACTGGGATAAAATATCTGCAAATCATATATCTGACAAAGACTTAATATTATTTCAAAACTCAAAACTCAGTGATAAACAACCCAATTAGAAAATGAACAAAAACAAAATAAAACAAAAAAAAAACAGTTCACTGAAGACGGTTCGTAAATGGCAAATAGCATATTAAAATAAAAGACGTTTACCATCAATAGCCATCAGAGAAATGAAAATGAAAACCATAATGATATACCAATACACATCTATCAGATTGGCTAAAATGTGTTTTTAATTAAAAAAGAAGAGCTAATACCTATTCTCTTCAAAATATTCCAAAAAAAAAAAAAAAGAATAGGAGAGGAAGGAAAGTTCCCAAATACATTCTTTGAGGCCAGTATTAATTACCCTGATAGCTAAACCAGACAGATACCACCAATAAAAAAGAAGGGGAGAAAAAGGAAGAAAACTACAGACCAATATCTCTGATGAGCATAGATACAAAAATCATTAACAAAATATTAGCAAACTGCATACAACAATACTTTAAAAAGATCATTCACTATGATCAGGTGTGATTTATTCCTGGAATTCAAGGATGGTTCCATATTTGCAAATCAATCATTATACACCACATCAATAAAACTAGGGATAAAAATCATATGATAATCTCAGTAGATGCAGAAAAAACATTTGACAAGATTCAACATCCATTCATAATAAAAACTCTCAACAAAATGGGGTTAGAGGGAACATACTTCAACATAATAAAGGCGTTATATGAAAAACCCATAGCTAACACCATTTTCATTGATGAGAAAAAACTGAGGCCTTTTCCTCTAAGGTCTGGAACAAGACAAGAATGTCCACTCTTGCCACTTTTATTCAACACAGTACTAGAAGTACTAACCACAGCAATGAGATAAGAAAAAGAAATAAGAGGCATCCATATTGGTACAGAGGAAGTTAAACTGTAACTTTTTTGCGGACACCTATACAATACATAGAAAATCCTAAAGATTCCACCAAAAAACTACTAGTAGTAATAAACAAATTCAGTAAAGTTCAAGATACAAAATTAATACCCAGAAACCAGTAGCATTTCTATAAACTAACAATGAAGTTGCACAGAGGAAAAGCAAAACAAAAACGAAAACACCACTTGAAATTGCACCAAAAGAATCAAATACCAAGCAATATAGTTAACTGAAGAGGCAAAAGACCTGTACTCTGAAAACTATAAAATAGTGTTGAAAGAAACTGAAGATGACATAAGAAAATAGAAAAAATTCCATGTTCAAGGATTGGAATAATTAATATTGTCAAAATGTCCATATTACTCAAAACAATCTACAGATTCAATGCAATCCCTATCAAAATACCAATAGTATTTTTCACAAAACTAGAACAAATAATACTACAATTTGTATGGAACCACAGAAGACCCTAAATAGCCAAAGCAGTCCTGAGAAAGAACAAAGCTGGAGATATCACACTTCCAGATTTCAAGATATCCTACAAAGCTGTAGTAATCAAAATAGTGTAGTAATGACACAAAAATAGACACATAGATCATTAGAACAAAATAGAGAGCCCAGAAATAAACCCATGCTTACATGGTTAAGTAATCTTGACAAAGGAGGCAAGAATATACAATGGGGAAAAGCAGTCTTTTCAATAAATGGTGCTGGGAAAACTTGGACAGCTACATGTAAAAGAATGAAACTGGACTGCTTTCTAACACCATACACAAAAATAAACTTGAAATAAAGACCTAACTATGAAACCTGAAACGATAAAATCCTAGAAGAGAGCAGAGGCAGTAATTTCTCTGACACCAGCCATAGCAACATTTTTCTAGATACATCTCCTAAGGCAAGAGAAACAAAAGCAAAAATAAACTATTGTAACTATTGGGACTACATCAAAATAAGAAGCTTTTGCACAGCAAAGGAAACCATCAACAAAACAGAAAGACAGCCTAATGAATGGAGGAATATATTTGCAAATGAGATATCTGATAAGGGGTTTGTATCTAAAATATATAAAGCACTCATACAACACAACACCAAAAAAACAAACAACCCAATTAAAAAATAGGTAGAGTACCTGAACAGACATTTTTCCAAAGAAGGCAAACAGGTGATCAACAGACACATGAAAAGATGCTCAACATTACTAATCATCAGGGAAATGCAAATCAAAACCACAATGAGATAACCTCAGGCCTGTTAGAATGGCTAAAATAAAAAACACAAGGAACAAGTGTTGGCGAGAATGTGGAGAAAAAGGAATTCTCATACATTGTTGGTTAATGAAGCTGGTGCAGCCACTGTGGAAAACAGTATGGAGCTTCCTCAAAAAATTAATACTGTATGATCCAGTAATTACACTATTGGGTATTTACTCAGGGAAAACAAAAATACTAATTTGAAAAGATATATGCACCCCTATGTTTATAGAAGCATTATTTACTATAGCCAAGGCATGAAAGTGACCTAAGTGTCCATCAATAGATGAATGGATAAGGGAAATGTGGTATACATACTCAATTGAATATTACACAGCCATAAGAAAATTGAGATTGTGCCATTTGAGATGACATGGATGGACCTACAGGGTATTGAGTTAAATGAAATAAGTCAGACTGAGAAAGACAAATACCATATGATTACAGTAATAAGTGGAATCTTAAAATAATGAATAAACAAAAAGCAGAATCAGAACTATAAATACAGAGAACAAATTGATGGTTGCCAGAGGGGTTGGGGGTATGGGAGGGGCAAAATGGGTGAAGGGGAGAGAGAGATACAGGCTTCCAGTTACGGAATGAGTTAGTCATGGGAATAAAAAGCAGTCAATGATACTGTAATAGCAATGTAATGGCACAGATGGTAACTACCCTGTGGTGAGCACAGCATAATGTATAAACTTGTCAAATCACTAAGTTGTACACCTGGAGCTAATGTAACATTATGTATCACCTCTACTAAAATGAAAAACAAAGAAACAAATATAAACAAATAAACAAACAAATAAAAAATTGGTCACAAGCGCAAATGTCAGTGAGGATGCAGAAAAACTGGATAAATCATACATTACTGGTGAAATGTTAAAGTGTACAGCTACTTGGGAAATAGTTTTTCAGTCTCATATAAGTTACCATATGCAATTACCAGAGGACCCAGCAATTGCACTCCTGGGCATCCATCCCAGAGAAGTGAAAACTCATATTCACTCAAAAACCTGTGCATTAAGGAGGGCACTTGATGATGAGCACTGGGTGTTATACGCAACTAATGCATCATTGAACACTACATCAAAAACTAATGATATACTGTATGTTGGCTATTGATTTTAAATTAAAAAGATCTGCCATTATGTGTAAATAAGAAACGATATAAAAAATTTTGGAATGAAAATCAAAAACAACAATAAAAAAACCCCTGTGCATTAATGGTCATAACAGTTATCTTCATAACAGCCCCAAATTGGAAACAGTCCAAATGCTCTTCAACTGGTGAATGGCTTAACAAACCATAATACATCCATCCCATGAAATACAACTCAGTAACAAAATGAAAGAGTTAATTGATAACCCAACAACTTGGATGAATCTCCAGGAAATACTGTTGAATGAAACCAGTTAATCCCAAAAGGTTGCAAACTGGAAAGTTCTATTTTATATAACAATTTTTAAATGAAAGCACTTTAAAAATAAGGAACAGACTAGTGTTTTCCAGAGGTTAGAGAGGGAGAAGAGAGCAGGATATAAGAGGTGGGATGGAACTATTCTGTATATTCTCTGTGGCTGTGAATATGCAAATTTACACATGTGATAAAATTATATTGAACTAAATACGCAATCACACAAACAAGTACAATTAAAACTGGGAAAATTCTGAATAAGGTCAGTGGATTTCATCAATGCCAATATTCTGTTTATGATATTGTATTATATTTGCAAGATGTTACCATTGAAGGAAACGTGAATAAACTGTACATAAGATCTCTGTTTTTTTTCACAACGGTGTATGAATCTATACTCATCTCAATAAAAATCTCAATTAAAAAATTAAAAAGTTCAAGTTTATCCTACCACAAAGAAACAAGAAAATGTTACCTCTATCCTTTCAAATTCAGAACAATTATCTTATACAAGTTATCCTTAGATTATCTGGTTAGTTTTTATTAAGTTGCATACGGCAACTCATATATTCGAGGGTTCTATAATTCATTCTGCTTTGATATTTTGCCAATGGACAATATGTTTTCATTTATGTAATTATAATTAGAAATTACATAAACTTTATATACTGAAGACACTTGATAAATGTTTATTAAATTATTAAATAAAATTACAGAATGTTTATTTTAATCTTGGACATTTTAAAAATTCTATAAAAATATGGCAGTTTTTACATATATGTAGGTCACTATATTATGGTAAACTTCAGGGGTACAAATTAAAGGAGCAAGAGAAATTTCTACAGGGTGTGGAGCAGGGTGGGGTGAGGTGGGAACCTTTGTTTTATTGGCTTCATGCACTTCCAAATCTGCAATCTGTTTCAGTTCAGTGGTGCAACTTATTAAAATGTTCAATAATTCACATTTTACTTGCATTTTGCATTGACAGGGAAATGACTAAAACTCCTCTACTCTGAAGACATCATTTACTTTTGATTCTGTAAATGTTCAAAAAAGATATAGGACAATACCGTAACATGTATTTTGTCCATCCACCCACCCATAATCATTTTGTCAGTCAGAATCTTCCCCATAGACATCTGAAATTAATTGCAGGAAAGGGCACTTACCAATGATAATTTCCTTTACAAACATCATTTTACTGTATGTCTATTATTGCATTATACTTCAAATAAATACATCATGTCACAAGCCTATTTTCAAATTGTTGACAAATTGCTATTTTTTGGACAGTCTTAGAAATTCTGTTGCCCAAAAGAGATGAGTATTTAAGAACATCTGAAAACATAACTGCATTTCAGGACTTTTTTTTTCTTTTTGGCACCAAAGAGCCATGACATTATAGCTTGTGACAAGTGACCTGTGAGCACTGGGATTGAAGTTTAACCACTGTTTTGAAGTCCTGCCTATTACGTGTGTCATTTAAAACTAATACCAACTGTTACTCCTTTCATGCTTATTCAACACCTATATTTATAAGCCAAAACCTAATGCCAAAAATGCTCCAGTATTAAAAATCACTATAAATTGTATAATGTCAACTCTTAAAAGAATATTAGAAACAGATTTATTTAAACCAGAAGAACTCCGAAACTGGAACATATGACTCAATGCACAGTAACTGAAGACCACTGAACCAAGAAACTAAAACAATAAAGAGCAGAGATCCAAAGTTTTGTTTCTTTTTATCTGTCCTCTGGTACAAGAGAAGGGATAGGAAAGAAATGTGAATTTGGTTGCTGCTTTTTAGGCCTTGTTTTTTGGAAAATGTATAGATTCTGTTAGCTAAATCTCTTTCAATACAGAAAAAAAAAAGTATTTTTCAGTTATAAATGAGAGCACCTGAATTTCCCTTGCCGTCGATATTCTTAATTTACTACCTCTATTTTTAAAGTCAAAAGCAAAATATTACAAATAAATACACATAGAAAAACATTATCTGGCTAAGAACTGTTTATTAGTTCAGTTAGTAAAAATTTAGTTCTGCTGTGAAAGAAGTGACAATTTTAGACCCCAGTGAACCTAAATCCCTTTAATGATACATAATTCCAAAGTAAAATGTAGATCTCTGACCATTATTGTCATATTGTAATAGCATCAAGTCAAAGTTCACTTCTGTTTTATGTATAATAATTAGATTTCCTCGTGGTAGTAGACAAGGAATCCTGATAGACATTGCTGTCATCCTGTAATGTGTGATTGAACATAGGTGTATCCTATTCAGTGTCTTATTAATTTCTATGTGGATGCCTATGGACAACTGAGTCTGACTATGTCCTAAACTGGTTTCATCGTTTTCCTCAGACATGTTCTTTCTCTTAGATTTCATCTCTCTCTGCCTTGCTTTTTCATCTCCCAGTCACCCATGTCAGAAATCTGGAATTCATGTTGAGTTTAAAATTTCAGTCATTCCTTACATTTACTCTCAGATCATATCCTTTTTATTCTGTTTCCTTAATGACCTGAATATTCATCTTCTTGTCTCATTTCAGCTTTATTCCTTTATTACTTGTAAGTATCATCTCACTGGTCTTAGTATCAGACCATTTGATCTATTTTACTTAAAAGCACCTTTGTTGGTCTTTTTTAATTGCAAACTTGTTTTGTATTTCCCCTTAGCTTAAGATACTTCACAACACCCCATTGTTTACAGGATGAAATCCAAATTTCTTAGCTAATTCTTTCCTCTACTTAATTTACAGGTCTTACACCTACTAAAAGGTTTCATGTGGGCTGGGATCAGCTATTTAATTCACCATTTTATATTAAATATGTATACTAATGCCTGACACATTGTGGATGCTCAGAAACATTTAATCAATTGAAGAAAATATCTTTTGCATTGTTTTTCTCACTGCCTATCTCAAACTAAACTGCCTTTGCTCATGTAGCTTTCTCTGACAGAAATGCCCTTCTTTTGCCATGTCAAACTGGAAAAATGTTTATTTTTTTAGGAATTTCCTAATTTCCGGGATGCCTGGGTGGCTCAGCTGTTAAGCGTCTGCCTTCAGCTCAGGTCATGATTCCAGGATCCTGGGATCGAGCCCCACATCGGGCTCCCTGTTCAGGGGGAAGCCTGCTTCTCCCTCTCCCACTCCCTCTGCTTGTGTTCCCTCTCTCGCTGTGTCTCTCTCTGTCAAATAAATAAATAAAATCTTTAAAAAAAAGAAAAAAGGAGTTTCCTAATTTCTTACTGAACTATCCCTTAGTGGGAATTGACCACGTCCTCGGTTGTTTCCATTGTTACCATTTCTACTGAATTGCTATCATTTCTACTATAACATTTGTTTTACTTATTTTTCCATGCCTTTCTTTTGATTGTCAGCAACTTGAAATCAAAGATTAGTTTTGTTCAAATTTCTAATGCCACTTACTAGTTCAATGCTTAATTTTTTAATGGGATTAATGTATTGGTTGATTGAAAATTCAGTTATAAAGTCATTCACATATTTACTTTCTTCAATATTTTTAGTCTTTAATAAAAATAATCAGCATAGTAAAGAAAGACATGGAAGTGACTGGTGGGAAAAATGTTTTATAAGACAAGAAATGGATATGGAGAACAGTATTTTGTACTTTGTAGTGCAAAGAAAGCCAGGGGGAACAATTGAAAGGGCTTCAAACAAGGAATCAATATGATTGATTTATGTTTTTTAAAAAAATGGCTGTGACAGCCCATGGAGAAATTAGAAAAATACAAAATTGGAAGCTAAGCAACCAGTTAGGAGGGTATATCTAGAGACCAAGCAAGAGGTGATGGCAATTTGTACTTGTGATTTGGCAGGATGTATGAAAATAAATCAAGAATAGGAATACATAAACTGAAAAATGAAAAAATTTAAAACATCAAAAATGATTCCTACTTTTCTGCTTGACCAAATAGATGGATTGGAGTGGCATTTACTGAGACTAAAAACTGCAGATGGCCAACAGACACATGAAAAGATGCTCAATATCCCTCATCATCAGGGAAATGCAAATCAAAACTACAATCAGAGATCACCTCACACCTGTCAGAATAGCTAAAATCAAAACACAAGAAACAACAAGTGTTGGCAAGAATGTGGAGGAAAAGGAACCCTTGTGCATTGTTGATGGGAATGCAAACTGGTGTAGCCACTGTGGAAAACAGTGTGGAGGTTCCTCAAAAAATTAAGACTAGAACTGTCCTAGGATACAGTAATCCAAAAACACTAGTTTGAAAAGATACATGCACCTCTGTTTATTGCAGTGTTATTTATAATAGCCAAATTATGGAAGCAACCCATGTGTTCATAAATAGGTGAATGGATAAAGATGATGTGATATATATATGCAATGGAATATTGTTCAGCCATTTGAAACAACATGAAGTTAAAGAGTATAATGCTAAGTAAAATGAGTCAGAGGAAGACAGATAACATATGATTTCATTCATGTGGAATGTAAGAAACAAAACAAAGGAAATGAACAAAGGAAAGAGAGAAAGAGAGAGAGAATGAGAAAACAAGAAATAAACTCTTGACTAGAGAGAACTGATGGTTACCAGAGGAGAGGTGGGAGGGTGGAATGGGTGAAATAGCTGATGGGGATTAAAGTGTACACTTATCATGATGAGCACTGAGTAATGTATAGAATTGTTGAATCACTATATTGTACACCTGAAACTAATATAACACTGTATGTCAACTATACTGGAATTAAAATTAAAAACCCAATAAAAATGAAAAAAATTAAAATTTAACTGTGTTAATGGCATGACTAGATATAAACAAATGTGATAGAGTAGTATAAACTGAGTGTTTAAAAAACAAGACCTTACAAATTAAGAGGAAGTAAAAAGCTTATTCAGTACATGGTGTTGAGAAAATATATTAATTATGTGGGATAAAGACACTATTTTTTAAACTTTCCATAATATTATAAATTTTAAAATCTTGTTAAATAAATAAATATAAAATGAAAATTTGGTAGAACTGGAAGAAATGAAACTGAGTGTCAAATTTATTAAGGAAAAATACTAAAATTCAAAGTAATCAAAGAAATATCACAATTGAGAAGTAGACACACTCGTTTTTTGACATCATAAGAACTAAAAAAATGTATACAATATGGAATACAAATTGCTTTTCAAATAAGAAACCTGTTTGTAGAATATGGCTAAGGGTTAGTATGTTAAGAATGCATTAAAAGAGATTAGTAAAATAACTAAAATTCATGTTCAAAAATAGGTAAAGTATTTGATCATGTAATTCATAAAGTAAAGATGTGTTCATGCTTTCTAATAATTAAATTAATATAAATTAAGCTTAGATGTACTTTTTGGCCACTGATTTATGACACCAGAAAAAAAATAGTGTACTAATTCAATTCTAGTGAAAAAGTCTTTCATATATTGACAATGGCAGTATAAATTGATCATAGATTTGATCTTATGATATTTCATAACACCAGAACCTGGAGATATACACAGCACCATAAAATGATTCAGTGCATTATATAATAGTCATTTAATGGACTACTATAATTGCTAGGATGTTTTTTAACATGGAAAGAGCTTATGATACATAGGTGATACAAAAGTTTATACATAATACTAGTACAATTATGTTTTAAAACACTCTAAATTAAAAAACTCTAACATTTAAAAAGGATGAACTGCAATATCTGACCTTAAGTCACACTAGATATTTTGAAAGGATATTCTGCTAGAAAATAAATTAAATCTTGCATGGTGAACATAACTTTTTTAGTGTGTAACAATTCAGTTTCCTCCAAATTTAAGAAAATGAAATAAATATTTAGAAACTTTTTAGGAAATTTTTAAATGGTATTAAAGAAAAGCAAACAACAAGACATTGTCTGAAATGATCAGCCAGATTTGAAAAATAACAAAAATAAAACCTTAGGGAATAAAATTAAAATAATTGATTTGAAAAAATTTAGTGATTGGGCTAAATAGAAAATCAAACACAGCTAAACAAAAAATTACTAACTCAAAGACAATTATTTTTAATTACTCAGAAGGTAGCCAAAACATTTAATAGGATAAAAATATTTTTAAATGAGGTTAAGAAATACAAATAACTGAGTGAGAAGTTTTACACATCTAATGCCAATCATGGAGAAAACAGAATGATGAGAAGAGGCAATATAAACAAATAACTGAATATTAACCAAAACTGATGCTGAATCTATGGAAAGATAAAGTATAACATATACTAAGCAGAATAAAATAAAATTCTAATGTAGACACATTTCAGAAAGACTAAAGAGTACTAAAATCAGAGAACAGATTACCTACAAATAAATAACAATTAGATGATTTAGCACACTTCAAAACAGCAAGGGAGAAGGCCTGAATTCAATAGTGTGATTTTCTTTTCAAAATTTGGGAAAAAATTGTCAAACTTGAATTTTGTGCACTAAAAACCATCTTTCAAGAAAAGAAGAAAAAATACATTTTTCATCAAAACTCCATTTACTGCCATAAAAAATTATACACAGAAAACTTGAAATGGCCATTATTTCAAAAGAACAAAAGCAATTTCCAAAAAATACACACTAGAAGGAATGCTGAGCATACAGTTATTTACATGTAGTCTGTCTATATAAAATATTGACAAGCATGATGTCAAACAATGTATAAAAAAGGACAGAATGAAAAATTTTGGGGAAAAGGTTTGCAAATTATAAGTGTGCTGATATAGATTAAAAGATCCAAAACTATTATTTAGGTAGAGACTTAAGGCTTTAACTTCATATATTAGTATGCATGAAATGGTAAAGTTGTAATGATATTGCCTGAGAGAGGAGAGAAAGATAGAGAAAGAATAAAACACCCAAACCAGGAAGGGGGGTGGGGGGGAGGAGGAATTAAAAAATGATTTAAAAATTAACTGGAAAATGGTACCAAGGAATATAGAGGAAGCATTAACAAAACAAGAATAAACAGAAAGAATATATATTATAATCAAATTAAAAATATACAGGCTAAATGCATTATTTAAAAGATAACAAATGTCTTAGTGTTTTTTTAATGAGTTTCATGCTTTTTATAAGAGATTCACTTAAAACATACCAAGAAAAGATTAAAATAGGAGATAGAAAATGATAATAAGATGCTAACTAAAGAATAGCTGTATTTATTCAAAATATAATTCAGAGCAAACAGTATTAAGAATAAAGAGGGTTCCTATATAAAATGAAAATAATTCACCTTCCTAGGAAGTTATATGAAGTGAAAACCTTTATATACTTAATGAAATATCCACAAACTATATAAAGCAAAATTTACTAAAACAACTGAAAAATACTTAAAAATCCACAATCAGTGTGGCCGATTTCAGAATTTCCCTCTTAATTATTTATAGGTCAAAACACAACAACAACAACAAATAAAGTTGTAAGAGATTTAAACAACTTAATACATTTGATTGGTAATGAGGGGCACTTAAACATACTGTCATCAAGTCTAGGGAATCCACATTCTTCTTGAGTGTGCAAAGAACATTTGTAAACGAATAATCACATACAAAAATATTTAAACAGTAAGTATTACAGAGACTACATCTGAACACTACACAAAATAAAATTAGTAGTCAATAACAAAAATACAAAGTTTGTCTAAAAAGAAACACTAAATCTCTTTTAAAAAAATAGTGGTGATGAAAAATAGGCCAAAGACCTGGACCCCTCACCAAGAATAGATAAAGATGGCAAATAAGCATATGAAAAGATGCTCTACATAGTTTGTCATCAAGGAAATGCAAGTTAAAACAATAATAAGATATTATTAAACATTTATTAGAATGGCCAAAATCCAGAAACACCAAGTGCTGGGAAGAACGTGGAGCTACAGGGACTTTCATTCATTTCAGGTGGGAATCCAAAATGGTATAGCCACTATGGGAAATCGTTTGTCATTTTCTACAAAACTAAACATACTGTCATCAAGTCTAGGGAATCCACATTCTTCTTGAGTGTGCAAAGAACATTTGTAAACGAATAATCACATACAAAAATATTTAAACAGTAAGTATTACAGAGACTACATCTGAACACTACACAAAATAAAATTAGTAGTCAATAACAAAAATACAAAGTTTGTCTAAAAAGAAACACTAAATCTCAACACACAAACACAAACACTCAAACACAAAACTAAGCATACTCTTACCATATGATCCAGTAATCTTGCTCCTTGGCATTGACCCAAAGAAGATGAAGGCTTATGTCCACACAAAAACCTGCACATGGATGTTTATAGCAGCTTTATTTATAATTGCCAAGACTTGGAAACAACCAAGATGTCCTACACTAGGTGAACAGATAAACTGTGGTACATCCAATGAACTATTATTTAGCACTTACAAAAAAAGAGCCAATGTAGCCTAAAAAGACGTGGAGGAACTTTGAATACATATTACCAATTGAAAGAAGCCCATCTGAAAAACTTACATAGCGTATGATTCCAACTGTATGGAATTACATTCTGGAAAAGGCAAAACTGTGGAGACAATAAAAAGTTGAGTAGGTGTTGTGAGGAGAGGTGAAAAGGCATAACAAAGAGGATTTATAGGACAATGAAAATACTGTGTATGCATGATGGGTATGTGCCATTATACATTTGCCCAAATTACATTTATTTATTTATTTGTTTGTTTATAAAATATATATGCATGTGAATAAATAATTTCAGAAACTAGATTCTTAGCATTTAGATTCACAATTTTAGAACTCAAAAGGACCTTACATGTCTATTCAATATTCACATTTCATGTCACAAAAATAAAAGTGAGTTATTCAAATTCACACAACAAAGATTCAGGCCAGAGGGAATTAATTACTCGTGTAGGAGTTAACTGTGTACTTTGGCTAGAAAAATCTTACCTATCTGGTGTATATCTCTACCTGTCCCTGCACCTGTTCTTCCACCTCTACTTCTGTACCTATATTTGTACCTATAATTATACCTCTACCTATACATCTATCTATAATTGCCTACATTATGAGGTTTGGTAGAAATGGCAGCTGATGCTCTTTTCCAGCTTAAATATTGTGTGTCTCTGTGTAAGTCACACAACTAATTAATTGCACACAACTAATTAATCTTTACAGAACAAAAATTTTGACTTTAAAAAAGTCAAAAATTAAGCACCCTTTCCACAGGGTACTCTTTTTACACTTGCTGCTGCCTGTAATGAGTTATACTATACATATAAAAACAGTCATTAGTTTTAAATGATATATTGTAGGCTCGCAAAATTAATATAGTTACATGCAGGACAGACCCATTTTCATTTTAAAAACACTTATACTTCATACATCACATATTATAAGCCCTCTCCAAAATCTTAATGGGTCCCCAAAGTCTGCTATTTTTATATATTATTTGAGTAGCCAGTCCAATTACAAAAGATCCACTAATTTTATTTTTAAATATTCCTGAATATCTAGAGGGTAGGACTAGAAGATCATCTGATACTAAGTGACTCAAATATACAAAAAGAACATAAAACATGTATCTATCCATAAAGTGACTAAAACTGGTTTTAACAATTCAAGTCACACTTCAGGAAAAGAAAACAAACAGGAGCTAGTAAACCAAACACCAATTTTCTAGGCTGCTTGATTATAAAAGACTGAGACATTAAACTGTGGAAACTAGAGAAAAGCTGACAGGACCTTAATTAAATTGATACTACTAGTGACACCCTGATGGTGTACTTGTCAGGGTATAAATTAGTATAACATCAAATAAAAGTGACAAACTTCCCCAAGGACTTAGCGTTAGTCCTTCTAGAGGGGATTAGTTTACACAAATTACTCGTGGGATGTTTCATTTAAATTACTTAAGAGTCAAAGTGAATTCAGGCTAAGCTAAACCATTTGTCCCACCTGCTGCACACGCAGAACCAGAAGAAAAAATAAAAAGTCTCACTGAGCAACACTGACAAGAGATATAATTTTGGAGTATTTTTTTTTTTACAATTTTTTAATATTATAAATAAAGAAACCTTGAGGGATACCATAGACGTAGACATCAAAAGGTTACTTTTGTAGTGATGAATGATTTCTCATACAGAAAGCTGGGACAGTCACATGTCCCCCACTGCAAGCTTTGCATCTTTAGAAAGACTATACATGACTCATAAGTTAAGAATTTTAGTTTTCACGTATAATTTCAACTTTCTTTTCCACTTCTCTGTGAAATGCCAAGCAGAACATATGTCAACCAAAATCACGAAGGCTCCTGAGCTACCAGGAGAGTGATTTTTATAAAACCAATTGTTACTGTAATTTTTGCCCCTCACTACTGAAGAGATGTGATGGCCCTGCTGGTCATGTGAAGGGAGTGATCACCAGAATGACGGTGAGAACGAAACACTGTCAGGCAGCCAGGCTTTCAGAAATTTCAGAAATTTACCCTGAACAAAGCTGACAGCTTTTAAGAAGCATACCAAATTCTGGCTGCTTCCCTCTGAGCTAGCATGCTCATAACTTTAAAAGATGTGAATGGGGTCAGAGCCGTGCTGAGAGTTTACCTAGACAGACATGCTTTGGCAGCAGGTTCGAGGGATGTAAAATATTAAATACTTATACAAGAAATTGGGACTGTCTGTGTGACATAATTTAAGAAGACACACTAGGCACAAACATGACCTCCCATAGCTTTTTAAATTGCCAGTAATGACCACTATTTGGTATGACTTCTTTTTAGCTAGTGTCTTCCAAAGACTTCTTTATAATACCTATTAGTGGCAGAAGCATTGCTTTAGCACCCAACAATCATTAATAGAGATTCTTTTATAAGGTTATTTAGTAGGCCCCGTTCCAGACACTAGGTCCAGTCATAATGGGGAAAAAGTAAAACAGACATTGAGATTTAAAAAACATCTGGAACACAATTTGGTCTAGTCTTTCTTTTTCCCTCTGTACAGGGTCCCTTACCACATAAATGTCTGCTCTTTTGTCCATCTATGTTTCTAGTAAAGATGAAAAGGTTAAGAGAATATTATTTAATAGTTTCACAAAATGCTATGGAAATAAGCTACCTTTCGAACCCCATAGGATTAAAGACAACTTAAACTTCCACCATCCCTCATGAAATGCATGAGGGCAAGAGTTAGAAAGGGTTGGAATACTCCTTGAGTTTGGCAAGTGGAAGTGTTTGTTGGTGAAATGTCTCGGAATAAGTACCAGATTATGGATTATTTATTCTATATGGAGTAACCCAGGGTTCCTAATCTCAAGCGGGGCATTTCTGCAAGCACTTCTACAACTCCCATGGCATAGAATCCTTCTGGTTGTTCATTCTTTCCAAAATCCATATTGAAATTTTGATCAGAGGTATATAGAAATGTGCAAAGTAAGACTTTCTCTCAGTAGGCTCTTGTTTGATTTGTTTATTTCTCAAGCATTCTGGATTCAGTGCCTCCACTAATTAAATCGCATAACCATTTGAAATGGTATTTTAAAGCAGAGGGAAACAAATAAATCTACGTCAAATTGTGTAAAGCAAAAACTACTGTCACATTTCTACCACCATCCTGTTTACTCTTAATTTAGAGGTTATTCAAGTCATTTAATATGGGCATCTCTCCATTTTTTATTGCTCTCCTCCTTATAATTTCTGTGTATTTTCATCAGGCTCTTCTCTTCTGTTTCAGGATGTATTCCCTCCTTCAAAGTTAACTCTTCCACTTATACCTTTGTTTTTTTCACCAAACTGGTAAAATAATACCCTACCAATTATTTCCTTATATCGCATTCTCAATATTTCCTTTCCAAGTGTGTCCTTTCTTCTTTGTCTTTACTTATGATTGGCTCTCCTCCTAAAACATAACCTAACAAACAAATTAATTCTAATATTACCTGTACTCTTAATGACAAATAAAAATCATGTTCTGCCAGGAAAACTGAATTATCCTGAGGAACAAAGCAGCCACTTTAAGTGAATTCATTTAAAATCTGAAAAAATTGTCAAAGTACAAATAATGGGAAAAAAGTTATATCAGAAAGCTACCCAGATATTAAGCTAAACATATAAAATTAGTTTGTTTTATATTTTAACATTTAGGATTATAATAGCAATACATTGAGGTCTTAGAACCACACAAAAAATTAATAAATCAAATTATTAAAAATTAATAATCAATATTTTCAGAGGAAGGACATAATTTTTTTCTCTATATTGTATGTGGTATCTTATATACTTTACCATGCATTTAACATTTTGAGACTGACTTTTTGAAGGTTATTTTTAACAACAACAACAAAAAAAGTAAAGTTTCACCAATTTTCAGAAGAGTTCAATAGTTTTATACTCAGTTCACTCATTTTGGAAACTTATTGATTTTCTCTTCTTGAGTATTAAAAGATCAAACTATCAGATTCTAAGTAGTGATGAGCTTGGATATGACTTGAAAACTACTCCAAAGTCACCAAATGAAATCCTGAATCTTTTAAAGGATTTGTTTGTTCATTTTGCCATATATATAGTATTGTATTTACAACACAAATATGTGTGAAACCAACAAAGATTTTAACATCACTAGACAGAATATGCCCTAAACTAGAAGTGACAGGAAATTTTTGAGAGTAAATGCTTTTATGTTATAATGATTTTGTTTGAAGATTGTGATAACTTTTGTTTTCTGTGAAACTCAGTTTGTAAGGATTCAGATAATAAATACTCATCAAGGGGCACCTGGGTGGCTCAGTCGTTAAGTGTCTGCCTTCGGCTCAGATCATGATTCCAGGGTCCTGGGATTGAGCCCCGCATCAGGCTCCCTGCTCGGGGTGGGGGGAAGCCTGCTTCTCCCTCTCCCACTCCCCCTGCTTGTATTCCCTCTCTCGCTGTGTCCCTCTCTGTCAAATAAATAAATAAAATCTTTAAGAAAAATAAATAAATAAATAAATAAATACGCATCAATGTAGAGTGATTGTTTTATAAAAATAGATCAGTTTAGTTTGGAAAATACGGTTGAGCATTTTAGCTCTGAATTCCAGCTCTTTCTCTTACTACTAATAATAACATTTTCCCAATGATATACAAAGTTATCACCTAATTAACTCTGCAAAATACGTACCTCCTGACTGTTTTCATGTCCTAAATGAATGATTTTATATCTGTGTGACTGAAATTATGCCAGCAAGGATACCAGCCACGTAATTAGCATGGAATCAGTATCTGGCAATGTGTTATTTCTTTCAGATGACCCCAATAGTAGATGCCCTTTGAATTAACTGGCAGATCATAGCAAAAAAAAACCAAAAACAAACAAACAAACAAACACAAAGAGTAAAACAAGAAGAGTATCAGCAATTTTTTAAAAAGATTTTATTTATTTATTTTAGAGAAAAAGTGCGTGCATGTGGGGGGGGAGGGCAGGAGGGACAGAGAGGGACAAGCTGACTCTGTCCTAAGCATGGAGCCCCATGCAGGGCTCAATATCAAGACCCTGAGATCATGACCTGAGCCAAAATCAAGAGTTGGGCGTTTAACCAACTGAGCCACCCAGGCGCCCCAGCAATTGTTATATGTAAGTGATGAGTGCCAGATAAAACATCAAATTGTGAAGAACACAATTATTCCTGGAACATGTATAGAGATAGAGGCAAAAGCAGAATAAAGTGATATAATTCAAAATATAGGTACTTGTGTTTTAGAGACTTGTTAATCTTGTTGCTTGGGTCTGAATATACTAATAAAAGGCACAAGATTTTATTATTGGTATTTTAGCTTCCTATGGTAGGTGATTACCATAGAGGACACTGCATCAGATGAATACTGATTAAGTCAGAATTTCTCGGGGAGCCAAAGTGTTTTTAGGATATTAAATTTTACCTACGAATGTCTATGATCCTTTAAATATAGGAAACGTTGAATTGAACAAAGGCTACAGATTTTTGTTTGTTTGTTCGTGGTAGTGATTTTTGTGGTGGTGGAGAGGGAGGCAGGCATAAAAGAAATTGTCTTTATTTCTTCTAAAAGTTTGCATAGCTAAGTATGCATTTGGATTTCTTAATGAGGAATATGAAATATGTCATTACTCAAATTTATCTATGGAATGCTTTAAAAAATCAAAAGTATACTTTAAGGAGAATTTTGTTAAAGTTATTAAATTCCTGTTGTTTCGCCTGTGTAGTTACCAAGCAATGGAAATTGTCTTCCTCTATAAACATTTCCATAAAAAATGGGACAGGTTGGCCAATCATATTGTATTCTAATCTCCCTAGATAATCTCTTTTTGTTTTCTTTTGTTTCCTAGAGCCCTGATTTGCAGACACTAAGCGCTAAGTACATATTAGCATACTTTTAGACTCAGAAAACTGAAGTTCCAGCCAAAGTGAACCTGTACATAAGTGTCCAGCCATCCCCTCTTTTGAGCGTATGTTCATTAGTAACATAAACATTCCAAATCTGCTGTATTTAAGGATGTAAATTGGGTAAAACAACTTAGCTTTAATAAAAAAAAAAAAGAAAGACAGAAAATATAGCCATCTCTCCTGGCTGGTTGTGTTGATGCAAAGATCACTGTGGTAACTATGTTCCTTACAACTTTCAAAAGATATTAGGTATAAGTCAAATAAAGTCTAATGACCTCCACTGGCTGGTGAGCTAATTCAGAGGGAAGTTTTATGATCTCATTCAGAACTTAACCATAGTTCCTTTTGTGTGTAATTGTTAAGCCAGGATTGCCAAAAAATTGTCCATCCTTCTCTAAAGAATGTCTTTGAAATACTCAATTACTTCAACCATAGGAATAAAGAATATATAGATCGTAGAATAATTCCTTACTTAACACAAAACTGCTTCCAAGTAATGAGCAGTTATGTTGAATTTAGTATATTCTTTATCTCAAATTCAGCCATTCAGAAAAAAAAAGAAAATGCTCCTTATGGTAAAATAACCGCTTTGGAAGTCTTTAGTTCTTTATACATATAACATATTTCATTCCTTACTAAAAGAGGAAGAGGGAGAGAAAGAGAGAGAGAAACACCCAGACAGAGAGAATATTGTTTGATATGAATTAACCAGCAATTTGCTAATTTCTTTCTTTTTATTTAGAACTTATATTAACAACTTCATAAAATGCACATATTCACTAAGCATGAATCTGCTAAACTATTTTAGTTGCCTGAGTGTTTTTCCCATAATGACTCTTATTTTACATCATTAGTTGTAAGAAACCATGACAAGGAAGCACTAAAATTAGTGAAAAAGCTGACAGAAGTTCAAGGCTGAATCAGAAACCTGCCAAGAAAATGTATTTTTGTCACTTACAACAGAGAAATAGTATGTGTTAGACTCTTTTGTACTTCAATGAAAATGGACTAATATAGCTATATACTAATAATATAGAGTCGTAGCTCTGTAATTTCTCTACTTTTGCTCCCAGTTGCTCCATAAAACAAATGTTTTCCTCTGTCCATTCAAATGGTCTAGAACAAAAAAAAAAAAAAAAAAAAAAAAAAAGAGGCAGGGGGTGGATAATTTTGGCAAAACTAGTTTTGAAACCAGAACATGGCAGTAAGGAGTGGAAAGAGCCCAGGATTTGGACACTTCATTGATCTGACTTTGAGAATCATGTCTTTGAATAACATTCACTATTACATTGTAATTCCTAATGCTTCCCACAATGAAGAGAATTAAAGAATTATGATACTGAAGATCTTTAGGATTATTCAATTAAACTACTTAAATTCATTTAATTATATGATCATATATATGATATATATAATCATAAATATTCTTCATTTATTTGATTTTTAAAATATTTTTAAAGTAATATTGGATCTCATCATAGGCCCCAAGGTTAGACAATATACTCAAAGTCAAGTGCTACTTAGTGATGTAGTAATAGGATCTAGGTCTTCTGATATAACATCCAGGATATTTTACATTTTCTTCACTGCTACTCTCAACTCCCCTTCTCTGCATGTGGGACTCTATGGTTCCATGAGAAATTAAGAACAATGGCTCACACATACCAAAGTGGAGCAAACAACTGTCCATGAATTCTTTCTTCAATGAACATCTCTTGCCACCTTTCCTAGGCAAAATTTTCTTTGATCTTAAAATATGAAAGGAGGTTCTTCAACTGTCATTGTATCCACAAAAACCACCCAACTTCTCCCCTACTTCAAATTGATGAAGGAACTTCAAAATAAGGTAGATATGTTGATGAAGGATTAAAAATATTATAGAAAACATTATTAATTGAAAGTGATGGGGGCACCTGGGTGGCTCCGTCATTAAGCGTCTGCCTTTGGCTCAGGTCATGATCCCAGGGTCCTGGGATTGAGCTCCACATCAGGCTCCCTGCTTGGCGGGAAGCCTGCTTCTCCCTCTCCCACTCCCCCTGCTTCCAGCTCTCACTATCTCTCTCTGTCAAATAAATAAATAAAATCTTTAAAAAAAAGAAAGAAAGAAAGTGATGGTACATCTTGAAGAAAATACATGAACTATATATTCTCCGGAGGATTAAATATTTTCAACAGGACATCAGGGAGATGGATTAGTACTATTAAAAGAAATGAAAAGGTATCTGGAGGAAGCTATTTTGATGTATTGCTGCATGGCTAAGATAAGATACAAGGGCCCATTTGATGGTTTTCCTGAAGAATGGCTTAAAGATCAAATTTTGTGATGCCCCAAAATGGCTAAAGTTTATGTGCCCACCATAGATTGGATTGAGGCATCCCCACTTGGTTACAGTTTAGAGTAATCCAGAGAGCTTTTGTAAGTCCTGTTGCCCAAGCAGTGGTCCAGATAAATTAAATCAGAATCTTGCACAGCAAAACACAGTCATCAATATTTTTTAAAGCTCCTCAAGTGATTACTTTGAGCAAGGTAGAACCACTGATTAAGAGTAAATGTGAGGGACTTCTGGAATGATAGAGTAAGGAAATTGGTGGAAGCTGTCACAGAAGAGTAAAAATTTAAATGATATATTTTTTTAAACTATTTAAAATCTCTGGTAGTTACCCTAAAGGCATACAGCAAATGGAAAAACATTCATTCAAGCAAACTGTGAAATCTCAGTAAAAAACAGTGAGAGTTTGTGTCTTGAGACACAATTCACTCCATTAACATGAATCCCAGCCTTATGTTACAGAAGCTCTGTGTAGCCAAGACAAGGAATCCCTCTCCTACCAGCTTCACTGTGGGACTATGGTTTCAGGGATAGAATGCTGACATTTTTTTTTATTTCCCTACCTCTACTCCTTGACTCAATATTGTAGAAAGTCTCTTCCAGACAAGCATAGACAACAGAATTGGATCTCTCTCCTCCTCAGTCCTCATCTGTAGAGAATCTATACTGGACACAGTAGGGGAAGAATATTAGGGCCTTCATAGTCTGTGCCCCAGCATACTTATAGGAGGGAGATGCAGCTAAAAAGAACAGGGGTTTCCATCCTCCCCAGTGTCTATTCATAAAGCAGAAATGTCACTCCAGAAAAGCAGGTTTCTAACTCCAGCTATCGTGCAGTGGTTTAAGGTTTCTGCCCAGAGAGAAAGATAGGGTGAAAGACCAAATAGTCCCACATCTCTGCCTGAGAGGACTGATTTTATTTGAAACAGAGAAAGGAGAACTCTATTCCTAAAGTCATTGTCAAAAAGTAGAGATCTTTGTGGATAGCAATTAATAGGATGCTGGTAGCCTTTTAATTGGACAATATTGTAGAGTAGCTGGAAGTTTAATAGAAAGACCAGTCAAAAAGAACTCTCCGGGAATCACATTTAACTGTGGGGGGTTGGAATCTCCTATGCATGTGCTATAGTGCATCACAAAGGAGCAAACAACATGTAATGTGGACTTCAAAACACTCCCCAGGTTGCAGCAAGTTTATCAACATGGGGGTTGCATGGAACCTTCATTGGCACATGGAGCTTAAACATGACCTATGACCAAACACTAACTGAACAATAAGCTGCTCTGATCCAAGGAGACTCCTGGAGTCAGGTTTATAAATATTATCATAATCATCCCTATCATTCTGAAAGATTGTGCATCCGCATAGCAGAGCACTCTAAGGAATGATCAGAGGGAAACTTCAGAGTTACTAGTTCTTGATTGAATATGGGGGCCAAAAAAAAAAAAAAATCATATATTTTTTTAAACCCTGAACTCTATGCCATACACATAGTTAAAAGTAAAGGACAGATATCTAAATGGTTAAGGAGACTTAGACATAACGTGCAACTCATAAGTGGTTATGCTGACCTGGGGCGGGGGTGTGGGGAATCCCTAGATAAAAGATTTAAAAAAAAAAAAAGGAAAAAAGCTCAATAAGAACATCAAAGCCTTAAAAATGCAGGGAGAATATTTCGCAGAATTAGGAGCATTCAGGAAGAAATGAACAACTAGAAATATTATATTTTAAAAAAAAGATTTCAAATCAATAGCCTAACAGTCTGCCTTAAGAACCCAGGTAAAGAAGTGCAAATGAAATCCAAAGAAAGCAGAAAAAAGGAAGTAAGAAAGACAAGAACAAAAGTAAGTGAAATAAAAAATAGAAAAACAGTAGAGAAAATTGTTTTAAAAATAGTAGTTTTTTAAACTAACAAATTTGACAAAAGTTTAGCTCTGCTGAACAAGAAAAAAGAGGGAAGATTCAAATTACTAGAACCAGGATTTAAAGAAATGCTACCAATACAGACCTTACAGAATAAAAAGAATTATGGGCAAATACTTTGAACAATACTCCCAATACTCTACAGATTCAATGGAAATATATGTCTGTATGAAAACTTGTACACAAATGATTGTAGTAACATTATCCATAATGACCAAAATGTGAAAACAAACCAAATGTTAATCAACTGATGAATGGATAAATAAAATGGATTATAGCCATATACTGAAATATTATTCAGCAATAAAAAAGAAACAAAGGACTGATCCATGCTACAACTTGAAAATATTGTGCTAAGTGAAAGATGGAATTTATAAATGGTTGGCTATTGCATGATTATATTTATTTAAGATGTCCAAAAGAGGTAATTCTATAGAGACAGAAAATAGGTTAGTGGTTACATAAGAATAGGGTATTCAGATTAGAGTAAAATGAGAAGTGACAGCTAATGGGTAAAAATTTTCTTTTGGGAGGCATTTGTAAATATTCTGAAATTAGATTATGATGATCATTGCATGGCTCTATGAATATACTAAAATACAACTGGACACTTTAAATGAATGAACTGCATGGTATGTGAACTGTATTTCAATAAAGTTGATTAATGAATAAATAGCTAGTGAAAGCAAAGAAAGAGAAGGAGTAAACACTACTAATTGTTCGCACATTCCTCCCATGCACATCACCTAGGGGTGGGAAGCTTATGGCTTTACAAATATCAGTACAAAGCCATACATGCAAAGATTCACATTTTGTTAGTCAGATGTGGGCCCAACTTTGATACTTGTTAAAATAGTCTCAGATTTTTCTAATGTGCACTTACTTTAAGAAACATTGAGATAGGGAGATCTGGGGAAGAAATGAAAGGAAGACGGGGAAGAAAATATGTGGCTTGAACAGTGTGTGATATCAACATTGACAGGACTTCCCTCCCGCCTTTTTTTTGGTCTAGTTAGAATTCTTTATAATGATAATATTTTGCATTTCCTTATCAAAAGTCTCTAACAATTTTCCATAGAAGACAAACAAAGCATACAGCTTTTTTCTCTTGTTCATGTAAAGAAATTTTACTATTATTGTTACTTGGGTATGAAGCAGAAAATAAGCATATTGACATCTATTGTTGTTAAAACAACTCAATTTTTCTACATTTGTGAGATTTCTTTTTAATCACATCAGAATTTCAGATATTTAACATTATTCACTGCATAGGACCCATTTGTTGTGTCCAAGAATGGACAGTATACTATCCAGCTCTTATGTCCATTTTTGTGTTTGGGTGCTATTTACTACTAATATTACATCAAATCTGAGAAAACATTCCTCGGGAATTTGGGTATAAAATTACTTGTCTGCCAATCTTTTTAGTTTTGAAAGCTGCTGCTTCCTACAGCTTCACTAGCTTCATTCCCAAGAAAGATTTCCCCCATTTGTAAATATTCACTATAAGTGTCGATTACTTTCAGCCTATAACAAGATTCAGTCCCACCCTCCCGCCATTTACTGAACTGAAACTCATATGCAACAATTTATGCAAAATGTTGGTATGGGTGATATCTAACAAAAATTATAACTTCCATCATGGAAATGTGAATGCATAATTAGGATCAGAGGTCAAAATTTCCATAATGATGTAGCCAGATGAAATGTGTTCCAGGATGCCTTTGGGAATCTAGCAACTTTGTCACACATTAATGCTTATTAGATGAAAATGAGTTTCACTGTCCAAATTAGATCTTGAAAGCTATTCCTCTTCACTTACAGGCTGATTGCTACCAAGTATTAGCTGACTTAATAGTATTTATTCAATAAATCTGATAGTTAATATTTTATCAATTAACTGCAATTGATTTAAATGAAAATATTACTATAGTATAAGAGTAGATGAACAAAGTCTTGAAGCCTATTGCTTAAGATTTTAAAAATAATACAATATATATGATAATTGGAAAATTTTTTATGTTATATACATGTAACATATAAGCTTAGTTTTTACATTTAGTGTATCATTTGACACAAATTCTTTGAGATTTGGTTTTGGATTAATATGTTAAAATTGAAAGATTCATGCAAGTATTATAACGTAATGATTTAATGAACAGAACAAATGACCATGACTACATCCAATGTGAAATCTTTTCCAGATCCACCATCCTTCATTAACTGTAATGAATTGAAACATTTAAAGTTGTGATATAGAACTTCAAGTGATTTTGTGAAGCCTCTTTGGTTAATGTAGCAGTAGGCATTTTATCATCTGTCAAATATAAAAATGAGGGTTAATAATAAAAAAAAATTGAAAATTTGGCAATGCTTTACACCTGTTAAAATATTATTATGGAGGTAAACACAAATGGTATTCTGTTGGGTAAAATTAATAATGGACCATGGAAATCAATTTTGTTTTATTAATTATGAATGCTAAATATATTTATTATGAGATTTTCCCTAAAAACTTCAAAACAAGATGTTTGTATTAATTTCTAAACAATGATTTAAAAGCAAATTCTGAAATGGTCAACTAATCAAGTCATCAATTGTGTTGTAGATAATTTAAGTTTATTACTATGTTATTCTTTTGGGCTAAATGAAAACAACCTGTACAAAACTCTCAAAACAATCAATTCATTAATTTTCTAACTTCTCTGCCTCTCCAACTCTACTGAACCTGAAGTTCTTTAATAGCAGGCAGAGTATCTAATTTATTTTTCATTCTTAAAAGTAAGCTAAAGTAGGCACTCAATGTTTATTTAACAATAAGCAATTGATTCATCATTAGTGTGTAAGAATGCAACTGATTTCTGTACATTGATTTTATATCCTGTGACTTTACTGAATCCATTTATCAGTTCAAGTAGTTTTTTTGGTGGAGTCTTTAGGGTTTTCTATATGTAATATCATGTCATCTGCATATAGTGAGAGTTTTACTTCTTCCTTACCAATTCGGATTCCTTTTATTTCTTTCTGTTGTCTAATTGCTATGGCTAGGACTTTCAGTACTATGTTGAATAAAAGGGGCAAGAGTGGATATCCTTGTCTTGTTCCAGACCTTAGGATAAAAGCTCTCAATTTTTCACCATTGAGTGTGTTAGCTGTGGGTTTTTCATATATGACCTTTCTTATGTTCCCTGTAGACCTACTTTGAAGAGGGTTTTTATCATGAATGTATGTTGTACTTTGTCAAATGCTTTTCTGCATCTATTGAAGTGATCATATGTTTTTTTTTTTTTTTAAAGATTTTACTTATTTATTTGACAGAGAGAGACACAGCGAGAGAGGGAACACAAGCAGGGGGAGTGGGAGAGGGAGAAGCAGGCTTCCTGCTGAGCAGGGAGCCCGATGCGGGGCTCGATCCCAGGACTCTGGGATCATGACCTGAGCCGAAGGCAGACGCTTACCGACTGAGCCACCCAGGCGCCCCGATCATATGTTTTTTACCCTTTCTCTTACTGATGTGACACATCACATTGATTGTTTTGCAAATATTGAACCACCTTTGCATCCCAGGAATAAATCCCACTTGATTGTGGTGAATGATTTTTTAAAATATATTGTTGGATTTGGTTTGAAATATTTTGTTGAGGATTTTTGCATCTATATTCATGAGAAATACTGGCCTGTAGTTCTCTTTTTTGTGGTGTCTTTATCTGATTTTGGTATAGGGTAATACAGGCCTCAGAGAATGAATTTGGAAGTTTTCCTTCCTCTTGTATTTTTTGGAACAGTTTCAGAAGAATGGGTCTTAACTCTTTAAATATTTGGTAGAGCTCACTTGTGAAGCATCTGGTCCTAGACCTTTGTTTTTTGGGAGTTTTTTGATTACTGATTCAATTTCATTGATGGGAATTGGTCTGCTCAAATGAAGAAATTAAGAAAACAATCCCCTTTACAGTTACACCAAAACAATAAAATATCTAGGAATAAACTTAATCAAAGAGGTGAAAGACTTACACTCTGAAAACTATAAAATGCTGAAGAAAGAAATTCAAGATGATGCAAAGAAATGGAAAGACATTCCATGCTCATGAGTTGGAAGAACCAGTATTGTGAAAATGTCTATCTATACTCCCAAAGCAATCTACACATTTAATGTAATCCCTATCAAAATATGAAGAGCATTTTTCAAAGAACTAGAAAAAACAATCCCAAAATATGTATGGAACCACAAAGGACCTCAAATAGCCAAAGCAGTCTTGAAAAAGAAAAACAAAACTGGAGGTATCACAATTACAAATTTCAAGTTATATTACAAAGTGGTAGTAATTAAAACAGTATGGTACTGGCATAAAAATAGATATAGATCAATGGAATAGGACAGAAAAGCCAGAAATAAACCCACAATTATATGGTCAATTAATCTTCAAAAAAGGAGGAATGAATATGCAAAGGGAAAAAGACAAACTCTTCAACAAATGGTGTTAGGAAAACTGGACAGCAACATGCAAAAGAATGAATCTGGACAACTTTCTTACACCATACAAAAAACTAAACTCAAGATGAATTAAAGACCTAAATGTGAGACCTGAAACCATAAAAATTCTTGAAGAAATGACAGGTAGTAATCTCTCAGACATCAGCCATAGCAACATTTTTTAGATGTGTGTCCTGAGGCAAGGGATATAAAAACAAAACAAAAAATAAATAAACTATTGGGACTACATCAAAATAAAAAGTTTCTGCACAGTGAAAGAAACAATCAATAAAACTAAAAGTCAACCTACTGAATAGGAGAAGATATTTGCAAATGACATATCCAATAAAGGGTTAGTGGAATCCAGTATATATAAAGAACTTATAAAACTCAACACCCAAAAAGCAATTAATCCAATTAAAAAATGGGCAGAAGACATGAACAGATGTTTCTCCAAAGAAGACATGCAGATGAATAATGGACACATTAAAAGATGCTGCACATCACTCACAATCAGAGAAATGCATATCAAAACTATAATGAGATACCACCTCACACCTGTCTGAATCAAAACACAAGAAACAAGTGTTGAGGAGGACAGAACTACAATATGATTCAGCAATGCCACTTCTGGGTATGTGCCCAAAGGAAATGAAATCCCTATCTTGAAGAGATAGCAGTACTCCCATGTTCACTGCAGCATTATTCACAATAGCCATGATATAGAAGCAACCTAAGTGTACACTGATGAATGAACGGATAAAGAAAATGTGATAAGTGTGTGTGTGTATATAAAATGAAATATTATTTAGTTTTTTTTTTTTAAAGATTTTATTTATTTATTTGACAGAGAGAGACACAGCGAGAGAGGGAACACAAGCAGGGGGAGAGGGAGAGGGAGAAGCAGGCCTCCCGCCGAGCAGGGAGCCCGATGCAGGGCTCGATCCCAGGACCCTGGGATCATGACCTGAGCCGAAGGCAGACACTTAACGACTGAGCCACCCAGGCGCCCCAAATATTATTTAGTTTTAAAAAGAAGGAAATCCTGCTGTTTACAACAGCATAGATGAACTTGGACGACATATGCTAAGTGAAATAAACCAGATATAGAAAAATAAATACTGCCGTATCTCACTTATATGTGGAATCTAAAAGTCAAACTCATAGAAGCAGAGAGTAGAATGGTGGTTGCTAGGGGTTTGGGGTTGTGGGAGAAATAAGGAGATGTTGGTCAAAGGCTACAAATTTTTAGTTATGCAGGATTAATAAGTTCTAGAGAATCTAATGTACAACATTAGGATAAATAAGTTCTAGAGATTCTAATGTACAACGTGATGACTACAGTCAACAATTCTGTATTGTATACTTACGTACAATATACTTGGGGTGAGAACAACTAGTGTTGTCACCACACACACATAAAAGGTAATTGTGTGAGATGATGGATATATTAATTAGCTTGATTGTGGTAATCATTTCACAAAACATATGAATATCAAAATATCGTGTTATTCACTTTAAAGATAGCCAATTATTATTTGTCAGTTATACCTCAATAAAACTGGAATAAAATAAAATAAATAAAATAAAATAAAGGTATCAAAGCAATTAACATCCTTATTTCACTAATACATTTAGTTCAGTAGTTTGAGATTATTACATATTAAATTTTATGCAAAGAATACTTTGTCAAGTGGTAATTATAACAATGATCTCCTAGTGATAAGTAAAAAGATATGCTAAATCTTTTAGTTTGATTAATATAGGCTGAATCTATATTTGTTTAGAGACACATTTATGAAAGCTTGCTTCTCTGACAGCTGGGTATATTTCATGGCAATTGAAAATATTTTTCTTTACTTTGTGCTGTGAGTGGAATGTATTTACAGAAATATATTGTTATGAGTCCTAATGGTAATGGGTAAACTATTTCAGCTCACGTGGCATTTCAGTCAAATGTGACTAAATGTGTTGTATATGAGCACATGAGATTCTGCCCCTTCTTCCAAGCTAATATATGATGTGTTACATTATTTTTAATAAAAAATTAACATTATTTTAATATCACAACATTCCTACAAAGAAAAAGATTTACATATGTTTATTTTAAATTCAAAAGCAAGAAATGTGGCAAATGTTCATTGTATTCAAAAAATAATCAACTTTAATAAGAACATAGATAAAATTTCATCGTGAAAAATAAGAAAATAACTATCTGAATTTATAAAGTTATAGATTTTAATTGTGTTCATTCCCAATAAATACCAGTAGGTAGTCAATTGTCTATCAGTATGCTTTATAATAGAAATTAATTTTATTTTTTCACTGAAACAAAATCCTACTATTAAAAGTCACACTCTGATGTGTGTATGCATGGCCGAGCATGACTACAATAATACTGCTTTGCATTTGTTGCAGAATTTGCCAGGGTTGACTCTGTCACTGGCAGCAATCTTAATATAATGTTTACTAATAGCTCTGTAGAGGAGCTCTATTTCCATAGCAACAAATGAACAATACTAGAGAGATTAATTGCTTCTGCATTATCAGTGTACAGTTTGCTGTAAAGCAATGTTTTGTAGTTTGATAATTGCAAGTCTAGAATGATTGTACATTATGAGTTGATTAGCATAAACACTTAAGATGAAGAATGTCTCTTTTGAAATGGGAAGAGCGTTGCAAAATGGTCAGGACTATATAATAAATATGGCCATGGTTCAAAGACTGTGTGTAGAGCTATTAAATTGTAGCATTAGTCATATTATTTGACACTGGTCATTTGATATGGCCCATTCCTGGTGGGCCCTTTATTGGCAATACACACCACATACACATACACACACACAACACATGAAAAGAATGGCATTAGGATTTTAGGCAAAGATCCTTCATGAAATTATCTCTACAAAAAACCCTAGCTGGTCTCTAGAAATTTCAGCCTTGACTACAAGTAGATGCTATGTGAGATCTATGTCTAGACTTCCTTTTCATAAACACCTAGATTTCATTTAAGTTATTTGGGTATAGTATAGATCTATCATAGATTGCCTCAGGTTATTGTACTACCCAGATAGTATCCTTAATTGAGGACTATGTACTTTTACAAAAGAAGGGATATTATTTGAAGGCTTTGTGAACAGTAGCCTCGTAGAAACACAATGCATGTTTCATATAGTAAAGGCACAAAAGATTGCATTTACTTAGTATTTCACTACTGATACAAAAATAATTGGCAGAAAAATTAACTTTTCATTGTATTGAATTGAGAGACTCTGCTGTTTTTGTCATTTCATTTGGAAGAACAAAAATTTCCATAAGGATGAATCAGAAGAAAAAATCCATTAAAAAATCTTTAAAATCAGAAGAAAAAATAATTTCATTTCAATCTATTAAAATTGGAACCAGCCTATGAGTTCCTTTATATCTGAATTGTGTTTAAGAATGAGTGGCAAAATAAATAAGGGGAAAGTATTAAAACGATTACTATAAAAATTATAAGCATATTTGTCATTGAGTAGCATAGTAAATAGTGGGTGTACCATAAGCAACAATCTCTACATTTTGGATATCATAATGTTTCTAGCGTTTATTTTTATTATATTTATAAGGGTTATTTATTTTAAAAGAAATAAAAAGGATACAATATATGACATGAAAAAATTCACTGCAGCTGTTCAGTAATCAGAATATCATTGACTGAACAATACTTGAAGATTTTCATTTGTGCTGAATACAATTAGTATATAGGGAGTACTGTCCAATTTGGGCGGTAAATATTGCCCATATGATTCCATTAAAACCGCAGTTCAGAATGATTGTAAAGGAAACAAGCACCACCAGTGCACCTGGGGACTATGTAGTTAGCATCTTTGGAATGAACCCAGTAAATAAGATTTTTTTTTCCAATGAGCAGACCAGCTGTTCTTTCCATGGTTTCTCTAATAGCTACTTTCCCATGCACTATGGATTAGCTAGCAAATTGATCAATTCCTTCATTAACCCATGGTTATTCTCCTAGATCATACTGAGGAGGCTCAGATGGGATTTATAACAAAAAATATCAAATAATTCTTTTTTATTTATTATTTATTTTAGAGAGAGAGAGAGAGAGACTGAGCATAAGCGGGAGGGGCAGAGGGAGAGGGGATCCCAAGCAGACTCCACTGAGCACCGAGCCTGATGTGGGCTCGATCTCACAACCCTGAGATCACAACCTGAGCCAAAACCAAGAATTGGACACTTAACTGACTGAACCACCCAGGCACCCTCAAATAATTCTTGTGTGAGAAATAGGAAACTAAAATTAAATGACTATTCTATATTAATTTATTCTATATGTAGATTCTATAATGACATTCTAAGATTTTATTCTATACAACAAGAGGATTCCAAAAACTTAATAGGCTACAAATAAACAGATACCACCAGTAGAAGTGCCACCAGAAACCTTCTTTGAAATAATTAGTATCTCTTTTTAGTTTTTTTAATTCAGATTTTCATATATCCAACTTTATTGAAGCAGAGATTACATGTAGAAAAAAGACAAATTATCTAGACTGCACAGGATATTGTTAGTCACCAAATAATACTGTTCGAATAACAACTTTTAGTTACTTTTATTTTTAAAATAAGTTACTCATACATTACATGTTATATTATATATTCTGCTCTAGTAGGGAATATAACACATGAATTTAGGTTAAATTCCTAAACCAAGATACTAAAATCTAAATGTAAATCTCCAGATATTAATATTCAAATTTGTTTTTCCTAAATTGGTTTCAACATCATTCATGTGGAGATTGCAAACATAGTGTGTGTTTTGGGGAGGCAGAGGAGAGTGATTGCTGTTGTCTGTGATGTATGGCTCCTTATCCTTCTCTTTGACCCTCCTGGTGTTTTGAAAACTGGGAATATATACAGTATGTCTTTGAATAAATAGATCAATGCACTTGCTTTAAGAAAATAGAATATATATATTCTAGGCTGACTAGAATGTTTTAAATTCGGAATAATCTATTTACAAAATACTTTTCTTTGGAATTTTTTTACAATTACAGCACTCTTAATATATAGTAAAATTATAAAAGTGTCATATATGCAGTGTGTAAACATTTGAAAACTTAGACAAGTGTATACATACAGGAAAGTGCATATATACAAAAGTACATATAAATACATCTGACTGTAAAATTTGGTGCTTTTTTTACTAAATTTTTCAGAGAAGAGTGGTCAAGTCCTCAAAAATTTAAAGCAATACCTTTTTATACTGAAGTATAATTAATATACAATGCTATATTAATTCCAAGTATACAACATATTGATTCAATTCTGTATATTACTAAGTGTAGTCACCATCTGTCACCAAGCAACCTTTTAATAACTGCAAAGTAATACATTTTATCAATACAAAATTTTTTATGTATCACTCTATAGTATTAACATTTACATATTTTTCTATTTTTGATATTATAAACTATCATAAAAATTCCCTTAAGGCACATAATTTACATCTATAAAAATGTTTATTATTTGATTAAGATAGTGTAATTAGATGTAGGGTTGTATTTTTTTTCTACATGAAAGCACACTTATTTTTTTTAATATTTATTTATTTATTTGAGTGGGGGGGGGCAGAGTGAGAGAGAGAATCCCAAGCAGACTCCCTACTGAGCACAGAGCCCAACCTGGGGCTTGATCCCATAACCCTGAGATCATGACCTGAGCCAAAATCAAGAGTCAGACGCCTACCCGACTGAGCCACCCAGGCACCCCCACATTTATTTTTTTAATTAAGATTTTAGTTTGTTAGGGCAATTTAAGGTCCACAGCAAAACTGAGGGGAGGATACAGAGATTTCCCATATACCCCCTGCATAATATTCCCAACTATCAACATCTCTCAACAGAGTGTTGCTAACATTTGTTTCAATTGATGAACATACATTGACACATCATAATCACCCTAAGTCCATATTTTAGGGTGAATACAATTCAGTCAGTGTTATACATTCAGTGGGTTTGGGCAAATGTATAATGACCATTATGGCATCCTACAGAGTTTTTTTACTGTCCTAAAAATCTTCTTCACTCTCTCTATTCATCTGTTTTTGTATTGCCTGTAACTACTGATCTTTTTTTATTGTGTCCATATTTTTGCCTTTTCCATAATATCATACAGTTGGAATCATGCAGTATGTACCCTTTGCAGATTGGCTTCTTTCACTTACTAATGCACATTTAAATTTCCACAATGTCTTTTTATAACTTTATAGCTCCTTTGTTTTAGCACTGAATCATATTCCATTGTCTGGATGTACCACAGTTTATTTATCCATTCACCTACTGAAGGACATCTTTGTTGCCCCAAGTCTTGTCAATTATGAATAAAGCTGCTATAAACATCCATGTGCAGGTGTTTTGTTTTGTGGGCTTTTTGTTTTGTTTTGTTTTGTTTGTTTTGTTTTTCTTGTTTGTTTTGTTTTGTTTTTTGTGAACATAAATTTTTAACTCCTTTGGGTTAACACGATAACATCAGCTTGATTGCTGGATTGTATGGTAAGAGTATTTTTCGTTTTGTAAGAAACTGCCAAACTGTCTTCCAAAGTGGCTGTACCATTTTGTATTCCCACCAGCAATGAATGAAAGCCCTTACACCTCTACAGTATTTGGTGTTGTCAGTATTCAGTTTTGGAGTATTATGTGCTTGTAGTGGTATCTAGTTTTATTTCCCTTTTGACTTATGATGTGGAGCATTTTTTATACGTTTATTTTCATATAAAAGGTTGTTTGCCCATTTTTTAATTGGGTTGTTTGTTTTCATATTTTTGAGTTTTAACAGTTCTTTTTACATTTTGGATAAAATAGGAGTTACACTCTTCATCACTATGTAATAAATTGGTTTGAACCATTTTTTAAAAGTTAGGAAAGTTGAAGGAATATCAGTAATATAATTTTGTTTTTCAATTTGACAACTATAAAAATATAAGTCATTTATTTTTTTAAAGCTTTTATTTATTTCTTCATTTAAGTAATCTCTACACCCAACATGGGGCTCAAACTCATGACCCCAAGATCAAGATTCACACACTCCTCTGACTCAGCCAGCCAGGCCTTGAAATACTAAATTATTTAAATCACTTGCATTAAGTATTTTAAAGTCAGACATAGCAAATTCATGAATGAAGATAATATTTTTTAAAACCTGCATATATATTTTCCACATTTTCAGTTGTGAACTGAATTGAAACCATTCCTGAGCTCATACTGGCTTTTAATATTCTTTTTTTTCCCCTTGATTGCTAGTCAGCTATTGAGGAAAAATGGTCTTTTGTGGATTTCCATCCTTGAATATATTTCAACATACAGCAATTCAATGTTAAGAATCTCCATCAACTTACATTTAGTTTACAGACTTTGCTTCTTTAAATTTACATAGAAAACTAGAAATAAAGTCTTATCTGTACCAAATACAATTCTGTGAATCTATATATTCCCAGCAGATGGGATTTAAATGCTTCCACCAAATAACCACTTCAGCCATTTAGTACACAAAAACTACTTTAGCCATTAGGCATTTTCAGGGCTGGCTGTTGGAATCATTTCTCTAGAGAGGCTAATGCAAGAAAGAAGGGAGGAGGAACAGATCAGGAAAAAAGAGAATGTATTAAAAAAGAAATTCCTGGCAGGGCATAAGTGAGGGCTGGTATAGAGAGGAACAAAAGGAAAAATGCAGGGTTGGCAGCACTGTTATATAGCTCAGTTTTTTCCTGAGACCAAGTTAACCTGAAAAGAGAAGATAGGTTTCTTGTTTACAAGATAAGTTACTTTGCTGTTTAATAAGATGCAGAATCTCACTACTTAAAAAAAAAAAAAATGCCCTTTGGATGGGCTTGAATGTTGTCGGATAATTTTGGGGAAAAATCAGCGTCATTTCCTTTGGGCCACCGTGTGTTGATCACAGATTCAAGACTTGTTTTATTTGTTATAATAGTTGAATTTTCTTACATAGAGATAACGTCAGTTTAATAATTGTCAATAAACCACTGGTTTATTCTTTAACATTTATCATATGGAGGCAGATTTGCTTCAGAATGTGAATTAAAACAACTGGATGTGATAGTTTGTGATCTGGAATCAATCAACGATTTTCTTCATTGTTTAACCATCAATTTTATACACTTATGATCTAGCTATTACTGAGTTTATTATTCATGATGTAAACAATTTCTCACCAAATTAATACTATTAATATTTTAAATTATTATTACATTTAAATAAAGAGTATTTAAAGAAAATGTATTCCATTGTTCATGAAATTTGTTTCACTCTCACTATTAGCTTTATTACTACGTAGTAACTTTTTGTGTGAGTGCAGTTAATGCTTGGACAGTATGAGTTTGAACTGTGCGGGTCCACTTATATGTGGATTTTTTTTCAACAAATATATAAACTTACAGTATTGATATAGTATAATACTATAAATGTATTTTTTTATGATTTCCTAATAACATTTTCTTTTCTCTAGCTTATTTTACTATGAGAATATTGTTTCTAATACATATAACACAAAATATATATTAGTTGACTATGTTATTGGCAAGGCTTCTGGTCAACAGTGGGCTATTAGTAGTTAAATTTGGGGGGAATCAAAAGTTATATGTGGATTTTTGACTGCACAGGAGATTGGCATCCCTAACCCCCATGTTATTCAAAGATCAACAGTTACTTAAAATCAGAATAGATTTGAACACAAAATGACATAATTAATTAAAGGATTGAAAAAATAAAAGCGGAGGAGTCCAAGATGGCAGAGGAGTAAAAAAGAAAGAAAGAAAAGAAAAAAGCATAATAGGACATCTTGAGAATTTAGGGGTAAATACTCAACTGTGAAGGGGCGCCTGGGTGGCTCAGTCATTAAGCGTCTGCCTTCGGCTCAGGTCATGATCCCAGGGTCCTGGGATCGAGTCCCACATTGGGCTCCTTGCTTGACGGGAAGCCTGCTTCTCCCTCTCCCACTCTCCCTGCTTATGTTCCCTCTCTCGCTATCTCTCTCTCTCTGTTAAAAAATAAATAAAATCTTAAAAAAAAAAAAAACTCAACTGTGAAATTCTTTGGGGATTTGCTTACTGGCATGTATGCTCCAGGAACAGTCTTCCAGACCTGTGCTGTATCACATAGAGACTACATTGCACAAGACTGAGCACATTTTACAGTCTGTTATCTGACATAATTTCTTCATTCCTATTATAGTCAATTTATCTTACCACCTAATCAGGTAATTTTTAGTGGTAAATATTTAATCCATCTTTAGGAAATGTCCCTGACCAACAAATTTACTGAATACAAAATATCCCAACTTTTTAAAGGAAATATCAATAATTATGGGATAATATTTGTTTAGGGTGATGCATTTTGACGAATGCTATTTTTAATAAGGAAAAAGAGTATCAGTCTAATAGTTCTAAAGTGCTTTAAAATATTAAAGTGAACCATGTTTGACAAATTTAAAAAATATATTAAAATTTGGAAACCAATGTAATATCAGTCAGCATAATCAGTTTGAGATACACTCATTCCTCTGTCATTTCTAGCACTTCCAAATTATCTATTTTTGTTTAATTTTATATTTTTCATGGTGAATAATATAGTTCAGAAAATAATAAAATGTATATCCATGAAACTTACATCCCGCTTGAGAAATAGAATATATCTCATACTTCAAAGACCTCTATGTACTCCTGGTAAATGTCATACTGTTTCTTCCCGAGGCCACCACATATCCTGTTATTTTCTGTTAGTCATTCTTTAATTTTCCAAAAATAGATTTACATATTCAGATGTATAAAGATATATTTTTAGTTTTGATTTTTGAAGATTATATATTATAAATACATTGTGCTGTTTGTGACTTGCTCTGTTGGCTCAATATTCTGTTTTTCAGTTTTGACCATTTTGATGTGTGTGTTTATATAGTTCATTTGTTGATTCTCACTGCTATGTAATATTATATTATACACATACAAATTATTTTTTCTATTCTATTGTTGATTGAAATTGATTGTTTCCTATTGCTTTGTGTTATTATTAGTTGCTTTTATAATGTTGTATATATATGCATAAGTATCTACTGGAGCACATTTTAAACTGTTTGTTTAGAACATATTTAAAAGAGAAGGTTGCTTTTTCTCACAGATTCAAAGGAGTTATGTATTATATGAATACTTCATAAATTGCATATGTTGCATATGCCTTCTCCTAATTTGTGAATTATACTTTCATTTTTGTTACGACGTCTTCTGAAAAAGACATTCTTTTTTTTTTAAGATTTTATTTATTTATTTGACAGAGAGAGAGCACAAGCAGGGGGAGCGGCAAGAGGAGGGGAAGAAGCGGACTCCCTGCTGAGCAGGGAGCCCAATGCGGGGCTCGATCCCAGGACCCTGGGATCATAACCTGAGCCTAAGGCAAACACTTAACAGACTGAGCCACCCAGGCGCCCCTGAATAAGACATTCTTAATTTCAGTGTACTCAAATGTATCCATCTTTTCATTTATGGTTAATGCCATTGCCATTGGATCTTGTTTAAAAAATCCATCCTTAATCGAAGGTTATAAGTATATACATACATGTTTACTTTTGATTTTGAAGTTATTCTTCTAAATTTGGGTACTTTATCCATCTGTAATTGATTTTCATGTCAGTTGTCAGATAAGAATCCATTATACTATATTTTTAATTTGGATAACAATTTTTTCAGCATCATTTGCTGATAAGGTCGTTTTCCCCCACTAATGCTCAGCGCCATCTTGGTCAAAAAGTACCTGAGTAAAGTTGTTCTGGGCTCTGTGCTATTCCACAGGTTTCTCTAACTCTCCCTCTGCCAAAACTATGTGATGATTTTTACCCTTCATTCTATTAATATGTTGTGTTATGTTTATTGATTTGTGCATCTTAAAACACTGCTGCATCCCAAGGTTACATTCCACTTAATCATTGTATATGATTCTTTTAGTAAGCTGTTGAATTCAGTTTGCTAGAATATTGTTGATAATTTAGTTAATTTGAGATTTTTCTTTTTTTTTTTCAAATAGGTGTTTATCACTGTAAACTTCCCTTTTAGAACTGCTTTCACTACATCTCATAAGTTTTGATATGTTGTGTTTTCATTTTAATTTATCTTAAAATACTTTTTGTTGTTGTTGTTGTTGTTTTTGTTGTTTTTACCAAAATCAAGTGGGATTTTTTCCAGGGTTGCAAATATGGCTCAATATCTATACATTTTTTTAAATTTTATTATGTTAATCACCATACATTACATCATTAGTTTTAGATGTAGTGTTCCATGATTCATTGTTTGCATATAACACCCAGTGCTCCATGCAGTACGTGCCTCTTCAATACCCATCACCAGGCTAACCCATCCCCCCACCCCCCTCTCCTCTAGAACCCTCAGTTTGTTTCTCAGAGTCCATAGTCTCTCATGGTTCGTCCCTCCCTCTGATTCCCACCCCCTTCATTTTTCCCTTCCTACTATCTTCTTTTTTTTAACATATAATGTATTATTTGTTTCAGAGGTACAGGTCTGTGATTCAACAGTCTTACACAATTCACAGTACTCACCATAGCACATACCCTCCCCAATGTCTATCACCCAGCCACCCCAGCCCTCCCACTCCCCACCACTCCAGCAACCCTCAGTTTGTTTCCTGAGATTAAGAATTCCTCATATCAGTGAGATCACATGAGCACTTTTTCATGTGTCTGTTGGCCATTTGGATGTCTTCTTTGCAGAAATGTATGTTCATGTCTTCTGCCCATTTCTTGATTGGATCATTTGTTCTTTGGGTGTTGAGTTTGATAAGTTCTTTATAGATTTTGGATACTAGCCCTTTATCTGATATGTCATTTGCAAATATCTTCTCCCATTCTGTCGGTTGTCTTTTGGTTTTGTTGACTGTTTCTTTTGCTGTTCACAAGCTTTTTATCTTGATGAAGTCCCAATAGTTCATTTTTGCCCTTGCTTCCCTTGCCTTTGGTGATGTTTCTAGGAAGAAGTTGCTGTGGCTGAGGCCGAAGAGGTTGCTGCCTGTGTTCTCCTTTAGGATTTTGATGGACCCTTGTCTCACATTGAGGTCTTTCAACCATTTTGAGTCTATTTTTGTGTGTGGTGTAAGGAAATTCTTCTGCATGTGGCTGTCCAATTTTCCCAACACCATTTGTTGAAGAGACTGTCTTTTTTCCACTGGACATTCTTTCCTGCTTTGTTGAAGATTAGTTTCCTGATTTAACTTCTACTTTTAACCCATTTGTTGTTCAGGAGTGTGTAGTTTGATTTCCATGTATTTGTGAATTTTTCATTTTTCCATCTGTTATCGATTTCTAGTTTCATACTATTATGGTCAGAAAAGATACTAGCTATAATTTTGGTCTTAAATTGATTACAGCTTTCTTTGTGACCCAATGTATGACATATCCTGAAAATAATGTTTCATGTGCTCTTGAGAAGAATATATATTCTGGTACTGTTGGATGGCATGCTCTATATATGTCTGTTAGGTCCATTTTGTCTATAATGTGTTGTCTTCTTATTAACGTTCTTTCTGGATGATCTAGCCAATGTTGAAAGTGGGGTATTGAAGTCCCTTTTTATTAGTGTATTGCTATCTATTTCTGCCTTCACTTTTGTTAGAATTTGTTTTAAATATCTAGGTGCTCCAATGATAGATACATATATATGTACTGTTATATCCTCTTGCTGAATTGACCACTTTTTCATTGTATAATGCCGTCTTTGTCTCTTATGACTGAATTTGATTGAAAATCTATTTTATCTGATATAAGTACAGTAACTCCTACTCTCTTGGTTACCATTTTCATGGAATACTTTCATGTCCTTAAAGCTAAAGTGAGTCTCTTGTATGTAGCATATTGTTGGATCTTGTTTTTTATCCATTTAGCTACTTTTTGCATTTTGATTAGAGAATGCAGTTCTCTTACATTTAAAGTAATTTTGGATAGGTAAAGACTTGACTTACTACTGCCATTTCTTTAGTTGCTTTTTGCCTGGTTTTTTTTTTTTTTAGTTCCTTTATTTTTTCTTCCTCTCTTACTGTCTTCCTTTGTGATTTACTTTTTGTAGTGGTATGTTTTAATCCCTTTATCTTTCGTGTAACTGCTATAGAGTTTTTTTTTCTCTATCATTACTTCCAGGTAACAGGGTTGCCTTATTAAAAAAAAAAAAATGACTAGAGATACTGGAGAAATACTGATAGATACTGCTTTAGAAATGGTAGCAATATTCAAAGGCATGTAATATTATGAAATAACATTGGTTCTTTAGCAAGACACAGGAAGATACATTGCCAACAACTATAAGGAGGTACCATTCAAAGTTAGTCACTTTTTTTTTTCAGTTAGTCATTTTTTAAATGAACATAATAGGCTTTCTTTCAGAAGCCTTACACTTCACAATTTCTCATAAATCTATTCTCTTTGTCTTATATTTTCATCATTCTTGTCAAAATTTGCTCAATGCAATGGTTAATTAGAAATGTTCACATAAATTCATCTATATTAAAACTTAAATAAAAAAATATTTGAGTGTTTATATTGGCATTTTAATAGAAATTTCATCCCCTAATAAAACAATGAAACCACAATGGTAAAATTTTTGGCATCAGGGAGAAGCAAATGGACAAATTAGGGCAAATATCTGGGACATTCTCAGTGTCTCTCATGTATTCTAATGTAAGAGGTTGACCTTAAGGTTCTGCATATAATGCTGATTCAGACAGAAGAAAATTTTTTAAAGTTGAAACATTAAATTTATACACTGTCTAAAATCTCTTGTTTATAAGTCCTATAGATAGAGGAAATTTCCATCTGGCTAGTCAGAGTAAAGTTTATTGTACCAAAGAAATAATTTAATAGTATCTTAAGAAACATGATTGAATTAATGAGGTTTGAATTTGCTTAATTTAAAGCCAAAGTAGAGTTTGGGCACAGATAATTCACATTATGCTGTCTTTTATGAACAATATAAGCTTAGATCAAAATTATAATATTTTAAGTTTATTACTCAAGGAGTTTATCTACATATATAAACTGTCATATTGAATGCATGGTCAACTTAATACGGAATTAAAGACAACTTGTCAAATTCATTTTCCATTATTAATGATGTAAAGGAAAAATATGTGCTGGCACTTGCTTTATTTAATCTGCTTTGCATAGCAATGATGAATTATGTAACTGATATTGTGACACTAAACACAAAGTGGTATTTGTAATCATCTAAGATATTCATTTACCTTCATCAACTGACAATATCCCAACATTTTTTTAAGGCAAAATCTCATGCTCTAATATTTTCTGACAGCTATAGCTGTTTGTATGGAATTGAGTTCTTTTAAAAACAAATTTGATTTTATAGGCAATAATGTTACACTTCACAGTGAAATGAAAGTTTTTTTTCATATTAAAGAAGTCCAACCAACAAGTTGGTAAGATCTGTTTTCTCAAACTTTCATCCTTCCCTGTCTGGATTAGGTTCATATGCTTGTTAGCTGAATGGCAAAAAAAAAAAGCCAAAACTTGAAAATCACATGGAAACAACTCTTTTTTTTTGTTTTGTTTTGTTAAATTCCAGTACCATTAACATATATATTAGTTTCAGATGTACAGTATAATGATTTAATAATTCCATACATTACTCAGCACTTACCATGACGAATGTACTATTCAATCCCCATCCACCACCCACCTCCCCTCTGGTAACCCCAGTTTGTTCTCTATAGTTAAGAGTCTGTTTCTTGGTTTGTCTGTCTCTCTGTTCATTGTTATTGTTGTTGTTCCCTTGCTGTTTGTTTTGTTTCTTGAATTCCACACGAGTGAAATCATATGATATTCGTCTTTCTCTGACTCATTTATTTTACTTAGCATTGCACTCTCTAGCTCCATCCATGTTGTTTCAAATGGCAAGATTTCACTATTTTTATGGCTAAATAATAGTCTGTTGTATGTATATACCAACCACATCTTCTTTATCCATTCATCTATCAAGGGACACTTGGGCTGCTTCCATAATTTGGTTATTATAAATAATGCTGCAATAAACATGGGGGGTGAATGTGTCCCTTTGAATTAGTGTGGAAACAACTCTCTATAAAGGGAACACATAGTTAATTTCCTTCAAGATACTTCCATACTACCCCTCAGAGTTAGGTAAATTCGCAAAATATTCAAAGTCATAGCTTCATTCAAAGCAGCTGAATTTGAAACCAGCCTTTGTAGGTGCATATTTTCTGTTATTTTTTAAAAAACACTGCTCTATAATATAATTATCAAAGCATACATCATAAATCTATTAAACACACAATATGCATATGTTTTGCAAATATCAAAATGAAGGTTGGCATAGTGGAGAAAACATTACCTTTGCCATCTAATGACCAGAGAGTATATTCCTATGCTTCATATTACTAACCTATTATATTGAAAGAAATCTAAATTTAGATACTCAGTTTTTTCATTTGCAGTTAGAACATAATAATTGATGTATTGAAGTATTGTGCAAATTAATATACGGTTAAACTTTGAACTAGGCAAATGTTAGGGGCACTGACTCCCCACACAGTTGAAAATCCACTTTTTAACTTTTGACTCCCCAAAACTTAACTACTAATAGCCTATTGTTGACCTGAAGCCTTACCGATAATATAAACAACACATATTTTGTATGTCATATGTATTATATACTGTATTCTTACACTAAAATAAGCTTGAGAATAAAAACTGTTATTAAGAAAATCATAAGAAAGAAAAAATACGTTTATAGTACTGTGTTATAAAAAATCCATGTATAAGTGGACCCATACAGTTCAAAGTGTATTCTTCAGGATCAAGTATATACATTTATATACTGGCATTGTGAAAATAAAGGTTGGCTGTTTTAAATCTTTTTAAGTAAGGATTAAATGAGGTAAATCTTGCCTCCTTGGTAAGAATGAAAGGAAATGCTTCCCATAAAGGTAGGGAAAACAGCACTCTATCAACACAGAAGTGATAAGATAAAATTGGGTCCTACATTTCAAGCAATGGAAAGCCAGATACTACCCTAGCAATCAAAAACAAGAATCCCCCTACCATGTTAGTGGGTAAGAAATGAAGATCAGTACTTCTGTAGCAAGGCAAGCTTCCTTGTAAGGTACACATACATAGTTTAGATCACAAATCAGGTATGTTGAGTGTTGTGCTACATGTATGAAGTACAGAAATTGAAAAAAAAATAAAGAATATTAACACTGGAAATTTTACAAGTGAGAAATATAAAATTAGTTTTGTACAACTTTATACTGACATCTGTTGCTTTTATGAATGATTTCTGTATGTCAGCAATTATACTTTCATAATATTATTGCAGAAATCTTTATATCACTATAGTATAGAACTCTAGATTTTACGATCAGAAATAAAGGCAAGAAAACTTTTTTCTCAACTTTCAGGTCCTAATAGTGGTTAAGATATTCATAGACTCATCTGAAGCCCCTGGGTGTTTCATTTGGTTAATCATCTGACTCTTGATTTCGGCTCAGGTCGTGATTTCAGGGTCGTTAGATCGAGCCCCACATTGGGCTCCATGCTCAGTGGAGAGTCTGCTCCAAATTCTCTTTCTCTCCTTCTCCCTCTGTCCCTCCACCCCACTCTCTCTCTCTTTAAAATAAATAAACAAATCTTTAAAAAAAAAGATTTTTGTAGAGTCGTATAAAGAGTACTGCACCACTGCAACTTTTTGTGTGTTTTAACTCTTACACTCCAAATCTAACTTTACCTAAATTGTCCAAATAAGAACTTGGAACTAAGACTTCCTGCCATATCTATTGCTACCTATAAAGAAACAAAATTTCATGCAGTTTCATAAGGACATGCACAGTCTATTTTAACTCTTTTTTAGTTGAAATTCTTCATTATTCTTTAGCCATATTTTGCTTGTCATCAACTTTAATTTTTTCTATCTACTTTATTATTTCACATATTTTAATTGTGTTTAATATAGTGGTTATCACAAATGTTTTAACATTTTTATTCATTATTATTATTAATATCAATGAAGATTGGGGGACAGACAGGTAGGGTGATACATTAGCTGAGGTCCTCTAAATATTCATCACTGTTTGAAATCTGGGATATTTACAAAATAAGTAGTAGGACATATTACTGTGAAACACTTTCAATTTTATCTTCAAATATAATTGTCTCAAAATAGTCATATACTCTTCAACAAATGGTGCTGATAAAACTGGACGGTGACATGCAAAAGAATGAGACTGGGCCACTTTCTTATACCATTCACAAACATAAACTCAAAAAGGCTTAAAGACATAAATGTGAGACCAATAAAAACCTTGAAGAAACCATAAAAATCCTTGAAGAGAGCATAGGCAGCAATTTCTCTGACATTGGCTGTGGTAACATTTTTCTAGATGTGTCTCTTAAGGCAAGGGAAAGAAAAGCAAAAATAAACTATCGGGACTGCATCAAAATAAAAAGTTTCTGCGCAGCAAAGGAAACAATCAACAAAACAAAAAGACAACTTATTAAGTGGGAGAAGCTATTTGCAAATGATATATCCAAGAAGGGGTTAGCATCCAAAAAATATGAAGAACTTATACAACTCAACACACACAGAGACACACACACATACACACACAGACGAACAAATCCAATTAAAAAATGAGCAGAAGACATATGTCCAACAGACACATGAAAAGATGCACTCAGCATCACTAATTACCAGGGAAATCCAAATCAAAATTACAATAAGATATTACCTCACACCTGTCAAAATGGCTAAAATTAAAAACATAAGAAACAAGTGTTGGCAAGGATGTGGAGAATAAGGAACCCTCATACACTGTTGGTGGGAATGCAATCTGGTGCAGCCATTGTGGAAAACAGTATGGAGTTCCTCAAAAAAGTTAAAAATAGAATTACCACACGACCCATTAATTCCACTACTGGAATTTACTCAAAGAATCTGAAAACTCTAATTTGAAAAGATATATGCACCCTTATGTTTATTGCATCATTATTTCAATAAGCAAATTATGGAAACAACCTATGTCCATTGATAGATGATTGGATAAAGATGTGGTATATATCTAGATATAGGTATGTGTATGTGTGCATGCATATATGTGTGTGTGTGTGTATAGATAGATAGAGAGAAAGAGAGGGAGGGGGAGGATATTATTCAGCCATAAAAAAGAATGAGATATTGCCATATGCAACAACATGGATAAATCTAAAGGGTATAATGCAAAGTGAAATAAGTCAGTTGGAAAAAGACAAATACCATATGATTTCACTCATGTATGGAATTTAAGGAACAAAACAAATAAAAAATTAAACAAAAAAACAGACTCTTAAATATAGAGAACAAGCTGGTGATTACCAGAAGGGAGGTGGGTGGGGGGATGGGTGAATTAGGGAAAGGGATTAAGAGTGCACTTATGATGAGTACCGAGAAATGTACAGAATTGTTGAATCACTATATTGTACACCTGACACTCCTATAACACTGTATGCTAATTATACATTTTTATTAAAATAACAAAATATAAATAAAATGGCAAAAAACATTTTTAAAAGTGATATACTTCTCATTTTCAGAATGACTTCTGGTTGCTATGATAGTGTATGCTTCATATAATTTTTCTCACACCTACCTGCTTCTAGAAAAATTCTAATGAACTTTATCCACCTCTCTTCAGAACAGTAAAAAAAATAAATAAATAAAAATAAAAACATTTTTTAAAAATTCCCTGTTCTTCCCCCTGATTGTGAAAGTGAGGAGCAGGAATGATATCATATCCCCAAATATTTTCAGTTTTCACATAATCTTCAAAACACATTGCTACTTATTCAAAAGCTATTTCTACATTAATAAATCTATAACAAAAAATCTGTATCTCTGCATTAGTTTCTTGCTGTTGTAACGACTTACCACAATATTAGTGCCTTAAATTGCTGGTGGACAGAGTAGATGAAATGAGCCAAAGTATAGTTAAATACAACACATACATGGGGAGCACGAGTAAACAGCAGAAGCAGAAACAGCATCAGCAACATCAACTAAGTTCAACTAAGAGTTAGTGAAAAGTCTTTGTAAGTGGTAATAAAATAAAAAAGACAATAATAAAAAAATAGTGCCTTAAAACAACACAAATTTATTATCTTATAGTTCTCAGCCAAAAATCCAGAATAGGTCTCTTTGGGCTACAATCTATTCCTGGACACACATCTGCATTCCTTCTTGAGGCTCTAGACTCCCATTCTCTTGCCTTTTCCAGTTTCTGGAGGCTGTCAACATTCTTTGGCTTGTGGCCCTCTGCCATCTTCAAAGCCAGCAACGGTCAGTGGGGTCTTTTTCATGCTGCATCACTCTGCCTCTGACTTTTCTGCCTTACTTATAGATTCTTATGATTACATTAACCCCACCTGGCTAACCAGGAGAAGCCCATCTCAAAGTCCTTAACTTAATCACATCTACAAGAACCCCATGTCTCAGAATTTTCTACATATGCCATTATGTCTTCTTAAATAATGATGTTTTATTAACCCTGTGAAGTTTGTAGTGATACCAACTTTCTAATTTATTGATATTAATTTGCGTTTTCTCTTTTTTTCCTGATCAATTGTACTGATCTTTAAGAATTTGTTTATTGTTTCATAGAGTTTTCATTTTTTTTCTATTTCTGCTGTATTAATTTTGATTTTTATCATTTCCTTCCTCTTGCTTACTTTGGGTTAACTTGCTATTTTTTTCTTGTTTCTTGAGTTGTAAGCTTAAGTTCCTGGTTGTAAACTGTTCTTTACCCATATAAGTATTTAATGCTAAAGATTCCCTTATAAACACTGTTTAAGGAGCATCCCACAGATTTAGATATAGTGGGTTTTGTTCATTCAGTTCAGTTTACTAATTTACTGATTTCCTTGGAGAGTTCTTTGAAGTTGGATTTTGAATTTGAGATTTAATTAAAACTTTAAAATTAAAATTTAATTTAAAACTTAATTGTTTAATTTCTAAATATTTGGAGAATAGATCTCTCCTTTTTTTTTACCTGAAAAAAAAACAAAAAACAAAAAATAAAAAATTGTAGCCTGAGAATATATTTTGTTTTAGTACTTTAAAGATTTTTTGTCACTGATTTCTGACTAGCATAGATTGTGATGAAAGTTTCTGTGATCATTTTCTTTATTCTTCTATGTGTATTGTCTCTTTTTTCTGACTGTCTTTAAGAATTTTTTTTAGGACTGATTTTCAACAATTTACTTACGCTATACTTTGTTGTGTTGTTGTTATTGTCGATACCCTGAATAAATTTTTGTATTTCTTGTATCTGTGAGTTTATACTTTATTTTTAAATCTCATTTGGAGATTCTTCAGCTGCTATTTTGTTAAATGCTTTTTCTCTTTCTCTTTTTTTACAATGCACATATATTGAATCACGTGATATTGTGCCATAAGTCACTGAAATCCTGTTTGTTTTTTCATTTTTTGTTTCTACCTTTCTGAGTCTCAGTTTGGGTAGTTTCTGTCACTGTGTGTGCAAATTCACTCATATTTTCTTCTATAGTACCTACTCTGCTGTTAAATTTGAGTAGATTTTTCCTTTCAAACATTACATATTTGTCCCTATAATTTCGATTTGATGTCTTTTTCTTATCTTTTCAATTTATCTTCCCATTAATTTGATGTTTTTCTTATAATTACTTATCATATTTGTAATTTTATAACTATATGTCTTTATTTATCAATGAATTTAATAGAAATCAAGAAATTTCTGTCATTTCTGAGGTTACATATAAAGGTTGATTTTCATTTTGGTTATGGGTTTCATTATTTTGTTTTTTCATATGATGTGATAGGCAAATAATGTTGCCATTTGCTCCAAAGATGTTCAGGTTCTAATCTCTGGAATTTATGAATATGTTACATTATATGGTAAAGGAGACTTGCCATTATTGTTACAAACATTGAGGAATGAGGAATGAGGAAATTATACTGGATTAGATAGGTGGGCCCAGTCTAGTTACAGGAGCTCTTAAAACTTCCTGACTGAGGGCAGGGAGATACAACATAAGAAAGAATCTACCTCCCTTCCTGGCTTTGAAGATTGAAAAACGGGACTATGTGTCATTTAATCTGATAGCTACTTAAGCTGGGAATGACTCTGAGGTTACAGCCAGCAAGACTATAAATAGGGTTGGTGGGGACCTCAGTCCTAAAACGAGAAGGAACTGAATTCTGCTCACAACCCAAGTAAATAGGAAACAAATTATTTCCTAAAGCCTCTAGAAAGGGATGTAGCCGGTCAACACCTTGATTTCAATCTGGTGAGGCTCTTGCAATACTTTTGACTAAAACACTGTGGATAATAGGTTTGTGTACTTCAAACCACTAAATTTGTGGTAATTTCTTATGAAAGCAATAAAAATCTACTATACATTTCTAGTAAGTTTTCATCTGTTGATAGACATTATGAATATAGTATTGTTGAATATTCAGATTTAGTTTTCTTTCTTAAAAGAGTGTTGGATTGATTTGGCAGGTAGTTAGGTTACTTGCAGAACAGGTTGTTCTCAAACTTGTTTGTAAGTTCTTTTAGGAGTTACCACATTTAGCCCAAATACTATGGCATGACCCTTTTGTGGCCTCCACTAATTTCTAGAAGTATTTAAATAAATGCCTGTGTTCTGGCCAGATGAAACTCAAATGTCTCTCCGACTTATGTTCTTCTGGGAATTGTTCACTTCATAACTTTCCAACAATTCTTATTTTCCTCTATGGACTGGTTTGTCAATCTACACATGTGCAGGTTAGTATTTAGCTGAGATCCAGAAGGACCTCTGCAGATTTCTTCAGCTATCTCTCCGAGTTGCTCCTTTCTCTCCAGTACCTACTCCGCTAGTTCCAACTGCATCCATCTACACAAAACCTGATAGCGATTTCTTTATCCAGCAGATTGCAACGTCCTGCTTTGTATCACCTTACCCTTTCTAGGAAGTACATCCAGACAGAAATCTACAGCTGCTGTAGGAATCATCTCATTTGTCTCCCTCTTCTAAGTAATCAGTTTTGCTTTGCAAAATATCCAAAATATGAAAATAATTGTGTCATAAGTTTTTATACCTTTGTCCAGTTTTCTCTGTTTATAGCTTTGTTTTCAGTAAGAGGATAAGTTACACTGTCATGGAAAAAAATACAGTTTGGTCTGTTTTTTTTTTTTTTCCTTTTTTGTTTAGAGACAAAATTTCGTGATAAAGGTTTAGAAAAAACACACACATACACGCACACACAATCTTAATAGTTATTTTAAATAAAATTTTATGCAGTTATGTGTCTTCCAGAGACCATTCCCTAAATAGTAAATATGCAATTTTTAACCAATTATGTATATGCCTTGTAACTTCAAGAAGAAATTTGTCAAGTGGAAGAAAGAAAAGAAAAAACTGTTATTTGAGAAATGGATTATTTTAAGAGCATTGGCTATCAATTTAGTGAAAGTGTGCCCCTTAGTGAAGTAGAGACACAGCTATCTATTTTTATATATACATACATATCTACATTCTCAATCAATTCAATGAAGTAAATGTTTAGTCACCAAACCCTATTTTTAAAACAAGAAGGTGATTCAGTAAGAACTGTGATTTAATAAGATTAACCATACAGAAGTGTGGAGACAGGAGGAACTAGAGCCAAAGAGACCAGTTAGGAGACTACTATCTTAATCCAGGTGTAAACTTGATAAGGATTTGAAATACTTTAGCAGTAATGAACTGCATAGGAAAAAAGGCAAAGGTTCTTAACTACCTATCAGATTTTTTTTACATTAAAAAAAATTAACTGATATCTGTCAATATTATCACCAAAACCTTTACCATCTCAAAGAAAGATATTCAAATTAATGGATATTTAGAATAGTTAATAGTTTACACTTCAAAGGAAAGAGAAATGAACTAAGATCATGAAAATTCCTCCACTACTGTCCTGTAGTAAATCCATTAGAAAACCATTTGAATCTAACTGTCTAGTCACAACAGAAGACTAAGAGTGACATAACCCTAGCGGGATGAAAGTAGATTATGGTTCAATACCCTGTACTCTGATATAGTGTGCAATAGCAATAACCTTGGAGACTATTTCATTTAATTTGCTTAGGGCTGAAGAAGAAAGCAGGGACATTTTTTATTAAATGGATTCATAATAATTAAATGGACTCATATTAAGTGAAGTTTTTATTAAACAGAACTCATAATGGTTTGTTGTATCTTTAAAATGTAAAGTTAAATCTGGGCTTAATTATTATGTTGCCCTTCAACCACAAAGAAGAAAGGCTATGATTCAAATTGAGCCTCTAAAAAGAAATCAGCTGAGACTCCTGGAAAAACAGGGAGCTGCACAAAGATTGGCTCAGGAAATTCTATGTTAGATAAGAAAATAACTAATCATTGCTCAGAGTAACTATGTTGCAAAATCTTAGACAGTCTGTAACCCCTCTTTGCTCTTACAAAATTCGTTTATCATTCTTTCCCTTAAGAGGAGATATTGGATTAGATGGAAGGCAATACTTTTTTAACCTCAAAATTTATGACTCTCATTTTATTTTATATTTTAAGATATGCTTTCTTCCAATTCTCCTACATATCCATTAAAAGTAGGTTTTCAGCCCTCCACTCCATGAAAAGTATTCTTTTCCAATATCTGCTAGTAACTATAGTGACCATTATATTGCTAAATCTAATAGTCCATTTTCAGTTTTTAGCTTTAAAATTCTTCTCAATCAGTCCCCCTTATCCCATTCATTCTCTGGCCTCATCCCTACCTCCATTCTCTTTATTCCACTTCAGTAGCATAGACCTTCTTCTCTATGGGTTTCAGTATTGCTAAGCCCCTAACCTTTGTTTCAGGCATTTGCTCAAAGGGCACCTTCCTAGTGATAGCTACCCTAACCATTCATTTTGTGTGTGTGTGTTTATGTAAATATATACATAGCATAAAATTTACCATTTTAACCATTTTTAAATATATAGTTCAATGGCATTAGGTACATTCACCTTATTGTGCAGCCATCACTACCATCCATCTTTAGAACTATTTCATCCCAAATGAAACTCTGTGCCCATAAATAATAATTCCCCATGTCCCTCGCTCCAGGCTCTGTCAACCAGCATTCTACTTTTTGTCTCTATAAATTTGACTATGCAAGTTACCTCATACAAGTGGAATCATAAAATATTTGTCCATTTGGGACTGACTTATTTCACTTAGCATAATGTCCTCAAGTTTCACCCAAGTTCTAACCTATGTCAGAATTTTCTTCCTTTTTAGGCTGAATGATACTCTGTTGTGTATATACCACATTTATTTATCCATTCATTCATCAGTGGACATTTTTAGCTATTGTGAATACTACAACTAATAACATAGGTATGCAAATATCTCTTCAAGTCTCTGCTTGCCTTTCTTTGGGGTATATACCTAGAAGTAAAATTGTTGGACCACATAATAATTCTATATTTAATTTTTTTTAAGGAATTTTCATACTGTTTTCTATCACAGGTACATTATTTTATATTCCTCCAGCAAAGCATAAGAGTTTCAATTTCTCCACATTCTACATAACACTTATTTTCTGCTTTTTTAGTATGTTTTCCTTAGTTTATCATTTTACATCCACCTAATTGTAAAATAGTTGTTAAAACTATAGTAACATAAGGCAGGGTAACATGTGTTTTTATACACACACACACATATATATGTACACTTAGATATAATATTTACAAAGAATAATAACATTTCAGAAGAGAACCAAGAGGCACTCAACTTTCAGTTAAACATGATGGATTGTACATAAATATTTTTTATTACTATTCAACTGAAAACTCCATAAAATGGAATAAAAGAATGATGATGATGATGATGATGATGATGACAGGTGACTGTGTGGCTCAGTCAGTTAAGTGTCTGACTCTTGGTTTCGGCTCAGGTCATGATCTCAGGGTTGTGGGATGGAGCCCCTTGCTTGTTCACTCTCTCTCTAAAATAAGTAAATAAATAATAAATCTTTAAAATGATGATGATGATGTCAATCATGGCAAAGACAAAAGGAGAAAAAAAGGATAATTTGTTGCTTGTTGCAATATTGATGGACAAGAGTCATCTAATGAAACATCACAGAAAGTGAAAACTGAGCAGTCAGTGAAAGAATCATAAAAGTTAGCTGATGATCACTGAAGAACAGCATAAAACATCAAGAATGGGAACATCAGGTCTCTCATACAGTGAGGTGTAGGATGGGGCTCAAAACAAAATAATTTTTATAGCCTTTAGGTTCTACAGATTCCCCTCTCCCCCGAGGTACTACTGTCCTATAGAACTGAGGCTCAAAATGTGATGGGGCATCATACTGGAAAGAGGAAGGAAGCAAAAGATTAGACATTGAATGACGAAAACACTGGTTCCCTTCTTTAACTTGGCTCATGAATTCTGTCATCTCAATAAGAGATTAAAGAGATCTCTAGGAAAACTGCTTAGTGCAAGGAAAACTGTTACAGGAATTTATATTTAGTATTATCCCAGTATTCACTCCAGCCAGACAGTTGGGACAAGCACATCTACAGCTTTTTTAGTGTATCTCTTTAAATGTGACCTTCTTTAAATGTGAACTTCTCTGCCAGAAAGATATTAAATAAACATAAGAAAATAAAACCAAAACATACTGTGCAGACAGTGGAAGAAAAATTCAAAGAAATAATAAAAATGCCATCAGATATGTAAGAGAGGATACTGAATTCACAATATAAGAATAGAAGTTTATAAAGAAAAGAACATTCAGAGACCAAAATAGGTCTCATAAAATAAAAACACAATATCAAAACTGAAAACAATATCACTCAAAAGTTTGAAAGTTAAATTTGGTCATTCTTCCAGAAAATGTGAAGATGAAAAATAAAAGTGAAAGATAAGAAAATTAGTGGAGGAAATTATAAAGTGAATAAGAAGTAAATTCCTAGAAGTGAAGATTCTGAATTTTTAGGTCAAGAAGTCCCAGCAAGTACTACTTGGCACAATTTGTACCAATAGAACAACTCCAATGTAAGGAATCAAAAAATTCCAAAACAGTGGGTAGGAAAATATCCCAAATGCAGATAGGGAGAAAATCCAAATAGATTTCATGCGACAGCCAGTAAGTATGAATGACTTAGGACTATTTAACAGCCTAAATAAATTTTAGAAGACAATAGGAAAATGCTTTAAAAATCTTGAGGAAAAAGTTTTCCAATCTTGAATTCTATATTCATTCAACTGCAAGTGAAGAAAGAGGTAAAGTAAAAATATGTCCAGAAATGTGTGTATATCCCAAACACTGTCTTTTAGGAAGTTACTAAATGATGTTCTCCACCTATGCAAGAAATTAAATCAAGAAAAAGGAATACAAGAGTTCTGCCCCAGAAGAGATATAAGGAAATGTCCAGGATGGTGGTAATAGAGAGCTCAGAGCTGTAGCAACCAGACCAGTTGGAAGCATGAGAAAGGACTCCAGAGATGTCTCCAAGGAAAGAAAAGATGAAATTGATAGACGCCCTAAAGTGCTTAAATGTTTTATGATGATATAGATACTTCTGGAAGATAGTTTGAGAAAAAACATGTAAATGATCCATAGAAAATCATGCAAAAAGCAACAATGGGGAGTTAACACCACAGGGGGAAAAAAGTGAACAAGAAATTAATTCACTATTTTGCTCAGTAAAAATATTTACAGTCTCTTAAATTATTGAATATTTATGCAATAAAAAATACAGGAGGGAGAGAGTATATGAAAATAAGTATCTCTCACAATGGGAAATAAATAGAAAAATGAAGAAAAACTAAGATATAACAAAGAAAAATTTTAAAAAATTGATGTTAAATAGAAAAATTTAAGGAATGGCTGTACGAGCATATTATTAAAAAGACTTTAATATATTTACCTAAAGAGAGTAAGAATTTGGTATGAGGTGTGACTCAAGAGACTGATGAGTTATTTGTTTGTTTTTATTTTTTATAGGCCTTAAACATGTACATTAAAAAAAAATAAAGATTTATCAAAATATAGACACTAAATATCTCATAGAAAGCTTGGATCTTCTGAGAATCAGACCCCAAGATGAAATTATGCATGTAGGAGATTTATTGGGTAAACACTTAAGAAGATTAAAGAGTAGAAGAAATGGGGATAGACAAGGAGCACCTTGTGACGATAATGCAAGTCTGAGACCTGTGAAAAGACAGAGGAAAAATGAAGGATATGTTGTTAGAGCCTCAGACTGCACAGCAGCTCTGAGAAAGGCTTAGCCAGCAGACCAATGGGTAGACCCTGAGCATAACCTATTCTAAGAGTCCCACATTGTGCAAAAAATGACCAAGCTCTACTACCTCCATCATGTTCTGTCATTGGTTAGTAGCAGCCCAGGAAGGGACTAGTCTTGGAGTGAGTGCTGTTGTGGAGGTTAAGGTGCAGCAGATGGGGGACGTTAGCTTTCCTTATAACAGATCTCTCTCTTGAAGGGAAAAATGAGCTGCACATTTCCATAGCTGCCGCCATACTAAAAATGGAAAACATGAAAAAGCTTTCTATTAAAAGTTTTCATTTAGGGGCGCCTGGGTGGCTCAGTCATAGGGTGTCTGCCTTCGGCTCGGGTTGTGATCCCAGGGTCCTGAGATCGAGCCCAGCATCAGGCTCCCTGCTCGGCGGGAAGCCTGCTTCTCCCTCTCCCACTCCCCCTGCTTGTGTTCCCTCTCTCGCTGTGTCTCTCTCTGTCAAATAAATAAATAGGATCTTTAAAAAAAAAAAAAAGAAAAAAATTTTCATTTAAATTATCTAGTTCTCCTTTTAGAGATAATAGATATTTAAGGTACAGTTACAGTGTGTAGTCTTATTTTTAGAAATTAGAAGTTCTTTTGCTTATAAAGATAGTCTTAAGTTTATAGAAAAGTTTGTATGGTTCTTCAAAACAGTATTTTTATCCATTTAAATATCCACAAAATTTTCTTGATGAAACATAAACTTAACACAGATAAATATCGAGATCTGGATCTGTCCATTAATATACATATATATGAATTGTCTAAAATATGTATATATATATGTTCATCTTATTTAGTCTAAATTATATCAAAGAAAACAAAATATGATAATATAATAAATCACAATAATAAAATATTTTCTATTAATATTTTCTAGAAATCATGAGTAATAGCAATTACCAATTGGTTTAAAATTGTATTTTATTTATTCTATAATTTAAAAATATTAACCATTTATTTCATTTATTCATGACACTAGGTAAGCATGAGTAATTTATCAACTCTGTCTACTTAAAAATAATTATAACACTTTGTAACAAATACAATATTAGACATTAATACAATAAGGAAGGAAATAAAATAAGAAGAGGTTACTTCTGCCCCATCAGCCATTGAAGAGCAGCATCCATGGCTCGGCACTACCCTGTGGATGTGGGTCTCTACAAGGTGACCAAGAATGTGAGCAAGCTGACGTACAGCTGCTGCGGGGGGCTCCTCAGCCAGCACACCGAGTTCAGAAGGGACATGATCCAAGATGTGTGTGGCTTCCCCCCATAGTGCACCATGGAGCTGTTCAAGGTCTCCAAAGACAAATAGGCCCTCAAATTCATCAGGAGAAAAGTGTGGACATACATCTGGCTACCATGAGGAAAGCAGCTGCCAAAGGAACTTAGCCCCCTCCCTGCTCTGTGCGTAGTAAAACCTTTGTGGAAAAAAAAAAAGGACCAACTCAGCCACAGAATAAAGGAAATTTTCACAGAGAATTCTATACTTGAAAGGAGTCACATAGAATGAATTTACAAGGCAAAAATGAAAAATTTAAAAATATATTCAAAGAAAAAATAACCTGCAAGAACATGGAATTGTGAAATGACACAGCACATCTAGAGGATCCTTCAAGATGACTTGTTGAGTAGTCAGGAGGTCGTCAAATATACTGAGACACAGGGAAATTTTTAAATTTTGCATATACTTTTCAACTCCAGAATTCCAATTTTGTTCTTTTTTTAAGGAAATAATTTCTCTTTGGTGATACTCTCTACTAAAAGCAGTATTGTCAACATAACTTCTTTTATGTCTTTAATCATGATTTCCTTTAGTTCTGTGAATTTTTTTATAATGGCTATTTTAGTCTTTTCTGATAATTCCAACATCAAGTCACTCTCACAGGTGGTTTTTGTTGTCTGCTTTATTACCTTGTGTATCAGTCATATGTTCTTATTTCTTTGCATGCCTTGTCAGGTTTTGTTGCTGCTGTTGTTGTTTTTTTAACTGGATAATTTATTTTTTAAAAGATTTATTTATTTATTTTAGAGAGAGAGAGAGCACAGGCGGGAGGGGCAGAGGGAGAGGGAGAGAGAATCTCAAGCCAACTCCACACTGAGCATGGAGCCCAACACAAGGCTCAATCTCATGACCCCAAGATCACAACCTGAGCTGAAACCAAGAGTCTGGCTCTTACTAACTGCACCACCCAAGAGCTCCTTCACTGGATAATTCAGATAATGAATTGTACTAACTATGGGTACTGTCCCCCCTCTGGAGCTTGGAGCTTGTTATGGTTATTGGCTTGTTAATTTATTTAATGACTAGTCGGGTTATTTTAGTGATGTTTATTCCTTTTCTCCTCTACACTCCCAAAGCAGTGTTAAACCTCTGATGTTTCTCTTGAAGGAGGTACATCTTTGGGTATGCCCACAATCACCCTGTGATAGCAGTGACTACAGGCTTTCTCCCTCTCTTTCTTTAACCACACTCAGCTGCTAAACTCCTCTAATTACCAGCTGACTGCCTTATTGATTTCAACAATTCCGTAGGCCATAAATTGCTCTACAAATTAATTATTCAAATTCTGGCTTGTTTCAAGGAAGAGCTTCTGAAGTCAGTGTTTGATATGTGTTCTGACCTCAAGAAGGCTCCACTCAGCTGTCTCATTCTCCATTTTTCACTTGAAATCAGATGGTCAACAATTTAGCCTATATTTTGAATCTCCTTCAACTATCTTTTACCTCAACCTCCACTGTTTTTGAGGGCACACTTAGGCTTGAACTTCTACATGCTCTGTTTCAATGAAGTGAGTTTATGAGGAAGAGATTAAGAACTCTCTGTTTTATGGTCTGATTCTCTCCCAAGGCAAAATCTCTAAACCAAGGCTCTGGAGCTGGTGTTGGGAATGCTGGCAAGCTTCTCTCTGAGTGATACTCACTGTCTAGGAGTCAAGCACTCAGTGGAAGGCAGGGACATCAACTTGAGATCCATTTGACTTGTCCCTCTTGACATGGAGGCACCACTTTATGATCCAGGGCAAAGGTAATCAGGGCCCAGTATTTTCAGCACACCACACCTTCATCCCATGAGCTGAGTTGAAGCTGGCCTGAAAAATGGAGCTGTCACTTTTCATCTGCATCCTGGGATTTAGCTTTAGCAACGAGATATTGGGAGCAGGATGAGAAATGCTGATATCTTGCTTTTCTCAAGAAGAAAGCCCTTTGACTGGGAGCTGGGGAGAGAGGAAGCTCTGTGTTCTTGACTGTAGCCGTCTGGAGTGCCGTCTTCACCTTATTGAGCTGGGACCGGGAAGGAGGAAACATTTTGCTGTTGTTGTTCAAATACCATATTCTTGCTTTTCTTGCTGTATTTTCATAGATTTCCTTATATAGATGTTTGTTCATTTATTGCTTTCCCTTAGGACCATTTCCAAAGACTTTAAAGGATTGTCTGGTTTTTTAAGGATTTTCACCAGTTTCACTGGAGACCAGGACAAAAAAGCTCCTCCCACTGTCACGCTGATAGTCTCACTGACTGTTTTTGAAATTGAAAAGTAACATATATATATACATATATATATATAATGTGTGTGTGTATACACATATATCTATTATGTATATACATGTATATATTAGAAAGGTAATTTTTAAAGGATTTAACAAAGTCAAGAAATATCTAATTAATTTTTACTATGTGCCAAATGTTGTTCCATTGCTAAGCTGGAGATACAATAGTGGACAAAACAGATAATGTTCTTGATCTTTCAGAACATATATTCTAGTGAAAGAGAAATTAAGTTAACAAATAAATATCAGGTGTGTACAAGTACTATGAATACAAATGAAACAGGGTAGGAAGATACAAAATGAGAGGAGTGAGTTCTGTTTTAGGAAGGTGGTCAGGGAAGACCTTTTGATGAGGTGATACTTGAGTATGTTCTGAGTTATGTTTATTTTATTTTTTTCTGAGTTATGTTTAAAAAATAATTTCTAGATACAGCATGGAGAATACACTGCAGTGGGGCAAGCATGGAAGCAGGCCAAAGAGTTAGAGGGCTTCCCAACAAACCAAGCAATAGATAATGATGGGTTGGACAGGATATTTGTGGAACAAGGTGGTGAGAAATCATTGATTATAGGTACATTGAAGAACTTGAACCTATATGATGTCCCTTATGCATTTGATGCTATATGAGATAAAGAGTTTTTTCAACTGAGAAGTTGGAAAAAATGGTGTTACCAGTAATAAGATAAAAAGTTTGAGGGAGGAACATTCGGAGTGTATGAAAGTAGAATTTATTTTTTTGATCCATTGTGTTTGAGATGATGCCTGCAAAGCACGTGTAGAAAATAGATTTTCAAGGATCAAGAATGAATGGATACAGGAAAACAATTTAGAAATTTAACAAAGTGACAGTAAAAATGTAGAGGCACTAAGTATAAAGAGTAGAGAGATGATTAGTAAATAGAAATAATAGGATTGTTGATTGATGAATGAAAGGGAAGAGTCCAGGGTGACTTTGTTTTCGGTTTGGCTGACTTTTTGGAAAATAATGCCATTTATCAAAATAGGAATTATAGGAGGAAGTATATTCTTGAAACTTGGTTATAATTGATTTTTATAAGAACACATATTAACTGAATAGTACTTATGTAATGTCAAATTCAGTGACTTTGGGAGATTAAATATTACTCAGTTAAGCAGGCCCAACCACACTGGGCTTTGAATCATTATGCTCCCAGACTGAATAAAAAGGAGATGCTCATAGCCACTGATAAGAAGTTAAGTAGCTCCTCTCAGACTACTAATAAATTCTCCAATTATTTTCCTTGGCGTATTAGTTTTCTATATAAGGTAAGGATATCCATGGGTACCATCAATCCAGCTGTCTTTTGGAAGGTTTAAAGGTATTCCCAAAGTAAAAGAACTTTTTTTTAATTGCACTTGGTGAACATTTTATGATCTCAGATTAAAGCTAAAAATCTTAAAATCATCCAAAGAAACATCCAGTGCCCACAATGAGAAAAGAGTATTGATTTCTGAAAAATATTTCATAATTTATTGAAAAAAATGTTTATAACTAAGATCCTCAGAAAAGTTTTGTTGCTTTTCTATGTCATAATATTCTCTGTAAATTCATGGACTGATTTCTGCAAATTCTCACAGCCACCATGAGACAGCATCTTCTTCTGTCAAAAGTAGCTACATGAACCTTATGTTAATCCAAGCACTTGTTTTTCCTCATGCATGGCTAACAAGATGTTATTTGATCAAATTTGCTTTTCCAAGTAATATATTGGGTTATCTCCATGTTTTGACCTTTAAACTAAAACTCAATTGCTTTTCATTACCTTCATATAAATAAAATACATTTTGCTAGTTATCAAACAATAAATGAAAATGTGAACTCTACCTGTGATTCCTAGTGGAAGAACATTTACATATTTCATGAATCATCTCTTAGAAAGCAATTATCGGGGCTCCTGGATGGTTCAGTAGGGTTAAGCGTCTGGCTCTTGGTTTCAGCTCAGGTCATGATCTCAGGGTCCTGAGATGGAGCCCCACCTTGGGGTCCCTGCTCAGTGTGGAGTCTGCTCATCCCTCTCCCTCTCTTCTTTCCCCCACTCTTCCCCTCTCTCTGGAATAAATAAATAAAATCTTTAGAAAGAAAAAAAGAAAAGAAAAGAAAAAAGGAGGGAAGGGAAGGAAGGAAAGAAGGGAGGAAGGAAGAAGTTATCTATGATTAGTACTGGTTCTACTTCTCATTTGTAACAACTGTCTTCTATGCTCAGATTTTCTTCTTCCATTAGACCTATTTTATGTTCTCTTCTCTCTCTTGCTCTCTTTCTCACATCCTCATTTTCTTCCATCTAGCATTTATTCTATGTATGCTGTACATGGATATCTGCAAAGTATTGTGCCACATTCTGGAAAAACAAGATGAATAAACAGTCTCTGCCATCAAAGATCTTATAATCCAGTAAACATATATAGATGAAAGATAATAATCAATAATTAATCAGTAGTGAGATGTCCAAAACTGCAATGGAAACATAGTGAGGGGAATAATGTACTCTATGTGGAAAAATCAGAATCCTGGTGGAATCGAAAGATGAGTTGATATTTACCTGTTAGAAAAGTGAGTAAGAGACATATCTGATACAGAGGTCAACATATATAAACCACAAGGTATAAAAGAAGTATATTCAAGGAACTATGGCTGGAGCATAGTCAGTGTTGCAAGGAGTGGCGGTGATGTCTCTAGGAATTTAAACGGAACTAGATTATAAAGACCTTGAATGTCATGACATGAAGCTTAGACCCGCCACTAAGAATGGGCAGAGTCAACAGATGTTATATCAGTACCCATACAAACTCAGCTAAGAAGTGTGCTGAATGTGGGGACTACCACCAGGGAGAATTCTTTTTACAGTGGAAGGAAAATGACTATATTGAAGGCAGAATGTAGATTATTAAATATTGATAAAGTTGAATTGGGTTACACATAAAAGTAAACTCAAAATTTAAATATTAAAAGAGTTTTATTGGCTTGCACAGCAAGAATTTAAGCAGTCTTCAGAATTTGGATTGAAAGTTTGTAAAATATTGTTCTTGGACCTGGTTTCTTTCTGCTTTTGCTCTTACTTCCACGGTGCCAGTTGGCTACCCATTGTGGTTACATGATGATGGTTGACAAAACCTTAAGTTTCATTCTTCCTCATGTAACTACGATGATCACCTTAAAACTAGAGGATTTTAATTTGTGGATAAAGCTCAGCAGCAATGGCTTCTTGCCTTTGCCTTCATTGCATTAAGAGAGCAATAATATTTTGCATCCAGAGAGGGTATATCTAACACATTAGTGTTAAAGCAGAACACCAATTAGCAGCTAGAAATATTATAACTTTCAATATAATACTCTGGCCATGGGGTTATAAGGCCCTATTATCTGACTTTAAAGCTAAGCCTAAATTCTAATAAGAAACTGAAGGGAAAAGAAAAACTTGAAATGATTCAATTGCATGGACTTAGCACAGTTGGTAGGGTATAAAAGTTGTATGATGGGAAGGGCTGATAATTTAATGCACAGTGTTTGTCCTTCACTTCCTTATTTGGCATATGTATCCTACATGCCAATATTGGGAGTTCCAGGCCCATTTAGTGTATATGCTGAAAGATAAGGTAAACACAAATATTAAATTCCCAAAGAGAATTTTAAATAAATACTCTACTTTCAGATTATAGAGTAAATATGTGAAAGGTTTAATTATAATAATCTACATACCTATTTAAATCCCTGTATTATATAAAATAATAATAAAGCTATTTCATTTGAACTTTAATTTTCAATATCAGAGACTCTCATTTTATCGGAGTGACTTTTTGGATTTATATAACACATACCTCTATAGAATATCATCTTCCTGATCATCTATGTCTGTCTGAGAGATGGCCAATGTTGAATCCATGTATTATGTTGTCACTGCAAGTTTTATCCCAAGGCACAAGCAAGCCATTTGTAGAACAGAACATTTTTTTTTCTTACATTCTTGGAATATCTTTGTGATCTCTGCTACATAACCATTTTCTCTATTGCTTCTTTGAAGTATTTAACAAGCTTGTTTGTAGTGACATGTGGCCTTTAAATCTGTGAGGTCACACTCTCAGGAATAATGACTAATTGGTGTTAATTTTCTTTGCTTCCTTTTTTTAACTTTTCTATTGGTGACCTCTATAAGTTTTCCAAATTAGCATCGACTGAAGTCATTTCAGGCTAATGTATCTTCTCTCGGCATTACTTTAATGCTCCAAAGAAAGTAATAGAAAGAAAAATCCTCATAATAAGAAAGATGTGGTGTAGGGATTCAAATACAGAACAGTTTTTTTTTTTTAGAGATTTTGGCAGGGGGAGGGCTGTGAGGGGAGGAAGCCTCTTATTATATTTAGGGGTATAAGACATTCAAATGCTTGCACGTTTCCTGAATGTTTAAAATGTACCTCAGATTCAACAGGCGAAAGTAAACTCAAAATCTTTTCTTCAAAAAACGGCTTTCCTTCCTTCCTATATTCAAATTCTCAAGAAATAATAACAATATTGATCAATTTCTCTTCCTTATCTTCTATATCTAATCAGTCCCCAAATTCCTCCGTGTCTAGCTCCTCAGTATTTATTTTATATGCTTTCTGTTTCCAGTGCTCTCATCTCATTTAGACATCATCATTTAATCCCTGAACTATTGTAAAAATCCTCAAACTGCTCTCCCTGTTTCATTTTTTCACACTCTGAGCCACATTATGCTGTTGTTCAAATTAACTTTTTAAAATATACAGTGAAAATGTGGATTTCCCAATTTAATCATACATAACTATCTATAGTTCCTTGAACTCTCTGTGCCTTTTAACATTTGCAAAATTGTTGCATGCTGATGTTTTTGCTAGGAATATTCTTTCCAGTATGTGGGCCAATATGTATTCATAATCAATTTGGCCTTCTCTGGTAGAATTACTTTGTGTACAGTCCTGCACATAGCCCCTCAAAGCACTTACCATGATTCACATATTACATATGTGGTTTTCCACCAGACTCTGATTCCTTCAAGGGGAAAGACATATTCTATTCTTGTTTCTCCAATATAAAATATTGATATTTTGCAGAAGGCAGAGTAAGCCCTTATGTTGAATGAATAAATGAGTAAAGGCAAGAAATTAACTCAAAGCATGGTATCCATTTTTTTGTTAAAGAGGAAAAAAAAAAACATTTGTTAGAAGTAAAAAGTAGATGATGGTGTTCGGAAATTTGACAAGACTGGTAAGTGTAAAATGCATTGCAAGAACTCCACCTGGGGACAAGTATAATAATTGTCCAGCAGTAATGAAGGTACTAAATTAGAGTGTGAACTCTGTAGTTCAATATACTAAGCAGTAGAATTTTATTTTTCACCCTGTAGCAGCATCAGGGTGCAGGAGAAGAAAAAGGACTCGAGAAATTAAGATACAATATTTTATTTGAAAAGAGTCACCATGGTTTTCAGAATGAGAAACAATATCAAGAGTGGGGAAATTTAAGAGGAACTATGATTTTTTTAAAGAAGATTAATTGGAAGTGAAGGCGTGAAAAGAAGTGGAAAAATAGGAGATGGTAGCCAGAGCATAGAGTTATGAGTTATGTTTAGGGCACCACTATGGGAGTAGACTGCTATAGAAACCGAAGGAATGTGATCTCTGAACAGGTCAAGCTACTTTGAGGTTCCAGCACTAGAAGCATTTTGCATTTTACTTCTATTTAAATCGTCTAGCTGCTTTGCTGAATCAAGGTGCCAAGGTAGACTATGCTCCTAGTCCATAATATCCAAGAGCTGAGACGTTGGGACCTTCTAACTGTTAGATAATGACCAATTTATCTAGACACTGTGAGCCTTGAAAGAGAAGGCTGGTTCTCTAGAATGCCCCATTTGTAAATTTCATAGCATTCCTCCAAAAGTTCCAGTTTCCTCACTTAGTTTTATATTCATTTTTCTATAAGTAATATGAATTACTGTATGATAAAAAGAAATAAAAAGATAATCACATCACCATTAAGTACATTGTTTCTTAAAAACTGTCATATTTCTTCATGGATCTTTTGTTCTTATGGAGTATTCAATGACATTTTCAGTAGTTATAAAAATCCCAAAAAACTTAAAATATTATTTTGGCTGTCCAAGAATTTAATTATGAAGATAACATCACGATTGGTGAACATTTTTAAAAACATATCATATACAATGATATACAGTGATGCACAAAGGCATCATTTTTGTCTGATTTACTAGAAAATCCAATGCATGTGTGTGCACATACATACACAAAGTCATTTCTGGCTTAATGAGAGCAATAACAGAAACGGCAGTCTTCACTTTCATGTTTTAAAAAATCTTGTAGTTAATGCACACAATCACCTAAGGGAAGAAAAAATTGAAAACAGAAGATGGATCTATCAAGTATAAAGAAATAAATTTAAATGACTATAAAAATTAATTTAAAAATATCTCCCCTTTAGGGACGCCTGGGTGGCTCAGTTGGTTAGACGTCTGTCTTCAGCTCAGGTCATGATCCCAGGGTCCTGGGATCGAGCCCTGCATCAGGCTCCCCGCTTCTCCCTCTCCCACTCTGTCTGCTCCTCCCTCTGCTTGTGCTTTCTTGCTCTCTGTCAAATAAATAAATAAAATCTTTTAAAAAAATAAATAAAATTAAAATTAAAATATCTCTCCTTTAAATGAATAAAGAAAGCTTGAAGTTATAGCCAAATAATGTTCATATACCTGAATATGTATTTTACATATTAAATTTCTAATATTTTATTATATTAAATACTGCTATCCTGCTGAATTGCTTCCTGTCTTCACCTTAGTTTTAATATAAAAATAATTTGTTCTTCCATCCCAAATTTTCAAACTCACACTCAATAGGGTATCTAACTTCAAAATTTATTGCATGTCCTGAAGAAAGATGTTCATTATTTGTATATTTTTTGAAACAACCAAGCAAACAAAATAAATTATAACATACTATACCAATTGTTCTGATAGTACTGTCTTACTCAAAAATATATCATTTTTCACAGTTTCTCTCTCAAGTTACACAAACTCACCTCATTCTATCAATGGCTACCTATTATTTTTAGCACAGATGTGCTATAATGTATTTGTTCTCTATTGATGGACACTTATTTTGAATGTTAGTTAGATGCTGGCCATAAAATATTCCAGACATAGCTTGTTGTCTTTTGATATTTGATTACCCTCTCAATTATTTAAGTGCTATTGCTTAGTCAAATTAATAATTTAGGTTTCCCATATATTTTTGAGTCAAATATATGTGTTTATATTCTTAGAAATTCAATCAGCCTATATTTTCGAATCTTACACACTACTTCAAATCAATCAGAAACTTCCATTAGCTCTATCTTAATAATATATGTAGGATTAACTACTCATTTGCTGTCACCAATTTAGTGAAGGCTACCTTTATCTCTCACTTATTTTGTTAGTTTCCTAACTGGTTTCTTTTCTTCTGAACTTGCCTTTCCTCATTGTTTTCTACACAAAGCAGCCAAACTTGAATTTTGTTTAGACCACATTTCTCCACTGCAGGAACTCTCCAATGGCTTCCCATCTCATTTCAAGTAAACCTCAAGTCCTTAAAATTACTTAAAAGTTTCCATAGGACCAGGTGCTTTATTACTTCTCTGGCCTCATTTTCTACTATTCCTCACCCCCTGCTCAGTTTTACCCTAGGGATCTCTGCCTTTCCTCAAACATACCACGTGAATTCCGACTTCAGGGAACAGTTCGATTTGCATAAAATTCTGTCCCTTGGATATTGTGACCATTGGGAGTCTTCATTGTGTGAATGGAGGTCTTGGTTCTGGGATTCCCCAGGCAAGATTTAGGTGAGGATCTGCACTGGAATGAAGACATCCAGAAGCACAAAGTAGTTTATTAAGGACAGTACACTCTCGAGGTGGGAGAGCCGGTAGGCCCAGAGGCTACAACTGCACTATGGTTAGGGGTATCTTGTCTTTTTATGTTTTCATAGGTTATAGGTCATAGTGACGGTGGTCTTTGACTGAGGTTGTTTCCAATCATCTAAAGGATTCCTATCAGCTGGGAGCGGGAAGATTTTAGCCCTACAAGGTCCCTGCCCGAATAGTCATGGCCATCTTTCCCCATGGTGGGGGGTGGGTGGTGGGTTGTAGTTCAAAACCACAGTGTAAATATATTATAATGAAGCTATAGGTTACCCTGGGTCAGAGATTGGAGAGGACAGCCCATGGTCTGCACCTGCTGCTCTTGATCTGTCAGCCCTGAGGTATTGGAAGCCATAAGATCAAGATGTTAAAAGCCATACTTTTAAATGTTTAGACCACATTTCTCCACTGCAAGAAGTGTCCTACTTTGGCTCAGGTCATGATCTCAGGGTCCTGGGATCTAGCTCTGCAAAGGGCTCTGTGCTCAGCAGGGAATCTGCTTCTCCCTCACCCTCTCCCTCTGCCCCTCCCCGCACTTGTGCTCTCTCTCTCTCTCAAATAAATTAATAGATCTTTAAAAATAATAATTCTTGTTCTGATTATCCTCTTTATTGTTTAGAATAGTCTTTTCCTTTGACTACTGGGTTTTGTTATTTCCATTTGTTGGTTGGTTGGTCAAGTATTTTACATTTTCCAGATGAAGGGAGTATTTTGGTGTCCTTATCATTTCTAGTATATTACATAGTAATCAGATAATATTTTTGTATACTTTTCACTTTTTTACAATTTTAGGGTTATTTTTAAACTTTCTATGCTATCCTACTAATGAAATTTCTCTTACTGTACCCCTATCTCCCTAACTTCCTCACTAGCCATCTTATTGACTTTGTCTTACCCTTTTTCCTATCATCTTTCTTTGCTATATTTTAAAGTGATTAAAAGAAGTTCAAGAAAATTTGGGAGAATAACCAGATTAAATTTATTTCCTCAGAAAGTTATGGGAAAAGACTTTCGGACAGCTGTCCTCTAAACTCTTAAATCCGTTTGGAAGAGTAAAATAAGGTATGTATGTATACGGCTCTAAATGACCTTTGAATTAAGTCTTCCTCAATTCAGAGTCACAGATCAATATTGTTCTGGGAGTAAAGCAAGGACAAAATACAGGGTTTATTTTTAAACTAAATGTATTCAACTTAAAGGACCTTATTAAATTTTGAATTTAATTCCCTTATTTTTTGTGTGTAAACATTTATTTTGCTGTTATGATAGCTGATATAAGTATTTTTTGTTTATTTTTTTAATGTACTCACTTTATAAAATAGAAATTGGCAATTCTGTGCATCCCCTCAGGTGTCCCCCACCCATAAAATCAAAATATATGGGAATCTGGGGCCTATTGGTATGCCAAGGGCAAGGGGTACTAATATTGACCTAAAAGTTCTGTAACTCAGCTTCTCTTTTACTGACATACATAAAAGGGCTTCTCTTCATATTTATTCCATGTAGAGTTATGAACTTTCCTTGAACTAAAACTCATTCTAAGTTTTGTGAGCTGATATACCTCTCCTGCTTTTCCTATTTTGGAACCATCTTGGTTAAAGCATATAGGGACAAGAAAGAGTTATAGCAGGAACTTGTTTTCTACTACCCTTCCCCCAAAAGAAAATGGCTAACACTTCTTGCTGTGTAGAATAGAGCTTGCTGAATTCTAACTGGCAATTGACAAAAGAGCTTTCTGTAAACAGGAGCTTAACATTTAACTGCCAACATAAGAAATTTAGAGTAAATCAAATTTTCTATGGCCTCCCAGGTCCATCAATGGAAATCAACAAGCTGAAGAAGCCACACTTAGCTGTTGCTAAGTTACAGTGAATACCCATTGTAATGCACGTGGATGTACATTAATTCCAAGTACTGTCATTATGCATTGTGGTAATGCAAAGAAGAACAAATAGATTTAAAATGATTTTTAAAACCCATTAAATTAAACAAAGCCATATTCTCTTGCTCCATCTTTTCCCTTTGTCTTCAGGTCTTTTTTTTTTATTGTTGTTATTAGAACTTAACAATAAGAGAAGGGAGGAAAATGTGGCTTTACAGATAGAAATATAGCACATGCTATGTTTCTGCCTATAAGACAACAGCATAGAAAGCAGTTCTAAGAAATAAAGAGTGCATATACACAATAAAAATGTAGAACATATCTTCAACATTTTCTTGCTGCTCAGTGACAATACAATGCTATTACCGAAGTTTATTGTGAGACAGAAATTTACAATTTCTACCTGAAAACCAATAACTGTGGCTCAGCTATACTGAGTTCCTGAACTGAGAGAGAATTGTTAGTACATCATTCTGAAATAGATATTCCATATGAAGTCTATTCACTTTAAAGGCCCAAATTGCCAGTATAAATGCCACATCTTCCTAAGAATACTGAAAAGACATTTCACTCATATCTTTTAAAAAACAACAAACAATTTTAAAAATGGATTCATTGTGTATGAATTATACTCAATATATGATTTATTAAACAAGTTACCTAAGTTCTTTCTATGCAATATGTTATAGTACATATATCCTTTACAACATCTAACAATATATATCTATATAAATTCCATAAGTACAACTAAAATTAATATATAGATAAACTTGATTTTAACCCATAATCTCTATTCACTGAGACCATGTCCCTTTCCTCTTTTCTTATTTGCTAATCTGCTCCTGCTCTCCTTGCCATCCCATTCTCAGCATTTCATACTCTCCACATTGTATCTTACCTGTGTATTTTCTTATGTCATTCATTCAGTCAACAAATATTTGAATACCAGGTGCCAGGTCTATGCTAGGTACTAAAAACCACAGTAGCAAGTAGCATTCAGCTTGGGTTTCTGCCTTCTAAGAGCCTATGGCCTAAATATAATTAAATAAATGATGAGATATATATATGTGTGTGTGTGTGTGTGTGTATGTGTGGCTACACCTATAATATGTGCTATGGAGAAGAGTTGCAGGTGCCTTGAAACCACATAACAAGAGAAAGGAAGTCAAGGAAAGTTGACTTAAGGAAGTAAGAACTGAGGGGAGAGCTGTAGGATGAGTTGGTATTCAATCAGGCACAGTGAATAGAAGTAGGGATTTCCAATCAAAGGCATGAGGATATATGACATGATGGGAGAACACAGGGTGTGAGTGAAAGGCCTATGTGAAATGAAGTTAACGGGATAAGGCCCAGTTAATATAGTGCCTTGAAGAACATTTAAGGAAATTGGTATTTATACTAATAGCTATGGAAAGTTATTGAAGTTGTGTAAGCTGTGGAGGGTAACAGAGTTTGTTTTTTGCCTTTTTTTTTTTTTTTAGATTTTATTCATTTATTTCTCAGAGAGTGAGAGAGAAAGAGAGAGAGAAAGAGAGAGAGAACGCACAAGCAGGGGTAGCAACAGGCAGAGGGAGAAGCAGGCTCCCTGCTGAGCAAGGAGCCTGATGCGGAACTCAATCCCAGCACCCTGGGATCATGACCTGGGCAGAAGGCAGATGCTTAACCAACTGAGCCACCCAGGCATCCTGGGTAACAGAGTTTTAAAAGTGGGAAAAAGAATTAACATGGACACCCTACTTAGGAAGGGATTGCACCAATCTAGTTTAGAGAGGATGACTATTTGCATTAAGGTAGTGATAAGATCCAGGTAAGTAGGTGGATTTGGATAGGTTTAGAAATGACCATTAATAAATAATGGTGATGCATTAGATATAGGATGTGGGGGATGGATATGTTAAGGATTACTCCTATGGGGATGACTTTCACAGGTTTGGGGGTGAGGAGTGACTTTAGTTTTCAATACCTTAATTTTGAAGCACCATTGAAAAATTGAAGTTGAAATTATAAGCTCAAGTTCTAGGATGGTGACTACAATACATGAGTTGATCAAATGTTGGTGAAAATTGAAGCAGTGTGGATATAATTCATTAGAGAGAGAATATGGAATGAAAAAAGAAGAGAACCCAGGAATAAAATTTGAATAATCCCAGCATTTAATGACTATGTAGAGGAGAGCATTTCCAAAAGAGAGGCTAAAGAGTGACCATAAATGGCAGAGGAAATTCAAGAAAGTGGGGAAAATTTTTTAGACGAGAGAATTCAGAAATGTTGAATGTTTCTAGGAGGTCAGTTGAAATGAACATGAGAATATTCCTACCAAATTTAGAGACAAGGAAGTAGTTCATTAATTATCCTAATAAAAACTGGAATTAAGGGTAGTTTAGAAGGGGTTGAAAAGTGAATGAGAAGACAAGCAATGAGGAAAGGAAATGAAGAAAACCATTTTGATAAATTTCTTAGTTTCTTTAGTATTTCAAAATTCAGTCTTGAATATGTCTCTGAGAATCTATTATTTTAGTTCTTATCATATAATGAAAAAATATGCATGCTACTTTGCAATGCATAGATGCTATATTGTGTCTTCCTCCCAAAAGTAATGCTACAGAATGCAAACATGGCTATACTTGGGGATACTTCATAGATCTTACTAATATTGAACAAAGGAACAACAGTCAGAGTTGGAAATTACCAGATGTCTCTCCTTAATTTGTTAGAGCCTTTATCTTTGTGTGCCTGATTGTTTGTTTTATGCTCCCTTCTGCCTCTCTAAAAGAGTTCAGGTTTAAAAATTGTACATTTTTCGTTTGACTTGTGATTTTGACTATGCCCAGATTTCATGTGTTTTACACTAACTTGACTGACTTCCAGATGCAGAGCGGAAATTAACTCAAGTATTTCTGGGGTGCCTGGGTAGCTCAGTCAGTTAAGCGTCTGCCTTCAGCTCAGGTCATGATCCCAGGGTCCTGGGATCAAGTCCCACATTGGGCTCCCTGCTCAACGGGGAGCCTGCTTCTCCCTCTCCCTCTGCTGCTTGTGCTTTCTCTCTTTCTCTCTCTCAAATAAATAAATAAATTCTTTAAAAAAATAAATCAAGTATTTCTTTTTCTATCATTCTTATTTGCCCCACCTTAGTATTTTCCACCTTGTACCTCTAAGTGGAGAACATTAAATAGAGAATGTGGGGTATACATAGTCACTGGACTACACATTTGAAAAAGCAGTCACTGGATTATTAAAAAGATAAAGTGTCTTTAAAATTGGAACAGACTGATTAACAGCAAAGAAATTGACTCAGTAGTCAAAAAACTCCCAAAAAACAAAGGTTCGGGACCAGATGGCTTCATAGGTGAATTCTACCAAACACTTAAAGAAGAGTTCTTTTCAAACTATTCCAAAAAAAGAAAAGGAGGGAAGACCTCCAAATTCATTCTATGAAGCCAGCATTACCCTGATACAAAAACCAAATAAAGACCCCACAAAAAGGGGAACTATAGGCCAAAATTTCTCATGAATATAGATGCAAAAATCCTCAAAAAATAGCAAATCAAATCCAATTATACATTAAAAAACCATTCACCACAATCAAGTAGGATTTATTCCTTGGTTTCAAGGGTGGTTCAATATTCACAAATCAATCAACATGATACATCACATCAACAAGAGAAAGGACAAGAATCATATGATCATCTCAATAGACCTAGAAAAAGCATTTGACAAAGTACAGCATCCATTCATGATAACAACAACAACAAAAAACCTCAACAAAGTAGGTTTAAAGGGAACATACCTCAATATAATAAAGGCCACATATGAAAAACCCACAACTAACATCATCCTTAATGGGAAAAACCTGAGAGTTTTTTGCTAAGGTCAGGAACAAGACAAGGATGTCCACTCTCACCACTTTACTCAACATAGTACTGGAAGTCCTAGCCACAGCAATCAGACAACAAAAAGAAATAAAAGGCATCCAAATCAGTGAAGGAGAAGAAAAACTCACTATCTGCAGATGACATGATACTATATATAGAAAATCTGAAAGACTCCACCAAAACTGATAAACGAATTCAGTAAACTCGCAGGATACAAAATCAATGTACAGAAATCTGTTGCATTTCTATACACCAATAATGAAGCAGCAGCAGAAAGAGAAATTGCAAAAACAATCCCATTTACAATTGCACCAAAAATAAGATACCTAGAAATAACCCTAACCAAAGAGGTGAAAGACCTGTACTCTGAAAACTATAAAACACTGATGAAAGAAATTAAAGATGATGCAAAGAAATGGAAAGACATTCCATGATCATAGATTGGAAGAACAAATATTGTTAAAATATCTATACTACTGAAAGCAATCTACACATTTAATGCAATCCCTATTAAAATACCAATAGCATTTTTTTTCTAGAACTAGAACAAACAATCCTAAAATCTGTATGGAACCACTAAAGACTTTGAGTAACCAAAGCAATCTTGAAAAAGAAAAGCAAACCTGGAGGCATCACAATTCCGATTATATTACAAAGCTATAGTAATAACACTATGCTCCTGGCACAAAAATAGATACATAGATCAATAGAACAGAATAGAAAACCCAGAAATAAACCACAATTATATGGTCAATTAATCTTCAGCATTAATTAAAGCAGGAAAGAATATCCAATGGGAAAAAGAAAGTCTCTTCAACAAATGGTGTTGGGAAAACTGGACAGCAACATGCAGAAGAAGAATCTGGACCACTTTCTTTCACCATACAAAAAATAAATTCAAAATGGATTAAGACCTAAATGTGAGACCCGAAACCATAAAAATCCTAGAACAGAGCACAGGCAGCAACTTCTTTGACATGGGGTGTAGCAAAATAGCAAAAATAAACTGTTGGGACGACATCAAAGTAAAGAGCTTCTACACAGTGAAGGAAACGATCAACAAAACTAAAAGGCAACTACAGAATGGGAGAAGATATTTGCAAATGACATATCCAATAAAGGTTAGTATAAAGAATATGTATAAAGAACTTACAAAACTCAACATCCAAAAAACAAATAATCCAATTAACAAATGGTCAGAAGACATGAACAGACATTTCTCCAAAAAGGACAGATGGCCAAGAGATAAATGAAAAGATGTTCATTTCAACATCACTCACCATCAGGGAAATGAACATCAAAACTACAGTGAGCTATCACCTCATACCTGTCAGAATGGCTAAAATAAAAAAACACAAGAAATAAGCGTTGGTGAGGATATGGAGAAAAAGGAACTTTCTTGCACTGTTGGTGGGGATGCAAACTGGTGTAGTTACTGTGGAAAAAAGTATGGAGATTCCTCAAAAAGTTAAAAATAGAACTACCCTATGATCCAGCAATACACTACTGGGTATTTACCCGGAGAGTAAGAAAACACTACTTCAAAGGGATACATGCACCCTATGTTTATAACAGCATTATTCACAAGAGCCAAGATATGGAAGCAGCCCAAGTATCCATTTATTGATGAATGGATAAAGATGATATTATTAAGCCACAAAAAAGAATGAAATCTTGTCATTTTCAACGAGATGGTTGGAGCTAGAGAGTATAATGCTGAGTGAAACAAGTCAGAGAAAGAAAGACAAATACCATATGATTTCACTCATATGTGGAATTTAAGAAACAAATCAAATGAGCAAAAGGAAATAGGGAGAGAAACCAAGAAACAGACTCTTAACTATATAGAACAAACTGATGGTTACCAGAGGGGAGGTGGCTGGGGGGATGGATTAAAAAGGTGATGGGCACTAAAGAGTGCACTTGTCATGATGAGCACTGGGTGTTATATGGAATTGTTGAGTCACTATATTGTACACCTGAAACTAATATAATACTGAATGTAAACTAACTGGAATTAAAATAAAAACTTAAAAAAATAATAAAGTGTTGTCACTTTGTGAGGTGAGGAGATCAAGCAAGTTGGCAAGACATCTATTCTTCCCTACCAGTCCTTAATTTTATCCTCAAACTTCCTAAGCACTTTAAACAGAGATTGAAGAAACTCTCATCTTTACACCTCTGTCCTCCTTTTTTACTTTTGGGGATTATACAGTGGCAGCAACTTGGTAAGGTAGCACATAAATGGCTGTGCTATTTAAAAATTTGTGCTACTTAAAAATTTATGTGCTACTATTGTGCTACTTAAAAATTTAAGTAACCATTCCTGACAATTCATCTCTCCATAAATGGGTCAGTTGCCTCTTTGGAAGTGGCCAGGACTGAGTAGGAGAGCCAGAGGGAAGATCTGCAAATGCAGATGCCATGAGGTGAACTAAAGTTTGGGTTGGTCTGCAATGTGTTTTCCTATCTAGAGAGAAACTCATATGTAATGCAAAATTGGAGTAAGAACCAAATGCAACCTAATTTCTATAGCAGAATTAGCAGTCTCTCAGGCCAGGGTAAGGAAAGGCCTGTGGACAGGTTCACAGCTACTATCATGAAAACGTCAGTACCAAGTTTGGGGAAACTGAAGTTGGTGGTAAGACTGGGTGAGGGTCCAAGGTTTAGAGTATATTGATTCTCAAAACTCTAACCTTATGTATGCATAAATATATAAAACACATAGGCTCATTTACATACATGTGTACACACACACACACATACATACACACTTAAAGATCACTGTTTCATTAATATTACCTGGTGAGGAGAGGCAAAGGACAAATACTATAGTCATTTGGTTAAAATAATGTCCCATATTTATACAGGCATTCTTTGAATTTATCTTTTTTAAAAAATAATTTTTTAGCCTCAGGTACTATGAAATATATTATAGAATTTGACTGAAGATCATCTGCAGTCTGAAACTTCAGATGCTTCCAAGTACTCTTCAAATAATCTAAAATGTAGAATATAGGGAAAAAAAATACCTGGATGCGTGTTTGTGCAATATTTAATATTACTTAAGCTATTAATGTGCCAATTAAGTAATCAATTTGAAAAGAGGTTAAAAGCTCCCTTGTGGTACCACAGAAATAGTCAATCTTCCTTATCTAAAATAAAAATTGGAGTAAAATTGGTTAATATCCAACAGATTCCTGAGACAAAGTTAACTTTGTCTTAGAAAATAAGTGCCCTCCAGCTTCTTCCTAAAGAGAATCACTGTATTAAGAAGGGCTGAGATCATTTTACTGAGACAGGCAAGATTCTCCCAAGAGTCAGTCTTAGTGTAATGTAGCCTTAGGAATTGAGAACTGCAAGGTTTTAGCTCCTTATAGGTATATCTTTGCATCCACCTGTAGAAATCCCACCCTTTCTTCATGCTTAGCCTGTCATTTACACCTTTTGGTATAGGTAGAAGTCTATCTCCAGAAGGCCTCTGAAAAGCTGAAGGGAAACCCAGACACCCCAACATACTACTATCTGCAGATAAAGCTAATATGTGAGTTCACCAGATTGCCTAATTGTCCTAGAAGAGTAACAAAATAGAGGAGATGGCCAGGTAAGAAAGGGATAGCAATCATTTTCTCCTTCATAGTCATACATGCAGTACCCGGGTCTTCATTCCCCCACACTGACTTACATTTAATCCTGATAGAGAAATGTAATATAGTTCATGTTTAAAAAAAATAAGTAAGTAAAACATAGTGAAGTGAGCCATTAGTGAGATCATATATTAAGTCATGAAAATAGAATCATGTAGGAAAAATTAATTATTAAATGTGAGAGTTGAAAATCTAGAAAATGACCCATCCCAGATATCGGTACTTGCTTATTCAATACTTTGCCGAATTGTGTATTGGAGAAAAATAACATTTATTTTCTCAACATACTAATTCAATTAAGAAAATAAACTGAAAGTTTAATTTGTAATGTGCTTTTTGGTGAATTGGGAAAGTTCAAAAAGGTCATGTGCATATTTAAAATGAGACAAATGATATATTATTTTGTGTGTAATCTTTCCTCTATCAGTTCAACATAATTTTATCATAGAACTGAATTCTGGAAAATATTGGAATTAGTCAAAAGAAAATAGCTTGACTCTTTTGGTAGAATTCCCACATAACTTAGTACGGAAAGAATATTTTGTTTGAAGTGTTAAATACAATAGATGCTGCCAAGAAAGAACAGGGTTTCAGGCAAGAGTACCCACTCCTGACACTTCATCTCTCCATAAATTTAAGCCAATGCTGTCAAATTGAAATAAATGTTTCGAATCATCAACCTTTGTCTAGGTTATACTATGTTTTCAACAAATGGATCAGGATCAGATTTTCCAAGCAACAAAAAACACTGCATAATTTTTACATCACTAACTACTATCTATGCCTGTCAGAATTGTAATCCAGTCATTTATGGCATTTAAACTCAGCTTCATGATTAATTTTACCATTCCATCTCAAATTTATAGCCAGAAAGCTCTAAGGTCCATTTGGTATAATTAGCAGTAGTGTCCACTTGTTCTGGAGTAGACTATTTATTTGGCATTTTCATTCCTTATTCAAGATGTATCATTTATTTCTTTCCCAAACACATACACACTCACTCATCCTCCCCCCGCCCCATCCTTATATCCACTCTTTCTATTATTTTGCCTTAGAATTTTGGAAGTGGGAAAAAAGAGGTCCAAGGGTTGTATGCGTCATATATAGTCTTGTTCCAATATAATCTTGGAGTATTCCATTATAAATGCTATTTGCTCATTAGGACATTGACACAGAATTTCCTTAAGTGTTCTGAGAGTCATGCAGGTGGGAAGAGTACCGGTTCACAAGTAACAGCAGCTTCAAAAGTATCCTTTCTCAATAATTTTTGTTGACATATATTCCACAGCTTTGTCTTGCATGACAAATAATAACACTGTATTGTCTATCTTTCTAACAAGGATTTGTATTTCAATTCTCTAATGCAGGAAAGTCCAATTCTAGATGTAGCAGACCAAAACACAGCTGGAATTCTAGGAGTAAGAAATGCCAGGATATCAGCTAATCTAACTCCAAGTTTATCTCTTTATCTTCCTTCAAAACATCAAGGTTGACTTGTCATTTCCATAAAATTTAACTTCAGGAATTATGCATTATCCATTTTTAGATCATTTTTCAGATATTTCTATTATTTCTATAAATTTGATGGTTGTAAGTAAATATTTACTTTGGTGCTTCCATAACACTGTAATTTTCATTGTAATATCAATAGTATTTCAAAATATTGCGCACTGTGACTCATAATGTAGTATAGACCCAGGCTACTCCATTTGTGAGTAGTGATTAAAGAGCAATTTTTAAATATTTAAATAGATTAAATACTTTAAAATATTTAAATAGTCAACAATTCTCATGTTCTTACAACTTATAATTGACCAGTGTTGACTCTTGGTCATTGTTCCTCATCTTTTTCAAATTAAAGATACAAAATATTTTACATATAAAGTTATTCCTTTCATTATCCCTCCTCAGAGGAAGCTATTATCATAAATCTGGTGTGTGTCCTTTCTGTGTGTGTGTGTGTGTGTGTGTTGTGTTTATCTCCACAAAAATATTGTTTAGAGAGTGTATTCTCTCTCTTTTTTTTTTTTTAGAGAGAGGAAGAGAGAGCACATGTGTGTGAGTGGGAGGGGAGGGGCAGAGGGAGAGAGAGAATCAAGCAGGCTCCACACCCAGTGTGGAGCCCGACCCAGGGCTCAATCTCACGACCCTGAGATCATGACCTGAGCCAACACCAAGTCAGAGCTTAACCGACTGAGCCACCCAGGCACCCCTGGAGGGTATATTCTTTTATTGTCATAAGTGACTTGAAGGACATACAACTTTTTTTTCAATCAGCGTTGTTTTTGAGATGTTGCCCTGATGATAAATGTGGATTTAATTCACAGATCTAGATCATTCATTGTAATTGCGTGGTATTCCTTGATAAGCACATACCATGATTTATGCGACCACTGGAAGTTTGAGTTATTTCTGATTTTTATTATGATCAACAATATTGTAATAAATCTGTGCCCTTATGCACATTCACACAAGTTTCTCTAAAGTAAATAACTACAAATGGAATCCTCATGTTATAGGGTACATGCATTTTCATATTTATTAAATACTATGGAACCGCAGGAGTGAAAATTTAACTTGGCTTAGCTGTGAGAAAATTCACACTCTCTTCATATGCAATGCTTTGCTATCATATCATCAAAACATCTATGGATCAGGATTTGAAAGATTTTTATGTCAAGAGCAGAGATTTTACAAGTATAATTTGATCAGTTAGTGAATTACAGTAAATACTATGGATGGTATTGTTTTCAAGGCTCAAATCTTTGTAAACATCAACATGAAACAAAAGTGAATTATATCCTCATAACTTGAATTGCTAAAAAAGTAGTCCTTTCCTAGTAATTTCCTGATAATAACCAAAATTTTGTATACCATCATTATCTCCTAAAGTCATATATATAATTTTAATTGAAAAGAATTATAGAGACCAACTCATTTTAGCAATAAAATAATGAAAATTCAGGCCAAATTATCAATACTTTTTAGATACTTTACTTTTCCATATTTCCAGGATGTGTATAAATATATTCCCAGGGGGAAAAAATGCTTACTCAGCTATATTTTCATACATTACTTTGTCACCATCTTCCATTGTATTTTTAGACATCCATTCTACTGCTTCCAGTATTTGGAATACTCACCAAAAATGAAGTTATATTTTTATTTTATTTTTAAAATCAGGTTATAATTCATACTTTGAAAGTGTGATGTTGCAGATGATAAAATGACTTAGTTGTATACTCATATATTAAGTGTTGATTTTCTTTCCTGCAATAAGCTTCAGATTTACACTTGATTAAAACTAATCAGACAATTAAAATACTGTATCTTTGGATCCTGATCCTGTAATTTTTTGCTTTACTCAGATGGTATAAATTATAAACTCAAATAATGTTTTCTCCTAATTTGTCCCTTTCATTTTCACTAATATCACTCTCCCTAATTAAGGGATATGAAACCAAATCTTACTTTTGTACCACTACACAATCCCATTGTAATTATCTTCAGTATAATTTGCATAATTAGGTAATTGGCTCTATTTGATCTATGCCTCTTTTCCTTTAATTCAGAATGGTAGAGATTATATTGTCTATATGTAAATCAAAACCTATTCTAGTTTGTTTTCTAGACAGATTTCATTTTGTGTTCTATATTACAAAGCTCATCACTTTACTATTATACCCTGATATTCACTTTCAGTGTATACTGACTTTGTTACAATAGTGAATTCCTAAATGCTCTGGAAGAAATCATTTACTTCTTCTTTGCACTGGCTGGCCGTGCAGCCCTAGTGAAATCAATCTGTGTTCTGTAAATAAATTGTTAATAAACACACTCGCTTATTGGCATCAGCCACAAGAACAGATAAAATCCCCAGCCAATTATCCCACCGTTCTAAGAATCAGGTAGTTGATTTGCAGTCAGATATACCATCTTGATATCCTATGGAGTTCTCTGTAGGAATGCTTCCTGAACTGCATACTTATCACCCCATCACAGAAAAACCCCAGAGCAATCCAAAAGTCTCTAGTTTATGCAAAGTCAAGGAGAAAGCTGCAAGGCCCCAAATCTTCATCCTCCTTTCTAAGAGATGTAGAATTCACTGCCAATAAAACAGGCTCTTTAAAAAAGAGTGAGGGGCGCCTGGGTGGCTCAGTCGGTTAAGCGGCTGCCTTCGGCTCAGGTCATGATCCCAGGATCCTTGGGATCGAGCCCCGCATCGGGCTCCTTGCTCAGCAGGGAGCCTGCTTCTCCCTCTGCCTCTGCCTGCCACTCCCCCTGCTTGTGCTCTCTCTCTCTCACTATCTCTCTCTGTGTGTCAAATAAAAATAAATAATAAAATCTTAAAAATAAAATAAAATAAAAAGGAGTGAAAGAGGGATGCCTGAGTTCCACAGTCGGTTAAGCATCTGACTCTTGATTTCAGCTCAGGTCATGATCTCAGGGTCGTGAGATGAGCCCCACGTGGGACTCAGTGCTGGGCGTGGAGCCTCCTTGGGATTCTCTCTCTCCCTCTCCTCCTCCCTCCAATTCCCAACCCCCCATTCCCGCTCACACATGTAAGAGCTCTCTCTTAAGAAAAAAGGGGAAGAAAAGGATAAAAGAAAAGCACAAAGTGTGTAAGCACCATACATAAGTAAAGGCAAAGGAAAAATGTCTCTCTCTCTCTCTCCCTCCGCTCCTTCCTCCAACTCCACCCTATCTACACCCCCAGCTTTGCCAGTCCTTTGCTTCTAATTCCACCTATAATAAGATGGAGAATCACATTCACCAGAATACCAGGAGAATGCTCTCCCTGAGAGAGGTGCCAGCCAGCAGTCAGAGTGCAACCTTGAGGAGAGCAGGGACGTGATCAGAAGGTGCAGTTGAGGGAAGAGCTTGGTGATGAGTAAACTGTGTGCAGAGAAAAAGATGGAGGGAGAAATATTTAGCATGCAGTGTAAAGTTTTTATTGGAAAGTGCTGTGTACTTGGATATAAATGTGCTACTTTTTGCAGTATGTTCTAAAAATATTGTCTACATGATAGTGATTCTTTGAAACGTATCAGGCTTCCTTTGCAAATGGCCTACCACATAGCCAACTCTATATGTGTGTGTGTGTGTGTGTGTGTGCACGTATGTGTGTGTGTGTGTGTGTGTGTATGAATATTCCATGTGATTCCCCAAAAGAATAGCCATTCTTTGTTGGGTTTAACGTATATATATTTATATATATTAGTACAAGATTAATTTATTATTCAAATCTGTGGTATCTTTATGTATTAAATATAATAGTAATCTCTTAGTGTCTGAAAATCTTAGTGTTGAAATCTCCCACTATACATTTTGATGCAATTTTGCCTTCTCTTCTGAGATCTAGATTTTTTGATTTTTAAATTTAGATGATAGAAGACCATGATTTATTTTTCCTGTAGAAGCCCAGGGCAGGCTTCCCCAAGATGGGCCACGTTGGCATAGAGATTATTTTGAGTTAAAAGTAATAAAAACCCAAAACCCAGCAGATGCAGGAAAAGTTCTTTGTCCTCCCCCCAGCCCACATCTCAGCCTCAACTGCCTAAATTTACATTGAAAAGGAGAGCCGGTATCAGGAATAGAACTATTAACGGAGACTCCGCCTTACCTAGGGAACAGAACTACATAATAGGGTAACCCTGTTTACCCAAACATCTCCATTAGCCTTCCTGCTAATGGTCTTCCTCCCCTTTGTCTCCTCAGATTCCTACCCCTCTCCTTAGCTCATATAAGCTTCATGTTGCCTCATTGTCTTTCGAATTTCATGCATGCGTGGGTTCCCCATAACACACCTCTTAAATTTGATTTTCTCCTGTTAATCAGTCTCATGTCAATTTGATTCTAAATCCAGCTAGAAGGACCATAGGGCAGAGGAAGGTCTTCCTCCCCTGCATCCTTTTACCAATATGTAATGCTCCTGTTTATCTCCTCTGATGTTTATATTTTAATTTTGCTTTTGAACCTAATGTTGTCTTTTGGTACACATTTTCCTATCTTTTAGCTTAAGCTTATTATGTACTTGTTTAAATAGGATTTTCTTAGCTAAATAATATTAGATTGTATATTTGTATCCAACAGGTGGTCTCTCTTTCTCTCTCTTTTACTGATTTGACATATAATTCTTGTATTCCTATTATATTAGAAATTACTTCACCAATCTTATTTTGTGCTTAATATTGTGTCTTTTCTTACCTTCCAATATGTAAATCAAATTTTTGTTATATAATTTTTAGAAAATTATTAAAATACACCCTTAATTTCCTCTGTGATTTTTTTAAAAAAAGATTTATTTTCAAGAGAGAGAACACACAAGGCAAAATTACCCTGCAGAAAACCTCCCAGAAACTCCTCATTGCTACTGATCTTTTATAGTGCTCCATCTGTTGTCATTTACTAGCCTATTGATTGGGATTTGAGGGGAGGTTGGGTTGACACAGAGATAAGGCTCATATTTAGCTGTTGTGCGCCACGACAACTATACTGATTGGGAAAATGTTTTTAAAAGCTGCTGTTTTGAGCCCCTCACTTGCACCTGTCACTCTACTATCCAATAAGTAAAGAGATAGTGGCTGGCCTAGAAGAGATTTCCATAACCACCACTCCAAGGTACCACTTGTATCGGTCAGTAGGAGGGTATAGCGCACTTCTTCATGGGTTACCGCTGTAGCCATTGTTTTGTTCTGACTAGTCAGTGGCTGTGCCCAACAACAATTATTAAATATGTTCATTATGTAAGTAGAGGAAACACTTAAGGCTGGGCAGCAATCTGTACTTGTAATTGTAGACTCTTTATCCCAGCTAGGCTACAACATTACCTCCAAGTTAACCAACTCTCTGATTGATGTTAGGATATTGCTATTGTTTTCCTGCCCCAAAGTGTAATGGGGCCATTAGTGATCTTCCTAGAGTGATGAAAAAATAGAAAATGTCACAATGATAAATGCCACCTTCCCAGTCTAAACTACAACATCTGTGCTCAGTCACTTTTGACCCTAGAACTCTGTTCACAGTGTGAGCTAACCACCTTGAGTATCTCCAAGGTTTGTGGGGACACACAACTTTATGTTTGACTATGAGAAATATAGTTTCACTTTTGTTTCTTCTTTGTGTTTGGATTTGGTGGAGTTAATCAACAGCTCATGCTAATTCTCCATCTTGTTCAGTACTAACTGCAATGCATCTCATGGTATTAAATTTCCCCTGCCTCCATATAATTTTCAAGCAATTATTTTCGCTTTACCCCTAATTCTCCATTAAAAAAATTTGAATGTCTATTTCATATCAGTGAGGTCATATGATACATGTCTTTCTCTGATTGACTTATTTCGCTCAGCATAACATAACACATTGGGGAGGATATGTGCTATGGTGAGTGTTGTGAATTGTGCAACACTGTTGAATCACAGATCTGTACGTCTGAAACAAATAATACAATATATGTTAAAAAGAAGAAGAAGAAGAAGATAGCAGGAGGGGAAGAATGAAGGGAGGGGAAATCGGAGGGGGAGACGAACCATGAGAGACGATGGACTCTGAAAAACAGAGGGTTCTAGAGGGGAGGGGGGTGGGAGGATGGGTTAGCCTGGTGATGGGTATTAAAGAGGGCACATTCTGCATGGAGCACTGGGTGTTATGCACAAACAATGAATCGTGGAACACTACATCAAAAACTAATGATGTAATGTATGGTGATTAACATAACAATAAAAAATTTTAAAAAAAATTTGAATGTATTATATCTATTGTAACAAGCTGTTTTCCATCCTTAAATATGTCACTTTATAGTATAAGTAAGTAAATAGATAATTTGAATTGTTTTAAAAATGACATAAAAATAAAATGCTTTCATTAATCTCAGTCCCTAATCAAGTCTGCTTGTTTTTGTGTTTTATACATTGAATGATTTTTTCCCACACACAGCTTTTGTTATGATGCTTTACATGAACATCAAAGAAAATAGCTTTACTATCCTTATAAATAACTCCAATAAATTACAAAACTTTTGCTACTTATTCTCATGTTGACTCATGTCAAGGATAAAATTAATGTTAATAATCCAAGAGAAGTATTAGGTCAGTTTTTACATACTTGTTCCAGATGGCAATGATGTTTTCTAGTAGAAATAAGGAGATGTGGAGAAAAATATTGCAAATTCCCAGTCTAATCTAAGTTACCACACTTAACATTTTCTAAATATTTTAAGAAGTATACTATATGAATAAGTGTTGGTACCAGTAACTCATCCCTCACTAATCTATCACCCTTGGATCACAGTTGAGACTAGATATTTACCCTTAGGATAGATGTGAAAGGTAATGAGTGTGTCAGGACTCATTTACATTTGACTATTGTCGGCTACTATAAGCTCCACTTTCATTGCCTATACGAGGGCCTCTAATGATGCGCAGGATGAAAAGCCATGGATGTCTTTTTTTTCTTTAAGATTTTATTTATTTATTTGAGAGAGAGAGAGAGAGAGAAAGAGAAATAGTGAGAGAGCACGGGCATGGGGCAGAGGGAGAGGCAAGCTCCTCTCCGAGCAGGGAGCCAGAAGTGGGGCTCAATCCCAGGACCCTGGAATCATGACCTGAGCCGAAGGCAGACGTTTAACCAACTGAGCCACCCAGGCACCCCAAGCCATAGATGTCTTAACCCATGATACCAGCTTTTGTCTTTCTATAAAGTCTACTCTGTTTTTGATGATTATTTGACTTTCTTAATAAAGTTTATATTGGTCAGAACAAGAACTCAGAAAAAGTATTATTCTATTTTCCTTAATCTCTGAGATGAAAATAATCATAAACATTTTTTTAAATTCCTCAAAAAATGCAATTTAATTCCATTTTAATTATCCATAATTGTCATTATTAAAGAAGGATGAATACCTTGAAACCAAGGACGAAAAGGAACATCATTTTAATACTTGGTAATTTCATTTACACATATAGTTTCTAATTCCACAGGTATCACGGTGATTCACAAACGCTATTTCCAGCCCAGATCACTCTGCCAGACTACTGAGTCTTAAATCTCACTTCAAAGTGGATATATCCACATGGATTTCCACTAAAAGCTCAAAATTGACATTTCCAAAACCAAAATGACCTTTTCCTTTTCTAAACAAATTTCTACCACAGTAGTCTCACCATTGACAGCCCCTATTCACCCATTTACATGAGTTAGAATGCTGAGGGTCATTCTTGAACTTTATTTTCCCCTTTCATTCAATTAGCTACTTATTTCTACTGATTTTATCACCTGGAAATGTCTCAAATATGCTCTGTCTTCATCCCTTCTGCTACAATCCTACTTTAGTCTCATACTATTTTGGACTTCCACAATAAAAATCCCATTCCTTGCACCCCTCTACCTCTCCAAACACCACCACAGCAATCTATTTACAATTCAGACCCCCTCCTTTGTGATTTGTCATTGCCAATATCAATGTGTCCTCCCCTGGTTGCATAAGGTTTGGAAGTTGTTGATTGGTACTCATTAAAGAGCAAAGATGTATATGGAAACAAATATTTGTGTGAAGTGTCTAGTCAGATCTCCTTTTTGGATAGTCACAGTACATACTAGTTTATTACGACTTTGGGAAGCCCTGCAAGAAGGACGCCTGTTTAAATTTATAAACTCCAGCCTAAGAATTTGCTATATCTATGATTAGAGATCCCCTTTTATTTAAATACCGAAAAAGTTATCCAAGGAACAATGGGCCCAAATGAAGAAATGCATGTACAAACTATGGATTCTTGACAATGTGTGATATGTCTGAGCAGCTCAGTACTTCTGAGGCACAGAGTCTATAAAGAGTGCAATGGGTTATAAGGCTGCAAAATTTGGTTAGATAAGATTTCAGGTGATCTAAAAGCTATTATTAGGAGATGATCCCCATTGTTACATTCATGGAGTAGTTATAATATGAAAGTTCAGAATAATTTCTGGCTTTTCTTTCTGAATGTAAAAATAATTCACATAAAAGACAGATTTTTAAAGGTATTATGTTTGCAAGTACATTGTATGTAATAACTCTATCTTATATAATATATAAATATATAGTTTATAGGAATTGTATATTTATACAGGTATTTAAAAAAGAAAAAGAAAAAAAGCAAAAAAAAAAATGAAGAAAATCAGGATATTATATCATCAAAGGGAACACTAACACTTCCATGAAAAATTCATCTTAATTAAAATATTTGTTCTCCTAAGAGGGTTCAACTTGAAGGAGGCCTGAAAAACACAATTCTCATTACCAAAAATGACATATCCAGAGACTTCAGAGAGATTAAGTTTGAACAGGGAGTGCAAGGAGAGGGGTCCTGAAGAGTTGAGCATCTAAGAACTAAAACAGAATTTGCACATTTTGAAAATCAGATTTAACGCCCTCCCTAAAAGAAAGAGAGAGCAAGAGAAAAGAAAAGCACTTACCCTGCTGAAATACTGAGTGGCTTAGCCAAAGACAAGAAAGGAATAAAAGACATGTTCTGGTTTCCAGCCAAGGATTTAGGACTAAAGCTTGAAATTAGATTTCACTGATCTTTTGGAACTAATTTGCACCCGCACTAGGGGAAACAGATGTGAGTTATTTGGAGTATTCCTTAGAGAGGTAACATGGAAGTTGTCCCAAGAAGCGGGGTAAGGAAATAAGAATTAAAGTCATCAGCCAAAACTGTTTACTATGGAGCCAGGAAGCAGGCATGGACAGGTGACAGCTCCAGGTAGCTGTCACCAGCCCCTCCAGAAGTTTTTGTTGTCATTGGAAGATAATGGAGTCAAGAAAGCCAGAGGTGTCACAGCAAAGAAATTGGGGGGAAACTGAATAATAAAGAGACTTAGTTACTCTGTGCCAAATCTGACAGGGTGAAATCAAGAACTTAAATGGTTATCTGAATAGTTCAAGCAAATAATACCTTCCATTTACTCTCTTGAATTTTATAAGAAAGATTTAGAAAGAAAGCAAAGATCCTTTTCACTTTGCCTTTTTAGAGAAACATTCACATTCAGTATTTTTAAAGAAGTTTAAGAAAGATTAATATTTGTATATTAATATTGTATTGTTATAAATATAATTATATTTTATCTTTAAAGCAAATTCTTCTATAAGAATCAGGTTTTTTGAAATAAAATTATGGCCATAAATATGATATATATTTAATATTTTTATAAATGTCTTTGACCCACTATTTTTTTCTTAAGCAACCGAATTTAATTCTTTTTGGCATATCTTCAGTTATATTTCCTAGAAAAAAAACTTTAAAACATTAACAACTACATTAACCAACTATATATTATGTGTGGACTAATTTAAGGGCATATAGAGGGATATCAGAAGAAATCCTAATGATGGAAGTTGCTAATTGCTCTAATTGGTTACTTGGGGATATCATGTTGTGATGTCTTTTATGAAGGATTTGATCATGTTTCAACACTCCAGATCCCTTCCAGCCCTCAGCCAAATGGTTACAAGGGCAAAATGGAACCCATCATCAATGAAAAAGCAGCAAATTAAAAAAAAAAATTGATAGCCATTAAACCATATGAAGTGCAATGTATATAGATGTGTGTATTTCCAAAACCAAAATACAAAAAGTAACATTTTATGCAGGAAAAGTCAGAATATACCTACATGCTAGACTCATAAAAATTGAATATGTAAGCACACACACTATGACTTTTACATAGGAGGGAGAGGCCTGAGAAATACAAAGCTAAAAAGTATTTTTTCATTAAAAATGAATTGAGTGAACATTATCAGAGGGTCTTGATGGGAAGATTTATGTTTACTATTGCATCTTCCCATGATGGAATCTGTGTTAGCCTTTGTTCCTTGTTCTCTAATTTTCTTTCATTGCTGCATAATTTTGCTGTGTAGATTTTATACTGTGTATGCCTTTACTACCTTGCCCTTCAGACACTATTTCGATTTGTGTTCTGCTTCACTGGATCTGCATCATCAGATGCCTCCTTGTCAGATAGTCAGTGAAGATGCTGGTTTTATTGCCCGTAACAAATAAAAGTTATCTCCACTCTTTAAAGCTTATCTGCGATTCTGAGTCACTACAAATTCAACAGCACTCAGTGACGGGAGGCTATAGCACCAAGAAGTAGATGAGACAATGAGATTGTAACCATTTGTTTAAAGGATTTAGAACCTCTTTATAGCCATAGCAAGCCACTATGAATGCTTTATTGTCTTCCTCTAGAAGGACAGATAAGTCAAAAGATAATTTTAAGGTGTGTTTATGATAGATAAGTGGAAAATCATTAAACAAAGGTTTCTGGGTGTTGAAAACTTAGAGAACCGTAGTTTTGAACATGAAAGCAAGGATTATTGGGAAATAGTTCATTAAAACCAAATGAAATACTTTACATTAATGTATGTATAACCTTTTATCATCTAAACCTGTTAACTTTATTTTAGAAACTGCCTATGAAGCAACTTATACACTCCAGGTAGTATTTTCTGCCAAATATAATTTTGTAAATAGTGATGCATGTCACTTCTGTGTTCTTATGTGACAGAGAATGGGGGAAATATAATTTTGAAACATGATAGGGAAAATTCATTCCACAAAGCATAAAAGATAAATGTGATGGCGAGGCTGAGGTCTGGAGCTAAATCTTAGTTATAGTTCTCAACAAGTTTACAATATGTAGAAAATTACACTCAAAAGTTTCATATTGAAAAAAATTCATTGCCTTCCCTCTGGATTAGAGACAAAGTTTTGGCCTTATGAGGATTGCAAATATGTCTTTGTTTACTATATGTCAGGTTTTCTGATTACCAGTTTGCATTGACCATCTGATTTTTTTTTAATGGTCTGTTTTGGTTTTGGTTAATATATATATATTTACTTAAAATATATATATGTATTTACTTTATACACACACACACACACACACACACACACACATATATATATATATATATATATATATATATTGAGAGACAGAGAGACAGAGAGACAGAGAGGAAGGGCAGAGAGAGAGGGGGAGAGAGACGTGGGGCTCAATCTCATGACCTTGAGATCATGACCCGAGCCGAAACCAAGAGTCAGATACTTGACACCCAAAGCCACCCAGGTGTCCCTTGACCATCTGATTTAATCCTCATAATAGCTTATGGGTTGGGAACATTTACTAATGATGGTAATCCATGTTTTATAGATTAGGTGATTCAAGTTTAAGTAGTTTACCCAAAATTATATTTTGTTGGAGGCTGGTGGATCAAGAATTTGAATACAAACTGCTCTGAAAATTGAAGAAAATTTCTGTAGGAATACATTTGATCATATGAAGTAGATAAACTTAAAGCAAACTTATAGTTGGTTTAACAGAAATGAATTTTACAGGAGCCTTGAGCACATTTTTAAAAATTAAACTTTGCTAAAATGGGAAAACTAATAAAATAAAATGAAATAAAATTCTATAATAACTCATGACATTATTAAAATAATATAAACTATAAGCGCCATGGGGATATTATAAGCCATCTGTATAGAATAGTTTACTTCTATTTTTAAAAATTCAATATACTTTCCTTAAAGGATTAATAAAGGAAAGTAATGTGTTTAGTAGGTCTTTATGGCTTGCATAACCACACATCTTTTTCCACTGCAGTGGCAGAATTACCGATGCACTAATACAAACATAGTTGTGTCATGGCCAAAGTATGTGCATGTGTGTGTGTCTATACACACCCATATATAAACATACATACATACATACACACACACAACCAAAAGCCCCTGCTTATTATGCACACAGAGGAACCCATAACAAATAAGAAATAATTACTCCCATTAGGAAAGAATCTCAGAATCTCAAATTAAGAATTTTTGTTGGAAAATTCTATGGAGTTTTTAAATGCTTAGTTTTAGACATAGCTCAAATGTAGCTGTTTTAACTGTTAACAATCATGAAAACAACACTTGCCTCCTTGAAGAAAATATCTAAGTAGCTGTAATAATAAAAAAGCAGCATTGTTCCCACATATAGTTTGGAGATATATATATATTTGAATACTTTAATGTCCTTTATAATCAATAATTGTATAATGAATTTCTGCCAATATTTCTTCATTATATGCCCCAAGCACACATATTATTTCCTTAGCCTATGCCTGTAAGAACGTCTCAACACAAAGCTCCACTATCAATTAATGAGAATTGGTAGAGAAGATTTAACTCACCCATCAGGCTCAGGTTTAGACATATTAATTTGGAAAGCTGGTATTAACTTTCCTAAATTAACGCAAACACTTGTGTTCTTAAATAGTACAAATATTTTTAAGAGGATATCTATCAAACTTATGGTTTTAATTAAGCTATTGTTTAAAGATTACTCAGTAAAAACACACTATTAACTTTTTGCTGAATACAGAAAATAAAGGTCAGAAATGATCTTGTTGGCTCCATTTCCCTTCTCGGTGGTTGAGTTATGATGTGCTAATTTTTCACTTACGAAGAATGAGGCCAGGGAATGACTGGAAAATAAACCCATGTTTATATGAATCATGGGGGTTTCACATATTCTCACAATAGTTTTAATTTTTTTTTAGTAAGTTTGCTACTGTAAGCCTACTGTAAAAATATGCCTCTCTAATGAATTCTATTTTAGAATAAACATTGGTCAAGCTGT